>NW_023614146.1:0-600000 GCF_013339695.2 Rhipicephalus sanguineus | reverse complement strand
TAGGGGTACCTCAGAATAATGGAAGACAATTTCTAGACATTTCCTTAACGTTCCAGAAGAACCACGTGTGCTGGCAGTATTTTCCTAGGTCTTTGAAACCGCTGTTAAATTTTTCGTCGAAGCACTCGAAGGTTGTAAAAAACGGCATCGCCATGTCTTGCCTTAAACAGCCCTCACCAAGTCGTGTGAGCACAAAATGAGTGATAGCTTTAACGCACAGGTTACGCGTCTTTTAGATGTAGGGTATCCTCGTGATGCAGTCGCTGAACGTTTAAGGAAGTCTATTGTGTTAAGTCCGAGCATGGTTGCAGAAAGCGATAGGAAGAAACGTGTCGTAGGTATACCGTACATTCATTGCGTATCTCACAGGCTAAATAAAGTAGGAAGTAGATACGGCGTTAATGTTGTTTTCACGGCTGCCAATAAGCTGAGTAAGATTTGTGCCGCTGTGCAGAGGAAGAATGAGCGAGTAAAAGACAAGAAGCGGACCGATATTTGTTTCGTAAAACACACCAACAAATTCACTGATTGCCGTACGAGTGTGGTGTATAAGGCCCCTTTCAGCTGCGGCCGCTTCTACGTATGACAAACGGGCCGATGCATAAACCAGAGATTGTTGGAACATAAGAGATCACCAACAGGAGGCTCACCTTCTAATCTATCTTTACATTGTCGAGATTGTAAGTGCACGCCAAAATTCGATGAATGCGCACTGTTGTACCGTCATAGAAATGAAGAAACGCGCCTGATGATTGAAGCACGGCATATCGAGAATAGTGGTAGCGCATGCATGAGCCAACCGTCGATTAACTTGCATAAAGATGAAATCAGATGCCTTAACAGTTATCTTCCACGTAGACCGCCACGCGTGCCGGATTGATAGGTTCGCTTGTTGCATGAGCATGCGCAGATAAGTTTTCGTGCCTTCTTTCTTTTCAACCGTTGTGAGTCTCTTCAATTGTTAGTCGGCGTTTGTGGTATCGTGACTTTTTTCTTGTGTCCGTGTTTGCACGCACTGTCTTTTTAGAATGAGTAAAGAATCAGTTGACTCACACTGCAGATGTGGCCAGGAGCAGCGAACAGCTTGCCTGCACCTCCCCTCGTGCCACGCCCCCCGCAGTGCACTGATGAAGACAGCAGCAAAAGGTACATATAGCATTGCTTGGCCGTTGGACTGGTCGCACTGTGCTCTTCTTGCAATAGCAGACTTTACAAATGTGTCTTAATACCACACTGAAGCTGTAAATGTGAATGGTTTTCCATATGATCTTGGAAGAGTATTCTGCACATAATGCAGCGGGCAATAAGTTTTAAGGGAACACTCATTTGATGCATTGCGATACTTCCATTCGTTTTGAAGCAAGCAAACTGCGAAATGATCCAAACAAGCGGATCTTGTTCGACTGCTTTGGTTGCCGTGTGTTGGGGAGGAGAGAGCAAATTACTTTATCGGTGCAGCATTCAGCAACACTGTTCCTTATGTGCACATATTATTATTGCCTATTATTACAGAGAATATATGTAGGCTCTGGTTGCATAAAGCGTATTGGCAGCTTTCTTCTTCGTAGCAAACCTATGATGCATTCCCTACGAAAATTTTATTTTATTCTGTATTTTTTGTAACAGGCTCGTTTTTGTGCTCACTTCTTGCACGTTTGTGTGTTTCAAAACTGTACGTAGCAATACACACTGTCATTGCACCATGTGCAGAATTTGGGCGGCATGATGAACCTTCTCAGCATGCCACAGGTAAATATTTATAGAAAGTTTCGCTTCATGTTGCGGCTAAAGCACTTGCTTTCCTTTTCTTTTTCACCAGATATGAATTTCTGTATTAAACGTTTCAAATAGTTCCTATAAGCCGATTATGAAAACTTGGAGCCTGCTGCCACACCGCCGTTTTCAGAAACTTCTTATGGGCATGTAAGGAGTCTGCAAAGACTATGCTGAAAATGTGGCTTGTTTTAGACTACTGAACGGCTGATATGTATATGTGTATGCTTTTTCATATTTTTTCACTTCCACCTCTGCAACGACCTCTGCACAACATCACTACAAGCTGCCAATAATAATTATTATTGGGGTTTAACGTCCCAAAACCACGATATCAATAAGAGAGATGCCGTAGTGGAGGGCTCCGGAAATTTCGACCA
Source organism: Rhipicephalus sanguineus (assembly GCF_013339695.2). NCBI lineage: Eukaryota > Metazoa > Arthropoda > Arachnida > Ixodida > Ixodidae > Rhipicephalus > Rhipicephalus sanguineus. Next base: position 597,847 of record NW_023614146.1, on the reverse strand, counting down.
CCTGGGGTTCTTTAACGTGCACTTAAATATAAGCACACGGGCCTCAAGCATTTTCGCCTCCATCGAAAATGTGGCCACCGCGGCCAGGATTCCACCCACGACCTGCAGGTCAGCAGTCGAGCACCATAGTCACTAGACCACCGCGGCGGGTTTCAAACTGGCAAGCTTTTTGCAAACAAAAAACCGACGACTTTGGTGCGAGACGCGGCGCAGCTCGTCTGGGGTGTCGAAACACTTTTTCAACGCTCAAGAAGTGGAAAAGTGGGCCCTACAAAGCAAAGGGAAGGTGGGCTGCCTTTCAAGCAACTTTGCCTGTGAAATTGGACATTGTATATGGTCAGTATTTCCCGCGCCAGGTTTCTGTGCTTGTAAGTGATACTCATTTTAAATGCGAAGCATTTCTTAGCGAACCTCTGGCACTTTGAGCGTTTCTATCTATCTATCTATCTATCTATCTATCTATCTATCTATCTATCTATCTATCTATCTATCTATCTATCTATCTATCTATCTATCTATCTATCTATCTATCTATCTATCTATCTATCTATCTATCTATCTATCTATCTATCTATCTATCTATCTATCTATCTATCTATCTATCTATCTATCTATCTATCTATCTATCTATCTATCTATCTATCTATCTATCTATCTATCTATCTATCTATCTATCTATCTATCTATCTATCTAGCCGCCTACGTCTGGGTGCTCTCATGATCGCCTCCTTAGCTTGGTGTAGACCAAAATTTGCATGGGAGGGTAAGAGGATTTGACGAATATTATTGCCGGGTCATGACATGAATAACAATAAAATCCTGTCGCGTACGTCGTCAAACCCTTTCCACTAAACACGTGTGGCACATTGTGAAGAAGCACGTAAAGGCGACCCAGCGAGAGCAGACGACGGAGCGGCCGATCGCTGGAAGCCGAGGAAGAAGAAACAGCTCGTGCTTCAGAAGCGAAGAAAAAGGGCTCGCGCAGGCTAGTGACTCGTGGAACACAGTCGGAACAGGCCGGAGGTCGACCGAACCCGCATCGACGAGCGGGGTTCGTGCACAGAGGTGCCTGTCTTCGGGACAGCGAGCGCCTCACGTTCTTCAAGTCGCCAGACCTGTTCGTGGCCTCCTGTGTCGGGGAACCCGCATCCACGCGCGTGGTTCATCCTGCCGGGCGTCGTCAGGACAGCGAGCGCCGCGGGATCTCGCCTGGAGCTGAAGAGACGCGGGGAGCTATCGTCAATGGCGGCTACCGTCGACGGAGTGGTGGGTCGCCCACTCGCCCCATGACCCTTGCTGCTGCGAGTTCACTACCACGGCCGACCAAGCACGACTACGTCACCGCCGGGACTAGCAGCCCACTACTTCCCGGGCTCTATAGCACCGCCACGTGGGACGAGCTGCTACTGTTGTACTTTCTCGCCTTATGTATTTTCGTGTGTGTGTGTGTGTGCCGTCCGAATATAATTGTCGTTTGGTTTTTGCAATCACCCACCGTCTCCTCCATCTGCAACGCGTCACACGCTCTGCGGCTTGACGATCCTAAAGTACAACTTCACATTTCTGGCGTCCGCGAAACAGGACTGCTCTTAACCTGTGTAAAAGAGCATGGCGTTGCTGAGGCGTGTTTGACGGTTAACGATGGAGACAGACAAGCTCACGGCAATTGGGAAGGAACTGGAGTTGAGCGGTTCAGCGCTAAAGGAGTGGATAGAGGAAGAGCGCGCGCGTGAACGAGAAGTTCGTGAAGCACGCTTAGCCGAACGCAATGCGGCAAAGGAAGCTGATGCTGAGGCACTGGCGAGGTTGAAGGCAGAGAAGGAGGTACTCGAACTCAGGTTGAAGCTGCGAGAGTTAGATGCGACAACTGGTAGCACGAGTACTGCCCAGTTAACGGAGGGCGCGCACATGAGCGTTCCTCAAAGCTACCAGAGTCCGCACAAACTCATACCTCCCTTCAACGAAAGTCGCGACGAGTTAGACGCTTACATCCAGCGCTTTGAACGCGTCGCCGTGAGTCAAGATTGGCCGCAGGATAAATGGGCCCTCTCACTAAGCCTCTGTTTGACAGGCGAAGCGCTAAGTGTTGTTGGCAGAATGGCACCTGACCACGCCATGGATTATGCAACACTAAAGAAGACGTTGTTGCTGCGCTTCAGGTTTACTGAGGAGGGGTACCGCACCAAGTTTCGGTCGTCGAAACCAGAGAACTCCGAAACCGGTCGGCAGTTCGCTGCACGAATTTTAGGATATTTTGACCATTGGCAGGAGATGGCCAAGACAGACCGAACGTATGACGCTCTGCGAGACGTTATTGTTTCGGAGCAGTTCCTCATGACATGCCATGAGAAGCTGGCAATTTTCCTGAGAGAAAGGAATTGCCAAGGAATCGAAAAGCTGGCCGAAGCTACTGATCATTATATGGAGGCTCAGGGCTTAGTCAATCTCGGCAAAGGTAAAAACGGGAACGCCAAACTTGATAAGCCACCAGACCAAGCTCTGGCCACGCCTCGAAAGGAGGAAAAAGAGAAGCTGCAATGCTTTCTTTGTGGAAAACGAGGCCACAAAGCTGCAGGCTGCTGGACAAGCACCAAAGGGCCAGGGACAGAAACATCCTTCTGCGAACAGTGCAGGCGTAGTGGGCGTAGCACTGGTGACTGTCTTAACGAGGGAAGAAGTATTAGGAAAGCCTCGTGTCTGAAAAAGCAAGGGGAGGTGACCAAAACAAGAAATAGGAAGACTGAAGTTTTTCAGCAAAGTACTAATTGTTTGGTACGCAAGAGCGGGGAAATGCCTAGACGAGAGGACAAGTTTATGCCTACTGCCGAAGGTGTCCTCGAAGACCAACCCGTTACTGTCTTACGGGATACGGGATGTGACTCTGTTATTGTAAACGGGTCCCTCGTACCAAATAGTAATTTGACAGGAAGTTTCGTCGCTTTGCCTTCTGGACAGAAGAGTATTGAAGCTCCCGGAAGCAGAGGTGCGAATCGTTTCACCTTTCTTCGTAGGCAGGACTCGCGCGATCTGCATGGACAACCCTCTGTACGATGTTGTTTTGGGCGACGTAAAAGGTGTCCGTGATGTCTCTGATCCCGATAATGACTGGGAAAGACACCTACATCCGGCTAGTCCCGTGAAAGAATCATCTAGGGCGGAAGCTGACAAGGGCTCTACCACTAGATCCCATCCCGCAGGTACCCTGACATCTGCTGCGGACGAATACAAGGAGAACACACAAGTGGCTGCAACAGTCAGACAGACAAGTTCTCGTCTGCTAGGCGTACCACAAATAAGGGCCCTGGCTATCAGTTCAGTCGACTTGAGGAAAAGACGGAGGGATGACGCAAGCCTTCAGAATGCTGGGAAGCAGTTGACAAACCGTTAAAGACGAGATTTTCCGAGAATGAATTCGTTGTAAAAGAAGGAATTCTTTATAGGCGATACACGCTACGGTCAAAGAGAGGAATAGAACAACTTGTTGTACCAACAGCCCTCCGCCATACTGTAATGCAAATGGCTCATGAAGGAATTCTTGCGGGTCATCAAGGAATAAAACGGACAACACACAGTGTCCTCGAGGAGTTCTACTGGCCAGGGGTACAATCAGATATCGCACGATTTGTGAAATCTTGCGACATGTGCCAAAGTATTTTTCCCAAGAACCTAGTCGGTCGAGTACCGCTGGGAAAAACACCGGTCGTTGATACTCCTTGTAAGAGAGGAGCAAATGATATTGTGCAACCATTATCTCTGGTGTCAGAGAAAGCAAACAAGCTACCGTGTGAACCATTTCAACAAAGGCAATCGGTTATCGATGTCAGCATGTCCAAATTGCTCGGACCTAACCACGGATTGCAAATCGCAGCTCAAGGACAAGCCATCGATGACTCAGCAGATTCCGACTACCACAGGAAACAAGCAAAGAAATATGGACCGCGAAGCTTCTACGCACGGAAAAAGAAGTGATCTCATACGTGGTACTCGAAATACGACTACTCAGTCGCGTATATAACGGTAGTGAGATGGCAGTCGCAGACTATAAGAGCTGGGTAACCTACCTATGAGCGATGTATCTACATTACTGGTGCTATCATGGAAGTGTTCAGTATTGTAGATAATTTTTTATGACTGTTAACTTAGACCTGAGAGTAAACTTTTGACTGCTGTGATTATTCCCACAAGTGCCGAGTGTTCGGTACTCGGAAGTGTGGTGCAGTGCTGGTGCTGCGAGTGCGTACGTGCTACGATGCCCCAAGTTTTAAAGCAACAGCGGCAAGTTCTTCAGGAGGAAGAACTTTCTTAGGTGGGGGGTAAATGTGAAGAAGCACGTAAAGGCGACCCAGCGAGAGCAGACGACGGAGCGGCCGATCGCTGGAAGCCGAGGAAGAAGAAACAGCTCGTGCTTCAGAAGCGAAGAAAAGGGCTCGCGCAGGCTAGTGACTCGTGGAACACAGTCGGAACAGGCCGGAGGTCGACCGAACCCGCATCGACGAGCGGGGTTCGTGCACAGAGGCGCCTGTCTTCGGGACAGCGAGCGCCGCGGGATCTCGCCTGGAGCTGAAGAGACGCGGGGAGCTATCGTCAATGGCGGCTACCGTCGACGGAGTGGTGGGTCGCCCACTCGCCCCATGACCCTTGCTGCTGCGAGTTCACTACCACCGACCAAGCACGACTACGTCACCGCCGGGACTAGCAGCCCACTACTTCCCGGACTCTATAGCACCGCCACGTGGGACGAGCTGCTACTGTTGTACGTTCTCGCCTTATGTATTTTCGTGTGTGTGTGTGCCGTCCGAATATAATTGTCGTTTGGTTTTTGCAATCACCCAGCGTCTCCTCCATCTGCAACGCGTCACACGCTCTGCGGCGTGAGGATCCTAAAGTACAACTTCACACACATACCCGTTTACCACGGGCCGCGGTGTATGCGTATGCGCCACAGGTGATTGACAGTTTATATGTACCCAGGAACGGCGAGAACAGACATTGGTAACTTAAATGCTAGAGCGTTAAGAAAAACCAAGATCGGCAGCGCTGACTCAACGAATGGAAAGAATGAAAATTAGGATCCCACCAGGAATTGAACTCAAGCATTCTGCGTGGCAATCAGGTATTCTACCACTGAGCCACGCCAGGTCTATAAACTGGTTTGGAAAAACAGCCTACGCAGGCGTAATAACGGTGCAACGTCAATTGTGGTTGTGGTGCTGGCTATCTAATTTTACAATAAAGCAGTAAACACTACATGATACTCCTACGATACAGGCGTCATATCAGATTGACGTCTGTAGTTTCAGTGTTGGCTCCGCTTTTATAGCAGTCTAATAAACATTGCGTTTGTATTCCTATGATTCAGCAAGCTATATTGCTCGACCCCGGAGGAATACATTAACGAAAGTTACATATGATATCGCCATCACCGCACCGTAAAGTGCACTTCGTCCACCAGAACGACGCAGTGTCCTCTTCATTTTTTACGAGGCTGGGCGACGGCCTCATGCTGACCGAGGATGATGCCAGATTGATTGACAGCCGCTTTGTAGACTAGGCTACGTAGGCCGCATACGTCCAGGTAGTCTACGAATACCACAAACACCATCCACTGATGTTGGTCTACGTAGCACTACCCAGGCCTACCAGCCTCGAAGGCCTATACCTCACCAACGCGAAGGGTGGCTTCAGGTTCCGACATGTCGCCGGCTCTGCCCACAGACAATTCGTCGACGAAATAACCGAGGCATCCACGAATTCCGACAGCTCTACTATACCACATACTTCCCTACACATGGACCCCTCGTCACCACGATCACGACCGGATCCTGTAACAACTCAAGACCAGCTGCTGGTGCTCACTGATCACGGTGATGATGGCCTTGTTCAAGAACTGTCAACAACTTATTCCACACAAGCACACGGGTTTGTGAAACGTGTGTGCGTTCTCCATCACAAGGGCCAAGTATAAGCACTACATATCAGCTTAAGGCTTCGGGTGTTGGTAATGCCCACGTTGCCGTTGGCAGCGTTGCCCAACTGTAAACAATTGGTTATATAACACATATGCGGAAGCTTCAACATATATATGTGTGCGTATAAAATTTATACAAATCTTTAGCGTCATTTTGTAACGTGTCGCTCAGTAAAAAAAGTTACGCCACAGTCAACAACCCGCCGCATGCTTCGCATAACATCGACTCCCACAGTACGTGGGATCTGCCGAATTTTTTCTTTTCTTTGTTGCATGCTTATCCCACTGAGGCCAACCGCACAATGTTTGCACGCGGACTTGGCCCCAAAAGGTGCTTCACAACTTAAGCGAAAAAATCCAGGACATGAAGAAGAAGAAAAAGCTGCAGTTTGAACAGTAGTGTGGAGATTCAGGGCCGACGGCCGCCCGGAGGCCCTCAGAGACGTGAAGGTACCGAGCGGCACTTGTTAACCACCCAAAAGCCTGGTTACGACTCGTCGTACAGTGGCCGCTGGGCGCGCGAGTGTTCTCCTGCTTTCCTCTCTCACTCCCGTACTATAGGTCGGCTCCGCTGCAGCCAGTGCTCCCCATGGCAAGAATAAAATAAAATGGTTCCACTTTTGAACATGACTTCTTTCGCTGCACACCGAAGCCGACCAAAATTTTCGGTGAAGGTGCTAAATGAACACACAGATAAAGTAGATGTTAGCTTGGTCTGCGCATTTTTATGTTATGAAGTGTTTTATCAATTTCCCTGAACGTATTTTCAACGCTTAAGAGCTGAGGCCGTTTTGCATTTAAGCGAAGAAACCGGGGTTGCTTTACTTTGAACTAGACATTCTAGCTGGGATACATTATTCCAATCTTGAAAATGCGGTAGCTGCAAATTTTTTAGTGCACCGAAGACATAGGCGTATCTACCGGGGTGGGCAAGGGGGGCGCTAGCCCCACCACTGAGAAATGTTGGGGGGGCTCCGCCCCCCCCCCACTTTCGACAGTGGTTATTGTCGGCTGCAGACTGGGAAACTAACAAGTCAGTCAAAATGTTACTTGAACGCAGCAATAACGTAATTTTGTAATAAAACTTGTCCTACGATTCTGCTGTGACGACTGTCCTCCGTGTTTCATGACCACGCACTGTAGGCTGCCTGAGGTGCGGACTGCCTATTCCACGCTTGTGCGTCTTGCGCTCGAGCATTGCATAGGAGGCTATCGCTCAGCACGGGTTCTACAACATTAGAGTAAGCTGTCATGATTTTATTAACACGAAAGTGTTTTATGCCGGGGTCCACCACGGCTGCACTCACGTATTTACGTCACGGATATGACGTTGTAAGATATAAAGACTAACAATGGGCAAAGAAAAAAAAAACCAGAAGGAAAAGTTGCGTCACCGGGAATCGAACTTACGATCCCTCGCTCCGCAGCGCGCAGCGCGAAACGATTCGACCACGGACGGCACGTTCTTCGCAATGCAAACGGCGAGCTATTTATATACACCATTTGCCGGTGGCTCTACTCAGAGATCTGTGTTACAGCGTGCTTTCGCTATCACTAGCGAGATGGCGCGAAGGGCTCGAAGAGCGCGCTTGAAAGGTCGTCGCCGTTGCGACGAGCGCCCGCGTGTACAGGGCGTGGTCGCTTGTGCGTGCGTTTATCTCGTGATCGCGGTGGTTTGTACGTCTCGCGTTGAGAGCACGAAGGTCACTTGGCTCACTGCAGCGGCCGCTTTTGCGAAAGAAGTGTGGTGCTCACGCAGAGATAAGTTACAAATGTGACAGTTCGCTCTCATCCTGTGTATGTTCGTTCCGTGCGTCCTTTCTGGTTGAGCAGTGCGTTGCAAGTTTCGAGCTGCTTGCCGTTCTTCGCGTGACATTACAATTTATTGCTGTAGCATTCATTGCTTCGCCCTTGGGGCGAAAGAATGCGCAACAAACGCTCAACTACGTGTGTGAAGATACGTTTCACTTTCGTGTTACACCGATTCCGATGACACAGGGATAAGCCACATAGGCGTGCGCACAGGGCGGGCAGGGTGGGGGGGGGGGGGGGCGGCCGTCCCCCCCCCTAATCATCTAAGAGGGGGGGCGCAAAATCCGACCCGTACATTGACCCTTCTAGTCACATAAGAGGGCGGGGGGGGGCGCAAAATTTTCTCCATACATTGACTTAGTAGGGTGCGGGAGCGTTGCGATGAACCGTTGCCCCCCCTAATGGGGAACCCTGCGCACGCCTATGATCAGCCATGTTTTTTTTTTGTTCTGCTTGGCCAGAAATGTAAGTAATCTGCAACGCAAATATGGGCAGCAACCAGTAAACGTTTTATAGCCCGAGCAAACGCTCTCCTTTTTCAAGAAATTCATTTTCTATCTTTGAAAACGAATAGCATCGCCACTGCTCCATATTCAAGCTGACGTGAGTTGATGAGTGTGCAGAAGTGTCCAGTATTTTAGTTGTGCCTAGTCAGGACAGCTAAAATAGGTTCACACTTTAGTCTCCGATTAACCTGCTCCACCTTGCTTATCATATGGTAGCCTGCAGCGATCGTGGCGGCTTGTAACAAGGCAGTGGTCTCGAGCACATTGAGAAGCTTAGCTTTCAAGTTTGCCCCGTTACTTGATCTACCTCACCAGGGAGATAATCAGCGTCCACGGTTTTCTGGACTAAGAAGGCTGCCTACTTGCAAAGGATTGTGTATTTTGAATTGTGTTTATTCACAACAAGGGTGCGAGGATGTCTCTTCCTAATAATGTTTATTTCTCTCTCTACCTATTTGTCAGCAACGATGAGTTCACAGAGAGTTGTGCAAAACAGCATACGTGCAAAAACAGCTCAACATCATTATTCTACAACTGAAATATATATCATACATGTATGGATCCATCTTGCCTGCTACTATAAGTAGCCGCTGCCAATGTGATTGGCGGGCAGCCTTCTTAAATTGCGTTCAGAAAGCGACACTGTCTGGCTATTGCAAAAAAAAAGAGTTATTGTTCAGCACAGCAATATGCTGATGATGATGATAAATGGTGCTTTATGGCGCAAGGGCCACTGATGGCCAGAGAGCGCCAGTACATGATATGGTGTGTGGACGATGGTGGTGTTAAGCGGCTGTATAGGGGCCTAAAATACTGCGCGGTAAAGTGCGTAAAACATATAGTTGTTAAAATCATGAGATTGACATGAGTGAGCATAATGAGAATGAGTGGCGAGAGGTCGTACAAATAACACTTTAAGAATAATGAATTAGCACGAATGCCTCGTCAATTCCCTTGAGTCAAGGGCTGGGAGGCAGGTGCTTTCTATAGTGCAGATGCCGCAACAGCAGCCTCTGTTGAGAGGCAGTGCTACGGTTTGCCCGCACATATGACATTGAAAGTACGCACATTTTTTAAAAACTCTAAAAGTGACGCGTGTTTAATAAAAGGTTCTCTGCCTAAAAAAATGCAGGATGCAAGGGAATTTGCTGCTTGTAAAGTAATGGGAAATGCTTTCTTCTATACGGCTCTAGTTGTGTGCATTGTAGGAGGATATGCAGCACGGTCAGTGGCTCACCGCATCTATCGCAGCTGGGCGACTCACCCCCGAACAAAAGGTGTGCGTGTGTACTGTACGTGTGCCCTATTCTTAATCTGCACAGTGTGACTTCTGTACGACGTGTTTTTGATGTTCGTGGCCAGTTACCAAGGTCTGGTTTAACCATGTGCAGTTTATTCTGTGTTTGGCTGTCCCATAGATGTTGCCAGTGTGACTCCAGTGTTTTCCTCAGAGCGGGCTTTAAGTCCAGTACAGGGACCTCCCTAGACGTGTCAGAGCCGTGTGCATGAGCAGATGTGGCAAGCCTGTCAGCCAGTTCATTTCCCTCGATATCTCGGTGTCCAGGTACCCAGCATATCACAACGTTCTGCTGGACGAATAAATGGTGCATAAAAGTGAATAGAGCCGCACGATTACTGGATTTTTTTTGCTTTTTCAGAGTTTTCAACACATGCTACACTTCTGTTTACTATAATGGCTACGCCACCAGATGACGCCACGGCATCATCGCGGTCTTTTCGGAAAATGGCGTATTGATATAGAAAGTTCGTATGTTTGGATTTCAGGTGTGTCTCCTGTACACACAGCACTTTTGGATTGTATTCGTGGAGGAGTTCTTGTATGTCATCGAGGTTCCTAAGAAGACCTCTTATGTTCCATTGTATTATTTGTGGATCCATATTGCACATGAAATGGTGCTATGTGTACAGTAAGAAACTGACGATTGTTCACGTGTATTATAATCTCTTTCAGGAGGCAGGACCACCGTCCGGCCCCGTGATGACTTGTTTTGCTTTCTTGGCGCAGTCGGAAGAGCCGCGCCGTTCTTTAGGCACCAGAGGTGCCAACGTCGTGTCCATTGCCTCTCGCGAGGCAGTGGATGCCCGCACGCGCGAGCTGGCAGTTCGGGTTTGAGGCCTCGCCTGGTGAGACGAGGCCTTGAGACCCGACGACCCTGGAGTCGCGGGGCTCTGTTCGCAAGCTGGCGGAGTAGCCTGAACTACTGCCGCCTTGGGGGCAGGTGCCACAGCCGACGGTCCGCTCAGGACGGGCCGGGCGAGTGGTGGATGTCGGTGCGACGCTGCCCCCTGACGCGCCGCATCCGCATAAGTTGTGCCATAGAAAGGTGCGCATCTTTTCCTGGCTTCTCTAAAGGAGATGTTTTCTCTCACTTTCAAAGAAATAATGTCCTTTTCTTTCTTCCATGCAACACAGGATCGTGAGTATGCGGGGTGATCACCGCAGTTGCCACAGTGAGCTGCAGCCTCACATTTCTCTGACACGTGGTCTTTAGAAGCACACCTGGCACACGTGGGTTGTCCTTTGCATGTTAGAGAGCTGTGTCCATACTTTTGGCAGTTGAAACATCTTCGTGGATTGGGAATGTATGGGCGGACTGTTAGTTTTGTGTAGCCTGTTTCTATGGTCTCCGGTAGTTCGCTCGATCCAAATGTTAGTATTATGTGTTTGGTTGGTTTCTCTAGGTTGTCCCTTCTTATTTTGATTCTTTGAACGTTGACGACATTTAGTTGTTTCCATCCATCAAGAAGTTCAGGTTCGGAGAGGTTCAAGAGGTCTTCATCTGAGACGACACCATGGACGGTGTTCATGGACCTATGTGGGGTGACTGTGACAGGAATGCTTCCGAATGATGTAAGGTTAGTGAGGTTTTCGTACTGTTTTCTGTCTTTGAGCTCAAGGAGTAGATCGCCACTGGCCATCTTAGTCGCCTTGTAACCTGGTCCTAGTTTTTCCGTAAGACTTTTTGCCACCAGAAATGGTGAAATGGTTCTAGCTTTTTCATCTGACTGCTCGCTGTGGACAACGTGGTACTTTGGAAAATGTTCGTGGGTCTTGGGGAAAAGCTGCAGCGATGCTTCGGTGCGTACCCTTTTGAGGGTACGATCGGTTTTCGAAAAAGATGAACTTAACATAGCATGTGTTTGTGTTTCGGCGACGGTGCCAACCGCCCACCACCGAGCCCAACAAGGGGACGCGACAGGAGACGTGCGAAGACAAGCCTGCCAGCGCCAGCCGTACACCACCGCTATAACCATATATGGTGAGCCAAGACTGGTCATCCACACAAGGTTAACCCTTGCCGCCAGGAAAAACGGAAGTAAACAGAAGTGAGGAGAAGACAGGAAAGATTAAAAGCGAGTGACAAAAGGCGAAGGTGTAGGAAGAGAGAGACGGGAAAAGGCGACTGCCGATTTCCCCTGGGTGGGTCAGTCCAGGGGTGCCGTCTACGTGAAGCTGGGGCCAAAGGGGTGTGTTGCCTCTGCCGGGGGGCCTTAAAGGTCCAAATACCCGGCGTCGGCTCAACCCCCAGGATCCCCTTTTCCCCGGACACGGCACAGCCACGCACGGCTAGGCGTGGGAGGGGGTCGAAACCCCCCCGTTAGCTCGGGTCCGTGGTGTCGCTACACACCAAACGCCCACTTGCGCAGACGCCCCTGCGGGGCACAGCAATATGCTGCTCATTGTGCACACTTTATTTTAACGCCGCGAGTTTTGCATACTTGTGACGTCGCGTAACACGGAGGCGATTTTATGGCACATTGAAAATTTTTGACGAATAGCGAAGAACAAATGACAAACAATACGCCATACTGAAAATAGTTCATTATTAATATATTTTACGCAGTCATGCGTACGTCGTAATTACGCGGTGGATCACTTACGCGTCATTTGTTGCGTCGTTTTACGAGCAGCTGCTGTGAGCATGACCCATAAAATTTCGAGCATTCATTAACAGCTAACGAACTATGCGGAAGGAAACAATGCGGACTAGTTTAACGTTATATTCGCTCACAGTTTTTCAAAGAAAATTTGAGCTTACACAGTTTACGTAGGCTATTTACTTGGAGGAACCGGAGGGGAGGAGCACAGGGCCAAAGTGCGTTGGCGGGCTAGTTGGTTGTTCATGCTTAGTTTCTACAGCGCGACTGGATGCGGACGGAGAAGGAACACGCAAACACGCACACAGCGCTGACTTTCAACTGGAATGTTCATTTTTCATATGCACGTGACGCTTATATAGACACACGCGAGCAGGTGCACACAAAACAAGAAACAAAAGCAGGACCCAAACGCGCATGTTCTGCCGCAATCACAACCAGTTTCCACCAACCTAGAGTGACGCATCCAGATATCTCTTTTCCTTATCTGTTAGAGACAAGGATGGCATGCTGACACATGTATCATTCATTTTATCTATTTCATACGCTTCAATAATTTCTCTAGTCGATCGATCTCTTGCCCTGTTGAGAATACTAGTTTTATCAAAAATGGGAAAACAGCCACATCTTTGGCAGTGAATGGCAAGGTGTCCGGAAATAACTTTCGTGACATTGTACTTATGTTCGCGCAACCTTTGATTCACACACCGGCCGGTCTGGCCAATGTACACACGGGAACATGACAGCGGGACGGAATAAATAACGTCTTTAGCGCAGGCAACAAACTTCGTGTTCCACTAAACATAGCGAGAAGTTTGTTGCCGGCGCTAAAGACTTTATTTATTCCGTCCCGCTGTCATGTTCCCGTGTGTACATTGGCCAGACCGGCCGGTGTGTGAATCAAAGGTTGCGCGAACATAAGTACAATGTCACGAATGTCTCTTGTTTTGTGTGCACCTGCTCGCGTGTGTCTATATAAGCGTCACGTGCATATGAAAAATAAACATTCCAGTTGAAAGTCAGCGCTGTGTGTGTGTTTGCGTGTTCCTTCTCCGTCCGCGTCCAGTCGCACTGTAGAAACTAAGTACAGGGCCACTTCACCGCTCTTTCGTCCACCCCCTCCAAGCTGGGAAAAGTAGGAGGGCAAGGAACGACACCTATTATATAAATTCGCAGTCATTTATAATCTTACAACTATACATAACCAGCTCAATGTGGTTCGCTTAAGTATTAATCGGCTGAACTTGGTCTTCTTCTTAAGAAAGACTTTATATTAGAGGGCTCTAAGAGGGAAAAAATGGCACTCGGCTTATCCTGAAGACTTCTGCGAAGTACCTTGCTTTGTCAGCCACATGTTTTGTTTCATAAGTGAGAATTGAAGGTACTAGAGTCAGAACAGGTTCTTCATACTCATCGTATCTACAACGCCAGACTAAGTCTGGGAAGTTTGCTGATGCAATGCCCAGATGATCAGGTTAAATGTGGGTGTACTTTTTAAACTTCACGGTAACATTTCCAAAATGTTATTAACCACTGCCGTAATGTCGCGATACAGGGCGGCTCAGCCTGCACAGTCTGTTTGTGCAGATTCTTCCTTGATTTAAAACAAGCAGTTTTGAAAAGCAAGTCAACTGATCTGCTCTATGAATATAAAAACATCACCTCAAATCAGATATGTTGTGAAATCGCGTATATATATATATATATATATATATATATATATATATATATATATATATATATATACGGCGGACAGAGTGAGCGACGCCAGCGCCCCCCCCCTCCCCACTCGCGAACGAGTTGGTATGCCACTGATCGAAGGAAAGCATTTTCAGCTGGAACTAATTTCCATTCCCTGCTGCAAATGACTTCAATTTCCAGCTGGATTGTGGAACCTGCAAATCATTCCCAGCTGAAAAATTTCCACGTTCCATAATCCAGCTGTAAATGGAAATCATTTTCACCTGGGAAAAGAAACGTTTGATCTACACTGCCAGTTTGTATTATGTACTGAATTAGTTCTTGGTGTTAAAGTGTCTTAGGATAATAAATGTAAGAGTTTGAAAAAATGGTTGGCTCTCCAGTAATTGCGAGTAAGCTTGAAATGTGCAGAGGCAAATCAGATTGCTTGGCGATCATACCATCCACCATTGTGTACATGTTCGCAAGGAACACACCCCACCCAGCTACCCCACAATACACTGTTCACTTCTCCATATGGACGCCATTGTCTGCTCTTACTGTGCGAGATAACTTTTTGGCTTTGCCTGGCGTACGCGGCCGATGCAGCTACGATGCGCCAGCAAGCCGGTGCGCCGCACGCACCATGGCGCCATCTGTCGAGGAATACGGCAACTCGCGCGAATGAACCACGGCCGGGTTAGACGGCACGCGCGCTAGCGTGCGCGCGCGGTCTAGCCCGGCCGTGAATGAACAAAGCCCCTTGCCCACCGTTGGCGTTCAAACGAGGAAGTTTATGGTGACCTATCTGCCTTTGGATTGTAACTGGTAAATAATATTTCAGCGTACAAGAAGTTACAGTAGTATAACCGATGAGCGGGCGAGTTTGAACAATTCCATCCTTGGGCAGCCCACAAGAATGGAAACGAGCGCGAACACAGGAAAAGCGCTAGAAGAACGGATGGTTTATTCGAAGGACCCAGATATCTACAGTGAATCGTGTGAAATGATTACGCATGAAAACGCACGTGCCTAAGAGAGCTATAAATGCAATATCTTCTACGAACAGGGAGCGCTTCGGTAGTTTCAGCTTTCGCCTGCCCGCGTTCACGGCAGGCGAAATTCACGCTGTTAGTCTAGCTGTGCGCTCCCACACCGGAGGCCATCTCGATTTACACTGTAGGAGATGTGGTAGTTCGCCGAAACTAAAGGAGACCCGAATACTGTACAAGTCTAATGACAAGATGGAAAGGGAATTAATAGAGGCCTTCGCCATTGCGCGAGGCGACAATTGCGTTAGCATGCCTTCACTGACATTGCTCCCGAAGGAGCAGCAATTTTTAGATGGTTTTATGTAATCAGACGTTCATTTATTTGTTATTTTCTTGTTTGCTACTTCAGCGCATGTTACTGATCATACTCTACCCACATATCACTATCACCACATGTTTGCAGGTTGGCGTCTGCGCGGTGGACCTTAGATAAGGTTTCAAATTTTTGTTGCTCTTAGTTGTCCGCTTTTCTTGGTTCTTATATTTGTTCGGTTTTTTAGGCACGTGTCAGGCAGATGTTGGCTCTTACTTTTTAGCGGCTTTGGCCTTCCGTTTATTCATTTGAAGTTTTGCGCCCGTCCTGTCCACTTCCCTTCGTCCTTGTTCTTTCGCGCAACCCTACACTATGTGTTCACCTGTGCACCAACTTGCCCAAAGGAGAGCGTTAGCAAAAGTTCAGCTGATTATTCTTAGCTTTCCTGATTGTCTAGGATTATTAGCCTTCTTCTGTTCATTCTTCGTACGCTGAACCGCTAATTGCCAGGCAACTACTTCGGCATCCGGTGAGATATCCTTTTCGGCTCTTCTGCGCAGTCGAGCAGCACTTGCACTCTCCTTCTCCATGGCGTTACCCACCTGCAAACGCCAGTCAGAGACGCTATCAAGCGGCCCCGGCGCAGTCTCAGACGGCGACTGCAGAACGAAGGCAAATAGCTGCGCGCGAGCTGGTGCCACTGTGTCTACGACGTCACTCCTCTCGAATGCGGCGCAGACCAGCAGCGGCGAGCCGCGCGCAGCGGTGTCGTCTATGAATATGAATCGCCTGTTTCGACACGCCGACCCAAGTATGCCGGAAGAAGAGAAAGTCAGGTTCCTCATGGGGGGTGTAAAACGAGAACTCTTCGCTAGATTGATAAGGAAAGCGCCGAAGACCGCGCTGAATTTGCTTCGGAGGCTTCGACAATCGAGAAAACTAGCTTAAGAGTATACGTTGTTGGGCTAGTTGGTTCATAATCTTCAAAATTGGCTAGCGCGAAAATGGACAAGGACTGAGAAGGAACACTGATGTACAGGACAGGCGCTACTCGCAACTAAACTTTATTCAGAAACGTCTTCCTACATATATACACAGCCGAGTGGCGCGCGCAGGCGCAATGCACATGACAGTCGACATGCTAATCAGGACCGGGAAACCAAAACATATTCGCATTACAACCAAGTGTCTAAGAACAGTCTTTCCTTACTGCGCACTTGGTTGTAATGCGAATATGTTTTGGTTTCCCGGTCCTGATTAGCATGTCGACTGTCATGTGCATTGCGCCTGCGCGCGCCACTCGGCTGTGTATATATGTAGGAAGACGTTTCTGAATAAAGTTTAGTTGCGAGTAGCGCCTGTCCTGTACATCAGTGTTCCTTCTCAGTCCTTGTCCATTTTCGCGCTAGCCAATTTTGAAAATCGAGAAAACGCTTGAGATGCGAACACGGCAATACAAACGCAGCTTCTTAGCCACAAGCTACGCCGACGTTCAAGCGCTAGGAACCGCTGAGCTGCGTGAGACGATCAGACATGAACTCATTAACTTGGACTCATTAACAGCATCACTGATAAGAAATTTTTTGTCATCTGGTAAACAATTCACAGTTGTTAGCGGTCACTCATCTCCATTTAGCGATGTACTATCTGGTGTACCACATGGCTGCGTCCTGGGCACCTTGTTGTTCCTCATTTACATAAATGACCTGCCGTCTAACATTTCATCAACCATTCAATTGTTCGCAGATGATTGCATCATTTACCGCAAGTTCCGTTCACCCGTAGATCACCTAACACTTCAAAGCGATCTCGATCAAGTAACCACTTGGTGCACATCCTGGCAAATGCCGCTTCACACAGATAAATGTAAGTTAATGACATTCAGCCGCAAAAAGACAAACTCCTCCTTCAATGATTCACTGAATAATGCCTTAGTGTGCCATGCCTGTTCATACAAATACTTCGGTGTTCATTTGTTTAGTAATCTCTGCTGGACATCTCATATACAGAAAGTAACAAAGCATCAAGCACAATAGGCTATCTAAACCTTATCTATACGGAAATCCTGCAACTACCCGTAAGCTCGCATATCAAATATTTCATCGCCCACAATTCGAGTACGCATCACCCACTTGGTCACCTCATCAGGCTTGTTTAATTATTTCCCTTCAAGTTGTTCAAAATCGCGCCGCACGCTTGATTTCCAGAAACTATAACCGCCACACCTGCGTAACTAGCATTAAATCATCATTCTCTCTTTCTACCTTACAATCTCGCAGACTAATAGCCTTAATTTGCCTTTTTCCTAAGATCGTTTACAGAGCCAATCACTCAATGCTGCCTCTCGTCAACCTTTTCGCACCTTACGTCGTTTGAATAACCCACTAAGCTTCCAACGCATCTCAGCTCGTTGCGTTGCATTTAATTCATCCGCTTTGCCGCAGGCAATTATTCACTGGAATGGTCTTCCGGAGCACATCGTCATCATTCGAAATGCAGCAAATTTTAGGGCCGAGCTTACGGCCATCTTTTCTAATTGAAGTGTAATTAACTATTGTATAAGGATGTTTTTTTTTCATTTTTTCTCTATCTTCCTTTTTTTCTTGTTTAGAGTGTTCCGTACTAGCAGTCAACAAGCATTGTATAATGAAGTTATTATGCTCCATTTATTATTAGCCCTACATGCGTAATCCCCCGATCATACAATACTTCGATGTAGGAGCCTCTGATGCAATTTGACTAAATACAAAGATACAAACGCGGCAATACGACCGCAGCTTCTTGGCCACGAGCTACGTCGACGTTGAAGCGCTAGGAACCGCTGACCTGCGTGAGACGATCAGAGCAATCGTGCAAGAGGAGCTGCCAAAAATACTACCTTCATCGCAACCTCCGGTCAATATTATCGCTGACATCACGCGCCAGAAGATCCAGCAATCACTGGGCGCTCCTCAGCTAGCAGAGCCGCAGCCGCAAGCTATCAGCCATGCTGCTGCAGCCCGCCGCCATGCTCCTCCCCCCCGCCCACGCCATGGCGCGACACCGCCCCAGTATCGTCGCGACATGCCGCCACTGCCACCGACGCCCTACCGTCATCCTCTCGGCCAGCGCTACAGCCCTAGAAAGATTGACGTTTGGTGCACCACTGACCACCGCCCGCTCTGCCACCACTGCGGGCAAGCCGGCCATACTCACCTTCGTTGCCAGTGCCGCCAGATGGGACTACGTGGCTTCGCCGTCAACGCGCCGTGTCCCGAGCGAGGTGAACGACTACGCGACATCGCCGACTACCTCGCAGGAGCGCATTGGACCCCCCGAGGGCCTCCCCGATCGCCGTCGCCAGGCCGCTGCGTCTCTCCCGAACGCCTACCGTACACTGTCTCAAACCGGGGCCGGTTACCTAGCCCGTATTCAGAAAACTGAGGGCAGCAGCCGATGCAGCTTCGGTTGCTGTACGACGAAACACCGAAGATCCTCCGCCGCCGACGATGCCGCCGCGACGAAATCGAAAGAATACGCCGCAAGCCAAACGGAGCCTTGACATTGAAACTTTGCCGCCCGTAGAAAACCTGACGACGCAACGTCGAACCAGCGGGACAAGCCGAAGTAGCCGTGATCCGACGCCGCGACCAAGCCGCAACGCTAGGCGATGAACTAGCGACATCGCCGTTCTCATCGACGGCCAAAACATCACCGCTCTCGTCGATACTGGAGCCGACTATTCCGTCATCAGTGGGCCATTCGCAGCAAAGTTGAAAAAGTTAGGACTGCTTGGGAAGTCCGCGAGATCTGGACCGCTGGAGGCCACCCAATAACGCCGTCTGGAGCCTCCACAGCAAGTCACCATCATAAAACGCTCTTCTCCTGTGAGCGTCGTAATCTTGCAACACTGCTCCAGGGATGCCATACTTGGCATGGACTTCTTAAACCATCACGGCGCCGTCATCGACCTAAGAACCAAGTTGATAACCCTATCGTCGGACAAAGCGACACCGCCGCATACGAACGCACGTCAACATGCCCTGAACCTGCTCGAGGATCAAGTCACCATTCCACCTATATCCAGCGTCGTAATTATCGCTGGTACTGTAGAGTAGAGCACTGCGCGGGCCCGGCCCGGCCCGCGGCCCGGGCCGGGCCGTCCGGAGCGTTTCCCGGCGGGTCCGTGCTGGGCTCGGGCTTGAAAGTGCGGGCCCGGGCCGGGCCCGGGCTTATAGGCTGCGGGCCGGAATCGGACCCGCTCATTAAAAGGCGTATGTCGGGCCTTGGAGCACACGCGAATGTTATGCATTGCATGGTCTAAGGTATACTGTGCCAAGCTGAAGTGACAAGCGCAAAGAGCTGGCTCTTAGTAAAGCTTAGCAATAAAAATAGAAAAACAGTTGAAGTGCTATTTATTGTCACCGGTATAGATACACATTGGCACTGTATATTTTCACTAACGTTTCGTCTGCTCGACCAGACTTCGTCAAAGTAACAAGTACATCGTGGTAGGTTTCCTTATAAACACGCCAGATCACGTATATATATATATATATATATATATATATATATATATATATATATATATATATATATATATATATATATATATATATAAGAAAACAAGACGGTGCACGTACGAAAAAGCAATATTTTATGCCTTACGTTTCGGCCGTGGCACGGCCTTCGTCAGAGAATGAATGAAAAATGTACAAGGCATATGCCGCTTTTAAGGGCCACAGAAATCGCAGTATCAATCAGAATGGTGATTACAAGAAAAGCGCCATAAGTATCAAAACAAACCATAGTGACAATATA
Source organism: Rhipicephalus sanguineus (assembly GCF_013339695.2). Taxonomy (NCBI): domain Eukaryota; kingdom Metazoa; phylum Arthropoda; class Arachnida; order Ixodida; family Ixodidae; genus Rhipicephalus; species Rhipicephalus sanguineus. The sequence continues at coordinate 577,876 of NW_023614146.1, read as the reverse complement.
TTTTGATATGCCACCTCGAGTGACATGATAAGTGCTTTAACTCAAAATACAGACAAGAAACCGTCGCACGGGAAATATTAAAAGTAAAGCAACATTTATTAAGTTGTGACAGAGGAACACGAGACATTTGGGCAACATGCGTGGCAAAACAAATATTATGCACACGTGTAGGGCATACAGTCAGATACTAAAAGATGAGTACACATGTAACAATTACACAGTTACTTTGGTAGCTATATTACCAATGGAGCAGACAATTTCAATGTAGTATGTGAAAGAAAAGCACTGCAAATACAAATATACAGAAAGGTGTGTGTGTGTGTGTGTGTCTGTAGGGGCTGGGGGGGGAGGAGGTGAGGTATCGCCGATCACGTAATCTACGTGATACCCTAACATCATCGACAATAAACAACCGATCCAACTATGGTGGCTGTCACCCTTGCAGTAAACCCCGCTGCAAGGTCTGCCCACACATGACAAGTTCGCATTCCGTAACTAGCAGCGCCTCAAACTTTTCTCTGAGAATCAACGGTGACTTTACTTGCGACAGCGCAAATGTTATCTACATGCTTGAGTGCGCCACGTGCCGCAAGCAATACATCGGTCAAACCGAAACGTCATTTAGATTACGTTTTAACAATCACAGGGCCCACGCTTCTAACTTACCTCATCTTCCCCTGTCAAAGCATGTGCAGATGCCAGGTCACTCTTTTGAAAAACTCAAGGCCACAATATTACAGTCTGGATTTAAAACTCATCATGACCGAGAAGTTCGCGAATCTTACCTCATTAACAAATTCAACTGTCTTGACTCCGGCATAAACGAAAGCATCAGACGCGTTGCCTTTCTTTCTGTGCAACAATGTTAAACATACTGATGCGCTCACCTCACCTCCTCCCCCCCCCAGCCCCTACAGACACACACACACACACACACACACACACACCTTTCTGTATATTTGTATTTGCAGTGCTTTTCTTTCACATACTACATTGAAATTGTCTGCTCCATTGGTAATATAGCTACCAAAGTAACTGTGTAATTGTTACATGTGTACTCATCTTTTAGTATCTGACTGTATGCCCTACACGTGTGCATAATATTTGTTTTGCCACGCATGTTGCCCAAATGTCTCGTGTTCCTCTGTCACAACTTAATCAATGTTGCTTTACTTTTAATATTTCCCGTGCGACGGTTTCTTGTCTGTATTTTGAGTTAAAGCACTTATCATGTCACTCGAGGTGGCATATCAAAATATATTGTCACTATGGTTTGTTTTGATACTTATGGCGTTTTTCTTGTAATCACCATTCTGATTGATACTGCGATTTCTGTGGCCCTTAAAAGCGGCATATGCCTTGTACATTTTTCATTCATTCTCTGACGAAGGCCGTGCCACGGCCGAAACGTAAGGCATAAAATATTGCTTTTTCGTACGTGCACCGTCTTGTTTTCTTATACTTACCGGACCCACTGAACTTTCCCATTGAATATTCACTACAATGGATTCTGGAAAGGTCACGACGAAGAGCATCACATGGAAGTTCCCAAAAAAACCCGTATCCGCTGTGTTATTGGGCGATTCCCAAACCAAATATCTTCACCAGTATTTTGACCCGCTCGTCGATGGGACACCGGCGTTCGTCACTCAGAGCGGCGCCCTGATCAACGACATTCATTCGTTGCTGGACTTCGTCCCACAATCAACGGAAACCCTGATTCTTCATGTGGGCACAAATGATTTGACTTCGTGCTCAGGAAGCGTTGCTTTCGAAAGATACAGGGGTGTGCTCGGTTTCATCGCCAGCACCCGTCCGGATATAAAGCGGATATATGCTAGCCTAATTTTGCCGAGAACCCCGAATCGGCGTCGAGGCAACTGGAACCTACCATTGGTACGTCACTGCAACAAGGAAGCAGGGCACTTCAACCGCCTTCTTCGTGGTTTTTGCCGAAGATCGAAACTTGTATTCTATTTGGACCACCAGTTCGAATGGCTACCTCCGAGTCGTGTTCTAGCAGCCGACGGACTTCATCTCAGTTTTGAGGGTGTCGCGCTGCTAGCATGCCATATTAGACAACTATGCTTTCGCAACCCCAAACGTATGGGGTCGTCTATATGGACTGACTGTGCGCCTAGTGTGTTGTCTCATGGCACATCCACTACAAGCGGCCCTACCGGTAGAAGAACTTCTAATGTACAGCCCCCAAAGGTGCCCGGCGCTGCAGCGATGCCGAACAGCCGAGCAAGCTTGAAGCCTTCATCCGACCAAGACTCATCATCCGACCAGCCACGACGAGCTGTCGGGGGCCACTCAGCTCCCGCATCAACCAACAGAAAGACCCCGACGCCTCACTCTAGGTACAACCTACGAGGACACCGCGGTGCTCCTGCCGATGGAACCGACTGACTAGGAACTGCTAGGTGCGGTAAGAGTGCTTACCTTAATGCATCTCACCATTTTATGAAAATCCGAAAAGTTATCGAAAAGCCTACTCGCTGTGAATTGCATGCTTCTACTATGAAAATGTATGTCGCTAATTCCACCGCGCCTAAAGGCTTACGCCTTGTCTTGAAACCTGCGGTATCTGAAATGTCGAGTGCACATTTGGCAAGGTGGAATGAGACGCTAGCACGAGCTTCTGTTGAATTAACTAATATTGTTTCAAATCATTATGAATCGTCTGTGAAAGTTCTTGCTAATAAGGAAAAACAACTGCGTGCTACCCATGCCCTTAGCAGTGAAGAAAACAGCGAGCTTCATTTGTTCAAGCAGAAAAAGCTGAGTGAACTTAACTGTATCAAGCGGAGGAAAATGGCTCGAGATAACATACCAGTCGCTTTTCATTCCGAATTTGGAAGCGTTGCTTCTGCTTGTCCTCAAATGGATACTCCTACCGCACAACTAACGAATGTAGTGAACTTATCAAGTTATCAATTAACCTTTGAAGAATCCAGGGTTTTGTCGCTAGGACTAAACTTTTGTCCCGCAACTGGAGGCTACAATGAATTTCAGCTCATTGCCGATCTTCATAACTTCGAAAGAAACATGCGATTGCGCGAGTACTTCTTCAACCGCCAATCAACTGAACAAATCAGTTCCACGCTACCGACTGGTAAACACTGGATTCCGCCTACGCAACGAGATAAATGCCTTGACCTATACATACGAGCTGTACAGCAGGATATACTCAAAGCGTATAAAACGCGTTCGCCATTCCGCCACAACCTCAGCTTCAAAGAGACTCGGGCTATTGAAGCACTGGCAAGCCGCACCGACATAGTAATTAAGCCGGCAGAGAAAGGTGGTGCAGTGGTGGTAATGGATGCCGATAGCTACATTGATGAAGCTCAGAGGCAACTTGATGACACCACATACTACAGGCGCCTTAACAATGACCCGACGGAACAGTTCAAATGTGTTGTCAGTGATGTTGTGGCAGATCTTGTGAAAGAAAACAAAATAGCTCACTCTGCATTACGTACGCTGGTTCCCCTGAGCCCGGTGGCGGGTAGGTTCTATACCTTGCCTAAAATTCATAAGGAAAACAATCCCGGTAGACCGATTGTGTCTGGAATAGGTACGGTGACTGAGAACCTTTCACGTTACGTCGATAGCATTATTTGTTCCATTCCCGTCACACTTCCCTCGTACATTAATGACACGAATCATTTTTTAAACGATATAAATGATTTAGATATTCCTGATGGGTCTCTTCTGGTGATACTTGATGTTTGCTCGCTCTACACTAATATTCCCCATTTTGATGGTATCCATGCTGTTGTGCACGCGTACAACGAGTCTGATCTCGACAAAACAATTGACTCCTCCACACTGGCTACGCTCCTTAAATTAATTCTTGAACTAAACAACTTCGAGTTCAACGGACAACACTATGTTCAGGTTAGCGGAACTTCTATGGGTACCAGGATTGGCCCTAATTACGCAAATATCTTTATGGGCCTCTTAGAAAACGAGTTTCTTGCGCGCCGCGATTTGAAGCCTTTTTACTACAAACGCTTTATCGACGATATATTTTTAATATGGCATCATGGGGAATCCCAGCTTCTTTCTTTCATCGAGGATTTTAATAATGCCCATCCAAATATATCGTTCTCGCATTCGTACTCGGCCATCAGTGTTAACTTTCTTGACGTCACAGTAACATTGGACGAGCAGAAACTGACGACCAAGCTGTACAGGAAACCAACCGATAGACATCAGTATCTTCATTTTCAAAGTAGTCACACAAAACACTGCAAAACTAGTATTCCATATAGTCAGGCCATTCGCTTTAAACGCATCTGTTCCGACAGCAATGAATTCATTCGCAACTGCGAACACCTTCGAGGTGCACTAACCAGACAAAGATACCCCGCACGAATCATTGACGACGCCCTCAAAAAGGCTGACAACGTCGACCGCAAGGATTTGCTTACGAGTAACAAACAATCAGCAAGCTCTTCCCGTAACAATGTGAATCTCGTCCTAACGCACTCAGCATCGGCCCCTAAGGTGGCCAACATTCTTAAGAAACACCACAATATCTTGATTCAAAGTGACCACCTGAAAGACATTTTTACGGAACCACCCAGGGTAGTGTATCGCCGATCACGTAATCTACGTGATACCCTAACATCATCGACAATAAACAACCGCTCCAACTATGGTGGCTGTCACCCTTGCAGTAAACCCCGCTGCAAGGTCTGCCCACACATGACAAGTTCGCATTCCGTAACTAGCAGCGCCTCAAACTTTTCTCTGAGAATCAACGGTGACTTTACTTGCGACAGCGCAAATGTTATCTACATGCTTGAGTGCTCCACGTGCCGCAAGCAATACATCGGTCAAACCGAAACGTCATTTAGATTACGTTTTAACAATCACAGGGCCCACGCTTCTAACTTGCCTCATCTTCCCCTGTCAAAGCATGTCCAGATGCCAGGTCACTCTTTTGAAAAAATCAAGGCCACAATATTACAGTCTGGATTTAAAACTCATCATGACCGAGAAGTTCGCGAATCTTACCTCATTAACAAATTCAACTGTCTTGACTCCGGCATAAACGAAAGCATCGGACGCGTTGCCTTTCTTTCTGTGCAACAATGTTAAACATACTGATGCGCTCACCTCACCTCCTCCCCCCCCCCAGCCCCTACAGACACACACACACACACACACCTTTCTGTATATTTGTATTTGCAGTGCTTTTCTTTCACATACTACATTGAAATTGTCTGCTCCATTGGTAATATAGCTACCAAAGTAACTGTGTAATTGTTACATGTGTACTCATCTTTTAGTATCTGACTGTATGCCCTACACATGTGCATAATATTTGTTTTGCCACGCATGTTGCCCAAATGTCTCGTGTTCCTCTGTCACAACTTAATCAATGTTGCTTTACTTTTAATATTTCCCGTGCGACGGTTTCTTGTCTGTATTTTGAGTTAAAGCACTTATCATGTCACTCGAGGTGGCATATCAAAATATATTGTCACTATGGTTTGTTTTGATACTTATGGCGTTTTTCTTGTAATCACCGTTCTGATTGATACTGCGATTTCTGTGGCCCTTAAAAGCGGCATATGCCTTGTACATTTTTCATTCATTCTCTGACGAAGGCCGTGCCACGGCCGAAACGTAAGGCATAAAATATTGCTTTTTCGTACGTGCACCGTCTTGTTTTCTTATACTTACCGGACCCACTGAACTTTCCCATTGAATATATATATATATATATATATATATATATATATAGATATAGATGCTGAAGTGACTGGACGAACAAACGAAAAACGATGCTTTATTGCCAACGTTGCGGCCGGGGACCGGCCTTCGTCAGGGCACACATGCATATGACTGTAATGCGTACGTCTTAAATAAGGACATGGCAGGGGGCGCCCCCATTGTGCATATTCACTGCTAACAAATTTTTACACAGAGGCATTCACTGTTAACAGACAGATATTCAGACATGCGCAGTATTTTGTATGGTGATAGCATAAATAGCGAAGTAGCAGTACATATTGAAAATGTGACAAAGCAAACCCAAACATAAAATAGCGATAGTATGTAGGGTGGTTGAAATATGACCACACTTGTGACACAATGAAAAAAAAAATCTATACAATGTTGATAAGTCACATTTGTTTGCAACGAAATGTACACGAGCAAAATACCAGCGTCGACGTCACATTATGATAGCAAGTTTACATGCGCATTCTGGTCACCTGAATGATTGGGCGGATGTCACCGAAGATTCGATCACGGCAGCAAACAACCGTGCACGCGCACTACGATGATTAATTTATCTCTTTTACTGGCAAAAATGTTAACCTGCCCGGATTCTCGTTGATCCCAGATGCTATGGCATTAAACTTATGAATCAAAAAAGATTCGCGAACCTCCCTTTCGTAGTGCGATTTAAACCGATATATATATATATATATATATATATATATATATATATATATATATATATATATATATATATATATATATATATATATATAGCACAAACAGTGGGCGAGATCACGGTTGTTCCCCTGGGAGGAATAAATATTTCGGTCTTTTATTCGAGGTTGACACATACGGTACATTTCATTCATATTCCTTAGTATTACCTGCCAAGACCACGATATGATTACGAGGCACACCATAGTGGCACCGGATCAATTTCGACCACCTCGAGTTCTCTAACGTGCACCTAAAGATAAGTATATACACGGGTGTTCTTGCATTTCACCCCCATCAAATTGCGGCCGCCGTGGCCGCGGGAATCGCACGCGCGTCCTAGGACTTAACAGCGAAACAGCTTAACCGCTGCGCTACCACCGTGGGCAAAGCAACATTTCGATGCATGTACACACCGGATTTTCCGTCCGATCGCCCGCTACAAAGCGCACGGCATCGTTAATAATCATCATCAACAAATAATATCCTCTAGCGGGCCCGGGTCAGGCCTGGTCATGAACGAGCACGCCCTGGATTAGTTTAGTAATGAACGCCCGGGCCCGGGCTTGAAACGACGGGCCCGGGCCGGGCTCGGGCTGGGTACGGTCAAGTACGCCCGGGCCCGGTCCGGGCTCGGGCTGGGTTCGGTCATGTACGCCCGGGCCCGGGCCGGGCGCGCGCTTGGAACCACGGGCCCGGGCTGGGCTAGGGCTTCATAAAGCGCGCCCGGGCCGGGCCCGGGCCGGAAAATCCGGCCCGTGCAGTGCTCTACTGTACAGGCTGAAGACATCGAAGGTGCCATCGAGAGCGATCAGCGTTTGCTGCTAGACCGTGACATTTGCGTTGCAAGAGGCATTTCTCGGTTGCACGAAGGAAAGGGAAGCGTGATGCTACCGAACTTCCGCCAAGAATACAGACACCTGAGCAGGGACACGACGATTTCGTACATCGAAGAAATCTTGGCTGTCAGCGATGCGCTTGCCCTTTCAGATTCTGACGAAGCAACAACGACAACCGCAATGTCTGAACCTTCCTTCGCCGTAAACTCAAGCCTTCCCGCTCGCCAACAGCAACAGCTCCGATGCCTTCTGAAGGAAGACAAGGACTGTTTCTCGTCGTCATCGCGGGTCCGGCAAACGCCCCTTGCTAAACACAGTATCATAACGGGAGAAAATGCTCGACCACTCCGTCAAAGTCGCTACCGGGTTTCCACGCGAGAAAGGGACGCCATTAAAGAACAAGTCAAAGAAATGCTACGCGACGACATCATCCAGCCGTCCAAGAGTCCGTGGGTGTCTCCCGTAGTGTTAGGAAGGAAGAAGGATGAAACCCTACGTTTCTGCGTCGATTATCGTCGACTGAACAAAATCACGAAGAAGGACGTGTACCCTGTTCCACGGATAGACGACGCCCTGGATCGACTCCACAACGCGAAGTACTTTTCGTCGATGTACCTCAAGACCGGCTACTGGCAAATCGAAGTCGACGACAGAGACCGAGAAAAGACGGCCTTTATAACTCCAGACGGCCTGTTCGTGTTCAAGGTCATGTCCTTTGGTTTTTGTTCGGCACCTGCGACATTATAAGGTGTTATGGACACAGTGCTGGCTGGCTTGAAGCGGCAGATGTGCCTCGTGTACTTGGACGACGTGGTTGTGTTTGCCTCAAACTTTGACTCCGGCGCCTTGAAGCTGTACTTCAAGCAATCAAGACCTCAGGACTCACTCTTAGGGCAGAAAAGTGCCGCTTTGCGCACAAGGACCTCTTGTGTTTGGGCCACGTTTTGGGCCATTGCTGCCTGCCCGCCGCCTACCGACAAGAAGGCTGTACGCCGATTTCTGGGCTTGTGCGCCTTTTCGCGTTCCTCGTCGCAAGCAGCCAACGACTTCGCTGCAGCTGTGCGTTTGCTTTTTGCCGCTCCCCACGTCTCTGCAGCTCGGAAGAGGTTCTCAGGCAGCCGCCCCTGTTGGGGCCATAGCTGTCCTGGCGTATTTTTCCTACCATGAGCCAGGAACGCCCATCCACCAGCTCGTCGAAGGCACGTTTTCTCAACCGGAGCACCAAGGGAGTTCGGCCTATTATCCGCTCTGTTTCGATGGAGCATTTGTCTGCCTCCACGACAGTTTCCAACGAGCATGGAACACCGTCGTCGACGGCGAGCGCCGACGCACGTCCCTCGGTAACAGCGCAGACACCCGAGGTGAATACTGAGAGGCAGGCCGCTGATCCTGCTGTCTCCAATTTTTCCTCCCAACAACGAGAAGTCGACACTCCACCCGGGGAAAGGATGGAGGAGGACACCACTCTTTGCGACAACACGGACAACGACGCGGGTGGTTGTTGGAAGACGGTCCAACACAGGCGACGCAACCGTCACATGCACGCCGAGGAGCAACCCCTGAAGAGACATCGGGCATTACGGACGCCCTTCAGCATACCACACGCAAGGGGAGCCGTATCAGAATCCGCCTCCGCTTCCTTTGCACGATGAAAAGATTATTCTGCGACCCCATGGCGGACTTTGCGTCGATAGTTGGACGCGCCCAGAACTCGCCAACGCTTTATGGAGCGCGGCCGGCTTGACCACCGAAGATCGTCAGAACATCATATTACGCCTGCGGCCCCAGCAGAACTTGGCAGTCTTAAGCACACCCCAGTCACATGTCGCCGACGCATTATACAAGGTGCGGGAGCTGAGGCTTTGTCAGCGAGTGTATCCTATCACAACGTATTTTGCTGCCCAGACAACTCAGGCAAGGGCATTGTTCCCGGTCTTGTACCCGGCACGCCGTCGTCCACGCTAGTGGACGAGGCTTTGACACCTGGAACCCAGATTCTTCAAGCACGTATGATGGGTCAGACCAACGTTTCGTTAGTCACCTTTAAAGTACTGAAAGTGCCTCGCTATGTGGGATTCTACGGCAACGAACTCCGCTGCTACCCTCAGCGCCCTCGCCAACTGGTTTGCAAGATATGTCACCGGCTCGGCCATTGGGCTGACCACTGTCCCACGCCACACATGGTTATTTGTGCAACATGCAGGACTTACAACCCAGCCCCGTCGCATCCATGGACCCCTCACTGCAGGTCCTGCGGCGGAAGCCATCCTACTGTGGCATACTTTTCTTCTTCTTCTGGAACGACACACTTGGGACATAAACTAGCAGCGGGTAGTCTGCTGCGAAAGAGGAAGAGGTAGTTGGAACAATGGCGGAGAGATATTAATAAACCGCGCTGTGTTTTCGGAACCGCGTTTCAGAGTGCTATATTTATTGGTGACCCGGACTACGAACGCGACCTTCCATGGAGCAGCGTGAGAATCTCGACGGCCTGAGAACTGGTACCGCTGCCACTGCACCCGGCCATGTACCCTCTTCAGGTGTTGCTGGAGGTACTACTACCATAACGCTACCACAGCTGTGGCTTGCCGATCCCTCCTTGTGGTTCATTCAATTCGAGAACAAGTTCCGCATTCATCGCATCACGTCAGAAGTTCGCACGCATGAGCTCCTCGTTGAAGCGTTGCCGCCACAGGCAATGGCCGAAATACGCGACATCCTCGTGGGCCCGCCTGGTGACACTCCATATACGACAGTCAAACATGCTCTTCTCCACCGACTGGTTCCACCTAAGCATCGGCGCATTCAGCAACTTCTGTGCAACGAAGAGCTCGGGGACCGACGTGCCACACAGTTTCTACATCACCTGCAACACCCGCTTGGGGACCAGCCGGACGGCTCGGAAACACCCATACTACGTGAGTTGTTTCTACAGCGTATTCCACCTACCGTGCGAATGGCTCTTGTCCCACCTCAGGATAAGACTCTGTCGGAGCTGGCAGAAATAACCGATGACATGATGGACGTTGCTCCGGCAGTCAAACGCTGCCCGCACTTCTCCGATTTCCGAAGCAGATTCCCTTCGAGAAACGGTAAACGATCTCGCAGCTGAAGTCGCCAACTTGCGTCTGCAATTGCTGAGCATTCGCGACTTAAATGACCAGCCTCGTTCACACCGACCATCTCTTACGTCGCCTGCTCAGAAACGCCCCCCCCCCCCCCAGCCCGAGCACCACTTTTCATCGCAGAACACATGCTACTATCACCGGCGTTTTCTTGCCGCGGCTCGCAGATGTGTGCCACCCTGCTCATGGCGCATGGGAAACGCTCCGGCCGATCGTCAATAATAGCAGCGGGCGATCAAGGCTAATCATCAAGCCACCTCTTCCACATCACCGACAGAACCACAGGTCTTCGCTTGCTGGTGGACACTGGAGCAGATGTCAGCATAATTCCAGCTTCCAAAACTGACCGGCGTCTCCGCGAGAAGTCAACTCCTATGCAAGCGATCAATTCTTCTGTCCTTGCAACTTGCGGACAGAAGTCTCTAACCCTTGATCTTGGTCTCAAAAGGAAACTGCAATGGTTATTTTGGATAGCAGACGTACGCTACGCAATCTTAGGCGCCGAGTTCTTAAGGCATTTTCATCTGCTCGTGGATATGAACCGCTGTCGCCTGGTGGATAGCTATACCGGCTTATCGGTCAATGGTTTTCTGTCACGCGCTACGGCCCTAAACCCCACTTTCGTGAAACCGCCTACGTCGCCATATACAGCTCTGCTCAACGAGTTTCCGGAGATTACAACGCAGTCTCCAGTGGATAAGACCCCCAAGCACACTGTGACACACTGCATCGTTACCACAGGCACACCTGTTCACTGCCGCCCTCGTCGACTTGGCCCTGATAAACTTCGAATTGCTCGCAACGAGTTCGAGCATATGTTACAGCTACAGATCATTCGTCCGTCATCAAGCTCGTGGTCGTCGGCGCTACACATGGTTCCCAAGAAGAACAATGACTGGCGGCCCTGTGGTGATTATCGGGCTCTCAATGCAGTCACCGTTCCAGATCGATAGCCGTTACCCAATATTCAGGACTCTACTGCCTTATTAACCGGTCCAACAGTATAGTCGAAGATTGATCTCGTGAGAGCTTATCACCAGATCCCCGTTGAGCCTTCTGACATTCCAAAAACTGCAATATTACCCCATTTGGGCTCTATGAGTATTCACGAATGCCTTTCTGTTTGAGAAACGCAGCTCAGACATTTCAGCGTTTTATAGACGAAGTCACAAGAGGTTTGCCGTTTTGTTTCGCCTATTAGACGATCTCGTTGCCAGCACGGACGCTGAAACGCACAAGGCACATCTACGCGAGCTTTTCACTCGACTGCGTGATTACGACCTTGTCATCAATGTAGAAAAGTGTCAGTTTGGAGTCTCGGAGATAGCATTCCTCGGACATCAGATCACTAAAGATGGCATCACTCCTCTACCTGACAAGGTTCAAGCTATCATCGACTACCCGCCTCCTACGTCCATACGTAGTCTGCGACGTTTTCTCGGACACGTCAATTTTTATCGCCGCTTCATCCGTACATGCTCTTCACTGCTGCAGCCTCTGGAAGCACTACTCTCGATTTCGACAGCCGAGTCAGCCGCACTTCCCTGGGACACGGTCGCGGATCAAGCTTTTGCCGCCGTTAAGACCAAGCTCGCCCAGGTCACCCTCCTGCACCACCCTTAACCAACTGCTCCCACTAGCCTCATGGTGGACGCGTCTTCAGGAGCAGTTGGAGCCGCTCTTCATCAATGAATCAATGGTGCATGGGCTCCAATTTCCTTCTTTTCCCGCAAGTTACGCGACACTGAGCGCCGATACAGTACTTTCGGACAGGAGCTCCTCGCGGCCTACCTTGCGGTGAGACATTTCAGGTACTTCCTTGAAGGGCAACAATTTGCCATTCTTACCGACCACAAGCCACTTGTTTCGGCTTTACGTCCTGCAGTGCCACGCACACTCCTAGAGAACTTTGACACCTTGCTTTCATTGCCGAATTCACCAAAGACATACGTTATGTTAACGGCAGCTTTAACAGTGCAGCGGGCGCTCTCAGTCGTATTACCATCAATGCCACGACAGGCACCACCGACCTTTCATTGGCTTCGCTCGCGGAGGCACAGGCATTAGCCGATGAGCTTCCACGACTCCGATTCTCTACTTCCCTCCGACTGTAACAAGTCAACTTTCCCGGCGACGACGTTACGCTCTGGTGCGATGTTTCACACAACTGCACTCGTATTTATGTTCCTTCACAGCTGCGTCGTGCTGTTTTTGACACCCTCCACTCCATATGCCATCCAGGCGTAAGAGCTACGCAACACCTGGTCACTGAATGCTATATCTGGCCGCGCATACGCGCTAACATTCGTGACTGGGTTCGCACTTGCACAGCGTGTCAGCGTATCAACGTACAACGGCACACCAAGCCCCCATGGGGAAAATTCCCTCTCCCTGATGCACGCTTTGACGCCATTCATTTGGACTTTGTCGGGCCTTTACCTTCATGTCGGGGAAATACGTATTTACTTACGTGTGTTGACAGGTACACCAGGTGGCCTGAAGCAGCTCCAATGCCTGACATCACGGCAGAAACAGTTGCTCGTACCTTTCTTGCTGCCTAGATTTGCCGTTTCGGTGTACCATCAACGGTGACTACTGATCGAGGCAGACAGTTGGAGTCAGCACTTTTCACCTCTGTCACATCTCTACTGGGTTGTGCGCGTATTCGCACAACTGCGTATCATCCAGCATCAAATGGCATGGTAGAGAGACTCCATCGTCATCTAAAAGCAGCACTCGCCTCGCAGCCTCACGCCGAAGATTGGGTATCACACCTCCACGTCGTGCTTCTCGGCTGCGTTCAACACTTCGGCCAGAACTTGCCTGCTCTGTAAACGAGATGGTTTATGGCTACACACTCCGTTTTCCTGGTGACCTCGTCAACCCCGTTACTATGCAGAGTGTTTCGGATCCATCTTCTTTCGTCCAGCGTCTGCGGATCTTCATGCAAAACTTGCGCCCATCACCAACTTCAGCTCACACTAAGAACTACGTTTTTCTGCCGGCAAACCTACAGACATCTTCACACGTTTTTGTTCGTGTCGATGCGTCTCGCCGTGCTCTTCAGCCTCTCTATGACGGCCCTTTCCCAGTCATCAAGTGTTCTGAACATCATTTTACAATCCTGCGTAATGGGCATGAAGACACAGTCAGCATTGAAAGGATCAAGCCAGCACCCATTCTGACAAGCTCCGTCTGATCATTTTTGTGTCTTCAAGTGCCCACGGCCACTTATCTGCAGGGAGCATCTGTGGCATACTTTTCTTCTTCTTCTGGCATGACACACTTGGGACATAAACTAGTAGTGGGTAGTCTGCTGAGAAAGAGGAAGAGGTAGTTGGAACAATGGCGGAGATACATTAATAAACAGCGCTATGTTTACGGAACCGCGTTTCAGAGTGTTATACTACATCGGACCCAAACTGCCCACGGCGCGCTCGCCAGACACCGAACAAGGCTTGGGTGCGTAAAGCTCTCAAGAAAGAGCAGCGTGACCTCCAGCCCCCCAGCGCATCTACTACTTCCAAAGATGTGGCCACGACTGGACACTCACAAGTCCCGACTCAGGGGACACTGCGAGCGCGTTCGAAGTCCCGCTCAAGATCCCGCCGCAAATCCCAGACCCGTTCCAAGTCTCGGTCCCGGTCCCGCGGAGCATCAATGCGGCCGCCTGACCCTCTGGTAGAAATCGCCCGTTTACGCCATGACATGGAGGCACGCTGTGAGCACTTGCAAAAACAAATGGATGCTCTGGTGGCAGACATGGGTACAAGTATGCAGGTGGCCCTCGATCGAATCGAACGGCAGATGGAAGACCTTCGTAAAGGAATTACGGAGCAAGCGAAATTGTGTACAGAGCGCACTCTCGCACGAAATAACAACGTGCAAACCTGAGCCTAGCAGTTACAGCGCCAGCCTGCCACGGGACCACATCTCTCGGCCGCAACATTCAAACGTGGGTAACTCTAACGGGGGTAACTGACGCGCGCATCCCTATACACGCCCTTCTGCTTCCTCTCGTGATGATGATAATGGCGCGGCGTGTCCCGCCACAGCTAGTGGTGTGGCAGTGGAATTGTAGGGGATTACTTCAAAAACGAGGTTCCTTGCAACAGTACGTTGCCACATCCACAAACCCTCCTCATGTCATCCTTTTACAGGAACCCAATTGCACCCCTTTATTAACCGGTTACAGCCCGCTCTCGGGCGTCTCACCTCTTGTGGGAGCCCTTGTTTCGAAACGCGTTACATGTCGCATGCACACGACGAGTAGCGACATTACTCATCAAATATTGGAATTTATTACGCAAGGAAAACGTGGCGACAGTTTGTTTATCCTCAATGTATACAGTTCCCCTCGTTCGCTTACACACTGGTTTCACCGTCTATTAAAAGAATTTGGCAGCCTTGGACGGATTTGTGTGGAATGTGGTGACTTCAACGCTCCACATGTCGCATGGGGTTATGTTAAGCCGCAAGCCAAAGGAACCCGCTTATGGAATTCCATCTGTAACATGCGATACACACTGCTCACCGACCCAGAGCACGCCACTCGTATAGGCAATAGTGTTCTCTCGCGACACCTCTCCTGACCTTACCTTTGTCCGCCATACTGGCCCACTCGTAGAGCACGGGCCCTTAGAAGAGCATCTGGGCAGTGACCACTATATTGTCGCAACCATCCTGTCATTACGAGGCGCGCGCAGGCCGGAGCGAAATGTGCGTATTACAGATTGGACGAAAGTCAGGGAACGCCGCCAGGACCTGCCTGAAGGCCAGGGCTACGAACGATGGCTTGAATATCTCGCTGACAATCTTGAGGCCACCATGCGGACAGTGCGTACCACAACCGAGACACCGGACATAGATCCGCATTTACTTCATCTTTGGAACGCCCGGAGAGGGTTGACGCGGCGATGAAATCGACAACGCCTCAACAAAAAACTTCGGAAACGTATAGAAGAATTTACACGGGAATCCGAGGAGTACGCAGCGTCCCTCACCAGGAATAACTGGTGACAATTTTGCAACCGCCTCTCAGGCACATTAAGCACAGCTAAAACGTGGTCGATTCTACGTTCGCTCACAGACCCCAACACATCGAAGAGAAAAACATTTCAGCAGCTGCACGTATTAATGCACGAGTGCCGGGACGATTGTGCTTTGCTCCTCACGGAACTAGAACATCAATTCAATCCCACAGGCCCACCACCACAATACCCTGATTGGGTATTGTGGTGGTGATGTGGGTGAGGAGACTGAATTGCTGGATGCCGACATAACCGCGGACGAGCTTCGGGTGGTCCTACAAGACCTACGACGAAACACGGCTCCAGGAGTGGACCAAATCCGATTTTCCACCCTTTATAACTTGGGTGACGCGGATATCGACCACTCCACCAATATCTTTAATGAATACTGGATCGAAGGCACACTTCCCCGAGCGTGGCGACACGCTGACATTACACTTATCCCTAAACCGGGCAAACCTATAAAGGTTGAAAATCTACGGCCCATCTCTCTAACATCATGCATTGGTAAGCTAATGGAGCACGTACTCTTGCGGCGCCTGCAACCTTTCCTGCAAGAACACTCTTTCTTTTCTAACACTCAATTCGGATATCGAGCTCATCTGTCAGCCCAAGATGTCCTTTTACAATTACTGGAGGAAGTCTTGGGACCACCGTCGCGCGCCCAAACGAGAGCACTTGTCGCCTTAGATCTCAAAGGGGCGTTCGATAATGTTGGACATGAACTTATCCTTCTCAATATTGCAGAGTCGCATTGTGGGGATCGTATGTACAACTATATCGGCGCATTTTTCGAGACCGCACAACTACCATCGGAATCGGGCCACATCGATCAGGTACAATCCGCATTGTAGGGCGTGGGACACAAGAGGGCTCTGTTCTTTCCCCCACTCTATTCAAAATCGCGCTTGCAGGGCTCCCCGGGCTTCTCGATCAGATCCCCAATGTCGCTCACGCTATTTATGTGGACGACATCACTATGTGGTGTACACGCCGTTGCGACGGTGCTATCCAGGAGCGACTGCAGCAAGCAGTCGACACTGTCTCCGAGTATGCGAGAAAAGGGGGCTTAAGTTGTGCTCCGCAAAAGTCGGAGCTCATAATCATTCGCTCCCGCAGACGCTCACCTATGCCGCCCAACTCTGTACACGCGGATGGTATACCCATACCACAGGTCAGCCGTGCTCGCATCCTCGGCCTACACGTCCAGGCGGATGGCAGGTCTAACTATACTGTTTCCCTTCTATCCCGACAAACTGAGCAAATTCTGGCCATGATCCGGCGGGTCTCTAACAGGCGCTCGGGTCTTCGAAAAGAGGACCTCCTGCGCTCGGTGGAGGCATGCATCATCAGCCGTCTTCCATACCATCTTCCCTCTCAGCGGTTGACCCAAGCGCAACAACTTCGCGTTGAGGCCCTCATTCGTAAAGCGACGAAGCTGGCCCATGGCCTTCCGCACTATTCTTCCACAAACCGTCTCCTTAATTAAGGAACGCATAACACACTAGGAGAATTACTAGAGGCACATTGGGTTAGTCACCGCCAGCGCGTCTTGCTCACACGTACTGGCCGCCATCTCCTCGCACGGTTAGAGCACTCTGTCCCACCACTTGAAACTGAAACCCGCCCAACGACCTTATCGCCAGCCCTACGCAAGGTACTGAATATTCATCCATTGCCGCGTAATATGCACCCAGTGCATGACAAAGGACGGCGTAAAGCTCGTGTGCGATACCTTAACCGCCTGCTCGAAAACATCCCACAATCCCAGGCTCTATACACAGACACAGTGCGCACTCAAGAGGGCTATACCTCCGTAGTGTTGGATGGCTCTGAATCCTTGAAGGAATGTGTTGCAATGTGCGGCACTAATGTCGCGTACGAAGAAATTCTCGGCGTTGCTCTCGCCATTCGACACGCCGTTCGTGTTCCAGGGGAAGTGTATATACTGACGGACTCGCAACAGGCATACCGGGCGTTCCTATCAGGACATGGCATTCCGAGATCGGTACAACATATTCTCAAACAGATCCCGCAAAATGATTCAACCGCACCTTCCCGCATCCACCTAATGTGGACCCCTGGTCATGCCTCGCTGCTGGGCAATATACGCGCACATGCAGTTGCCCGCGATATTTCCCTCCGGGCGGCCCGGCGTGGTGAAACGACCAGTTCAGGGTGGGGGGATCCCTTGCTGCGTTACGGAGACATTCTCCGTCATTATAGAAGCATTCGCTGCACTCACCGTGCGCCACCACTCTCCTTCTTGAGAGAGGAAGCAGTGGCACTACGTCAGTTGCAAACCGACACTTTTCCTAATCTTGTCTCCCTGAACAAATTCTGGCCACACTGTTATGCCGACAATTGTCCGGGCTGCGGCAAGTCACCCTCCATCTTCTACGTCACTATCGAGTGCACGGCAAACATTTTTCCTCCATTACCACCGTTCCTCTGCCCGCTACGCAAAAAAGAGCTGTGGGACGACGCCCTCCGCGACGGACCTCCCGAGGTCCTCCGAGCCATCATACAACGGGCTTGACACGTCGCCGGAGTCTTCCTAGGGACCCCAGACTAGGGGTTCCTCCCGTGCTTTTTGTTTTACTTGCATAATAAAGATGTTTTCTCTCTCTCCAAGTTTCGCCCCTACTTCTACGGCAGACCCTTCAAAGTTCTTAGCGACCACCCTGCCTTGCGTTGGCTAGCTAACTTGAAAGACCCTTAAGGTCGCCTCGCACGGTGCAGCCGAAGAATTCAAGAATTCGACATTACCGTCGTTTAAAAGTCCGGAAGAAAACACTCCGACGCCGACTGCCTGTCTCGTGCCCCCGTCGATTCACCGCTGCAGGACGACCAGGATGATGACTGCTTCTTAGGAACCATAAGCGCCGACGACCTCGCTGAAAGACAGCGAGCTGACTCGGAACTCAGGGACCTCGTTGAATACCTCGAAGGCACGAGTACCGTTGTTCCGCAGGTAATCAAGCGAGGACTGGCGTCGTTTTTTGCGAAGCTGCGTTCTCCTGAAAAAGTCGCCACTCCGAGCCAACTACCTTCTCGTGGTGCCCTCAGCATTACGACCAGACGTCCTCCAGGCCCTACACGACGATACGACGGCTGGACACCTTGCTGTTTACTGCACGCTCGCGAGAATACAGCAAAGGTAATACTCGCCGCGCCTTGCCGCCGACGTCGCTCGCTGCGTAAAGTCATACCGAGACTGTCAGCGACGCAAGACGCCGCCGACGAGACTTGCAGGCTTTCTTCAGCCAATCGAACCCTCTCGCCGACCATTCCAGCAGATCGGGATGGACCTACTGGGGTAGTTCCCAACGTCAACTTCCGGAAATGAATGGATCGTCGTAGCTACTGACTACATCAGGCGCTACGCCGAAACAAGGGCTCTGCCCAAAAACAGTGCCGGCGGGGTAACGAAGTTCTTCGTTGAGATCATCGTCCTTCGTCATTGCGCCTCAGAGTTCCTTATCACAGACAGAGGTAAGGCCTTTACTGCTGACCTAACTCAGGCGAAATTGGGATACTGCCAGACAAGCCACCGCCGGACCACCGCCTACCACCCACAGGCCGCTCACCGAGGGTTTACATAAAACCATCGCTGATATACTGGCCATGTACGTCGACGTCGAGCACAAGACCTGGAATTGCATCCTTCCGTACTTGACCTTCGCATACAACACAGCCGTACAAGAAACGACGCAGATGACACCTTGCACGTTGGTCTACGCAAGGAGCACAGCTACGACACTCGAAGCAATGCTGCAAAATGTCAACGACGAAGAAAATATCGACGTCGCTGCTTATTTGCAATGCGCTGAAAAAGCCCGACAGCTTGCCTACCTGCGCATCAAGAACGAACAGAAGGTCGACAGCCGTCACTATATTCTTCGACGACGCCACATGGAATATCAACCCGGTGACCGCGTGTGAGTCTGGATGCCGATACGCCGACGGGGACTTGACGAGAAGCTTCTTCAGCGACACTTCGGGCCATACAGGGGGCTTCGACGTACCAGCACTGTAGACTACGAGGTTATCCTGGACGGCATTACGAACTCTCAGCGGCGGTTTGCACGACCTGAAGTCGTCCATGTTGTGCGCCTTAAGCCGTTTTATGCGCGTTAGCGTAACTGAGGACTGTACTTTTCGCTTGAATATTGTACTTTTTTGCTTGTACTTATTGCTTATTGCACTTTCTTGCTTTATTGTACATCCTTTGTGTATGCACTTTTTCCCCTTCCATGTTGTGTTACAAGCATTGGGCGATGCCTTTTAAGAGGTGGGCAACGCCGCACACGCTCCCTTCCTTGTATGTTTTATGCTACCGGCCTATTTGCACGTGTAGCTGCTGTATTGCGCAAATCGCGCCAGAATGTCTGAGAACATTCAAGGTTATGTTAGGATCGTCTGTTATGCTTGAGCCGCAACCGCGAACAGATGAGCTTTTTCTCCAACTAACGCGGCAATAGCGATAATGCTCGAATGTTCAATGCCGCATATATAAATGCCGAAACGCCTTGCCGCAGTTCAGTTTTATCGAAGGCGGACGCTCTGTTCGTTGCTATCACTCTACAGTGTGTATTGTTGTAGTTTGATTTTCCGTTGGACGGCCAGAAGTTCGGCCAAATAAATAGTACGTTTCATCTTAGCCGCGCCGACTGCTGCCTTCGTCGACGTCACGATCCCTTGACAATATCAAGAAAATTACTCCCATGCACTATTATCTACAATTGGGCTTCGCGAAGAGCGTGCCACTTTCGCAAGGCACTGTGGTTCGATGCATTTATCATACAGGTTAGTGCACAAATCGACAAACATACATGATGACTGGGAGCTGAAATTGCCTCTCTAGAAAACAAGAAAGATATGATTGCCTGGCCTTTGGAATGACAGGTTTTATTTATAACGAAGCTGTATACCTCAGCCCCCGTAATGGTTTCGTCTCTGTCGGTAAAACGAAAATGACAGGCCTTTAAACCAGCCCCCGGAAACTGAGCAGCAATATCGGTTTCCAGGAACGTGCGCGCTCGTAGCGGTTGCCGGGCATCCTAAGGTCTGGTTGAAGAAAGTAAGGTCGATGTGGATGTTCACATTTATTGTCTTTCACGAGTTTTACAAATAAAGAAATTTGATTGAACTGCAAAGAACTCTTCTTTATCTTATTTGTCTTTTCTACTTTTTATTTTATGAATTTTATATTAGGCGAAGCGCGGAACTGGTTGACTTGTGTTCGTAGCGCTTGCCTCCGCTTACCCTTGCCACTCGCTCAGCGATATCACAAGTTGGGTCGCACTCGGTTATCTCGCTCGGTTGCCGTGCCAAGTACAAATACGGGAAAGAGAAGATATGTGATGGGGCGTGGAGCGAACGGAAGCCGCAGGGACCGACGTCGAGGAGGCCAACCGAGTATTAGTCGAAGATGGCTAAATGAGGGCGCCACACTTTTGCGCGGCTCTGCTGTTTATTAACCCATGGAATTCCAGTACCGCGAAGGTTTTTTTATGTTACCCAGGACAGCGGTTGAGCACAAGTATTTGGGTCCATTATTTGAGCAGCTATTCATTTTGCATGAGTACGTGAGTAAATCCAGTTCTCTGCAGGCCTGACTGGACTGACATGAGCGCAGTTTCTTTCGTCAAGACGACAGCCTACTTGTTGCCGGCAAAATACGTTGCATGAATGGCTTGAGTGCGTGTTGGTACGGCGACACAGTTTGTTCATCTTTTACTTTTGCCATGTAGTTCAAATGATGTGAAGCAATTATAGGCTCATTTAGTTCGCGGAAATCCATGTAGCCGCTTTGAAACTTTGTGGGCCTTTACTTCTAATATTGTCACTGAAATAAATGTAATGGACTCACTGATGCTTTGAGAAATCGTTTAACAGGGAGTGTCGCTGGAGCCAACGTTTCGACAAGTGGTCTTTTCTTCGTCAGGGCAATGCTGCTGGCCTGACAATGACAAGTCAACTTGTAGAAACATTGTCTCCGGCGGCATTCCCTTTTCAACGATTTCTCATCGCTTCAAGGCTCCATCTAACTCTGAACTTTTGTCTTGTTTGGTACTCAAGTCTGTAAGAAAAATATGTGCGCCGTCATGACAGGCGTGATTGAGTGAAGTACGACGTGGCCTGCTTGTGATTGTTAATAATTTGCTCATTGATTCGGTCATCCTGGGTTCAATATTTGCTCAGTATGTGCATATTTCAGTTGTAAATTAAAGCTGCTTTTGCTGATTGACACTTTCACAATACATGTGTGTCTCTTTTTTTTAGTACGAAACGTGTGATTAAAACAAAAGATTAAAATTTTACTTGTGTTCATCGAGTTTTATCTTATTGAGAAATCGGTCAGCTTTATTTTCTCTACTTCACAACACACAAACAAAGTTAAAAGGATGGTTAACTAAATTTAACGAATGGCCGCGTCGCGCGAGTGGCCAGCAAACCTGCAACATAGCACGAACACACTGCGCTTGCATGCGATGCGGGAAAGGAGGGCTTCCGTGGCAACCTTCCTCCTCTCGGTTCGCGCCCTTTCCCTCTATTTGCTGACCTCACCAGTGACGTCATGAAAAGATGTTTTGTTTGTGAATTATTTCTAGTAGGATACCCGGCAGCCGCCAGTGGTGGAAGCGGCGCTTCCGCAGCGCATCAGCATGCGAGAGCGCGTCCCATGGGAAGTATAGGGAGTTTCCACCCCCTCTTTAAACCACCAACAGACGCTCGCGATCGAGCGCTCCTCTGCTAGCAGATGCGGGCGCTCGTTGGTTTTTCACCTCGGACGCTGAGGAGGGGCTTTCGGAGAGAGGAACAAACGAGCCGACGAATGCGCTCGCTGCAGACTCGTGCACAACTGCAACGCCACAACTTAATTTCTACCTCTTCGTGGTTTAAGGGCCCTTTAAGATGGAAGTAAAACGGCATATCTTTCTTTTAAATCAGGCATACAGCATAAGCTCAGTATTCGTTTCAATAACAAAACCACAATACAAGGATGAAAACAACATGGTGGATGACAAGGCGCCTGTGAACTATGGGGACACTCTCCCACACGTTCCCGTGAAAGATTAGGTTGCCGCTGCTTTGCACGTCACACGAGGGCGTCGAATGACGTCAACACCCCCCCCCCCCCCTTCTGCCAACGTGTGTATCCCGCTTTCATTCCTAAAAGGAGACCCATTGTAAGACTGAAACGGGTAGACCACGGAAGTAGACCACACAAGAATAACAGCGTGAATACAATGCTCGACGAAAGGAACAAATTCGTCTTGCTGAAAATGGTCGCGGTAGAGATCACGGTCTACTACAGCGACCACAAAGTGATTATTATTGCGATTACCCTAAAGTAATAATAAAACATAAGCCCCTATCAGCATGTATGGTGTTTGATACAGCTTCGCTGGACTGACGCAGGGTGAGATGGCGGCGAACTTTTTATCTGAACCAGAGGAAAATTGAGAAGCTTCCGTAAAAAATGTAACAAATTTGAACGGCAGTGGGGCACTATTGCCACTTTCCGAAAGTGCAGCAAAAAATTTTTTCTAGAGCTTCCATAAACTTCGTTAAGATAGGAGCCACTTACCGTTCACTTACCGTTTCGCTAATTGCGATCGGCGATGTTTCTACAGAAAGAAAAGCGGGAGGTGTGTGGCACAAAGGGCAAAGGAAAATATTTGCTTACTTACCGTTTCCTCCCCATGCCCGCTGAATGGTTCTCAACACTCGGGCAAGAAATGAGCCCATAGAGCAACCTGATCGGCAGTAGCGTTTTCCAGAGTTGCGTCACCCGTAACTCACGCACTGGCGCGAATCAGCATCACCACCACCCCCTCCACCAACACCACCACTGCAACACACACACAGCTGTCGGGCCGACGTGCCGTGAGATGACACACGTTTCACAGACGCACTTCAAAGCAGAACTCTGCTTGCACGATCAATCGTACTCTCACTGGGTGCTTCATACTACACGCAGCAGTGGGGCATGGCACAAGAAGCATCACAAAGCAAGAATCCTTTGGCATAAATGCCTGGAGCTGCTCGTGGAGGGACAAAGTTGGATGTGGACACAACACGAACGCGGCTTGTAGCGATATAGTCTTGCAGCAGAGCTCTTTAGTTGGTGCTTCGTTGTGGAATGATGTGCCATCGCCTTAGTTTCTGGAAGTAAGGTTGTGTGTGTGAAAACAACTTTACCCTTTCAGTATGCACGCGGTCGTTGCCTTTAGATGAAGAGCCGTTTGGATGAAAATTTAAGTGTTAGCTGCTACACACTATCGGCAGCCTTTTTGATACAGTGCAGGGGTATTGACGGCTATCCTACTGTGCATAAATTCAATAATTAGTTCGCGCCTACTGCGTAATTCAATAACCTGAATTCGCGCCTACTGCGTTTGTGTGTTTCACTTTTACTACATGCTAGTTAATGCTAGATAACATAAGTCATGCATGATAAGCAAATGTGATACAGTGGTCGATGTTGCATATTCACCGTTACGAAATCGATCAACATAGAACGCACCTAGCAGACAAAGGCGTGCTCAGTAGAGCCTCTACATGAGGTTGCTGTACTCCAATAGTGATTGCTCTTCTGACGTTTCACGAACTAGTTCAGCGTAGTTCGGACAAAGCGAAAGGAGCTATCATATTTTCGATAACTCAAGTGCTTCTCCGCACTTCTCGCTCTCTTGAGACGTGCGAGTCTGCGTTCATGCGCCCTTACCACATCCTACAAAGTTGGCGCTCTTGTTGAGATTGAAAAAAAAGTACAATATTCCTTCCAGAAGAGGTATCGGCACATCGTAAGGTACCGCACGCCTCCGTGTCTACTCGAACCACGCATGCATTCTACCACTGATTACTGTAGATATTGCATATTACGTGAGAATATATATTACACCGCCTAACAAATTCGTTGAATTCGCCAGTGAAGTTAAGACAAGCGAAATCTGCGTATCGTTTCCTCGAAATAGAAGAGCGTAAGGCAACGATAGTCAGCTTTGTCGACAGTGCGTTTACGCGATGACTTTCCTGGTGCTTTTTTTATTCTGACTTAATGGTGAACGGAGAACAAAAGCAGAACTGCCGACGTAGAAACCACTGTTCAACTGGCCATGATGCGACGGCGCGAAACCCCGTCTTTGCTGAAACCGCATATTGTATTGTGCCACGAAACACTCCAGGTGACTGTCATTGATTCTCCCGTGTTTCATCAGCCGCAGATGAATTGCGTGTAGAGCTTTCATCTTTCTGAACGGCCATGGGCTGACAGAAATCTTGGAACTCGAAAGGCAACTGGAAAATAGACAAGAAAATAGAGAGATCATTCTAGCATGTGAATAATGAAAATGCGTGGAGGATGAATACTCGCATTCATCACACCCTTCGCACCACAAAGCCGTTTGTGGAACACCAGTTCCTGATGATTTGCGGCATGGTACATATTATTTGAGCGTTGTCTGACAATCAAAAGCTATTCTTTAGCGACAGGAAACTGGTTTTCACAGAATACCCCCTTCAGTCACGAATTATGATACACTGTCTGCAAATGCGTCAAACTCGCGTGGTTTAATGCGAAATCACTCAGTATTACATTCCAAGAAAGAAAATGAAGTAATGTGTTGTTTTTGAGAGTTTCAGTCATTAATGGTAACTAGCCTATAACTCATTATCTAATTATTCTGCCATCAGTCAGGTTTAATACTTTCTTAAAAAGAATCAACTATTAGGAGCGAAATGCATGCACAGTTTGTTCTTGGTTGTATTCGTTTCGAGCGGAGAAAAAAAATACTCTTGACGTCGGTCCTGGAGCGTGGCACGTCGAAGAATCGTCTGACATGGTAGTGTCTCCAGCAAAGTGATCCTCTACAGCACTATGCACGACTATAAAATTAAATGACCGCTAGTTGCCCACTGAGGAAGCCTGCAAGAATGTTCACATTGAGTTTCAGGCAGTTTGAAGAAACACGCAGCGTGTGACGCGCCTGCGATGTTCGCGTACACAATTGTGTACACAGTGACTGAAGGGGATACCCAGATTTTTTATACAAAATCCAGAAAACCAGTGGATAACATCACGATTCATTTCTTTATACAGGGTGTGCTATTTCAAACAATACAGATTTTTAATGAAAAGTCTATGACAATCAGGCTTCTCTCGTTTTCGCACATGAACTTCATATTTCGGAGCTCAAGTGACACTGACGGGACTAATTAACAAAAACTCGTTCAATAACTTTTTCAATATTGACTTCAGGGCAGATGTATATATTACAAAATTGTAGTGCGTGCCAATTTATGGCAGTCCTATATTTTTAAAATCAGAAAAGTTACACGTAGTTCGAGATATTCGTCATCCAATTTCACGGCCAAAATCGAAGCTAATAGCGGAAGCGGCGCACAAGTGCGACCGTGCTGCTACGTCAGACGAGGACATGGCAGTGACGGAATTTGAATGACGGCGCGCCGCGGGTGCATATTTTCGTGAAAAGCTGCAACTTTTCTCACGCATCGCCTTACTTTTGCGCGTAGTGTTTGGTGCTTATCAGTTTTTTTCGAAATGCCCACAGGAAAACCGCAATGTCAACCTTTTCTTTGTTTAGAAAGCATAAACTCAGGGGCGGCCACTGCGGCGCTTCTTCTTGCAGACAGGCAAGATATTGTTTCAGGCCTCTTTTAGTTTAGGAAATAAACAGATAGGCACCACCCATCGCACGCAAACATTAAGCTGTCTACTAGTGTATTTCAGAGTGCTTGCCGATTTTTCTGTCCAGATTCTGCTACGGCGCGCCTTCATTGAAATTTCATCACTACCCTGTCAAGTGTCATTCCGGTATTCCGCCGCAGCGCCGAGCTCGATCAGTTTAGATTTCGTCCTTGAAATTAGATGATGAATATCCCGAACTACGTGCAGCTTTTGTGATTTCTAAAAATAGGTATGCCATAAATTGGCACGCACTACAACTTTGTAATATAAACACCTGCCCTCATGTCAATAATTAAAAGTTAATGAAAGACTTTTTGTAATTAGTCGCGTCAACGTCATTTTAGCTGCGGGAAAGTATTTCCGCCTCAACATATAGTTCATGTGCGAAAATGACAGGAGCCTGACTGTCATGGAACTTTTATAAAAATCATTATTGTCTAAATAAAAACACCCTGTATAATTTTTTCTTTGCGCACACAGTTTAAGCGGAACTGCCATGTGTTTAAAAACGTCAGTTGCATTGACATGATCTCACAGTAATGCATACAAAATTTCAGCAGACCCCACGCATTAAGAGAAGCGATTTCATGCGAACCAGTCAGCCAGCACCTGTCAATGCAGCATTTTGTTATGTGAGAGAAACATCACAGGGTACATCGACGTGGCTTTGTAGGTGGAGTAGTGTGCACATCGCGGAATTACCAGACACGTCGACTACACTGGCGTTTAAAAAGGCAATTTATGGTTTGAAGCAACGTGAGCACTCTAGCGAATAGACGTCAGATACATTGAGACGAAGTGCACGCTGCGATGGTGTGAATATCACTCGTTATCATATTCCTCTGTGGTATAACAACGCTTGAATATAGCTTGCTGAGTCATCGGCGCCATAAATATTGTTTGTTAGACTCCTAGAAAAATGGAGCTGGCACAGGCGCCACAACCTACGTTACACCGATATGACGCCTGTATCATAAGAGAACACGTGCTATGTTTATGACCCTGTTACGAATTTACCACGATTGACGTCGCACCGACATGACGCTTGCATAGCATCTTTTCTAAAGCAGTTTAAACCCTAGTGTGGCTCTGGTAGATTGCATAACCGCCCCGTAGAATGACTGGGTTAGATTCCTGCTAGGATCCAGATTTTAGGTGCGAAGCACCTTAGGGGCTCGTATTGTCGGCGTCTAATATCGTCACGGTGTGTCAGGTAGTCACGGACCATCATAAAATGGGTATGCGCTACAAAAATGGGGTAAATCCGACTAGTCACCATCGCTCCATAAAAATGAAGAAGGCAACAATCAGCGCAACAAAAAAGTCCCATTTTCGCCTCAAGCGCGAAGCAATGTATGCGGTAGAAAGAAATTGGAATGTCACAAGAATAACGGTAAACAGCTAGAAACTTGATGTGCGTTGCTCAAGCACTAAGGCGGCAGGAAAAGAAAACACGCAAGGCAAGTGTGAACTAAGAACTGTCACCGCTCGACACTTGCAGCGCGCTGCTCAAACACAAAGAAGGAGGCACGAAAAGAACTCACAGGAATGCATAGGACGTGCGCGAACTGTCACAGTTGTTACTTCAACTAACCTCACTATTGCTCTTCTAGCTAGCAGATTACTCCTTTCGCAAACGCGGCCGCTGCAGCGAGCCATGGGACCTTCGTGTGGTCCATAGTTTCAACGCAAACTTTGCGGTGAACGCACAAGACGTTCAAAAATTGGGGGACCCTTAAGCTTCGCCTTTAAGAGTTGAACGCGATAGCGAAATCTGGCCCCTAGTGCGCACTTCAACCACTAAGTGCATACCTATTAATGTGTATTGTTACACACACACACGCACGCACGCGCGCGAATTTTACAGGCTTTCGATCTAAAGCAAGAGTCGCATGGCCTCCAAGATATACGCCGCGCGCCGGCCCTCTCGGATGCCATGAAAATTCGAGACATATTTCTCACAATGCCTCACAGATGGCAGCACATTATCTAGCGTTTGCTGCGTTGGCTTGATATGCTTTCCTCTAGATGGACATAGTTGTCCATTTTTAGAGCTGTTTGAAAGTTCGTGCGTGTATTTAGCGGCGATGGCTGCACTATCCCGGCGTTTTTCGACGTAGTTTGATGGCCTCGCGAATGCGCCTTCCGTATGGGCTCGTTTTCGTCGTGACACCTGCCGAACAAAATGCGTCGAGACTCCTTTCACTACATGACATTTATGTAGTGTTTTTGTCCGAAGCAGCTGCAAGCAACATCATGGCTTTGTGGTAAGACACCTGCTTGCCACGCGAACGGCCCGGGTTCGATCCTCACGGGGACCGAAGATTTTATCGTTTATTTTATTTGCTACTTTCTCGATTTTTCGCTCACGGATGATTTTTCGCTCACAACCAACGGTGCCGACGCCGACAGCGGAATTTCTGCGACACGAGCTCTCTAACGCTACCGCGTTAAAACTCCCCCTCAAGGGACACTCACGCTAGCACGGTCGACTACGTCCTGTATGTCAAAGTACACGTCTAAGGCGCACATCCCAACTCCGGCGAAACAATAGACAGTTTTGGAATTGGGGACCAAGGAATTTGCGAGCCGCCAGTATGCATGCGCACAACGCAAGCCACTCTCGGACTCTTGCGCTCGCGTTGTCCCAAGACCCTGCAGTGCCATCCTTAGCGCTGCAAACAAAACTGCAGAGCGCACGACCTCAAGAGAAAAAATGAAGACGGTGCTTGGCAGTGGCACGTGAAGCCACGGCTCGCGTTCTCTGCGGGCGTCAGTTCTGGTCAGTAAGGTAAATCTTCGTTTGGCTCTAGTGGGCACATATTCCTGAGGCTAAAATTACTGCGCAAAGGCACTTCTTTGTCCTTATTACTTCTTCACTTCTTTGTCCCTGCACCCATCTGAATGTAACTTCATGTCTTCGCGTATGTAATACACTATCATCTTTGTTACACGTCTTGGTTTAGAGCTATTGTTGTGTGCACATATGCGGTATGTTTGCCTTAGGATTTTATATGCATTGGCATATGAAATAATAAAGCAGTTGTTAGTCAGCGCTTGTGCCATAGGTTTCTTTTCTTTGTGGGCGTCTTGTGCGTTTGCGCTGTTATTTTAACCTCGGATTTCTGGTCGTGGTGTAACATATTGTTACGTGCTACAGAAGGAGTTAAACTAGGAATTACTGCACCGGCGGAGAGGCGCACAAGACTTGGAAGGGGGCTGCCAAAGAATTACACCATCTCCCACTAAAGGGAACCATGTGGGGATGCGAAGCAGCGCTGGGTGTTCATTTATGTTTCCATTGTTGTTCCATTTGTGTACGTCGCATTTGTTTGTGGAGTGGTGTATATGTTGTGTATCGCTTATGTTACCCCCCCCCCCCCAGCTCGATATTTCCGTTGCGCTTCGGCTTCGCTTTGCCTCGCAGCTTCGAGATTCGCTTGCCGGCGTTGCCGTTTATGTTCAGCTTCGCGAGCGTCCATAGCGCCATTGCGAAGGAGAGTGCAACGCTTACCGGCGTTGCCGTTTACGATCAGCTTAGCGAGCGTCCATAGAGCCGTTTCAAAGGAGAGTGCAACGCTTGCCGGCGTTGCCGTTTACGTTCAGCTTCGCGAATATCCATAAAGCCGCTGCGAAGGATAGTGCAACGGTTCCCACCGTTGCCATTTACGTTTAGCTTCGCGAGTGTCCACAGCGCCATTGCGAAGGAGAGTGTAACGCGTGGTGGCGTTGCCGTTTACGTTCAGCGAGGGAGAGTACAACGGGAGCGAGCGCGCGCCGCATTATATAAGAGCGCCCAGCTGTGCCGGAGAGAGAGAAACGGGAGAGGAGAAACGAAGCGGAGGCAGCGCTCACGCCACCTCCTTCCACCTCCTCGCGCTCACGCGAGAGGGGGGAGAGTTGGCGCATGCGCAGTGGGGGAGCGGACACGTGAGGGAGGTAGGACACAGCCCCGAGCAAAAGCTGTTTCGCATCTATAAAATAACTCAGCGAGAGCGCGCGCTGTCTCTAATCGTCTTCTTCCATTCTTGTGAAATGCTGGCTCGCGCTCGCCGTACCTGATGAGCAGGTGGCATTACTACCCCGATAAAAAACAAGCATCGTTTTGATGCTCTGCAAGTGATATGCAAAGACGAAGAAGAGAAAGCCAGCAGAAGGTACGCACATAGACAAAAACAAAGCAACAAGGTCGAGTCGCACTACTGCGTAAAGTACGGCTTCAGTCGCACAAGGTGCACAATTTCTGTCGGGTGCTTCCGACGCCGGGGTGACGAAGCCATAGCTGGGCCAACCTCGTAGTTCACGTCACTAACGCGTCACCACGCCTTGTAGGGTCCAAAGCAGTGAATGAGCAGTTTTTCACACAACCCTTGGGGGCGAACTGGAGTCCACACCGAACTTCATCACCCGGATGGTATACAACTTGTCGATGGCGAGCATTGTAGCGGCGTGCATCTGCACTCTGCTGTTGCGTAATGTGCAGGCGCGCTAATTGGCGAGCTTCAACGGCACATTGAGTAAGTTGCATAGCATCAGCTGTGAGCAAAGCGTCGCAATCGTGTCAAAGCATAGCATCCAGCATAGTCTGGACCTCACGTCCACAGACAAGACGGAAAGGCGTGAATCGTGTAGGTTTCTGGATGGCAGTGTTGTACGCGAATGTGACATACGGTAGGACCTGGTCCCACGTCTTATGCCGGCGATATACGTACATGGATAACAGGTCGGCGATTGGTTTGTTCAGTCGCTCTGTCAATTCGCTGGTCTGCGAATGATGCACGGTGGTCTTGCCATGGCTCGTCTAGCAAAGCTTGAATGCGTCGTCAATGAGCTAGACCGTGAAAGGTGTTCCTCTGTCTGTAAATACGCACGACAGGGCGCCATGTCGAAGAATGATCTGCTCTATAATAAACTGGGCAACATCGGAAGCCGTGGCGCGCTGTGGTGCCCTTGTCTCGGCGCATTTCGTTAGTCTGTGACAACTACAATGCACTTGTTCCCAGCAGATGACAACGGAAAGGGGCGCAGTAAGTCAATTTCTATTTGGCCGAATGGCGCCCTAGGTGGTGTGATCGGCTGCAGAAGCCCCGCGGGCTACAGTGGCAGGGATTTGCAGCGTTGACATTCACGACAGCTTTTTACGCACCGCTCAATGGATACAGAAAGCTTCGGCCAGTAGTACGTTTTTATAACTCTGGCGAGAGTTCGGGAGGCACCTAAGTGACCAGATGTGAGCTCGTCGCGGCAGGCGAGAAGAATGTCGTCACGCATGTCAGTGGGTATAGACAGAAGGCAGGTTTTCTCGTTGCCATTCGAGTTTTTCTTATACAGAACACCACCTCGCAGACAGAACGACGACAGACTTCGAGGACGACATCGAGGTACGGGAGAGTTGCGTCCTAAGAGATTTTCGATGACTGTGCGGATTTCGGCATCCTCGCGCTATCGTGTAATCAGATCTGTCGTAGTAAGGGCCCCAACGAAGCCGCTGTCATCCTCGACGTCGTGGTCACAAGCTTCGACAGGTGCACGGGACAATGAATAAGCATCTTCGTGCTTGCGGCCCGATTTGTAAATAACAGTAAAATCGAATTCCTACAGACGAAGACTACATCATGCCAATCGCCCGTACGTGCCACATAGGCTGGCTAAGCAGCACAACGAATAATGATCGGTCACCAGCTTGAAGTGGCGTCCGTAAAGATAAGGCGTAAATTTCATCATGGCCAACACAACCGCGAGGCACTCTTTCTCTGACGTGTAGTTTGCCTCGGCGCGGAAAAGAGTGCGGCTGGCGCACGTTACAACTCGCTCCACGCCCTCTTGTTGTTGGACGAGGACGGCATTAAGACCTACGTTACTGGCGTCAATATTACTCTCAGTATCAGTATCCTGGTCAAAGTGACCGAGGACTGCTGGTGTCTGCAAACGATCCTGTAGCTCGGTGAAAGCCGCGCCCTGCTTTTGATTCCAGAGGAACGGTACGTTTTCACGAATCAGTCGAGTTAGCGGTTACGCAATCCTTGAAAAAATGGCGATGAAGCGACGATAGTACGCGCAAAGTGTCCGAAAGCGACGTTCTTGTCACGGGGAACAGGAAACGAGGCTACGGCGGTGCTCTTGTCAGGATCAGGTCGAACACCACCCGCACTCTGTCATGAGTAAAGGGGCACGGGGCGCGTGCCGGACAGCGCAATGCGTCGATGGTGTGCGGGGAATGGAAAAGTACCCGATGGTGTGCACCCCCGCCACGTCAACGCAAGCCATTGGCCGGAGAAAGGCGCGTGCCACGCGACCCGAACTGAGGTGCGGAACGCCAGAGGAACAAGCAGTCATTGTTCGGTGGAGTTGTCGAGGAGCAAGGGGCTGCAAGCCAGCGTCGCACCCGCGACGAGAGCAGCAGGACCCGGTTCTGGAGGCAGCGGCACAAGAGGCTCGGGAGGGTGGCCGTCGACCTTGGTGCCATCCAAGTGAGGCTCCCCGAGCTTGCAGCAGCCTCATCACAGCAGTTCGCAGGGCACCTACGGCACATCCACAGCCCGGCAAGACGACGGCGACCGAATGACAATCACCGGAAAGGCACGTCGGCAGTTTGACCCGGTGCACCAAAGAGAGGCCAAGAGTAAGGCCTAACTGGACGAGACCGATGTTCTCGACAAAGGGCCGGAGGATCGGCGACGAAGAAGACTAGCGAGGTGGCGTATCGATGACGACGACCCTAAGACGTCGAGAGTAGCTGCGACGACGGGGCCGAACGTCGACTTTGGCACGGAATCCAGGCGACGAACACACAGAAGTAAGAACGTTCGATTCGCGTAGCGAGACTGAGACGCCATAGTGGCCAGACTTTCGAGCCAGTAGGGCCGAGCTTAGTTAGAATTGTTGGTTGAGTTCTTTTGTATAGCTTGGCGTCTTTGCACATGATATTTCTAGTTGTAAATTTTTTGGTGTGAGAATTTTGTTTGCAGTGTTGTCTGATAAAATTTGTTTGCAGTGACGCCACGGTCTCCCGCCTGTCTCTCTTCCCCAACTCCATCACATATTGCAAGCGCTCCCGAGATACGTGACGCCTCACAACATGACCGAGAAACTTAAGTTCTCTGTAACCAAAGTGCCATTTTTGTGGCTTGAGCATGAGGCTAGCGGTGCGGAGCGCTTACAGCAGTCTGCAGACGCTTAAGGGGCTCCTCAGAGGTCACAGAAAGGACGAAGGCATCATCCAGATAAATATGGCAAGTATGCCATTTTAGACCGGTCAGAACAGTGCCCATGTTTCTCTGGGATGCCGCAGGTGCAGAACATAGGCCGAAAGGAAGCACTTTGAACTCATACAGGCCATCCGGTCTAGCAAAGCCGAGAAAGTTTTTTCGAGATCTCGTTCATCAACTACAATCTGCCAGTACCCGCTTTTCAAGTGTATAGATGAAAAATACTTGGCCCGCCGCATACTTTCGAGTGAATCATCGATGCCGGGCAGTTGATGGACGTCTTTTTTAGTCACGCTGTTAAGCTTTCTGTAGTCCAAGCAGAAGCGCAGTGTTCCGTCTTTTTGCTTCACGAGAACGACCTGCGATGACCCTTGGAAGGTTGTATAACGCAGTCTTGCAGCACCTTTTCCACTTGTGCATTGATCAAATCACGTTCCTTTGCCCAAACGTGGTAAGGCTGTTGTTTTATTGGCGAGGCGTCGGCGTACGTAATTATTCGGTGCTTGTGTCCAGTACGAAGCAATTGATAGGTGGCCGGAATGGGCAAAACCATACAGTTTCCTAGAATATTTACTAGAGGGAACTCTGGCGCCATTGTCTATGGAAGCTGCATGGGAAGAGCCAGCATGGGAATGATGGGTAGTACACGGATTTGTCCAAACTTCGTTCTTTCGGCTCCGTTTGGCGCCACGTCGTCTGCATCTGCTTTGTCGCAAAACGAAGTTCCGCAAATGCAAGCAGTTCCACTTCACCGCCTTAACCTTTTTAGGCTGCACCAAAAGAAATTATTTATTTATTTATTTATTTATTTCTAAATACCTTGCAGGCCTCAAGGCATTGAGTAACGGGGAGCACCGCAAATGCAAGCAGTTCGACTTCACCGCCTTAACATTTCAGGCTCACCAATAGAAATTTATTTATTTATTTATTTATTTATTTATTTATTTATTTATTTATTTATTTATTTATTTATTTATTTATATACCTTACAGGCCTCAAGGCATTGAGTAAGGGGGGAGTAAAATCAGATATTGAACAAAATCTCAAAATGAACAAAGCTACAGTGCAGCTTACAATAATAAAAAAATAATTCTTAATAAAATAAACAATGCAATCAGTCACCGTAATTAAATAGTACACGAATAGCAGATTACAGCACGTTATTAAAAATAGAGCGCAACACTTCACAATATAAAAGCTTGAATGTTAGACGAAAAAAAATCTTACAACGCTACATCGTGAAAATGTATCTCAAGTTTCCGACGAAAGCCGTTAGGGTTACTAACAAAGCAGAAAACTGGGCGAGTTGGTAGGTATTCATCGTTACAGGATAACGGGTTACTATCAGAGGCGATATCATCAGGAAGATCATTCCACATGCGGATGGCTTGCGATAGTGCTGATGTGTTAAACGTGTTTGTGTTACCAAACATGCGGGTGAAGCTGAGATGATTATGTAACTTTCTTGATGTGTAGAGGTGTAGAGGATTCAAGTTGAAGGTGTAGAGGTGTAGACGTGATGTGTCGAGGATTCAAGTTGCAACGAAGATGTTTTGTTACTGTAGACGTACTTATGAAATAGACATAATAAGGACACTTGACGGCGAATACATAATGGTTGTAATGAATAATCGAGTTTAAGCTGCGTCACCCTGGAATGATGGCAGTAGATTCTGGAAATGTAACGTGCAGCTCTGTCCTGAATTGCTTCGTACATGTTAATTTGATAATGAATTATTATTAATAGTTAATTTTATAATGAGCAAATAATAAGGAACAAGCAGATGAGGCATATTCCAGTTGCGGGCGGACGAACGTGAGGTAGGACAGTTTGCGAACGTTAGAGGGACAACGACAAAGGTTTCGGTGCAAAAAGCCTAATCTTTTGAGAGAGAGAGAGAGAGATTCGTGAAAGAAATGAAAAGGGGCGCTATTTTCTGCCTCCCGTCGCGGGGGCACGGCTCAGCGCCCTTAGGAATGGGGAAGGGGAAGTAAAGATGATAGAAGAAAGGAAGATAGAAGGAGTGATTAGCGTGGCAAGTGTGTCTTGTCCACGAAGGCGGGAGCACGAAGCCAAAGGGCTTGTCTATAAGGTGGCGAGGTCCGCAGAAGCCGCAAACTCGAGGAAGGCTCGCAGGGCTTGCAGCTTTGAACGTGCAGGAAAGAGAAAGTCCTCCACCGTTGTGGCAGGGAGCCCGAGCAGGCGATAGCGGCGCACCATCAAGCGTCGTTCAGCGGCCAGGGCAGGGCAGGCGCAAATTATATGGTCCAAAGTTTCGTCGTCACCGCATCTGCGGCACGCAGGCGATGAGCAGCGACCCTTGGAAAACATGCGTGCCGCAGGCCAAGCACTGCCGGTCCGCAGGCGAAGCAGTAGCCACCGCTCGCGTCTCTCCAGGCCGGTCTCTGGTAGGGGTGGCGGTGGTTTGCCACTTGCCACGCGCGTGTCAGGGTGGGCCGCTGGAAGCAGCTGCCGCAGTCGTTGCCGGGAGTAGTCCGACAGGGCTATCGCCTTGGTGACTGGGGTGTCGCCGTGGTGTGCTGCCTTAGCGGCGGCGTCGGCCTCCTCTTTACCGGCTATCCCAACGTGCGAGGGAAGCCAGTGAAGGGACAGACGCACACCGCTAGTTTTGATGGCGGTTAGCTTGGCGTGCAGTAACGCCACGGTAATGCCGGCTTGGTCTGGCTGCAGCAGCGCTTGTAGGGCTGGCCGGGAGTCGCACAGGATCGCCACGGGCAGCTGGGGTGGCATAGCAGCGAGGTAGTCAGCTGCCATGTGAAGGCCAGCCAATTCTGCTGCAGTGGAGCTGGCGTGGAAGGGAAGGCGACACCGGATGGTCGTCCCAGTCGTTGGTATGACACAGGCAGCCGCGGCCGAGCGGGGGCTGTCCCGGACTGACCCGTCCGTGAACACCAGGAGGTGCCCCCGCAGCCTGTCGTGGAGCTTCGCCACGGCTGTCTGGTGGAGCTCGCACACCGGTGTTCGCCTTTTGCTGAGGTTGCCCAGCTCCAAATGCACGTCCAGAGGCTGCTGGTGTGGTGGAGGGGGCTGGATAGGACAGGGAGCCGCGGGCACCAGTTCTTCATAGAGTGTGCAGATTTGTCCCATTCGTGAAGCTGGTCGGCTCCGCAGTCTCCGTAGCAGGGCATCGCCCCCTGGGGCCCTGTGGAGACGGTCCACATGATTCAGCGCCTGTCGCAGCATAAGGAGAGACAGCGGCCACGTCTGGGCCTCTGCCAATGAAGCAGCCACGGGCGACTGGCGCGGGAGTCCCATGAAGCGCCGAATCGCCATGCGGTGTTGCCGCTCCAACTGCTCCTTGCGGTGTTGCGCCAGCTGCACCAGAGGCAGTGCGTAGGTTTGCACTGCCGTTGCAGCCCCCTGGTAGAGCTGAAGTGCCAGTCGCGGGGTGCACCCTTGGCCCCTGCTCAACAGCTTGCCCACAGCAGTCTGAACCCTGGTGGCCTTGAAGGTCGCGAGTTTGACGGCTGGTATCCAAGTGAGGCGGTGATCGATCTTTAGCCCCAGGTACGTCACCGCCTTGCTCCACGGGATTGGCCGGTCTCCCAACACAAGCCTTCGGATGGCCCTCCGCGCAGCGACTCTGGGGTGAACCAGCAGCGCCTCCGTCTTCGTGGGGGACACGATCAGCCCGATCGTTCTGAAGAAAGAGGTCACAGCATCCAGGGAGCGTTGCAGGGAGCGCCTGATGGCAGTGAGGTTGCGCCTGGGCCCCCTAACCCACAGTGCCACGTCGTCTGCGTACAAGGAGCACTGCGTGGGGTAGCGCTTGTCAACCGGTAGCATTCCAGGTAGCCCTGCCAGCACCAAGTTGAACAAAAAGGGGCTCAGGACAGAACCTTGTGGGACGCCGGCTGTCACTGGCCTTGGATCGCTGACCGCGCGTCCAACTCTAACCCGGAGGGTCCGTCCGGCTAGGAAGGCACGGATGAAAGCACGCAGAAAGCCCGTGATGCCGAGTGCGTCCAGAGCACTTTCTATGACCATATGTGGCAGGCCGTCGAAAGCGCTTTGGACATCCAGCAGTACAAGGAGGGCCACCTCGCCCTTGCTCCTAGCCTCCTCCAGGGTGGAGACGACGTCCGCAATTGAGTCTGCTGTGCAGCGGTGGCGCCGGAAGCCTGTCTGCTGCTGATAGGAACTCCGTTGCCCCAGCAATCCAACTCAAGCGTGCCAGAGCTATGGCTTCCATGAGCTTGCAGGCAGCAGAGGTAAGAGAGACGGGCCTGTAGGATGCAATGGCTGCACCAGAGCGGCCATGTTTCCGGACGGGCACCACCATAGCAGTCAGCCAAGCCTCAGGTAGGGTGCCGCTCTGCCAAGCGTCATTGAAAGCCCTCAACAAGCGTTGTCGTGCAGCCACGTCCAGGTTACGCAGCATCTCGTATGTGATGCCGTCGGCGCCGGGGGCACTTCGGCGCTTGGTTCTGGCCAGAGCAGCATTCAGCTCGTGCTCGAAAATGGGCTCCTGGCACAGAGCTGCAATTTGGCTGGCAGTCCAGGCAGGGTGGTGGCCTTGCGGCGGCTTGGGGGTAGGCGTGGTGGTGATGGCCGCAGGTCGGGCTAATGGCAGTGCCGCGAAGCGATCGGCCAGCCGTTCTGCCAGTTCTTGCTCACTGATGCCCAAGCGGATGGCCACTGCAAGTACGGGTTGCCGCGCCATTGGTCCGATGACGAGAGACCGTAGAAGCCGCCATGCTTTTGCGCCACCTCTCGCCTGGCTAAGAGAGTGGCAGATGCCCTGCCAACTCTGCCGTCTGCGACGGTTGGCATGTCGCCGGCATACCGCATCGACACGGTTGAAAAGTGTTCGATGATCTGGGCGCTGGGCCTTTAGGTACTTTCTCTCAGCCCTGCGTCTGGCAGCCCGTAAGTTCAGGTGGCGGAGGTCTGGCACAGGATGGTTCTCGGGCACCCAGGACTGGATTGTGGCTGCTTGCGCTGCTGCTGCCACCAGATCCAGGAAGTCCTGTGTCTTCGGGGCCTCTTTGAGCTGCTGCCGGAAAGCTCGCCAATCGACTGTCCTGCACTGCCTGGTCCTTGGGATCTTCCCTCCCGCCGGTGTGATGACGATCGGCAGGTGGTCCGAACCCCAGCAGTCAGGCTGCGTTGCCCAGTGGGACCGGTCTCCCTCGCTAGCCAGGCTGACGTCGATGGCGGTGCACGAGGGTCGACCTGTTTTGCGGACGAAGGTGAAGGACCCGGTGTTCAGGACTTGCAGGCCCAGTTGATGGATAACGTCCACCAGATCCCTTCCTCGTGACGAGCAGGTGCGACTCCCCCACATGGTGTGATGAGCGTTCATGTCACCACATAGAAGGTAGTTGTGTCCGAGTCGAGCCGTCAGCTGTAGCAGATCAGCGGCGTTCCACCGCTGTCCCGGACGCACATACACAGAGGCCACTGTCGTATCAACACCACGTAACCGCACTGTCACAGCACAACACTCGAGGGCACCCCCAGTGACATCGGCCACGTTAATGTTCGCTTGTGGTAGTTCACGTCGCACGTACACCGCACATCGTGGTCGACCCTGGGGATGTGCACTCACCATGCACGGCGCGGCTTGGCACGAGTCGAGGATACATGACGTGGCGCTATGGTAGCCGATGTATCCGGGAAGTCGCAGGTCGGCCGTTGCTACGTACACCTCCTGCAAAGCGAGCACGTCATACTCGCTCCGCGAGAGGTGCAAGGAGAGGTCTGCATGCCGCCGCCGCAACGAGTTAGCGTTCCACTGAAGCACACACGGGCGGCGGCGGCGGTGGTTCCCTGCTGGTTGCAGATGATTGTTAGCCATGGTGGCTGTTAGGAGGGTGCACGCCACCTGCCTGAAGGCAGATGGAGCGCAGCTGGTTCTCAGGAGGCAGCAGGTCCGCAACTGCCCTTAAGAGGAGCCTCAGGTTTGCGTTCTCCTGATCAGCATGAGGCTGCGAGGTTGCCTTCGTGGGTGGGCGAGGCTTGGCTGAGCCCTGCTTCTTGGGACCAGCAGGCGGCTCCCGCTGTTGTGCGCCTGTTGGGCGCGGATCCTTCGATGGAGCTCCCACCGCTGCAGCGTAGCTCTTGCCTGTGGTCTGGTTTAGTTGAGGACCACTCGTCCCACTAGAGCTTGACCGCAAGGCTGCTTGAGCCTCGCGATGAGGCAGGTACGTGGGAGATGACGCCTTGATGGTGGCCAGGCGCCGCTCTCTTTGCCACAGCTGGCATTCCGTGGAGTCAGCTGAATGTGGCCTACCGCAGTGCAGGCACTTAACCTTGCTGGTGCAGCTGGCGTCCTTCCCATGGTGGTTACCGCAACGCAGGCACCGCTCTAGTCTCCGGCAAGCTGCAGTGATGTGTCCATAGCGTCCGCACCGCAGGCACTGAAGTGGACGAGGCCGGGATGGCCTCACTTCGAACGCCATGCGAAAAAGGTGGACACGGGCGGGAGGGACGGGGGAAGCGAACCGCAGTATCAGTGATGTCCCTTGTCGCCTGGCTGCAATCACCGGCACCTCGGACGTCACTGCAGCCAGCAGGGCCTCGTCAGTGTAGTCGCCGTCGACGCCCTGCACCACACCGCTGCTTTGTGAGCGGTCAGCGGGAGGGCGGGCAGTCACGGGTATTCCCGCGAGCTCCGACGTGGCCAGTAGGCGATCCATCAATTCTGCTGTAGATGCGTCGGCTGCCACGATGTTCTTTTTCGTGTTTACTCGCACCTCCTTGACGCCGGGCAGCGCAGAGAGAGCTTGCGCAATGGCAAGGCGGGAGGTGCGGTGAAAGGAAGCACCGGCGTTGGCCGGTCGGAAAAGAACTGTGCCGGAATCCAGCGGCGACAAGGCAGAGCGCAGCATGGTGTCTGCAGCTGCAAGCACTCCTGTAGAAGCGGCCTGAGTCGCAGTGGGCGGTTTGGCAGGCTCAGGGACAACGCGGGCAGTAGACGGGTGCGCGGCAGGAGTGGCCGCAGGTGCGGTGGGAGAGCCGATGTTCCCAACTGGTCGCGGAGCCGTCGAGGCGCGCTGGCGACGCTTCTGCGATTTTGAGAACACGGTCTGAAACTCGTTCTCGTTGGTTCCATCGGCGTCGGGGGTGTCGGGTTGCTCCTCGGCAACCGTATCACTTGGCGGTGCGGTAGGCGACATAACCGTGACACGTTCGGTTGCTACTGCTTGCATTTTGCGCGAGGCACCCTCGTCGTCGCTGCCCGACTCGCTAGGACGCGAACGCTTGCGCGTAGACGTAGTGTCCATGTCATCGAGCTCAGGTTCCGTGTCTACCGGCAGTGGTACGTTCCGCGAGTCAGAGACGAGCGCGGAAGAAGTCATGGGCCTACCGACTGTGTTGGGAACGCCGGGAAGGGCTGTTTGAAGTGCAGCCGAAGTATCCGAAGAGAGAGCGGTGCGGACGGTTGGGCAGGAGGCTCCCGAGGTCGCCAGGCCCCTTGCGATTGCATCGGCGGCGGCAGCAGGCGCCGGTAGGTGAAGCGCCGTAGGTTGCTTGCCGACGACCTTGCAGAGTCGCTGCGCTTGTTCATGTCTCAACCGCACCGTGTTGGCGTTGGCGATAAGGTTCCACAGCATACGGGTACACGCGACGCTCTCCGAACGCCTGTGCGACGATGTGCGAACGAGGGAGCGCCGTGCGCGTTCGACAGGCGTCGCCGAAGATGGTGGAGACTCCTCTGCCATGGTAGCCGTGATGACGGCTGCGTCAGAGACGCGCCGGTGACAGAAGACACTGTCGCAGGATTCAGGTCACGAAAGCGGCGACAGTGATCCAAATGCAATGTCCGTGATGAGCACTCTGGTCGAAAGAACTCAAACAGGAAAAGAGAGTCCAAGAATGCGAGAAGCACTGCGTGAGACGCTATAGCGTCTCCCGCGGGCGCAAGAGCTCCGAGCAACACGTCTGCTCTCTGTGAACGCTCGAAAGGAACTCTCAATCTTTTGGAGGCCTTTGCACTTAGGCAGCAGTGATGTGTTCAAGCCAGGAAAGTCCTGGTGTAAAGTGGACGCCAAGATATTTATAGGAAGTTGCCCGGGAGAGCCTGCCGCTTTGTATATGGTAGGTAAAGTTAGAAACGACTTGTTTACGTCCAAAAAAAGAGCATTACATTTATTAGTGTTTAGTGTCATGAGCCAAGTGCTACACCAGTTAGAGCTAGTATTAAGACCATCTTGAAGGATGAAGTGATTGTTAGGACAGTTTATGGGTCTGTAGAGCATGCAGTCATCAGCGAAGGTTCGGATATTTGATGAAATTTTAATTGGGAGGTCGTTGAAGTAGATAAGGAGAAGTAATGGGCCAAGAACGCTCCTCTGTGGGACGCCAGAAGAGGCACAGGAAGAGGGAGAGAAAGAAGTGTTAACTGTTGTGAACTGCTTGCGAAGGGAATGAAAATTTCCGAGCCATGATAAAGTGAGAGAGTCTGATCGGAGGGCAGATAATTTAGAAGTAAAGCGGCAATGGGCGACACGGTCGAAAGATTTAGCAATGTCAAGATATATGGAATCGGTCTGTAGGCCATTAGTTATGTTGTAATGAATGTCAGTAGTAAATTCCAATAACTGTGATTCGCATGACATGCCCTTTCTGAATCCGTGCTGGTTAGGGAAGAAGAATGTGTTAGTTTCAAGGTGAGTGTAGACGTGGGAGGCGATTATGTGCTCGAGTACTTTGCAGCAGATGCATGTGAGTGATACTGGAAGATAATTTTTAGGTGAGTTCTTATTCCCGGATTTAAACATGGGTACTACTTTGGCGATTTTCCACTCGTATGGCAGTTTTCCAGACGACAGCGATTGTGGAAAGATGTGGTATTTATTTTTAGATGCGAAGTATCTTTAGGCGGAGCTCAATCCGGTGGTGGTGGTGGTGTGCAACGTGACCACCCTTACTGCGCATGCGCATACGCTCTCCACACACCCCCTCTCCACTTTCCCTCTCCCTTCCCCCTCTCTACGTTCCCTCTCCACATTCCATCTCCCCTCCCCCTCTCCCTTTCCACTCTTCCTCTGAAACGGGGGCTAGACATGCCGAAATTCTCTCCTGCGCAACGCCGCGATGAGCTCGAGCGCATGGGCGTCCCCTCCACTTCTCTCTCCTCTCCCACGCTGCCCCCCTCTCGCCCGCCTGTCGACCGCGTTCCCCACTCGCCCTGCGAGAATTAACGGCCAGGCTAGATGGAAGATACGACGCGCGTAGCGTCCCTCTTCGCGTTCCACGATGCGAGGTCGGTAGCATGCCCAACGAACGCCAACGGAACGCGATCGTGCAAGTGCTCCGGCTTCGCATCGCCTCATGGTCCCCTTTAGCGGGATATGGTGTAATTTTTCGACTTTCTTTCTTTTCATTTATAATACCCTCAGGGTATAAATACATTACAGAGGGGGTGGGGTGTGCATAGTAAACAAGAGCACGAACAATAACAACAAAATAGTATAACTGGAAGCACTATACAAAATATTCACAAAATCTAGTAATGTACAGTACGTTGAAGAAATAAACATGTAGTGCTACAGTACGCTGGGTATAAATACATCACAGAGGTGGTGGGGGTGTGCACAGTTAACAAGGGCATGAACAATAACAGCAAAAAAGTATAACTTGAAGCATTACACAAAATAATTACAAAAGCCTTGTAAAGTACAATACGTTCAAGAAATAAACATATAGTGTTACATTACGCTGGATAAGACATTTTTAAATGCAGTTGTATCAGTTATATCAGTTATGAAGGCAGGTAAGTGATTCCAATCACCTGCTGTCCTGGGAACAAATGATTGCGAGCCTGTAGTAGTTGAAAAATAGGGTATGTCAACCTTATGATGATGATCAAGTCGGTGTGAGCGAAATGGAGCTGGGTGTATGAACAAGGAACGAAGAGCGGGTAGTATATTTTATGAAGAAGACAAATGCGTGATTGTTTTCTACGCGTTGCTAGGGAAGGTAGATTAAGAGCAGCTTTCACGTTTGTGACACTGGCATTGCGATCGTAGTTGGATGAAATAAAGCGAACTGAGCGATTTTGTACTGCCTCAATGCTTTGTGTTAATGTAGGGCTGTGCGGGTCCCAGACAGATGAGGGGTATTCTACTTGAGGGCGAGCGTAGGTCATATAAAGCAATAGCTTTACCGACGGTGGGTCAAGATAGAACTTTCTTTTCAAGTAACCTAAAGTTTGGTTTGCTTTAGCTAATATGTGATGGAAGTGGTGTTTCCATGACAAGTTGTTAGATATGTGAACGGTAACGATAAGCTGTGGTTTGCAGGGGTGAATTGTTAAGGGAATAGGACGGAGAGGTGACATTCCGTCTGGTTACGCGCATGCTTTTGCATTTAGCGACGTTCAACTCTATATGCCACGTGCGGCACCACTGTGATACGGTATCTAAATCATTTTCTAGTGATGTCACGTCTGAATCGCTGGTTATTTTCCGGTAAATGACACAGTCATCTGCAAACAAACAAGCTTGGCATGAAATGATAGGAGGTAGGTCGTTAATGTACATCAGGAATAAGAGCGGACCAGGTACTGACCAGTGAGGTACGCCCGAACCGACTGTTACTAATGGAGAGTCAAAGCCGTTGGCTGTGACCTACTGTACACGGCATTAAAGGAATTCACGAATCCAAGTGAGTACTTAAGGGTCAATATTAAAAGCACTTCGTTTGTGTAACAATAAAGAGTGGATAACTTTGTCGAAAGCTTTCGCGAAATCTAAAAAAATACAATCTGCAATAAAGCCAGGGTCAACATATACATGTAATGCTAGATATGGAAAGGGTGTTTCTTAGTATCTTGGAGTTGGTGTCATCAATACCGGCTGATGAGGATGCCCTAATTTCATTATTTCGACACGCGATACTGTCACGTGGTCGTGACGTCGACGAAGACAGCAGTCGGCGTTTGCAGGATGAAACTGTTTATTTGGCCGAACTTGTGGCCGGAAAATGAGAACTAGAACTACAGCAATACACGCTGTACAATGATAGCGGCGAACAGGGCGTCGTTCGTCGATCAACTGACAAGCGGTCAAGCGCGTCGGCTTTTATACAGGCGCTATCGAACTTTCCAGCAATATCGCTGGTGGCGGCATTATCTCTCGACAAAGCTAGAACATTCACGGGCGGCGCGCAATCTTAACAAAACGATCTACTACAATCGAGAAGCTTCTCGAACACTGCTTTGCG
Organism: Rhipicephalus sanguineus; assembly: GCF_013339695.2. Lineage (NCBI taxonomy): Eukaryota > Metazoa > Arthropoda > Arachnida > Ixodida > Ixodidae > Rhipicephalus > Rhipicephalus sanguineus. The sequence continues at coordinate 533,301 of NW_023614146.1, read as the reverse complement.
GACAGCGTCGGTCGTTGATAAACGTCCTTGCTGGTCAAAACCGAATAATTCAAAATAAAAGAAGAAGTGGGCGTGGTAGTACCATCTACTGTAATTTCAATGGGCTGCATGTACTGGAAGTCGTGTTCAGGGACATTTGGCACGTCGGAATGATCTTGCCGGCTAAACACAGATGAGAAAAATGTATTAAAAGTAGTAGAACATTCATAATCTGAAAGTGCTAGGTTGTGATCATCGAGTAATGACAACTGGTTAGAACTGTGGTCGGGGGATATGAGGCGCCAGAATTTCTTCGAGTTATTTTGCAAAAGAGACGGTAAGTCCTTTTGAAATATTTGTCTTTATCATTGCATATTGCTATACAGTATTCGCTCAAACACTGCCTGTATTTGTCCCAAGCGGAAGTCGTATCAGCGCGTTTAGCACTGCAGTAGAGACGTTTTAGGGGCGAAGCTCCTTAAGGCGGCACCCGTTCGTCCCTCGTAGTCGTCGTCATCGTAGTAGTCCGTAACAAGTCTTACGCTTTGACCTCCAAGGTGGTGCCGGTGGGAGATTTCTCCTGTGCGTTGTTGAACAATAAAAAATTCGCAGCGTGCGCGTTAACTAAAAGCCGAATTCTTTTGTCTCTCATTCCCCATTAGCAGTCATTGGCATGTTCCAGTAGGAAACGTTAGTAGAAGTAGAAGTGTAAGTGTTAGCTAAAAGCCGACTTCTTCTGTCTCTCATTCCCATTAGCAGCCATTGTTTACCTCCAAGGTAGTGCCTGGTGAGATTTCTCCTGTGCGTGATTAAACAATAAAAATTTTGTTCAAAACGCCGTTGATTGATGAAATAAACCAACGAAAGACGCCAGATGTTTTGTAAAAGCAGAACGAAAGAACGCCAGATGTTTTTCTTAAAGTGTAGTAGTAGTAGTTGTATGTAGCCACCTCGCCCGATCGTCAACGGGCGAGGTGGACCGGCAACGGCGCGAGGACCCTGCCGTACGAGAGTTAAATCACACTAAAAGACATACTTTGCGGGCGATACACTCTAGTGAGCTTTCAACTTTTCGTCTTAATGTACATGATAAAGAAATTATTTCTACGAAAAACGCAAGGCACACCTTGAGCAATATATTTGGTTTTGGGACGCTAAATGGAACCATGAGGCGATGCGAAGCCGGAGCACTTGCACGATCGCGTTCCGTTGGCTTTCGTTGGGCATGCTACCGACCTCGCGTCCTGTCTTCCCTCTAGCCTTGCCTTTAATTCGCACAGGGCGAGCGGGGAATGCGGTCGCTTTGGCGCTCTTTCGCTCGGGAGCGGACTTCTTCCTTGCATTTCACCGATCACAAGTGATAATGAAGGGACCACGTAAACCAACAGTACAATAAAAGTTTGATGTTTAATATATACACGATGTTTCACACTCTTTATATTATGTAATGGGCGCATTTCACGGAAGAGTTTCACGGTTTACAGATGATTCCCTCCGTAGCTTCGCCCCACTCATCATCATTCACCCCGTGGATATGCTGTGATTTTTTCCTTGTTTCTTTGTTTGTAGAGGGATTTCGTGAACCAGGAATTGCATTTATCGTTAGAAATTGTGATAATATATAATGATTAATCAGCAAGGTCATTTTGTCTCTGAAAAGCACCCAATTTGCATTTACAGATCGGTTGCAGAAGGAGGGAAACAAGACTTCCTTAAAACATTCTTCCGGCTCTGCGTTTATTTTGCCATAGTCGGCTTTGCTGTAGTCGCGGATTGTTTTTTAGATGTTCCTGTGAATGGTAAAGGTAGTTCCAATGTCACTTCCAATAAATTAGGGTCCCTGAATTCTTTGTCGCGGATTGTTTTTTAGATATTCCTGTGAATGGTAAAGGTAGTTCCAATGTCACTTCCAATAAATTAGGGTCCCTGAATTCTTTTGGACAAGAAACCATCTTCACGGATTCTGGAGCGCTTGTCAGCAACCGGTCTAATGTGTTTGAACCACGGGTTGGTTGATCAGTGACTTGTAAGAGGTTATAGGTCAGTGTTAAGGAATTCTGTTGCAAGACTTCACGGTGATGATAAATTTATCCAATCGTTTTTCGGACAGTTAAAATCACCAAAGAGATAAGTTAAAGTGGTAGGGCAACGATCTTTGGCATTTTTGATACTATGGCAAAGTTCACGTACAAATGTATGACTAGAATCAGGCGGACGGTAGCAATTTCCAATTAGCATTTTCGCGCATTTGGTGACATACTATCCAAATAATTTCAATGGCCGAGTCAAGATTCAGCGCGTAAGAAGTGAGCGTTGTTGAGTCAACGTCGATTCATGCGGAAGAAGGAACAGACAAGTTTCCTAGGAGCGAGTGACGGATCCCGGCCGTGGCGGCTGCATTTTCGATGGAGGCGGAAATGTATGATGCCCGTGTACTTAGATTTAGGTGCACGTTAAAGAACCCCAGGTGGTCAAAATTTCCGCAGCCCTCCACTACGGCGTCTCTCATAATCATATCGTGGTTTTGGGACGTTAAACCCCAGATATTATTATTATAGGAGCGAGTGACGTTTATTGCCACATGTTCATCGTTGCGTGGCCCGGTCCCGATAAGCGCCGGCAAGATTCGGCGCATGATTTTTATTTGTTTCGCACGCCTGCGCATTGTCGACATGATCAAATGCGGCGCTCGGCCGGACACCACATCCCTCCCCTTTTATATTGGCTACTCTAACAAGCTAAACTCCAGCTTGATATCTCCCAGGTTGTCGACAGTTTCTCGTCGGGTAGTCTTCCTCCCGCCGTCTGAATCTCATGCGAAACATCAGGACGACTCATGGTAGGAGCGGAGGATGTCACTGGTCGACGCTCGGCTGAACCACCAGGAACTCTGATCCCTCCAGTTCCGATGCCTCGCGGTCTGGATCTGTGGTCCTCCCGAGCAGCTGGTCCTTGTGACGATGCCAGGTGAAGCTGCCCCTGGGAGTGGTAACACGAACGGTAAAATACAAAGGGCCTGACTGTCCCACCACAACGCCAGGGACCCATTTTGGTCTGCCACGATAATTGCGAGCCATCGCTCGGTCACCGGTTGCTATGTCATGATTACGACGTGGGCGAGCCATGGTTTGCTTGAACTGATTATACGCAAGCTATCCTCCCACTTCTTGCTTGACAACAACGAGTCGACTTCGCAGCCGACGGCGTAGAAACAAGTTTGCTGGTGACTCCTTAGTTGTCACATGAGGCGCATTGCGATAAGCAAGCAAAACGTTTTGTAGTCTCAGATTTAACGCGTCGTTTCCAGTAGGTTTACGAAGAGCGCTTTTAAGTGTCTGCACAAAAGGCTCAGAAAGCCCATTTGAGCTGAGATGATACGGTGCTGTAAGTACGTGACGACAGCCCATTTCTTTGACAAAAATCTCGAACTCTTCTGAGATGAACTGCGGGCCGTTATCAGTGACAATGGTGTCAGGGAAACCAAACTCCAAACTCCAAACTGGCATCGATTGCAACGCGCAAACAGTTCTCTCAATCTGTCAACTGTGGCGTCCGCCGTAGTCGAGCGCATAACAAACACTTCCGGCCACTTGGAACGCGCGTCCGCGACTACAAGAAACAGTGAGTGCGAAAAGGGGCCCGCAAAAGCTACATGTACACGCTGCCACGGCGCTGTTGGCCAAGACCAGGTATGAAGGGGCGCTTTGCACGGTTCACAACGTTGTTCTTGACAACTTACGCAACGGTTGACACGATCCTCGAGGTCCGCCTCGATGGACGGCCACCACACGTAGCTCCGCGAAAGTTGCTTGCTGCGCGCGATGCCAGGGTGCCCTTCGTGGAGTTCGTCCAGCAGCAACTTGCGCGACTGGGCTGGCATGATCACTCGCATCCCGAACCTCACGCAGCCTTGGTGAACTGTGAGCTCGTTGCGTCTGTGAAAAAAAAACGCTTGAAGTCTTTTTCAGTCACAGATGACGGCCATCCCGCACTAACAAAATCTATCATTTTAGAAAGCAAGGGGTCCCGAGCTGTTTGCGCAATGTCTTGGCTTCAAACTGGCATCGATTGCAACCGCAATGAATGGAAGGTTTTCTCTTGTTCTTGTGTTTCATCTTCCACAACTGATAGCGGGAGGCGCGAGCAGAAATCGGCTTCAGCGTTCTCGCTTGATCGTCTAAAGATGAGGGAATACCGATAAGCTGATAGTGCGACAGCCCAGCGCTGCAAACGTTCCGCTGCGATGGTCGGAATGCCGGTTGTTGGGTCCAAGATTGCCTGAAGCGGTTTATGGTTGGTCACTAATGTGAACGAACGACCATAAATGTAGAAATCAAACTTCTTAACACCAAATTTATTGCAAGGGCTTCTTTCTCGAGCTCGCTGTATATTTTTCGGCATCGGTAAACGTCCGCGATGCGAAAGCGATGGGCTTCATGCAGCCATCATCCAAAACTTGAGAAAGAACCGCGCCTAGACCATATTGTAATGCATCTCATGATAGCTACAACGGTTTGCATGGGTCATAGTGCGCCAGAATGGGCGGAGAAGCCAGCAAGCTTTTGATCTTGGTGCACGCTTCTGGCAGCGCTTAGCCCAGCACGACGGGGCGTTACTACTAAGCAACATAAAAAATGGTTGCGCTACCATTGCTAGATTAGGAAGAAACTTGCCGTAGAAATTGACGACTCCCAGGAACGACTGCAGCTGCTGCCTGTCTTTAGGGGCTGGCGCCTTGAGGAGTGCGTCAAGCTTCTCCGTCGTTGCCGAGATGCCTTGTGCGCGTATCCTGTGACCGAGGTAGCGAAGTTCCTGCTGGAAAAACGAACATTTTTCTTTCTTGACGTGGACGCCTATTTCAAGAAGTCGTTTTAACACAGCTTCCAGGTTCATGAAATATTCTTCACTATTTTTACCAGTCACCAGGATGTCGCCTAGGTAGCAGGAAACCCTGCATAAGCCCTTCAGCATGGTGTCTATTCTTGGGAAAATGCTGGGTGCGGATGAAATTCCAAACGCGAGTCGATGAACAGCAAACAATCCCCTCTGGGTATTTCACGTGAGGTATTCTTTAGCCGACTCTGACATGACCACTTGCTGATAGGCCCGATTGAGATCAATCTGAGAAATGCATACCTCCCGACAAAGCTATCAACAGGTCTTCCACCTTCGGCAGTGGGTAGCGGTCGACATCAAGGCAGGGGTTAACGGTCGTCTTGTAGTCGCCGCAAATCCTTATGCTACCATCTTGCTTGATTACCGGTACCGCCGGCGTGGCGTATTCCGACGTCGCAACCGGCGAGATAATGCCCAGTTTCTCCATTTTACCCAACTCTGCGTCAAAAGCTTTTTGCAACGCAAATGGAACATTCCTCGTTTTTATGAATCTCATCTTCATGTCAGGTTTAAGAAAAATGTTGGTGGACTCTTCTGTTATCGTACCTAACTAGTCTTTGAAAAGGGGTTGGTACTTCGCCAATAATGCATCGAGCCTCTTTTTTTCGCTGACATGGGCTGTGTCTGACCTTGAAATGCTATTCAGGTTCCAGATTCTTGCCCAGTCCAGTTGAACGGCGTGTAGCCACTCCCGGCCCAGTAGAGGTGGTCCCTTGTGGTTCACGACGTAGAGTGGAAGACGCGCCGAATGTTCGCCGTGCTGCACGTTTACTGAGGACACCCCCCTGGGGTCGTGCCAGTGCTCCTGTGTAGGTAAGAAGTTTAACTGTTGTGGGCTCCAGTACAGCCGAGCAGCTGACGGAACTGAGTCGTTGACATGACGGAAACAGCCGCTCCCGTGTCAAGCTCCATGTTCACCAAGAAGCCATCAATAGTCATCAGTACGGTGACTGGGTCGAGCTTAGCCGTCGACACGCCGTTTAGACTGAAGGTCGAAGTTTTCCGCGACACAACCGTCAGCATCTTGACATTCTTTATCCCTGGCTTCTTCTCAGACGAACTCTTACGACCACTTCGGCACGCTGTCTGGATGTGTCCTTTTTTGTCGCAGTTGAAGCAGGTTGCGTCTACATGTGGGCACGCTTCACTCCTGTGTTTCGGCGAACCTCAGCGAAAACAGCTTTTACGTGTTTTCTGGGACTCAGCTTGCACCTTGTGCAGATCGCCGATTGAGAAGTCGCCGCCGCGCGCCTCAGCAGCACTCTTTCTAACCGCTTGCATGGCCAGAGCCTGCTCCACCGCTTTCTGGAAGGTTAGCTTGCTATCTTCCAGCACTCGCTGAATGTCTTCTCGTAGCAGGCCACACACGAAGCGGTCCCGAAGGAACTCGTCGAGCGCGCTTCCAAACTCGCACGTTTGCGGCAGTTTACGAAACTCGGCGACATACTCAGATAAGGACTCGCCTTCCTTTTGACACCTGTGGTGACACTTGGCCCGCTCTCCAATCACGGACGGCTTCGGGGACAGGTGGTCTCTCAAAGCTTTCTTAAAGACTTCGAAACGCTTTGTAGAAGGTAGATCTGGAGTTGTTAATGACTTCAACAGCCCGTACGCCTTGGGACCGATGATACTCAAAAACGCGTGCGCCTTGCTGCTGTCGGGTACACGGTTGACAATCACGAACGACGTAAGGCGCTCTTAGTACGCAGCCCAGTCGCTGGCGGACACGTCGAAAGGTTCCAGCTGGCCCAGTCTCCCCGTGAAGTGCGTCCCCGCTGCTTCGGCCTCAGTCATGACGAAAGTGACCGGCTTTGCACACCGCAAAAAAACGGTCTTCTTCACCGAGCAAATTTCGCAAACGCTTGCCTTCCAAATGGAAGAACGACGGCTTCAGATGCCATCTTCGTCGCCAGTTGTTGTGTCAGCGTGGGTTCATGCGAAGGAAAGGAGCAGACCAGTTTCCTAGGAGCGAGTGACGTTAATTGCCACATGTTCGTCGTTGCATGGCCCGATCCTGATAAGCGCCGGCAAGATGCGGCGCATGCTTTTTATTTGTTCCTCGCGCCTGCGCATTATCGACTTGATCAAATGCGGCACTCGGCCGGACACCACAAGCGTTTTCACACCAAGAAGTACACCACCGCCTCTCCTGTCGACGCCATCTTTGCGATATATGTTGTAGCGCTCACTGCTAGCAAGAACTTCGTTATTTGTGACTGTAGGGTAGAGCCAGATTTCTGTGAGCACGAGTATATCAGAATTGTTGTCTTCTAGCAAAGAGAAGATCGCATCGCTTTTGGGTATTACGCTTCTAATGTTAGCACATGATATAAAAAAAGAAGGAGTAGCCAAACACGCCGTAGGTTTTTGGCGGTGTTTTCGCACGTATGTTTTTGTTGCGAGCTATGTTTCTGATAAAACAACAGTTGTGATAACAATATCAAGCATGTATGCTTTGCCATCCATGCCTAGCCGGTCAACTGAGCTTTAACGGGTTTCTTTGCGTTTTAACAAATTCAATGAACGCTTTTCTTGCTTGTCGCGTAGCTGGAGAAAAATCTTCTCCGATGGAATACGTTGACCCTTTCAAGTTTGGAGCAGACACAAGAATTTGCTTCTTATTTTTAAATAAAGTCTGTTTGGCTAGTATGTGTACCTTTTTTTTTTTGCTGTCTCTGGACTTCCCAAGCCTGTGCACACGTCTGAATTGTGCGACACTCAATGAAATTTTCAATTTTTGAGAGAAGAAATCGATAATTCTTTCTAAAAAGACAGGGCGTGCACACACGGACACAAGAAAGAAGTCAGGACACCACAAACGCCGACTAACAACTGAATAGATGCACAACGGCGGAAAAGGAAGAAGGTACGAAAACTTATCTGCACATGTCCATGCAATAGGCGAACCTAGCAATCCGGCACGCGTGGGAGCCTACGCGAAAGATAATTGTTAAGGCATTTGATTTCATCTTTATGCAAGTTAATCGACGGTTGGCTCACGCATGCGCTACCACTATTCTCGGTATGCCATGCCTCAATCATCAGACGCGTTTCTCCATTTCTATGTCGGTACAAAACTGCGCATTCATTGAATTTTGGCGAGCATTTACACTCTCAACAATGTAACGATAGATTAGAAGGTGAGCCTCCGGTTAGTGGTCTTTTATGTTATAATGATCTCTGGTTAATGCAGCGGCCCGTCTGTCCAACGTAGAAGCAGCTGCAGCTGCAAGGAACCTTAAACACCACACTTGTACGGTAATAAGTGAATTTGTTTGTGTGTTTTACGAAACAAAAGACGCGTAAGCTGTGCGTGAAAGCTATCTCTCATTTTGTGCTCACACGACTTGGTGAGGCCCGACTAAAGGCAAGACATGGCGATACGGTTTTTTACAACCTTCGAGTGCTTCGACGAAAATGTAACAGCGGTTATGAAGATCTAGGAGCATACTGCCAGCACACGTGGTTCTTCTGAAACGTTAAGGAAATGTCTAGAAATTGTATTCCATTATTCTCAGGCAACTCGTTATAAAGTTCAGCCCTCCTCGATTAAATTCAAATTTTTCGCTCACTGAGGTTACCACGTTTTCAAAGCCCTCACCGCTACAAAAAATCAAGTAATCGTCCACATAACGAAAAACGTTAATGACAGAATTACCTAAGGTACTTTCCAAAAGCTTGTCAATCTTGCTAAGGTATAAATCACTAAGAACCGGAGCAACCTTAGAACCAATACATATCCCTGATTTCTGCACATAAACGCCTTGCTTCGAACCTACCAGCGTTGACTATAAATACATGGAAAGAATTTCTAGAAAAGCCCCAGTAGAAACACCACATTTATCAGTGAAAACCATCTCGTGCCCTTGTTCGATAATACATTGATTAACACATTTTAACACGTCCTCATGCGGCAAGGAGTAATAAAGATCTTCAATATCCGTACTAAAAGCTTTTAAACAGCCGGGGTTCACCTCTGAGAGGAACTGATCTAGTGCCTGAGAATTACGCATACGAAAAGGGTCTGGAAAATTCAACGAAGTTAAGCAGTTCTGCAAATAACTAGATACAGCCACTTGCCTGGTGTCTTTCTTTGAAACAATTGCTCGAAATGGAATCTCGTTGCAATGTGTTTTCGCTGAAAAAACAATTCTAAAGTAAGTGATTTAGCCTTCTTGACATTACGAGCTATTATCTCAAGATTATGTCTTAAAATGGTCGACAGCACGTGGCCTAACTACTGATGGTTTAAGTTTTACCGTCTTAAAATTCTTTGTTATCGCTGTTAATGCTTTCTCCGAGAACAAGCTGTCCAGCATTATTACAAAATACCCTTCCTTATCTGAAATTACTGGCCGGAGTTTCTTCTCCACGCAATAATTAACCAATATTTGTTTCGTAAAGCACAAACAAATTCACTGATTGCCGTACAAGTGTGGTGTATACAGTTCCTTTCAGTTGCGGCCGCTTCTACGTAGGACAGACGGGCCGCTGCATTAACCAGAGATTATTAGAACATAAAAGATCACTAACCGGAGGCTCACCTTCTAATCTATCGTTACCTTGTCGAGAGTGTAAATGCACGCCAAAATTCAATGAATGCGCAGTTTTCACTGATACCGACATAGAAATGAAGAAACGCGTCTCATGATTGAGGCATGGTATATCGAGGATAGTGGTAGCGCATGCATAAGCCAACCGTCGATTAACTTGCATAAAGATGAAATTAAATGCCTTAACAGTTATCTTTCGCGTAGACTGCCACGCATGCGGGATTGCTGGGTTCGCCTGTTGGATGGGCATGCGCGGATAAGTTTTCGTGCCTTCTTTCTTTTCCGCCGTTGTGCATCCATTCAGTTGTTAGTCGGCGTTTGTGGTGTCGTGACTTCTTTCTTGTGTCCGTGATTGCACGCCCTGTCTTTTTACAATGAATACTTACCAACTAGCTCAGCTCTCTTTTATTCGATAATTCTTTTTTCAGATGCTGCCCAGCCATCGCTAGGGTCATCTTCTATACCAAAAAAAAAAGCAGGTTAGACCGCCTCTGTCTGTTTCCAGTATCGCTGCACCATGCCGGTATCAGTTGTCAAACGTGACGTGAAGGTTGATTCAAGCATGATAATACGTTCAGTCATACGAGCAACTTCATTCGCAGAAGCTCTCAGTTTTTCAATGGTCTCGCCTAACTGCACCGACAAGGCAGCATGACCCTCCTCTAAATTTCTGTATTGTTGACATAGCTGCAGCGAAGGCTTCAGCCTCGGCCTTGCTCATGGGCCCTGGGATCGATTCAATATCACCCGACAACATAAGAAGCATATCAAAGATGAGCAGAAAAGGCGAAATAATAGTGACAAAGATCGTTTCAAAGCATCAAACCATTCGACTGGGCACGACACCGCAATCGAACTGTAATTGCTACTTCTAACAGAGACAGTGTCTTTTTAGTCACTAACCTGCAGAGTGATCGGTTCAAACACATGCATCTCTGATGCGGTGCAGTGCTCGAGGTGGTCTTCTCGTAATTCCCTTAAAGGGGCCCTGCAACACCTTTCTGAGTTACATTGGAATAGTCTCATTATTGACGTATGACTCTTCATGAGTCATATGCCGCAAAAACTTTTCGAATCCGTCAAGCCTAAGTGGTGTTACCAAATTAGAGAAATCACGTTCCGCAGCTTTCTCCCTCTGCTCAACGCAGCCAGCGCGCGGAAAGGTGCGCGGCGTGTTGAGGGAGGGAGCGCGGAGGTGCGAGGAGGTGCCCAAGAGTTACGTCAGCGCCGGCGGAATTTTTTTTCTTCATTTTTTCTTTCTAGCGTCTGGGCGCAACCACGTGGTCTCTGGCACTACTTCCGGTCGGCTTGCGTGGTCCTCGTCGAGCGGAGCCCATTGCACCGTGTATCGCGCGTGCTTGAAAAGTGCGAGTCGGTTTGGTAATGTTGTGTGTGCACCTCGAACTGCCTCCCTCTGCCAACCATGGACGCAAACCTGCTTGCGCGTTTGGAACGAATGACAGCTGAGGTGGGTTTCGACCCACACTCCGATACACCGCCTCGTCGCACTGCTCGCGCTTGAATTGAATTGAACACGGCAAAACTGCGTGCGCCCTTCTCCCAGTGGCGGTACTGGATTGACAGCATTTAATCCGGTGGGGGGGGGGGGGCACTTCGATGCTGTTTGCTCTTCGAATGTGGGCGCACAGCGAGTGCGTGCTGACAACAAAGAACTAAAGACTAGAAGAAAGGATCGTGCGGCATCGGGCGTTCGCGGGCCTATCCCCCGGCTGTCTGCAGCTACCTTGAAAATGCGAGTCTGCTTGGTTGGTGTGTCGCGGTTTCTCGGGAACGTGAGACTACGGGGAGGATACGCCGCGGTACGGCTCGATGACATACTGAACAGCGAACGGGACTCTCGCCATACAGCGAACACAGGTAACCTAAACTAGCCGGCGCCAGCATTCTTATCGGAGAAATGCTGCACACTTGCCTCGGTCGGTCGTGAGAACGTGCCGACGATGTAGTTTCCAGCTGACGAGGCAACACTCGAACGGCTGCCGCTCTCAACGGCAACCCGCGATGGTCAAAAGCACAGAAATATTCACGATTTCGGCACTGCGCATGGTGAAGAAAACGTAACCACGCAACTACGAGCTGTCGGTGAGACCGGAAGTGCTAATATTATTGTTTTTTCGGCGTTTTAACGCCATTACACAATATAAACGTACATATTATCTACATATTGAACTCAAAATTAACAACGAAGGTAATAATGAGGGTGTTATCGTGATTATAACATCAGCAAATGATGGAACTGCCAACAATCGCGTCATATATTGTGGACTAATACATCACTTGTCGAGAGAAGAGGGAGGGATTTTCAGCTGACTGAGAATTTATTGCAAATTCCAGGGCGCTCGCATCGCTATAATATTTGGCTCGCGTGTTTTCGGGAGCCTCGACTACCGATTGGCAGCGCTTTTTGACCCTGCTGAAAAAGTATTGCAGGGCCCCTTTATGTATGCTGAGCCGTTTCCGTCAGGCGTAGTCGTCGAGGCCCCTAGCGGACAGATTTGTGTCTAGATTTGCGTGTCCAGCGTCGGCGTGAAGGACGCAAAAGCAGGCCAAGCCGGTGAAGTGCCATCGGAGACCAGTTCACACGTACCAGCAAGGCAAGGAACAAACAGCCCAGATAATCGTGGACTGCAAAGTGATCGGTTCAAACACATGCATCACTGGTGCGGTGCCGTGCCCGAGGTGGTCTGCTGATGATTCCCTTAAGTATGCTGAGCCGGTCCGTCAGGCGTAGTCGTCGAGGCCCCTAGCGGCCAAATGTGCGTCCAGGTTTGCTTGTCCAGCGTCGGCGTGAAGGACACAGAAGCAGACCAAGCAGGTGAGGTGCCATCGGAGACCAGTTCACACGTGCCAGCAAGATAGGAACAGCCCAGGCAATCGTGGACTGCAAAGTGATCGGTTCAAACACATGCATCTCTGGTGCGGTGCCGTGCCCGAGGTGGTCTGCTGATGATTCCATTAAGTATGCTGAGCCGGTTCCGTCAGGCGTAGTCGTCGAGGCCCCGGCGGCTAAATGTGCGTCCAGGTTTGCTTGTCCAGCGTCGGCGTGAAGGACGCAGAAGCAGACCAAGCAGGTGAAGTGCCATCGCAGACCACTGTGCACGTGCGAGCAAGATAGGAACAGCCCAGGTAATCGTGGCCTGCAAACTGTTCGGTTCAAACACATGCATCTCTGGTGCGGTGCCATGCCGCTGGTCATGAATTTGGTCAAGAAGTTTACAACGGTCTGGTCTTCTATCCGAAACGAACGCCAAAACACAGCAATAAGCATAGCCACGAGTGCGTTCAAAGCCGTAAGCACGAATATTAGGCAAATCCGTGTACTACCCATCATTACCACGGTGGCTGAACGATCGCAGCGCCAGAGTACCCTCTAGGTTATTGTAGGCAACTCTATGGGCAAAACTGCATGCCAGCGCGCTCTATCAGCAGATGAGCTGCAGACAGACTGCGGTGGAACATCCGGTGGACCAATCCCGATATTTTGATGCTCGCCTTAACGCCGGCCCCGCCGGCGCGCGCAGACACTTTCCATGGCCGCATCGAGCTGCGCGGCAACGGCGTCTCGGGCGAGGTTGGGCGCGAGGTACACAGTCACCACAAATACTCCGTCTCCGGTGTAGGCGAGCATGTACATGTCCTCGCACGGAGACGCGTCTCGCGCGGGCGAAGTGGCAACGGCGTGCGATATCATGTTGCCGTACACATTAGACACGAGATTGACGCCGCAGTACTCGCCGTTCTTGTCGCATCTGGCAAAGTAGTACGGCTCGACGGCGTCGTCACCACCGACGCTAGGGCAGACTCGGCGATCGAGGACGAGAAGCGAGGACTGGGACTGCCGGCGCAGTTTGCGAGCGAGCGAACGGGAGAGTGGGGCGCCCGCCGAGAGAAGCGCCGAAGCACGCGCCTACCCTCGCCCACACTCTCCCACACACGCGGGAGCTCCGCCGAGCTCCCGCGATGCGAGCGCCCGAGCGCGCTCCTCCTCTCCACTCAGTCTCCGCTGATCCGCCCGCACCACCTGCTCCGGCTGCTAGGGGCGAGGAGCGCGCGTGCTCGCAGCTGTTGCTATGGGAGAGGGGGCGGGAGCGGAGAGATCGCGGACGACGCACGGCGCCTGACATAGCTCGACTAAGAAATGCATTCGCATTTAAAATGCCCTGTATAAAGAACTTCACCACAGAAAGAAGACTTGAGGACGCGACGTAGCAGCAGCAGTAACAAGCCAACGCAGCCGTGATTCGACGCCGCGACCTAACCGTAAAGCAAGACGACGAACTACTGACCTCGACGTGCTTGTAGACGGCTACAACGTTGGCGCTCTGGTAGTGGGCCTTTCTCTACGAGGTTTAGTGAACGCCTGCTGGAATCTGCAGAGCAAGAGTACGGTTAAAAAACGGACCTATCTTGCGAGCTACATAATCTTAGAGTAGTCCTCGAGGGATGTCATCCTTGGCATGAATTTCTTAAACCTACAGAGCGCAGTCATCGACATAACAACTAAGTAGATACCGATATCACTGAGAGGCAAAGAAGTGAATTAAATACTCTGTGGCTTAAAACGTTTACTTGCCGCAATAGAAGTATGCAAAAGAACGCAACCAATATTAATTTATGTACAATTAATACTGCAGCTGTCTACGTAAGCTTTAAAGCAGCATGCAGTTCACTTTGCCATTTTTCACTGGCATACTTGCAATTATATGAACGCAGTGCACGTCATTTCTGATGGCATCTGGAGGAGAACGTACCTTCATGAGTGAAGATCACTTGTCGCCAGTCATCCAATGGTCGTGAGCGTGAGTAGGCGCCGCTCCTTTTGTCGTGCCATTAAATGTAGCCTCTGCGCCGCCGTTTAAAGCTACATGGAAGCGGTTCCTCATAGTGTGGAGATTAATGTTTATGTCGACAGCGTTCCCAATTTCCTTTGCGCTTTGGAAAGCAGCCGCGACGGCTGCAGGGTCGATCAGCCGGTCAACTTCAGCCGAAGTACAGCACTGGCGGTCTAGACGTGGAGCATTAGTAAGGCGGCCGTCTTCATTCCCGTCGGCATGTATTATTCGGTTCACAGCAGTCCTGCGGCATACCTTCCTCGCAGAGAACAATGTCCTGCCTAACGTTCGCTGGGACTCTGGACGGCATCATTCTTCGACTGGGGATTTCTACAATATCCGCTTATGTATATAGGCATGTGGGCTTGTCGTAGGTTGGCTACTATTTAGGAGCGAAGCTCCTTTGGGCCCCACCCCGCCGTCGCCGTTGAAGCTCCCTTCTCCTAAGCATCGCTTTGGGTTTCAGTGGCTGGTGATTTAAGGGGAAATGTTTAGGCCTTGAGCGGCTTGCTTCTCTCGCACCAAAAATTCCAGGTTAAAAGAAGTAAGCTCTGTGAACAACAGGTTATATTGGTCGTCTTCACTTTCACCGCCTTTATCGTGAATTGTGAAATGACGACCACCATTCTAGCGGACAACACTCTAAGGCAAAAGTACCCTAAAGAGGAGTAACGGAGCACAATAGGCGCGCGCGATGAACGGAATGACCGTCGTAGGAGCAAGCGGAGAGGGATGCGTGCCGTGTGCAAACCAGTTAGTCTGCAAAGGGATGAACCGTGCGGGAGATGCAGGCCGTGTGCATGGATGCATTCCGTGTGCAAACCGTTCTCAAGGGAACTACCGGTCTTCCTCGCTCGGGTCAGTCTTCCAACTTGTGTTCGAGCTGGCGTGTTGCCGCTTGTGTCGCGCTCGGAGAGTTCGCCGATCTAGGAACTACGGCTCGGTGCCTTTGATATACACGTATGCGTGGATGAGTGTGTCGTGCTGCTTTTACGTTTCGCTGCACCCATGAAGTCTGGAGCTGCCCTCGACACGTCGCGACGCCGCCCTATATATCTCCGGCGTAGTCACGCCACTGCGTCGCCACCGGCTGGGAATGGCGGCCGAGAAGACAGTAGGCCTATCGGATCCATGACTTCAATCTGACTCGGGGCACAAATCGGCGCTGGATTCTTTCAAAAGTAAGTGATCGCTCTTTATTCTGCCGTACCTATCGCGTGCGCGAAACTGATCGCGATTATCGTAACGGACTTGATCGCGTTGTATATCGCGCGCACGAAATGTGCCGCGAGGGCCGGCTTGGGCGTGAGCTCGCCTGTGCTTTGTGACCGCCTGGATATTAGCCGCCATTGTCGTCGCCTGCCCGGATGTTCGCTCACCGATGAACGTAAGTGTTTCTTTGCAGCTTCCTGAGCTGCAAACACTTTTGTGCCCCGAGTCAGATTGAAGTGATGGATTCGATAGGCCTACTGTCTTCTCGGCCGCCATTCACGGTTCACGGTATATTACTGTCTCATTATTATGTCTTCACGGTTCACGGTATATTCTCGGCCGTCGTTCACGGTATATTACTTCACCGTATCTGACCGACTTAGCACTCGTACATCTGCAAGTACTGCGATGTCCCGGACACTCTATGCCATATGCTATGGGGATGCATACAAAACCCTAGCACCGCTACACTGACCGAAGAGCAGTGGGAGGCCAAGCTATCGGACCCAGACCTGAAGAATCAACGAAGTCTGGTTCAACGGGCACGAGAGATGGCTAAGGGCCGCGGCTACCTAGAATATGGAGGCCGCCCACCTTGGGCGCACAGCTTCCTGAGCTGCAAACACTTTTGTGCCCCGAGTCAGATTGAAGTGATGGATTCGATAGGCCTACTGTCTTCTCGGCCGCCATTCACGGTTCACGGTATATTACTGTCTCATTATTATGTCTTCACGGTTCACGGTATATTCTCGGCCGTCGTTCACGGTATATTACTTCACCGTATCTGACCGACTTAGCACTCGTACATCTGCAAGTACTGCGATGTCCCGGACACTCTATGCCATATGCTATGGGGATGCATACAAAACCCTAGCACCGCTACACTGACCGAAGAGCAGTGGGAGGCCAAGCTATCGGACCCAGACCTGAAGAATCAACGAAGTCTGGTTCAACGGGCACGAGAGATGGCTAAGGGCCGCGGCAACCAGAAAATGGAGGCCGCCCACCTTGGGCGCACAGCGCGCTTGCTACAAATAAACGTTTATTCTCTCTCTCTCGCTCACCGATGATTCGCCGTGGTGATGAGCTGCGAGCTCACGATATTAGCAATATTAGGCAGAGGCCTCGCCACTGTTTTGCGATTCGTCCAAAACGCTGTGCGGTAGCAACGAGCTAGCAACGAGCTCGATTGTATGCCGCGCGCTTGAAATGCACCGGCATGGGTTGGAGGGTGCTTCAGCTAGCCGACTTTAGCTGCGCTTCGGAACTCTGCGGAAATTGGTCGCCATTACCTTCGGCTTCCTCGACGCCGTTCGTGGCGTCCACCCCGCTTTCGCTCGCTGTTCTGGTGCTCGCTCGAGGAATCCGGTGGAAATTGTACGCCGTTGCCGTCGCTTCCCCTTCGCTCGCTCGCTAGCAGCCTGGCGCCGTTCGTGGCGTCGGCTTCGCGTTCGCGCGCTGTTCTGCTCGAGGTTTGCTGGCGGCTGCAGCGGATGACGGGCTTGCTGGAGCTTTACGACGCCGCTCGCAAAAAACTGGCGGGCTCGTTGGGGCACGGTGGTTGGCGGCGCCTCGGCGTGATGGCTGCGGCTGCCGCACTTGAAGTGTTTGTTGCGCTGTGTGGCTTGAAATGCGCCTTTGATGACGCATGACATCACGGTGAAATTATTTACATGCGATATTTTAACGCGTGTTTTTATTTCACTTTGCACGTATTTGCCATGTACGTGCGTCTTCATCCCCTCTGTGACGTGTCGCAGACTATTTGCAAAATTTTTGTGCTTCGCAGGGGTGAAATTATTTGCGTGCCATATTTTAGACGTTTGCTTTAGTTCGTCTTCCACGTATTTGTAGTGTCTTCACCCTCGCTGTGACGTGTGACTATTTGCAATAATCTTGTGCTTTGCAGGATGCAGCCATTGTCCACAAGGAGCAGAATGCTGTGTGCCCTGGCGTGTACACCGCCTGCCATCTATCGCTTCCGTTGGAGCAGCTTCACAGAAAAAACCGTACGAGATACGACAACGCGGCTGGACCTGTGTTGGACATATTGTAGTGAATTAAATGAAAGAAAGCAGAAAGTTCATATGTATAGAAAAAAATAAAACGTTTCATTGTCTCACTTTTGTCTTTCGTTGTCCATTGAGTGCGAAAGCAGTGGCACACGCATGACTAAATATGCTTTTCCGTGCTCTTTACCGCGGCATTTGTTGCTCACCACGGAAAGAAACACGCGAAAAAAGTATTAAGTCTTGCGGAGAGTAACTGTAGAAAATCATCCCTGGGACGAAAAGTTAATCCGAATGGAGTGTTTGTGTGGACCGACCGTTGGTTCGGCGAGGTGCAACTGCGGGGACTAGCGGTTGCCCGGTAAGGTGTAAATGTGAGGACCAAATGTTGTCCATTGAGGTGATCTGTGGGGACAAATAGTTGCCCGGTAAGGTGTAAATGTGAGGACTACATGTTAGTGAATTGTGGGGTCTAACTGTTAGACCTGGTGCGGTTAGTCCTTAAAGGGATTAATGGTTGTGGCAGCCCCACTAGTCCCCAAAGGGACGAACCACACGCCCTTTCAACACCCTTTTGCCTTAGAGTGCACGGGCGCTTTGTCGAAGGTAGTAGCAGCCGCTCTTCCCACCGGGCGCCGGCGCAAAAAAAACAATGCGCGCGCGGCGTTCCGTCGCCGCCATCGAAGCTCCCCGCCACATCCCCGCTCCCACTCTTCTCCCACCTGAATCCCTTTCCCTGCGCTGCGCGCACCGAACTCAATCGCTCAGTCGTTCCCGTCACCGAGCGCAGCAAGCGGTCTCCCCACCCGCTCCCTACCCTGCCGCCTTCACGATAGCCAGCAGCGAGATCAGGCCCATAGTCGTTTGCGTCCCATTTCTAAGGAACTTCGCGCATCGGTCGCATTAGAACACGGAACAACTGCTAGTTGTTCTATTCCTGGCGTTCTTCTGAGCGAAGCAAGTGTTTTACCGCATCCGTGAAATCTAACCCCGGCGTCAAGCAATGCGCGAACCTCGGCGGTCTTGCAGATGGAGAGTCGTCGCATTTCCGATGAAGCAGAAGGAGCACGCAGCCGAAATTATGAACTTTTCCGCCCGATGCGGGCAAAGAAATGCATAAAGTATTGAAAACGTCCCTGGCGAGTACTTATGGTAGGACAGTTTCTTAGCGCTGGTATAGACGAGCACACATAGGAGGAGACACTAGACACATGGGCGCCCCTGTGTCTAGTGTCTCTTCCTATGTGTCCTCGTCTATACCAGCGCTAAGAAACTGTCTTTCCATTATGCACCAACAAGCCCACATCGCCACGCTCGTAGACGTATGGTAGCACCGCGGCTTCGCTCGAGCCGGCGATAAGACAAGCATCAGAATCGGTCTGGCATATATAATCGTAGCGTGTATTAGCGCGGCACGTATAATAAACACGACACACACGTGGCGACAGGCAGGCGCTATACTTCCAACTGTTTAGCTCATGTCCTTCACTTTTTTATTCGATACGAGAGAAAACGGAACTCAACTTGCCCGTGTTCTTATCACGAGGTACGTCACTTCCTTTCACGACAAGGAAAATTGATGACGCGCGCACACACAAGGATCCCTTCAGCCGCTGCTTCGGCTTCCAGTGTCTCCCGTCTGAGCGATTCCTAAACCAGCTGATAGCAATACGACTGTACAGATCAGGGGAGCAACCACAACCTTTCAAGCGCGCCGCTAAGAACCCTCCCGCTGAAAGCTTGTTTCGCGCGCTCTAGCAATATTCGCGTAATCTGAAATTCAGCACCGTTTATTGTGACCAATATAGTACTTCCCCCCTGACAATGAAAACTTTTAGACGACACAGCGCACACAGTCTTCAAATCTTACGGGGTATTTCTTACCACAAGTAGAGGAGGCTACGTTTTTTAACACGAAAGTGTTTTAGGCCGGGGTCCACCAAGACGTCAGTGACGTATTTCCGTCACGGAAATGACGTAGAAAAAATTTACACGATCAGATGTCAAAGAAAAAAAGTTCCGTCAACGGACATCGAACCCACGACCGCTCGGTCCGCTAAAACAGATGCCCGGCACGCTATCCACTGCGCCATGGCCACAGGCTCTAGAAGATTTACAAACGCGCCTTTTATATCTACCACTCTCCCGGTCGGCGGGATGGTGTTGCCCTCTGGTAGCGGTAAAGTAATTAGTCATTACTGTGGCCTCCGAGATTAGCACCTGCAACGCGTTACACGTCCGTCCCATTCGGCGCGTTTTCAATAGAAGTTCAATTTTGTGAATGCCTTAACACACCGCGAGGTGGCGATCTTAGACCAAGCGTCGCAAAAGCGTCGGCCTCGCTCATAGCATCACGCTAATCCAAACCAAAAATAGCTCTGCGACGCGCGCCTGCCTCACCTGGCTGTAACACCGCGTTCACCGCTAACGCGCTCACCCCGAGAAAAATCGCGGCTGGGCTACCGGGGCGGCAGGACGCGCTTTGCGTTTTCCTCTCGTCCGGCCGTGGTGTTGTCACATTTTAACATGCCGCGGGAAGGCGACCAAGTTCAGCGTCCAATATGCGACGCTCTTTTGGCTATCACACCTCGTTCTCTGATTACGCTTTCTCCGTTAGCTACTACAGCCACCACAAGGGTTTGCGTAATCGTTTAACATGGACGTTAGTTGTCGGGAGCGAGATGTACCATCATCGAAGTGGGTGCATCCACGTTAAACGGTGCTATATTAATAATAATATCTGGGGTTTAAAGTCCCAAATCCATGATGTGATTATGAGGGACGCCGTAGTGGAGGGCTCCGGAAATTTCGACCACCTGGAGTTCATTAACGGGCACCTAAAGCTAAGTACACGGTAAACGGTGCTATAGCTGCCAGACATCAATATACATTGTGCAAACTCTCTTATATCAATTCAGGTACTTCTGTAAACATTCATTTACTTTTGTAAGGGCACGCTTTACATTCGTGTTATTCCGATTCCTATGAAGGAGGGATCAACCATCTTTTTCTTTTTGGGAAGTCGGCTTGCAAACAGCCTTCGTTTTTCGGGCGCAGAAAATACTACGCGTACGTTAGCCCATTGGACCACCTTGTTCAAGTTGTGAGAAATCGTGCATGTAAGGGATCACACAGACGAGGTTGGCGCCATCAAGCAGGATTTCGTCCAATCGCAGTGCTATTTTAGATGTGCGCAGTCCTATGATCTCGGTATCATTAGCTTCGTGTGCTGCGAGCGCCTGCTCGTCGAGTAGCGCAGGAGTTGCAGGTGATGTCACGGCGTCCACCTGGCTGAGAGTATCAGCAGGTATGTTCTGGTCGCCGCTGACGTGTCTGATGTCGGTGGAGAATTCCGATATAAACAAGAGATGGCGGATTTCTCAGGGCGTGTGCGTCAACGACTCTCTGCAAAGCGCATATGTCAATGGCTTGTGGTCCGTGAAAATAGTAAATGGTTGACCTTTGACGATATGGCGAAAGTATCGGATGGCGAGGTAAATTTCCAGTAACTCTCGACCACAGGTGCTGTGATGAGCTTGTGTTGGGCTGAGTTTCCTGGAGAAAACGGCTAACGGTTGCCATGAGTTGTGAACACGCTGCTGGAGAACCATTCCCACGGCTGTGTTGTCGCGTGACTCATGAGGGCTAGAGATGCCGTGGTATTTGTATGGGCAAGATAGCAGCGTTTCTGAGCGCGCCCTTGATCTTGATAAAGGCGTCTTCAGCAGTAGCGTCCCAAGGGACCAAGGATGTCTTGTTCTTGCTGGTAAGCAGATGATCCAAAGGCGCCACTATATGCGCACAGTTCTTGGTAAATTGGCGGTAAACGTTAACAATGCCGAGGAATTGCCGCAGCTTCGGGATCCTTGTGGGCGTGGGGAAGCTTTGGACGGCAGAATTCTGCTTTGAGATCATCATCTCATCATCTCATCATCAGCCTGTCTATGCCCACTGCAGGGCAAAGGCCTCTCCCATGTTCCGCCAATCAACCCGGTCCTGTGCTTTCTGTTGCCAAGTTATACCTACAAACTTCTTAATCTCATCACCCACCTAATTTTCTGTCTTCCCCTCACGCGTTTGCCCTCTCTTGGAATCCAGTCAGTTACCCTTAGTGACCACCAGTTATCCTGCCGACGTGCTACGTGCCAGGCCCATATCCATTTCTTCTTCTTGATTTCAACTATGATATCCTTAACCCCCGTTTGTTCCCTGACCCACTCTGCTCTCTTCCTGTCTCTTAAGGTTACACCTATCATTTTCCTTTCCATCGCTCGCTGCGTCGTCCTCAATTTAAGTTGAACCCTCTTTGTAAGTCTCCAGGTTTCTGCTCCGTAGGTAACTACCGGTAAGATGCAGCTGTTATATACCTTCCTCTTGAGAGATAGTGGTAGACTACCATTCATGATTTGATAATGCTTGCCGAATGAGCCTCATCCCATCCTTATTCTTCTAGTTATTTCACTCTCATGGTTCGGCTCCGCGGTTACTACCTGTCCTAAGTAGACGTACTCCTTTACAACTTCCAGTGTCTCGCCACCTATCACAAAGCGCTGTTCTCTGCCAAGATTGTTCCACATTACTTTAGTTTTATGCATATTAATTTTCAGACCTACTCTTCTACTTTCCGTATCCAGTTCAGTAATCATGAGCTGTAATTCGTCTCCCGCGTTACTCATCAATGCAATGTGATCAGCGAATCGCAGGTTACTGAGATACTCTCCATTAACTTTTATCCCTAATTCTTCCCAATCTAGGGCCCTGAAAACCTCCTGTAAACACGCGGTGAATAGCATTGGAGAGATCGTGTCTCCCTGTCGTACGCCCTTCTTTATTGGTATTCTGTCGCTTTCTTTATGAAGGACTATAGTGGCTGTGGATGCGCTGTAGATTTCTTCCATTATGTTTATATAGGCTTCGTCGATGCCCTGATTCCGCAGTGCCTGCATCACTGCTGATGTCTCCACCGAATCAAATGCCTTCTCGTAATCTATGAAGGCTATGTATAGGGGTTGGTTGTATTCCGCGCATTTCTCTATCACCTGATTGATAGTATGAATATGGTCTATTGTTGAGAAGCCTGTACGAAAACCTGCCTGGTCCCTTGGTTGATTAAACTCTAATGTCGTATTAATTCTGTTAGCAATTACTTTTGTGAATAGCTTGTAGACAACGGACTGTAAACTGATGGGCCTGTAATTTTTCAGGTCCTTGACGTCCCCTTTCTTATGGATCAAGATGATGTTGGCATTCTTCCAAGATTCTGGTATCCTCCCTGCCGAGAGACACTTGGTATACAGGGTGGCCAGTTTCTCTAACATAATCTCTCCACAGACAACAGGTCTGATGTTACCTGGTCCTCACCAGCGGCTTTGCCTCTTCGCATTCCCTTTAGGGCTTTCTTTACTTCTCCTGTTAATACTGGTGGGATGTCAGATTCCTCTGGGATATTACTGCTTCTTACGTTATCATCCTGACTGTCTCGGCTGCTGTACAGATCTCTGTGGAACTCTTCCGCTACCTCAACTATTCTATCCATATTGGTTGTGACCTTGCCATCCTTGTCCCTTAATGCATACATCTGATTTTTACCTATGCACAGTTTTGTCTTCGTAGCTTTGAGGCTTCTTCCGTTCTTTAGAGCATGCTCAATTTGAGCATGGTTTGAGCTAGTTGGTAGTGGTTCAGAACTGAGGATACTCGTTTTCCGCCAAAAGTACCCTCTGGACGGCTACGATTTTTCATGAAAGTGGGCGGATGCCACTAGTGTCCAGGTGATGTCCCAGAAAAACCAAGTTAGTGACAACAAACTCGCTTTTCGAGGCGTTGATGACGATGCCGTGGTCAGATAGTCGTTGTAGCAGTACTTGAACTGGTATAGCGCATTACGGGAAATAAGAAACGGCCGAGCA
Source organism: Rhipicephalus sanguineus (assembly GCF_013339695.2). Taxonomy (NCBI): domain Eukaryota; kingdom Metazoa; phylum Arthropoda; class Arachnida; order Ixodida; family Ixodidae; genus Rhipicephalus; species Rhipicephalus sanguineus. The sequence continues at coordinate 509,890 of NW_023614146.1, read as the reverse complement.
GACCGACACAAGAGGACAGAGCGCTAATTTTCAACTGAGCTTTATGTCAAAATGAATCAAATATGCAGACTTGCGCAAGCATACAAAAACACCCTAACGCAACGCCAAGATTAGACACACCATCGCACCGTCACACACCACAGATTCCTAGGTGGTTTCCCTGATTAAGGTACGCCACTTCATGTCCAGATAAAGCCATCGGAGGGCGCTGACACATGTGATGTCAGCTCTTGCTTACAATGCGCTTCTATTATTTCTATTTGTGACGGGTGCTTTTTACCACTTCACATTGATCAAACATGGGGGAACATCCACAATCGCGGCAGTGAATGCCAATGTGGCCCTGGATTGTTTGTGAGCATTATAATGGTGCTCTTTTAGCCTTTCATCAGGCAGCTCCCCGTTTGGCCGATATACCGCTCACGACATGAGAGTGGTATCGAGTAAACAATCCCCGCTTGACATGACACAAACCGAGTTTTGTGCTTGGTTGAGCAAACAGTGGCGCATGACTTGAGGGGATTGAGAGCTTTGCAAAGCCGCTGTAACTTATCCGGCGCCGAAAACACCACTTTCACGCTAACTTTCCCCCCTATCTTTTTTAGTCGGTGGTCATGCAAAGGTCATGTATGTAGGGTAAAACTACGGGTCTTTTTCGGTCGTTAGATTCCGGCTGTACCTCGGAGTTGCAGTTTTTCTGTGTCTGTTTTAATATCTTTTCAGCTATAGATGCCGGTAGGATAGCTGGGTACCCGGTACTCGAAAGCCTTTCAGCTTGAGCTGCAAAGCTGCGCTGCATGACATGATGACATGATGTCCTAAGGGCATCCATGAGACAAAGATTTCTGATGCTTCGCTTGACTAACTTAGAATGGGAAGAGTCATAGGGTAAAAGAGGTTTTCCAGTTCTAGGTTCATATAGCCAGCACACGTGGTCAGGTGAAAGAATCAAATTCAAATCTAAAAAGCGCAAGCTGTTGTCAATTGGCGTCTCATGAGTCAATGAAAGCGGTTTGAAACATCCTTTAAAAGTCATTACAATACCGTCGGTTAGGTGCTGGCAGGCAGCGTCGCTGCAGTCGATGAAAACCAGATTGATCTACGTAACGACATACTTTCGCGACAATATTTTGGTCAAGCATGCTAATCAGCAATCGGTCATGATGTGCAAGGTATATGTCACTAAGCATCGGGGCGAGGCATGACATGACGAAGGGGCGCTGATACATCACATGTATCAGCGCCCCTTCGTTGGCTTTATCTGAACATGAAGTGGCCTTCCTTAATCAAGGAAACCGTCGATAAATCTGTGGTGTGTGACGGTGTGATGTTGCGCCTAATCTTGGCGTTGCGTTAGGGCGTTTTTGTATGCTTGCGCACGTCTACATATTTGACCCATTTTGACAATAAAGCTCAGTTAGAAGTTCGCGCTCTTCCTCTGGTGTCGGTCTGCTCGGCCGTTTCCTCTTCCCCGTAATGTGCTATACCAGTTCAAGTACTGCTACAACGAATATCTGACCACGGCATCGTCATAAACGCCTCGAAAAGCGAGGTTTGTCACTGACTTGGTGTTTCCGGGACATCACCTGGACACCAGTGGCATCCGCCCACTTTCATGAAAAATCGAAGTAGTCCAGAGCTTCCCTACGCCCACATCAATCACGATGTTGCGCAATTCCTCGGCATGGTTAACTTTTACCGCCGATTTATCAAGAACTGTGCAGATATAGTGGCGCCTTTGTACCGTCTGGTTACCAGCAAGAAGAAGACGTCCTTGGTCCCTTGGGACGCCACTGCTGAAGACACCTTTTTCAATATCAAGGGCGCGCTCACCAACGCTGCTTTTCTTGCCCATCCCAATCCCACGGCATCTCTAGCCTTCATGAGTCACGCGTCCAGCAACAGCCATGGGAGCGGTTCTCCAGCAGCGTGTTGACAACAGACTCAGCCCAACTCAAGCTCGTTACAGCACCTTCGGTCGAGAGTTACTTGGAATTCACCTCGCCATCCGACACTTTCGCCATATCGTCGAAGGTCAACCATTTACAATTTTCACAGACCACAAGCCGTTGACATATGCGCTTTGCAGAGAGTCGTCGACGCACACGCCACGAGAAATCCGCCATCTCTTGTTTATGCCACAATTCTCCACCGACATCAGATACTTCAACGGCGACCAGAACATACCTGCTGACACTCTCAGCAGGGTGGACGCCGTGACATCACCTGCAACTCCTGCGCCACTCGATGAGCAGGCGCTCGCGCCACACAAAGCTAATGATCCCGAGCTCATACAACTGCGCTCACCTAAAACAGCACTGCGATTGGACAATATCCTGCTTGATGGCGCCAACCTCGTTTGTGACACTTCTACAGGCACACCCAGACTACCTGTCCCGAGCACGTTACGCAAGCAGCTTTTTGACACGCTTCACCAGCTCGCTCACCCCGGTGTTCGTGCGTCGCAACCCCTTCATTCATCGCGCTACGTATGGCCCCGGACGAACGCAGATGTACGCGACTGGGTACGTGCATGTACACCCTGGCAACGTGCAGGTACCCTGTCCACAGGTATCCTGTTGTCCCAACACGCCAGTTTCTCCAGCCTGACCATCGTTTCGACATTGTTCACATTGACATCGTCGTACCACTACCAACGTGTGATGGATTTTGCTACCTGCTCACAGCTGTCGACAGATTTACTCGATGGCCAAAAGCGACCCCGCATCCAGACAGCTCTGCTGCAATGGTCGCGGCAGCATTTGTCACAACATGGGTTGCCCGCCTCGGATGCCCTACCAAGATTGTTACTGACAGAGGACAGCAATTCGACTCTGCCCTCTTTCACGAACTCCTGCGCTTGCTTGTCACGCATCGTCTTCGCACGGCTGCCTATCATCCTCAGACCAATGGCCTCGTGGAACACTTCCATCGACAGCTCAAGGCAGCAATGATTGCCCATGGCACACCATCGCAATGTGTTCAACGCCTGCCACTGGTACTTCTGGGTATCCGGTGCGCCTTGAAATCGGACTTCGGGTGCTCGAGCGCGGAGCTCGTATACGGCACTCCGCTCCGTCTGCCCAGCGACTTCTTCTCCTCAGAACCACCCTGGGCAGCTCTGTCTACTCACGAATACGTACACCTTCTTCGGTACCTCTTCCAGGATCTTAAACCCTGTCCGACACGTCCTCTTCCAGAATGCACACCGTATATTACATCCGACCTGACCAATGCAACCCACGTTTTCGTGCGCTTTGGACCTATTCGGCCCGCTCTCCACCCACACTACCGCGGTCCCTTTCCGGCACTGGAGAAACGTGACTCGATATATATCGTGGATGTTCACGGCAAACCTGACACCATCGCACCAGGGGCGTAGCCAGAAATTTAGTTTTTTTTTTTCTGGGGGGGGGACACCTCCTTGATCTTAAGTGGGGGTCAGGCAGGCAGATGTGATCGAGTGTGATTTTGAGCTCTATATGCCATGGCAAAAAAAAATTTCGGGGGGGGGGGGGGCACGGGCCCGGTGTGCCCACCCCTGGCGACGACCCTGCATCGCACTGGAGCGCCTGAAGCCAGCCTACTGTGAGACGACACCCACAGTCGCCTGGCTCAATCCAGTTCCACATGTCTCCGTTCCCGTCGGTACGGAGTGTCCTGGCAGTGCTGATTTCGTTCGTTGACCATGCTGCTTTTTAGGGGAAGGAGCTATGTAGCGCCTACATCGACGGGATTGCACGGTGAAGGAAGAATTAAAGTCCGTGGATATTTTTGGGAAAGTACCGTCTTTCTTTTACCCGAGCCGCCACGCCGAGCACCCTCATCTCCCGCTTTCCACCTCCCCGCTTCACGGGCCGTCGCCCGGGAAACGCGCGCGAACCTCTTTCTTATTTTATTATGTTTTCATTTTTCACCGAACCCAGCTCTCGCCACTATCCTATCAAGAATGGCTTTGTCACACTGATAACGAACGTTGCGCGCGTTCTCAGCGCGACATAGCAGTCTTGATAGGAAAGTGGCGCGAGCCGGGTTATAGGGCCGGCGCCCTCACGGTGGCCGTTTGGGAGAGGATATAGATAAGGTGTGGACACTTTGGAGACGAGGGTTGGACACTTGGGAAAGGATATGGAGGAGAGTGTCACTACTTTCTTTATATTAAGGGACTTTAAGAATAGGTCGGGCGTGATCTCGAGCGGCGCGGCAGCAAGGCTGGAGCGAGGGGCGCAGAAAATTTAGAAAAAGTTGGTTTTAGGCTTCGCACTAAAAAAACGTGTCGAGTCGTTTTCTTATGTGTGCTCCACAATATAATGGTTTTTGTTGGCTTAAAGACGGTAGTTGAAGATGCCGACATAGAATGAGGTTTCCAGCACGTACGCGGTAGTCACTTAAGTTGGACACGCATCGCCGGAAAGGTGAAAAGCTCCAAACTATCGACGGTGCGCGTTCCGTCGTTTCTGTTTGCTGTTTTAGATGCGAAGTATCTTAAGGCCGAGATCAATCCGGTGGTGGTGGTGTGCGGCGTGACCACCCTTACTCTGCATGCGCATACCCTCTCCACACATCTCCTCTCCACTCACCCTCTCCCCTTCCCCTCTCCACTTTCCCTCTTTCCACTTTCCCTCTCCCATACCCCTCTCCACTTTCCCTCTTTCCACTCTTCCGCTGAAACGCGGGCTAGACATGCCGAAATTCTCTCCTGCGCAACGCCGCGATGAGCTCGAGCGCATGCGCGTCCCCTCCCCTTCTCTCTCCTCTCCTATGCTGCCCCCCTCTCGCCCGCCTGTCGACCGCTTTCCCCGCTCGCCCTGTGAGAATTAACGGCCAGGCTAGATGGAAGATACGACGCGCGTAGCGTCCCTCTTTGCGTTCCACGACGCGAGGTCGGTAGCATGCCCAACGAACGCCAACGGAACGCGATCGTGCAAGTGATCCGGCTTCGCATCGCCTCATGGTCCCCTTTAGCGGGAGATGGCGTAATTTTTTTGTAGTTCGCCTACATCTGTTCGGCGTTATAACAGAATCGAGTGAGTGTACGTGACTGTGGGAGCTATGTGCGGTAATTCTAGCATATATATGGCATGTCTGATCTCGACGTAGACGGCGTCCGCGCGCGCTAGGTGTCGTTCAGGCGCTCGTACTCGCATGTGTTTATATGAGTATTTAAGGACGGGTCACGTTTGTAAAACACGCGGTGTTACCGCTCAAGGCGTGCTCCTTACTGCCGGAGGATGCGCTTGGGTGTCGGAATATGCCGGCGCAAAGCCGGGTTATTCTGAAAGCACGTTTTAAAGCGATTTCTCATAAAAGAAGTGCTTTCATTCGTGCATAGCCAGTGTCTATTGCAAAACGAGGTTCCCGCCTTCTTTTGCGTGAGAATTTGTGTTCCCTGCGAAATTATCTAAAATTAAAATTCCGCAGATCCCACCCGTTGTGGGAATCGGTGTCATGCGAAGCAGTCAGGGAGTACTTCTATGCTGTATTTTATGGCTTTGAACGAAGCGTTACGAGGTGGATCGACGTATTTTTGTGCACATCGTGGGCTTACCAGGCACGTTGACAACACTGGCGTTTAAAGGGTAACTTATGGTGCGACGTATGGTGCAATCACGTGAATATCACACGTAACTTTCGGTAATGTATTCCTCCGGGTTCGACCACTGCTTCATTATAGCTTGCTGAATCATAGGAATAAAAATGTAATGTTTATTTGACTAATAAAAGCGGAGCCAACACTGAAACCACATACGTTAATCGGATATGACGCCTGTATCGCAGGGGTACATATGTAGTGTTTATTGTCTTCTTGCAAAATTAGATAGCGAGCACCACAACCACAAGTGGCGCTGCACCGAGATTACGCATGCATAGGCTGTTTTTACAAACCAGTTTATAGAGCTAGCGTAGCTCCGTGTTCGAATGCCTCATTGCCACGCAGAATGCTTCGAAAAAACTATGAGCGCACAGAAAACACGGACGACTAAAAGACACACATATGCACACACGTACGCGCGCGTACGTGTGTGCATATGTGTGTCTTTTAGTCGTCCGTGTTTTCTGTGCGCTCATAACTTTTTCAAGATGGAATACCAACGTGCCCAAACCGCTGCACTGCAGAATGCTTGGGTTCATTTGCTGCTGGGATCCTAATTTTTGTTCTTTCCATTCGTCGGGTCAACGCTGCCGATGTCGGTTTTTCTTAACGCTCTCGCATTTAAATTACCATTGTCTGTTCTTCCCGTTCCTGAGTAGATATCAACTGTCAATCACCTGTGGCGCGTATGTGCCACACGTGTCTGAAGGAACAGACTGACAGACGGACAGACAGACAGACAGACAGACAGACAGACAGACAGACAGACAGACAGACAGATAGATAGATAGATAGATAGATAGATAGATAGATAGATAGATAGATAGATAGATAGATAGATAGATAGATAGATAGATAGATAGATAGATAGATAGAAGAAATGCTTCGCATTTAAAACACTCGTGTCAGATGTGTGTACAGTTAAGGTGCGTTGAAAAATCTGGCAGATCTCACGTACCGTGGGAGTCGATGTTATGCGAAGCATGCGGCGGGTAGGTGACTGTGGCCTAACTTTTTTTACTGAGCTACACGTCACAAAATGACGCTAAAGATTTGTATAAACTTTATACGCACACATATCTATGTTGAAGAGCCGCATATGTGTTATATAACCAGTTGTTTATGGTTGGGTAACGCTGCCAATGGCAACGTGGGTAACGTGTGTGTGTGTGTTGGTTATTGCAAGAATCCGGTATCGCTTCTACCGCCTCTTCACTCCAGTTGAGAGCCACCCTCGGGGAAACGCTCCAGTTGACAGCCACAATCGGGGAAACGAAGCTGTCGCTACAGTCTGGCGCCTCACTACTCGTGATAGGAAAATAAATAGCGGCGTTCGCTCTGTCAACGAGGCATCGTTCCTACATTTCCTTTGGTTGGACAAGACGAGGTATAGGAAAAGAGGTGAGTGGCACCCACGCAAAGGAGCCCAAACCAATTTCGTTTGTTGTTTAATGGAGGCTCACATAATCTTGTGCTGGAAGTTTGTCGCCAAGTGACATGTTAAAAAAGCTACCATTTGCAAGTTGTGTTTAACACGATTACGGCGAAAACCTTGGTTTCTTACTATGCCTGTTTGCATTTGTTGTTTTGTTGTGAGCTTGCAATATGTCTGTGTAAATCACCTATCGTGTAGGTTTTGCAAACTTTTACTGCAATTCCGTTTTCTCATCAGAATATCACGCTCTGCTTTTCAGATACAATTTTATTGCGATATCAATTATATGGACAGTCCCGGCTGGTTTTTGCCGTTCCCGTCGCCGCCGTCATGCACCGTATATATATATATATATATATATATATATATATATATATATATATATATATATATATATATATATATATGAAAACAATGAAGTGCTAGCAAAGGACCCGGAAGTAAAAGTTCAAAAAAATCAAGCACGTAGGAAAAATTGTTCTGTAAAGGACTGACGTTTCGGCCGCGGGACCGGCCTTCGTCGGAGAGAACAATTTCAGAACAATTTTTCCTACGTGCTTGAATTTTTTTAACTATATATATATATATATATATATATATATATATATATATATATATATATATATATATATGCAAAAGTCACAAATAAAAAATTGGCCGCGTATCTGCGTGCTCCGCTGCAAATGCCGTGTAAAGACGATAGAAAAGGCGCTGCGTCTACGCTGCGTGAGATATGGACGCCATCTGGCAATACATCGGGAAACATAACCTTGTGCAGAGGGTTTCCTTCCTCCGTGGCAGAGGGCGTTCGTCGGCGCGCATAGCCTGGCATTTTCAGCGCTGCCGCAGCCACAGCTTAAGAAACTATGGTCTTCAGAAATATGTATCTATGTATTTTCTATTAAACGAACACAACACCTAATACTTACCTATTGATGTTGCGCCTCAGATATGCGTAATATTTACTTTTTGATCGACAACGTTGGCAAGTAGGAACAGCCGAACCAGTTCAAGATGGGTGGGCGGTAAGGAAGTGGTTCAACTTTGGCCGGGTGGCTGAATCGGGTGACAGACAGACAAACAGAAAGACAGACAGACAGACCAAAATTTCTGCGTTTAAGTTCCCCAAGAAAGACTATTGTCTTGAAAATAATTCAGAAAAATGCTTCCGAAGCGCGGAATCGAACCAGCGACACCTCGCTCCGCAGCGCGTGGTGCTAGCCATTACGCCACAAAGAGCAGATCCTTGAGGTAGCTAACGGCGAGCGTTATATACACACCCTTTACTCCGTGCCTTCGACGGAGGCACTTCGGCGCGCACATGAAGGGTCCCAAAACGGGCGCATTTAAAAGTCATCGGCCAGCTCGCTCGCTTCTTCTAATATTTGCGCAGGGAGAACTTTGCCCTTCCGCTGTCTGCTCGCGCGGTGTACTCGCGGGCAACTTTTCTTGGCAATGAAGAAAAAGCTACGCGGCGGAGCGTCTGCACATGTTCTACTACGCGAAGTAATCCGGTTTGGAGCGCTCTCGTAACGCCGTGGAAAGTGATGGCTAGCGTTGCATTTCTCCGCAAACGCTGCTTAGCGTCCACGGTACGGGTAAAAGGCGCGACCTTTCACGCACGCAAAAACGCAAAGTGACAACGTATGAAGTAAAAGAAATACATACATCTCGCTGTGAGATCTGCGTTTCATCTCAAAAAGCTACATGCAGAAATGTACATTATCTTACGCAGAAAATACTGACGCAGTTGTGGGACTACATTCATTAACGGTAGGATACGTGCATTGTGGCTCTGTAGCCTTCGCTTCATTGCCAAGAAAAGTTCTCCGCGAGTATCGTTGCTGCCGGGGGGCAGATTTTTATGCAGCGTAGCAGCGCGTCCATGACGGGCCGCTTTTCTTGCTATCGCATTCATTGCTTCATCCTTGCGGCGAAACTGTGACACTTCATGGCTGCTCACGCTGAACAGAAGCGACAACGTAGCAAGTCACAAGTCTAATGCCTCCAGCCGTCGCCACTTTTTGATTTATTCATAATTGTAAAGAATAAATATGGAAACATGATGCCGATTTCTGCAGTTTATTTTGCACCATATGACATCGTGCACATCACAGTCACATTGTAGTTGGCTACACGCATACAAACATGTAAATGAGGAATACCTGAACTGCATAATTGGAAATGACAGACCATCTTTTCGCGCTTTCTAGATTACTCTACAGGAAGAAAATGTTGTTTTGACGAGTTTTATTAAAATAATACTAAATTTGAACTATTCTTTTTTTGCAGTCGCTAGGCACACCAGCAAGTATTGAACTTGCTTAAAACTGAATACTTCACTATTTCTAATAGTACTCGTGCAAAAGTACAGCATGGGTCAATTTGGTAACTTTAAATAGTTGTGGAATTGCTTGGAGTTTAGGTGTGTGTGTCATTTGACCCACGTAGGAGCGTTGCCTGGCAAAAGTCGTCTGACCACCTCTGAAGTGGTAATGTGATCCTCGAGATGAGAGTCCTTCCACTCCTCCTATTAGGGTCAGGGTACTCACATAGAGCGCGCCTACTCCGACCCGCCAAGAAGGTCACCGCGCCTTTTGCATGTGCTGAGAGAGTCGTAAACGTCGCAAGTCAGAACTCTCCGAAAAGAGTCACGCATACTCCTTTTTTACAGCGAAAGCTCTTATGAGATCCTTTCAACGGCCGGTTTTGGCGCCGTAGTTGTCCGCCGTCGCCGCCGCCGGTGTCCGTAACCACTATCGCTCGAAATAAGAAAAAAAAACGAAATAAGAAAAAATTTCCAGGATGAAACGGAGTTCGAACCTGGGCCCTCTGCGTGGGAGCCGAGTGTTGTACCTCAGAGCCATGCCGGTGCTGGGAACTGCATAGCAAGAAGGCGCTATACAGGCTTCATGTCCAGAAGGAACCACATTGACATATGTAATTTAGTGTGGTAGAAGAGTGAAATAACAACCACGCACCACACAACGCGAATTCTGCAACCAGTCGTCACACAATGCGAACTGCGCAACGAGTGGGCTGTTGGATGCTTCCAACCCATTACAAGGGGCTCTGCAATAATTCTTCATCGTCATCAGGCACAGCACCGACAAAGCGCATAATGGCTTACATGATTTCAGCGGGTACCACGGCTCTCCTTTGAATGACGAAAGATGGCATAGTGGCTGTTTCCCTATTTCACACAAATTATGATGAGTTATAGCGCAGTGGGTTCCTCGCAAGTGCACTTGCATTGGTTGCCAAGGAAGCCCATAAGCCCATCATCCACTTCCTCAGGGTCTCAATAAAGTTCTTCCCTCCTCTCTCTGTCTCTCTTTCTCACGTCAACGTATGTTATATTGCATGTTGGGAGAGTGAAATAGCGACCGGGCGTCACATAATGCGAATGACGTAACTGGTGAGCCGTTTGAAGGGCCCCTCACCAGGTTTGACAATTTTGCGCTAACGAGCGCAATGCATTCAATGGGCGTTCACGATCACGTCTGCCAAAATTTGCAACGCTACGCGCCGCGGAAATGGGTCAAATTTCAAGGTGAACGCTGCTTGCCCTTCCTCTCGCGGGCGCGCGCTTTAGAGAATGAGGGGATGACGTACATGAGAAATTGGCCCTACGTAGATGGTAGTGCTGTGACGTCGCTCCTCTACGTAAACGACTGTGCTCTGCCGTCGCCAACAGTAGCACGTGACACTGAGATAATTATTTGACACGACATGTGTAGTTTGTGTAATTTGTTGCTTGAATAGATGAATAAAAGTTGAGAGCAATAATGAGACACACAAAGGGTATGTGTGCGTCTTTTTCATTTTTTTTTCATGAATTGCAGCGAGATGCGGGGCTAATGTGCCTCTCTTGATCCGCGTTCCGTCGCGGCGGCAGACGGACGCATATCACGTCGGCTCCAACGGAATTCGTTTAATGTTGTGGAAATTCGACAGCTCTCCACCGGAAACTGGTCTCAGCGTCTCCGCGAAGTCGCCAGGAACCTCTGGATACCTATTTTGTCCAGGTAGGCCCATTTTTCGGCAATCTACGACTGGTTGAAGTTCACGCGACGCCCGAGCCCGGCTGAGCCCAACGCCGGCCAGGCTTACGCCGGGGCTCCCCAGCCATGGCAGCGTCCACGAAGACAGGCTACGACCCCAACACAATGCAGTGGGTTGAAATCGAGGCCGAAGAAGCAAGGCAAAACCTCATACCAGGTGAAGACGAGTATCTGCAGATCATGGTACGCCAAATGCAAGAGAAACTAGCTAAAATGAAGCCCCGAGGCTTGGCGGCCGCCGCCCAGCCACAGGCTCGCAAACCAGGATCGACATCCGCTGCTGACGCCGAGTCCCCAAAGCAGCTGTCGTCGTGGAAGCCGACACACACACCTCGGATCCGGTCGGACGAGCTGGTGATTGTGCTTAAACCAAGAATTACCATGGATCTCCACGCTGCGTTTGGCCCGGGCGGGATCGGCACCGCAGTGCAACGCTTGACTGGCAGTACCGCGAACGCTGGTATCTCCGTGTGGCCGGTGTGGGACCAAAACATCGTTGTTGTGGGCGTGAAAACGGAAATGCTGGCCTCGAAGCTCATCGGGGACGTCACGCTGACGATCGGGGACCGCCAAGTACCGTTTCAGGGACACTTAAAAGCGGCCGGAGAAACCTGCAAAGGCGTCGTCACCGTCGCAGAAAACGAAACTTCGGAATCCCTTCGACACAAGCTCGCATGGATCGACGGTGAAATCCTGTACGTGCGGAAACTAGGCACATCTAACGTTGCAGTGGTGACCTTCAAGGGACGTCGCGTTCCAAGATACATTCACTACTCCTCTGAAAACGTGTCAGTGCGCTACTACAAGAAAACGGTTCCGGCGTGCTACCGGTGCGGAGCGGTGGGCCACAGACCGGATGCGTGCCCAAACCCGGACAATCGGCGGTGCATTCACTGCGGTGCGAAGGTGGACATCACCCCGGACGGCCCCGCGGAGCACGAATGTCAACCCGAGTGCCTCATATGCGGCGAAAACCATTTCACCGGCTCTGCGCAGTGCGTGGGAAAATTCAGGAAAGCGTGGAGGCCCGCTGCACCACAGCCGCAACACGGACAAAAAAGCAAGCAATGGGGGCCCCCATCACCTCCCAAGACTGGCGCGAAGCAGCAATCCAAGCAAAACAAGCCCAAGCCGAGCAATGTCCCAGCCGGACAGAAGTCGAAGCCGCCTACCTTCCAGCCCGGGGATTTTCCACAGCTGGCAAGCCCACCCAAACCGGTGAGCAATTGGGCAGGGGTCTCCTCTCAGTCTCCCACCACCACCGCCGCCTCTCCTTCCCATCCCGAAATTATAAAACAATTGGAAGCCATGCAAAAACGAATTGAAATTCTTGAACGCGAAAATCAGATGCTGAAGGCGACGCAGGCAGCTCCTCCTCCACCACGAACGGAACCGGAGGCTATGCACGCCTCGGCATGCTCGGACGACGAGCAGGAGACTGGGTCGGACGTATCAGCTAACACTAATGTCTCTAAAACCGTAGTAGCCACTTCAGAAGACATAGAAGCAAGACTTAGCAGACTTGAGACAAAACTTGAGGAGCAAAGCAAAATGATATTAGAACAAACCAAGCTTACGGTTGAACACATTATTCCACAGCAGCTGAACCTATCAGTCCAAGTGGCGATTCAGGACCTCAAGCAGAGTGTCGTGCCGATTCTCACGACCAGCATACTACAAACCGTTCAAAATTGGCTCACCCCCCAATTGGAAGAGATCAAAACTAGCATTCAGTCGTCGGAACCACGCCGACGCAAAATTGTTCATCGTAACCCGGCAAATTCTGAATCCGAGAGCAATATAGAACAACCAGTTACATCAAACTGAGTCTCCCATGCCTAATCAGGCTCCCACGCTGGCCCCAGTGGGGACAATGGCGCCTCCTCAGTAAAAAGTTCACGATGGCAGGCATTTCTCGACATAATAATAAAAGACCCAAACAAGAGCAACTTAAGATTTTCCAATGGAACTGCAGGGGGTTCAAAGATAGGAAAAAGAGGGCCACTCTCAGTCTCTTCCTGCAGACGCAAACTTCTACGCCTGCAGTTTTGGCGTTGCAAGAAACCGGCCTACAGGCTAAACTGCCTGGATATAACACTTTTCAGGGAGGTGCTTCCACCTGTGTTCTCGTCCACAATGAGTACACTGCTTGTCAGATAGATCTCGATCCTTCAGAGGGGCAAGAATACATGATGGTCAAAATCCTTCCCAATAGAAGACGAGATCCTAGCTTGTATATTTTAAATGTATACAGCTCTCCCAAATCTAGGCAAAGCGTCTTCAACGAAATCTTTTATAAGGCAATTAAGGAAGCCGACAAACACCCACTAGTGATCGTGGGTGACTTTAACGCCCCCAGCTACCACTGGGGTTACGCTCGCGAAGTTCCAAAAGGAAGGAAATTGGCAGAACTCATATCCACTCTCCGTCTATCACTCCTCACAGACCCGACGAAGCCCACTAGAGTTGGGAATTCCGTAAACCGAGATACTAGCCCGGATCTAACACTGGTTAAAAACATCTCCAACGCGACATGGGAGAACTTAGAGGAAACGCTCGGCAGCGATCACTGTCTCCTTAGGATCACCGTCGCCGCTAAAATAGGCCATAGAACGTGGGGTCAAGCCAAGCTCACAGATTGGACAGCCTTCAGTTCTCAGGCAATCCCCTCTGTTCCCAGGGCGGGGGGATATGCAGAATGGGCGAAACAGCTACTTGCAGCCAATTCAAAGTGTCTCAAAATTATAAAGACTACGGAAGACATCCCCGCAGTAGACAAGTACCTCCTCCACCTCTGGGACGCCCGCAGAAGCTTAACCAAACGATGGCAGAAAAACAAAATCAACCGCAAGCTTAAAGTTCGAATAGCCGAGTTAAGTAAACAAGCGGAGAAATACGCTGCACAACTGACCGACTCAAACTGGATAGAACGGTGCAATGTTGTAGCTAGACAGATGAATACAAGAAAGGCATGGCGCCTCTTTCGCGCTCTCGTCGACCCCGCACAAACCAGAGGAGAAGCGCAAAAACAACTCCGTCGAGCCCTGCACGGCTTCCAGGGAACCAACTCCCAGTTGGCTGATGCTTTATGCAATAGATACCTATGTCGCACCCTCGACACGGACAGGACGGCGTACAAATACGCGGGTAGAGAAAACCATAAGCTCGACGCCCCGTTTGATATGTGCGATCTGAAAGCAGCGCTGGCCAAAATGCGCAGGGGCACCGCCCCGGGGCGGGATCTTATCACAGTAAAACTTTTAGCAAATCTGTCGGACGATTCCTATCGGCATCTCTTGGAGTACATTAACGCGATCTGGGATGGCCAACCACTCCCAACCGACTGGAAAACAGCATTAGTCACCTTCATACCAAAACCCGGCAAGCAAATCAGCACTGACAACCTCAGACCTATATCGCTAACTTCGTGTGTTGGCAAATTAATGGAAACAATGGTTAGGGATCGTCTCTCCACGTACCTCGAGAGCAGGGGATACTTTGCAGATACCATGTTTGGCTTTAGGCCACACATGTCTGCACAAGATATCCTCCTGCAAGTCAAGCGAGACATTATCCAACCCATTCACTCTACGCACAACGACAGGGCAATTCTCGCTCTCGACCTTAAAGGAGCATTCGACAACGTTAAACACAAAAGCATCCTGGCCAACTTGAGTAGTACCCACTGCGGCAGAAAAATCTTTGCATACGTCAGAGATTTCCTCTCAGAAAGATTAGCGATTCTCCGCATAGACAACGAGGAACACGGACCATTCAAGATGGGGACGCGGGGAACCCCGCAAGGAGCTGTCCTCTCCCCGCTGCTATTCAACATAGCCATGATGAAGCTCCCGCGGATATTGGCAGAGGTGGAAGGGGTATATCATGCAATATACGCCGATGATATAACGTTATGGACAAATCGGGGCAGTTTAGGAGAAATCGAAGAGCGCCTCCAGCAGGCCACCTCCATTGTGGACGCCTATGCAACCCAGTGCGGTTTGCAGTGCGCTCCTGCCAAATGTGAACTTCTACACATCAGAGCAAACATAAAAGACAGGACGACCCTGAACTTGACAGTATCAGGAGCATCCATTCGAGAGGTTTTCGAAATACGAATCCTTGGTCTCCTCATACACAATAGAACCCAAAACGTAACAACGCTAGACAAGCTACGCAAAATTGGGGAACAGGTAGGGCACATGATCCGCCGAGTCTCAAACAAACGCGGGGGTTTACGAGGCAGGGACGCGCTTCGTCTCGCCCACGCCTTTGTGACCAGTAGAAATCTCTACTCAACGCCGTATTTAAGAATGACTAAACACAAAGAGAGCAGAGTCGATGCGATTCTCAAGAAAGTAATTAAACGCGCCCTTGACCTACCCATCAGCACTTCAAATCAGAAACTCTCTGCACTGGGAGTCTTCAACTCCATACAGGAGCTAAACGAGGCACATCTGACAAACCAGTACACGCGTCTCATGCAGACCGCCCCGGGACGGCGCCTACTGGACCGGCTATCGATCAGACACGAATGCGAAACTGAACACACAGAGCGTATAACCGAACTTTGGAGAACAAAAATCTGGGTGTCTCCGCTTCCCCGCAATATGACTAGAGAGGCGCACGTGGGTAGAAGGCAAGCGCGCGCCGAGGCGCTCGAAAAACGGCTTGGCTCCCGTAATGGGGTCTATTACGTCGACGTGGTTGGACCGTCACCCAGAGGGTACTACACGGCGGCGGTCGTACATCAAGGAACGCAGGTGGACGGCCTCACTTTCAAAGCCACAAACTCAAATCAGGCGGAGGAGGTAGCCATCGCATTGGCGGCATCCCATCCTACATCACAACAAATAGTTACAGACTCTCGAAGAGCTTGCGAGAGCTATCTGGCAGGGGAGATCTCTCCGCTGGCCAATAGAATATTGAAACTAAGCATCAGGGACCGCGATCCCACCCCAAAACGAATAATATGGACTCCAGGCCATCAAGGTCTCCGGTGTAACGAGGCTGCAGATGCAGCGGCCCGCGCGCTTACTTCCCGGGAGACTCCCCGTAGCCCTGATGGACCTGAACCTCCCACACCCTTAACACGGTTCCGCGAAACTACAGATTACTATATCGAAAAACGCCGTTTGTATCCTGCACCAGCGAAGGGAATCTCGAAAACGGAGGAGCGCGTCCTGCGGCGCCTACAGACAAACACGTTGCTATGTCCAGCGGTACTAAAACATTACGACCCAAAAATAAGTGGGCAGTGCCAGTACTGTGGTGCAGTGGCCGACACTTACCATATGGTCTTGGCCTGCCAACTCAACCCAAAATTAACCCCAATCCCCAACACCACCAAACAGGACTGGGAGGCGACCCTGCTCAATTGCTCAGGACTAGAGGAACAGCGAAGTCTGGTCCAGCGGGCTCGGGCGGCGGCTTCGACTAATGACGTCCCGGACTAGGGATGTCGACCAGCCCGGTGGGAATAAGGGGCATCACCTACTTCAATAAAGGTTCCTCTCTCTCTCTCTGCCTCCCTTTCCCATGCGTTCGTGTCCCCGTGGCTAGCACATCGAGCAGACGCCAGCCCTGGAAACGAAAGTAATGTTCTGGCGCGTTCGTGCACTCTTTATGCTCATTTATTCTACCGCGTCCAAGTAAACGTTAATGCGGCATTGGCTCATGATACCGCCACTCTCTTGCCCGTAAAAATGTCTCAATTTTCATGCCCGTCCCGCAGAAACAGGCAGTACACTACAGAGAACGCCGACAAAACGCCCACGGCCGCTACATAAAAAAAAGGTAGCGGCCGTGCAACGCCGCTCGCGTGCTCGGGCTGACTCGGGCACGTCATGCGCACGTGACCATGCATGCGCATGGCGTGTTCATGCGTATGTGTCAAGTGGAGAGGGCAGGGAAGGGATTTCACTTGCTAAGGCTACACGGGGCGAGTGGCAAGGGTTTGAAACCCGCCTCCTCGCATGATGGTTCCGCGTCGCTACAAATTAGTTTTTCTCAGGTCGTAATAGACCGATTTGAAAAATTCTTGCGGCATACTGCTCTTCATTCGGCACACAACAACTTCCAGCGTCTAACTAAAATTTGCTATGTGGCCTGGTGAGGGGCCCTTTAAAGCTTCCAACCCATTACAAGGGCTGAGCCAGAATTCTTCATCGTCATCAGTCGTCACGTAAACAAGTTGCGCATAATGCCTTACAGATGTGTAGCTGGAACCTCGCTTCTGCGCACAATGATGAATCATGGCGTTGTAGGTGCTTCCCAACTTCACAAATATTGTGATTTATAGCGTGTTGGCTACGTTGCCAGTGTACTTGTATTAGTAGCCCCAAGAGAGTTTACAACGGGCTCTAGAAATGCCGCTCTTCCAGCTTTCGCTGTGACTGTGCTGCGCTTTCCACGCAGGCCTGGCGTTTTTTTTTCTTAGTGTGTACTTTGGCTCTTCTAGCTAGCAGCTCATTCCTTTGGCAAACGCGGCCATTGCGGCGAGCCAAGTGACCTTGGTGCGCTCTATGGCTTCAATGCACAGTGCGGTGACAGCACAAAACGGACTAAGCTAGTAGCTAACCCTCAAGAGATAATCGCGCGATCACGGTCCACCACGCCCTGTATATCAAAGTACAAGTCGGAGGCGCACATTAAAACTCCGGCGAAACACTAGAGAGTTTTAGAATTAGGGATCCAGGAAATTTGCGAGCACCCATGACGCATGCGCAGAACGCAAGCCACTTTCTGACGCTTGCGCTCGCGTTGTCCCAAGACCCCGCAACGCCTTCGTTTGGGCGGTGAACAAAACCGAAGAGCGCGGGACCTAAGGAGAAGGAAATAGAGGCGGCGCTTGGCAGTGGCACCGGAAGCCACGGCTAGCGTTCTCGGCCGGCGTCGAGTACGGTCACAAAAACGAAATAGCGCTTGGGTCTAGTTGGCACGTATTTCTGTGGTTAAAAATACAGCGCAAACGCACTTCTTTGTCCTTCTTACTTCTTCGTTACTTCCTTGTCCCTGCACCCATCTGAATATGATTTCATGTCTTCGCTTTATCTAGTACACTATCATCCTTGTTACATGTTTTGGTTTAGAGCTATTGCTGTGTGAGCATGTGCGGTGAGGTTGCCTTGCGTTCACATATGCATTGGTGTATGTATGAATAAAACAGTGGTTAGTTAGCGCTTGTGTCGTACGTTTCTTTTCTTCGTGGATGTCTTTTGGGCTTGGGGTGTAATGTTAGCCTCAGGATTCTGGTCACGGTGTATGATATATCCTGTGATTCTGGTTCAGCGGCCTCGTTTCTTCCCGCCGAACCGTTCCCACTAGCTTGCGCCACCACGAGCCACGAGACGATCACCTTTTTTCCCTGGCCGACTGCCAACGTGTGGCGCGGCGCTACAACCCCAAAATGAAAAAAAAAATCACAGCATATCCACGGAGTGAATGATGATGAGTGGGCGAAGCTGCGGAGGTTCATCGGTAAACCGTGAATCTTCCGTGAATTCTGCCCAGTACATCACCACCGATGTGAGATCGGGCGCGTTTATACTAAAGGTTCGATGAGAGTTATGACGACTTGCAGCTCACTTTAATTTTACATGTACGCTGTGAATTTTCATTGTTTAGAAAACCATTGCTTTAGAAAACATCTGGCGTCTTTCGTTAAGCAGCTGGCGTCTTTTCGTTTTGCTTATAAACATCTGGCGTTCTTTTGTTTTGCTTTTAGAAAACATCTGGCGTCTTTTCTTTGTTTATTTCATCAATCAACGGCGTTTTGAACAAAATTTTTATTGTTTATTCACGCACAGGAGAAATCTCACCAGGCACTACCTTGGAGGTAAACAATGGCTGCTAATGGGAATGAGAGACAGAAGAAGTCGGCTTTTAGCTAACACTTACACTTCTACTTCTACTAACGTTTCCTATTGGAACATGCCAATGGCTGCTAATGGGGAATGAGAGACAGAAGAATTCGGCTTTTAGTTAACGCGCACGCTGCGAATTTTTTATTGTTCAACAACGCACAGGAAAAATCTCCCACGGCACCACCATGGAGGTCAAGATCTGGTACTAGCGTTACGACTGGTTACGCACTACGACGGGGACGAACGGGTGCCGCTTTAAGGAGCTTCGCCCCTGAAACTAGCATGAGCCGCCAGCGATACGACCCAAACGCAGCGCGTGCAACGATGCAACATGGCCCGCGTCTCGCATAATTCTAATTTCGGCACGTATGGCGTCCCGTGCTTTTGACGTAACAATGCGTGCGTTTGTATTCTGCTGTTAGTATCCTGCAGAACGAATGGTGCGTGGCGTAATTGTCTAAGACAGCGCGCTGAGGAGCGAGGGGTTGCAGATTTGAGTGCCCGGTCGGGCGCTTCCAATTTTTTTGTTCTAAATTATTTGTATTTGGGGATTTTATGTATATATATATATATATATATATATATATATATATATATATATATATATATATATATATATAGTTCTTTGGGTATGAAGATCGATGGGTCCGGTACGATAGATGAGTGAGAAGAAGGACTCACGTACGAAATGTAGTTTTATTAACGTTTCGGCTGGTGGGCCAGCCTTCGTCAGAATGAATGTACTGCCCGTGACAGACACTATTTATAAGTGTGTGGCTACACATCGTGGGGCAGAATAACAATGCAACAGGTGAATAACAGGTACAATACAGTCAAACGTGCTACGCTTTGAAAGCAACAGACAGGTGATGGGCGCACGACACTGTAAATAACAATAGGAACAGGTGCCACAGGTGCAACGATGCTGCACATCGAGTGCAAAACAGGTGCAACACAATCAAACGTGCCACTCATCGACAGCAACAGACACGAGACGACACTGTGAATAACAATAGGGACAGGTGCATTGATGCTGCACATCGAGTGCAAAACAGGTGCAACACAATCAAACGTGCCACTCATCGAGAGCAACAGACACGACACGACACCGTGAATAACAATAGGATCAGGCAACGACACGACAATGTGAATGTCGCCCCGCCACGGTGGTCTAGTGGTTATGGCGCTCGACTGCTGACCCGAAGGTCGCGGGATCGAATCCCGGCCGCGGCGGCTGCATTTTCGATGGAAGCGAGAATGTTTGAGGCCCGTGTACTTAGATTTAGGGGCACGTTAAAGAACCCCAGGTGGTCAAAATTTCCGGAGCCCTCCACTACGGCGTCCCTCATAATCATATCGTGGTTTTGGGACGTTAAACTCCAGATATTATTATTATTATTATTATTATTATTAATGTGAATGACAATAGGACCAGGCAGCGAGTGCAACGATGCTGCACATGGAGTACGACAGGTGCAACAGAATCAAACGTGCCACGCATACAGAGAACAGACACGACACGACACTGTGAATAACAATAGCGACAGGTGCAACGATGCTGAACATCGAGTGCAAAACAGGTGCAACACAATCAAACGTGCCACTCATCGAGAGCAACAGACACGACACGATACCGTGAATAACAATAGGATCAGCCAACGAGGATCAGGCAACGACACGACACTGTGAATAACAATAGCACCAGGCAACGAGTGCAAGGATGCTGCACATCGAGTACAACAGGTGCAACACAATCAAACGTGCCACGCATCCAGAGAACAGACACGACACGACACTGTGAATAACAATAGTGTCACGTGGTCGTGACGTCGACGAAGACAGCAGTCAGCACGTTCGAGATGAAACTGTTTATTTGGCCGAACTTGTGGCCGGGAAACTGAAGGTCAAACTACAGCAATACACTGATAGCGTCGAACAGAGCGTCGACCGTCGATCAATTGACAACCGGTCAAGCGCGCCGGCTTTTATACAAGCACTATCGAACTTTCCAGCAAATCACGTCGACCACGTGACCAGATGTCACGTGGTCGTGACGTCCACGAAGACAGCAGTCGGCGTTTGTGGGATGAAACTGTTTATTTGGCCGAACTTGTGGCCAGAAAATGAGAACTAGAACTACAGCAATACACGCTGTACAATGATAGCGGCGAACAGGGCGTCGTCTGTCGATCAACTTGTACGGCGTCATCTGCGTCGTTTCTTGGACGGCCGTGTTGTAAGCGAACGTCACGTACGGAAGGATGGCGTCCCACGTCTTGTGCTCAACGTCGACGTACATGGCCAGCATGTCGGCGATGGTCTTATTTAGACGCTCGGTGAGGCCATTGGTCTGTGGGTGGTAGGCGGTGGTTCGGCGGTGGCTCGTCTCGCAGTATTTGAAGATCGCCTGAGTTAGGTCCGCAGTAAAGGCGGTACCTCTGTCTGTTATGAGGACCTCTGGGGCGCCGTGACGCAAGACGATGTGCTCCACGAAGAACTTGGCTACCTCGGCGGCACTGCCTTTGGGCAAGGCCTTTGTCTCGGCGTAACGGGTGAGGTAGTCAGTTGCTACGACGATCCACTTGTTGCCGGAAGTCGACGTCGGGAACGGCCCCAGTAGGTCCATCCCGATTTGCTGGAACAGCCGGTGGCGTGGTTCGATTGGCTGCAGAAGTCCCGCTGGCCTAGTCGGCGGTGTGTTCCGTCGCTGGCAATCTCAGCAAGTCTGAACGTAGTGGGCGACGTCGGCAGGAAGGCGTGGCCAGTAGCATTTTTCCTGTATCCTCGCGAGCGTGCGAGAAAAGCCGAGGTGGCCAGCCGTCGGGTCGTCGTGCAGGGCCTGCAGAACCTCTGGTCGCAGTGCCGAAGGTACAACGATGAGGTAGTCGGCCCGGGCCGGAGAGAAGTTCTACTTTACGAGGACGTCGTTTTTCAAGAGAAATGACGCCAATCCCCACCTGAATAATTTTGGAACAACGGCGGTCCTGCCCTTGAGGTATTCCACAAGGCCCCTGAGTTCCGGGTCGGCTTGCTGTCGTTCAGCGAAGTCGTCGGCACTTACGGTTCCCAAGAAGCAGTCATCATCGTGGTCGTCCTGCGGCGGTGCGTCGACGGGGGCACGAGACAAGCGAGACTAATACAGTGACTAATACAGTCTCCATGACTCGTTGGAAAGTCGCAGGTGCCGAGCAAAGACCGAAGGGCATGACCTTGAACTCGAACAGGCCGTCCGGTGTTATAAAGGCGGTCTTTTCTCGGTCTCTGTCGTCGACTTCAATTTGCCAGTAGCCGGTCTTGAGGTCCATCGACGAAAAGTAATTCGCATTGTGGAGTCGATCCAGGGTGTCGTCTATCCGTAAGAGAGGGTACACGTCCTTCTTTGTGATTTTGTTCAGGCGACGATAATCGACACAGAAACGTAGGGTCCCATGCTTCTTCTTCACTAACACCACGGGAGACGCCCACGGGCTGTTGCACGGCTGGATGATGTCGTCGCGTAGCATTTTATCGACTTGTTTCTTAACGGCCTCCCGTTCCCGCGTCGAAACCCGGTAGGGACTCCGACGGAGTGGTCGAGCATTTTCTTCTGTTATGATGCGGTGCTTAGCAAGGGGCGTTTGTCGAACCCGCGATGACGACGAGAAACAGTCCCTGTATTCCTGCAGAAGGCGTCGAAGCTGTTGCTGTTGGCAAGCGGGAAGACTTGGGTTTACGTCGAAGGGTGGCTCAGTGATCGTCGTCGTAGCTTCGCCAGAATCTGAAAAGGCAAACGCATCGCTGACGGCCAAGATTTCTTCGATGTATGCAATCGTCGTGCCCCTGCTCAGGTGTCTGTATTCCTGGCTGAAGTTCGTTAGCATCACGCTTTCTTTTCCTTCATGCAACCGAGCAATGCCCCTTGCGACGCAAATGTCACGGTCTAGCAGCAAACGCTGATCGCTCTCGATGACACCTTCGATGTCTTCAGCTTTTTTGGTGCTGACGGAAATTATGACGCTGGAGCGAGGCGGGGTGGTAACTTGATCCTCGAGCACGTACATGGCATGTTGACATGGACTCGTATCCGGCGGTGTCGTTTTGTCCGACGATAGGGTTATCGATTTGGTTCTTAAGTCGATGACGGCGCCATGGTGGTTTAAGATGTCCATGTCAAGTATGACGTCCCTGGAGCAGTGTTGCAAAATTACGTAACTCGCAGGATACGTGCGATTATTCATTGTGACTCTTGCTGTGCAGACTCCAGACGGCGTTATTAGATGGCCTCCAGCGGTGCCGATTTCGGGGCCTGCCCAAGCGGTCTTAACCTTCTTCAACTTCGTGGCGAAGGGCCCACTGATGACGCAATAGTCGGCTCCAGTATCGACGAGAGCGGTGACGGTGTGGCCGTCGAGGTCGCTAGTTCGTCGTCTTGCGTTGCGGTTGGGTCTCGGCTTCGGGTCACGGCTGCGTCGGTTTGTTGCGCTGCTTTCATGTTGCGTCGTCGGGTCTTCTTCGGTCCGCAAGATCTCGTCGTCAGGGGTCTGTCTGGTCTTGTCGGGTAGAGGCCCGTACTCCGGTGGGAGACCTTGCTGCCTGCGGCTGGCCCGCTGGTCGGTGTCTTTTTGACGGTGTGGGCTCGGCTCACGGCTGGAGGGGGGCGTTTGGTACATGGGATGGGAAGCACCTCCACCAGATGTCACGTGGTCGTGACGTCGACGAAGACAGCAGTCAGCACGTTCGAGATGAAACTGTTTATTTGGCCGAACTTGTGGCCGGGAAACTGAAGGTCAAACTACAGCAATACACTGATAGCGTCGAACAGAGCGTCGACCGTCGATCAACTGACAAGCGGTCAAGCGCGTCGGCTTTTATACAGGCGCTATCGAACTTTCCATCAATATCGCTGGTGGCGGCGTTATCTCTAGACAAAGCTGGAACATTTGCGTGCGGGGCGCAATCTTAAAGGGCCCCTCACCAGGTTTGACAATTTTGAGTTAAGGAGCGCAATGCATACACTGGGCGTTCACGATCACGTCTGCCAAAATTTGCAACGCTACGCGCCGCGGAAATAGGTCAAATTTTAAGGCGAACGCTGCTTGCCCTTCCTCTCGCGGGCGCGCGCTTTAGAGAATGAGGGGATGACGTACATGATAAAATGGCCCTACGTAGATGGTAGTGCCGTGACGTCGCTCCTCTACGTAGACGACTGTGCTCTGACGTCGCCAACAGTAGCACGTGACACTGCGATAATATTTGACACGACATGTGTAGTTTGTGTAATTTGTTGCTTGAATAGATTAATAAAACTTGAGAGAAATAATGACACACACAAAGGGAATGTCTGCGTCTTTTTCATTTTTTTTCGTGAATTGCAGCGAGATGCGAGGCTAATGTACCTCCCTTTCCCATGCGTTCGTGTCCCCGCGGTTAGCGCATCGAGCAGACGCCAGCCCTGGAAACGAAAGTAATGTTCTGGCGCGTTCGAGCACTCATTATGCTCATTTATTCTACCGCGTCCAAGTAAACGTTAATGCAGCACTGGCTCATGTTACCGCCAATCTCGTGCCCGTACAAATGTCTCAACTCTCATGCCCGTCCCGCAGAAACAGGCAGTACACCACAGAGAACGCCGACAAAACGCCCACGGCCGTTACATAAAAAAAAGGTAGCGGCTGTGCAACGCCGCTCGCGTGCTCGGGCTGGCTCGGGCACGTCATGTGCACGTGACCATGCATGCGCATGACGTGTTCATGCGTAAGTGTCAAGTGAAGAGGGCAGGGAAGGGATTTGGCTTGCTAAGGCTACACGGGGCAAGTGGCAAGGGTTGGAAACTCGCCTCCTCGCATCATGGTTTCGCGCCGCTACAAATTATTGTTTTTCTCAGCTCGTAATGAACCGATTTGAAAAATTCTTGCGGCATACTGCTCTTCATTCGGCACACAACAACTTCCAGCGTCTAACTAAATTTTGCTATGGGGCCTGGTGAGGGGCCCTTTAACAAACCGATCTACTACAATCGCGACGCTTCTAGAACACTACTTAGCGGACAGCGTCGGGCGCTGATAACCGTCCCTGCCGGTCAAACCCGAATACATCAAAACAAGACAAGAAGTGGGCGTGGCAATAGGGACAGGTGCAACGATGCTGCACATCGAGTGCAACAGGTGCAATAGAATCAAACGTGCCACGCAGCAACAGACACGACCCCACACTGTGAATAACAATAAGAACAAGTGATGGGCGCATGGTGAAAACAACGCTGCGAATAACAATCAGCACCGTGCATACGTTAGGAGCCGCCACAGTCGCGTGCTGCCTCCAGCGCCAAAGCGGCCACGGCAGCAGATCTGGCGGGATAAGGGAGCAGACAACACAGGCCGTGGCAAGCCACTGCGCCGTGCTTTGGTGCTTCGCTTGAGGCGTTTCCTTTCCCGTTCGCTTCCAAAAGACGTCAAATTGTTAGCAGCTGTCCGAGAACGTAGCGTTAGCGCGGGGTCTTCTTTTTGCCAGACCTCGTGTATCTTCAGGCGAACGCGGCAACATTAAATTCATGAGCTGGCGGAAGACAACGGAGGTGACGAGCCCGTTGAGCGAAACTGCGCACGTATAACGCGGGCCGCCTCGCTCACTAAAAAATCACAGCTTATCACCCTCGGGCTAACGCGGCAGCGAACTCAGCGGCAGCTTGAAACTGGCGATACCAGCAATTGCGCTGTCACGGCCACTGAATGGAAAAATGCTTTCCATCGAACGGCCATGGCGCTGCATTCACTGCGCCGACTTTCTCAGTGCAGCCGAGTTCGTCGTCGTGGCTCGTGTTTTGCTGCCATGGCACTACAAAGCGTGCCAATTATTATTACGTTTGGATTCAGGAAGCTACGTGATATAGTTTCCTCCGAGGAGCTAATCTGAAGAAGGGCAGGGACCTCCTCGAAGCGGGGCACGTTCACGGCGTCGTGGAAGAGGTGTTGCTCGGCAGATCAGCAATCATGGGCAAGTGCAACCCCAGAAAAAGAAACATATATTTACAAAACTCGCTTTTGTCGTCGAACGAGTGCGATCCACCATTCACGCCGATTCCGTTCATATTATCTAAATGGAAACCGGTAAAAACGCGTGCCCAGAGAATTCCTGTAGGGGTTATTGCACCCAACAACGCAGCAATTATTCCTGGAGTTCGGCATTCCTACGAACAGCGGAACCGGCACAAAACGAACTGCCCGCGAAAATACCTCGCGCCGTCACAGCGCGAGCGTGGAGCGAGCAAGGGTGCAATCGCAGAGCGACGTTGTATGCTATATTATTCTTATCGTCCACCACCTGCGGCTGACTGATCGCGTTGATAACGCGGACGTACCGTCGCTCTGGTCACTAGGCAAGCGCGAGAAGCACGAAAAGTGTATTCATCGTAAAAGGCATAGTTCCTCGACTTCACCCCATTGCCAGTGCGTCAGAGCATCCCGCCAAATCTGCGCTTCTTGCCGCTAGGGACGCCGAGCGGAATTACGTCTGCACGGAGCCTATAGGCACGTGCCGCGTATTGGGAACAACAAGTAATGGCTGCATGGTGAACACAACACTGCGAATAACAATAGGAATGTGCTGCGCATGGTCAATAAAATACTGTTGATAGGCAAGAGGAATAGAAACAAAGGCGAGTTTGTGCCAGCAGTGAGGTGTACACTGTATACTAGGCAAGTATGCTAGCCAACCTACCCGCGTTCTCGTTTAAGCCACAAGAAACCGTGTTCAACTTGTGAACTAAAAATGACTCGCGCATTTCGCGCTTATAATGTGACGTAAATCCTGAGTCCAATATAGTCACCGTAAATGATTCAAAGGTGTGCCCGGTGCTGGCGCCGTGTCTAGATATTGGCAAATGACGCATGGAGTGCATATGCGCTTTGTGGTTGTTGAAACGGTAGCGAAATGCATTTTCGGTTAGACCGATATACTGCAACTTGCAGATGGAGTACTCAAGCAAATAAACCACATTATCTGTCTCACATGAAAAATCGCCACGAATTTTCAAGCTAAAACCATTGGCGGTGCTTTTAGCCACAGTGGTGGTCGTCATCTGAGTACATACTTTGCATCGAGGTTTGTGACATGGATGGCAACCAGCGTGTGGAATGTAGTTGTTCCGATCTTTGGAGGACGTGAGGATACCCTGCAGATTACTGCAACGTCGATACACGACGCGGGGTGGCTCGGGAAAAACGTTCTTTAAATGCTCGCTTTGAGGTTGTAAAGTTCCCTCAGAATTGCTGCTACATTGGGTGCTAACGCGCTATGCGTGAGTACAAGGTTAGTGCTATTGAGGCTACGGGGACGTCTCTCTGCGTTGATAAGCGTTTTACGGTCAAGCTTGTCTGCGCGTGCCACAGCGTCATCAATAATCTGAGCGGGGTACTTCTGTTTTAGAAGGGAAACACGTAGTTTATCGCAACTGGCACTGAAGTCTGCGTGCTCTGAGCAAATGCGTTTAAAACGGAGTGCTTGACTATATGGGATGATTAATTTACAATGTTTAAGGTGACTACTGTTGAAATGAAGATATTGCTGTCGATCAGTAGGCTTCTGAAAAAGCTTGGTCAATAGGTTCCCGTTGCTCAGGCTTACAGTGACGTCAAGGAAGCTAATAGTTTCCTGCCGAATAGGTGTGCGTGAAGGATATGGATGGGTGCACGTTATTAAAATCCGATATAAATGCCCGAAGTTGAGATTCAGCATGTGGCCAAATAAAAAAGATGTCGTCAATGAACCTTTTGTAACATAGCTGTTTTAAATGGCGACTGCGTAAAAATTGCTCTTCAAGACTCCCCATAAATATGTTTGCATAGTTCGGTCCAGTCTTAGTTCCAATAGAAGTGCCGCTAACCTGTAGGTGGTGGACTTCATTAAACACGAAATTGTTCAGCTGGAGAATCATTGCAAGTAGCGTCGCTAGGCTAGGGCTGTCTATTGGCTTATCGCCGGAAAATGTGTCGTACGCCTCAACAACCGCCAAGATGCCGTCCGAATGAGGGATGTTTGTGTACAGGGACGATACGTCCAGTGTTACACGGAAGAAACCATTAGGCACGGTAATGTCATTAATTGCCGACAAAAAGTGGTTCGTGTCCCTCACGAAAGACTGAAATGTTGCTGGAATGTTACGAATTAGCGAGTCAACATAGCATGACAGGTTTTCTGTCACCGTTCCGTTAGCTGAAACAATGGGGCGGCGAGGATTGTTTGGCTTATGAATTTTTGGCAGCATATGAAATCGGCCTGTAGATGGACTTAGAGGGACCAGTGTTGTGGCTGCCTTATCACATATTTTTTTTTTCTCTCTGAAGAGTGCAGCAAACTTTTCTTTCAAAATTCTTTTAAAGTTCTTTGTGGGGTCTGCATCAGGTCGCCTATAAAATGTACGATCATTAAGCTGCCTTAGAGCGTCCTCAATATAGTCCGCTGTGTTCATAACCACAATGGCACCACCCTTATCAGCTGGCTTGATAGTGATGTCGGTACGCTTTCTTAATGTTTCGACAGCCTTCAGTTCTTCTTGTCGCATATTACGATCGAACGGAGTTTTCTGCTTTTATGCTTGAATGACATCACGCTGAATAGCCTCAATATATAATTCAAGATATTTGTCACATTGCGAGGGTGGTGTTCAGTGTTTAGATTACGGCAGTACCAAGGAACTGTCACCAGTAGCAGCTCTATCATAAAAAAAACTCCCTCAACCTTAGATTGCGAGCAAAATTGTCCAAGTCGGTAAGTAGCTGGAATTCATCGAAGTGTCCCGTTGCAGGGCAAAAATTTAAACCGCGCGATAATACAGTCACTTCATCATTGGACAGGACACAGCTCGATATGTTAACAACGTTTGAAACATCACTGGAACACGCCGTACTTTGGAGGCAGGAGGGCGCCCTACTGAAATTTTTCAGAAGTTGCACAGGTGTGCAAACAGACATCACGCCGTCCCGGCGCAACTTCTTACATTTGACAGCGGATATTTCATTACGTTTCCTTTCCTCGAATGTGCACAGCGAGTTCACCTCTTGGACAGTAAGCTCGAATCGATTGCAGAGCTGTTTCTCTTCGTTCATTAGGGACCTCAAACATGAGCGGTAGTGATTGGCAATAATGCGTACTAGTTCGAGTGAGGCCTTCTGTAAGGTCACTTGCCACCTTTTCGCATCATTGGTTGACAGATTACATGTGGCAGGGCGTAGGGAAAGATTGAGACCTATAGGTGGAATAGAAGCAGCAAGGTAAGCATCTAGAGTGGAAGCGTGCAGTTCATAACGAACACGTCTTTCGACTTCCTTTCTTATTTTTTGAAATCCCTTAGAAGAGACGATCGAGGCACAGTTATCACTGTTGTGCGCTGAAACTAGTCAGTTGTCCGAGTTGCCTTTTGCAGCATCAGAATATTTTTTTCGAAGTGGGTACCTTTGCTGAGTAGTAGGATCAACCGCTGTCGTAGTAGGAGTTCCCAGAGTGGTGGTGGCGTCGACAGTAGCACTTGGTGCCGGGGTGGCCGCACGACGTCCCCTGCGTCGTTGGGAGCCCCGGCCCAGGGTGGACGGGACGTCAGGAGAACTTGCAGTGGGAGGACTCAACGGGTGGTGGTGTCCGCCGTAGAAGGGAATGTTTCGGTGGACGAGCACTGCTGCTTGCCCCGCTGCGACGAACAAGGGCCAGCGGGCGGCTGGACAGTTGGTTTCTCTCGCAGGGGCGGCGTGGTAGATGACAAAGGGCTCATACCTGTCGTTGACAGCACATGGTGTTGAAAAGCTGGGGCACATGGGGCACGGAACGTATACGCCACGCTTATCTTGCCGAGGACTGTTAACCGTCGCCATGGATGCAAGCACCAAAGGCTCATCCACCGGTTCAACCGTGAAGCCAGCCTCTTCAACAGTCTTTTACGTCGTTATTGCAGAGGTTCCAAATTTGTCCAATTTCTTGACCATGCACTCGAATGGCTGCCCCCCCCCCCCCGCCCCGCACGAGTCCTCACGGCGGACAGAGTGCATCTCAGCTTTGAAGGTGTCGCCCTCGTGGCGAGCCATGTCCGACAGATATGCTTCGAATCCACGAGTCAAGCAACCGTCTTGCCAAAACTGATAAGGGTGGTGCCATTGTGGTTATGAACACAGAGGACTATATTGAGGAGGCTCTAAGGCAGCTTAATGATCGTGCATTTTATAGGCGACTTGATTAGGACCCCACAAAGGACAATAAATGAATTTTGATAGAAAAGATTGCTGTACTCTTCAGAGAGAAAAAAAATATGTGATAAGGCAGCCACAACACTGGTCCCACAAAGTCCATCTACAGGCCGATTTTATATGCTGCAAAAAATTCATAAGCCAAACAATCCCGGCCGCCCCAATGTTTCAGCTAACGGAACGGTGACAGAAATACGGAATTCTACTCTGGGGGACGACTTCAGCTGAGAACATTCACAAGCTGATGGTTTTACAAAGAAGAGCAATACGCCTTGTCTCCAGGGTGCCATATCTTTGGCATACTGCTACTTTGTTTACAAAGCTTAGAACTATAAAAATTGAATCTTTGTACACATATAGGCTTTGCCGCATGTATAGAATGGCAAAAAGTAAGAATGATAACGCGTTAACAAAATTGGCATCCTTACAGCAACATAATTCTTTTTATAAATTTCGTCATTTAGAACCTTGGATCGTTAACAAAAACAGAACTAAATACGGTGACCAAATGCTACAGCTTTGTTTACCTACTGTTCTGAATCAATTATACAAAGAGAATGGTCTCAGTGTATCAACTCCGTCGTTAAAAAGGCTACGCGATGTATTTATGTGATTGCTTGTGCTGCCATGGGTCCATTTGTTTGTCTTTTTCTATGTCTTTAGCACTTCGCCTAATTTCTTTCCCTTGTTTTCATATGTTCCCACAATAACCTTGTTTATTTATTTCCGACCGTGGATGTTTATTGTTTTTCTGTTTTAGTTAGTCCATTCATTATGTATATCGTCTGCTTGACCGCTGTGAAGCCGCCCAGTGTATGAGGTGGCCAGGTTCCCCTCAAGCTGCTCAATGCAGCTTTTTACAGCGAAAGCTGTTATCAGATCATTTCACCGGCCGTTTTTGGCGCCGTAGTTGTCCGCCGCCGCCGCCGGTGTCCGTAACCACTATCGCTCGAAATAAGAAAAAAAAAAGAAATAAGAAAAAAATTCCAGGATGGAACGAGGTTCGAACCTGGCCCTCTGCGTGGGAGCCCAGTATTCAACCTCTGAGCCATGCCGGTGCTTGAAACTGCCTTGCAAAAAGACCCTATGCAGTCTTCATGTCGGGAAGGAACCACATTAACATATGTAATGTAGCGTGGTAGAAGAGTAAAATAACAACCAAGTGTCACACAATGCGAATTCTGTAACCAGGCGTCACACAATGCGAATTGCGCAACGAGTTAGTTGTTGAATGCTCCCAACCCATTACAAAGGGGTCTGCCATAATTCTTCATCGTCATTAGCCACAGCATCAACAAAGTGCACAAAATGCCTTACATGTGTTTAGCAGATACCACGATTCTACGCAGAATGACGAAAAATTGCGTAGTGGCTGCTTCCTTCGTTCACAAAAATATGATTTATAGCGTAGTGGGTTCCGCGCAAGTGCACTTCTATTGGTTGCCAAGGAAGCCCATAAGGCTCCCATGATCTATTTCCTCAGGGTCTCCATAAAGTTAATTCCCTTTCTCTATCTCTTTCTCACGTTAGCGTATGTTATAAAGTGTGGTGGGAGAATGAAATAACGACCTGGCGTCACACAATGCGAAGTACGTAACTAGTGGGTCATTCAAAGCTTCCAACCGATTACAAAAGGCTCAGTCATAATTCTTCATCGTCATCAGTCGTTGCATCAAGAAACTGCACATAATGCCTTACAGATGGTACCTCGCTTCTCCGCAGAATGACGAGTAATGTCGTGGTGGGTGCTTCCAACTTCACAAAAAATATCGTTTGTGGCGCAGTGGGTACGTTGCTAGCGTACCTGTATTAGTAGCCACAAGACAGTTTATAACGGGCTCTAGAAATGCCGCTCTTCGAGCTTTCGCTGTGACTGTGCTGCGCTTTCCGCGCAGGCCTGGCGTTTTTTTTTTGCCTGGTCATCCTCGCAACCTTGTTGTTGTGAATAAACACAATTCACAATTCAAAACCTGTCTTGTTATGTTGACTCGCTAATTCGTAACATTCCAGCAACATTTCAGTCTTTCGTGAGGGACACGAACCACTTTTTGTCGGCAATTAATGACATTACCGTGCCTAATGGTTCCTTTCTTGTAACACTGGACGTATCGTCCCTGTACACAAACATCCTTCATTCGGACGGCATCTTGGCGGTTGTTGAGGCGTACGACACATTTTCCGGCGATAAGCCAATAGACAGCCCTACCCTAGCGACACTACTTGAAATGATTCTCCAGCTGAACAATTTCGTGTTTAATGAAGTCCACTACCTACAGGTTAGCGGCACTTCTATGGGAACTAAGACTGGCCCGAACTATGCAAACATATTTATGGGGAGGCTTGAAGAGCAATTTTTACGCAGTCGCCATTTAAAACTGCTATGCTACAAAAGGTTCATTGACGACATCTTTTTTATTTGGCCACATGGTGAATCTCAACTTCAGGCATTTATATCGGATTTTAATAACGTGCACCCATCCATATCCTTCACGCACACCTACTCGGCAGGAAACTATTAGCTTCCTTGACGTCACTGTAAGCCTGAGGAACGGGAACCTATTGACCAAGCTTTATCAGGAGCCTACTGATCGACAGCAATATCTTCATTTCAACAGTAGTCACCTTAAACATTGTAAATCAATCATCCCATATAGTCAAGCACTCCGTTTTAAACGCATTTGCTCAGAGCAGGCAGACTTCAGTGCGCGCTGCGATAAACTACGTGTTTCCCTTCTAAAACAGAAGTACCCCGCTCAGATTATTGATGACGCTGTGGCACGCGCAGACAAGCTTGACTGTAAAACGCTTATCAACGCAGAGAGACGTCCCCGTAGCCTCAATAGCGCTAACCTTGTACTCACGCATAGCGCGTCAGCGCCCAATGTAGCAGCAATTCTGAGGAAACATTACAACCTCAAAGCGAGCATTTAAAGAAAGTTTTTCCCGAGCCACCCCGCGTCGTGTATCGACGTTGCAGTAATCTGCAGGGTATCCTCACGTCCTCCAAAGTTCGAAACAACTACATTCCACACGCTGGTTGCCATCCATGTCACAAACCTCGATGCAAAGTATGTACTCAGATGACGACCACCACTGTGGCTAAAAGCACCGCCAATGGTTTTAGCTTGAAAATTCGTGGCGATTTTTCATGTGAGACAGATAATGTGGTTTATTTGCTTGAGTGCTCCATCTGCAAGTTGCAGTATATCGGTCAAACCGAAAATGCATTTCGCTACCGTTTCAACAACCGCAAAGCGCATATGCACTCCATGCGTCATTTACCGAAAGGTGTGCCAGCACCGGGCACACCTTTGAATCATTTACGGTGACTATATTGGACTCAGGATATACGTCACATTATAAGCGCGAAATGCGCGAGTCATTTTTAATTCACAAGTTGAACACGCGTTCTTGTGGCTTAAACGAGAACGCGGGTAGGTTGGCTAGCGTAATTGCCTAGTATACAGTGTACACCTCATTGCTGGCACAAACTCGCCTTTGTTTCCATTCCTCTTGCCTATCAGCAGTATTGTATTGACCATGCGCAGCACTTTCCTATTGTTATTCGCAGTCGTGTGTTCACCATGCGCCCATTACTTGTTGTTCCTAATACGCGGCACGTGCCTATTGTTATTCGCAGCGCTGTTTTCACCATGCGCTCATCACTTGTTGTTATTGTTATTCACAGTGTGGGGTCGTGTCTGTTGCTGCGTGGCACGTTTGATTGTGTTGCACCTGTCGCACTCGATGTGCAGCATCATTGCAGTCGTTGCCTGATCCTATTGTTAGTCACAGTTGTATCGGAATTGTGTAGCAAGTCTAGCAACCATGAGGCTGGCATTGCTTATAAAAGACAAGACGCTACAACAATAAAGGCACTTTTGTTCTGGGTCTCTTGTGTCTGCCTGTCGATACATGGTGTCAGAAATACAAGCCCAGCGTCCCGCCAGATAAAACGCCACCATGGAAGCGTTGCCGCCGCCCGAGCGTCTGGTGCTCTCCGAAGCTCCTGCAGAAAACTGGACAAAATTTCGTCAACGCATGGAGCTATACTTCAAGGCCACAGCAACGACGCCGGAACGGACTAAGGCCCAGAAAGCAGCAATGTTCCTTCACGTTGCAGGTCAGGAAGCAATCGATGTTTTTAACACCTTTCAACTGACGAATGAGCAACGCGAGGACTACGATGTAATTGTGCAGAAGTTTGAAGAATACTGTAGTCCGAAGCGAAATGAAACCTACGAACACTATGTCTTTAAAACACGCCTGCAGCTTGAGGACGAGCCATTTGAGCAATCTTTGAGAGATGTTCAGCTAAAGTCGCAGTACTGCAATTTCGGAGAGCTGAAAAATTCTATGGTTCGAGACCAACTGGTGTGCGGCACGAAAGACAGCAAATTGAGGGCGAGACTTCTGCGACAGCGGAACCTCACGTTGGAAAAAGCAATGTACTGTAAAAGCAAGAGTACTGTAAAACGGCTGAAGTCGTTGAGAGTCAAAACCAAGCTTGGGAGCACAGCGAAGCCCAGCTCAACGCTGTACGAAAAAAACAGCGGGAACCAAAGAGCTCGCCAAAAAAGGAATGCATGTACTGTGGGCGAAAGCATCCACCAAGGACGTGCCCGGCATGGGGCAAGACATGTGGCGTCTGCCACAAGAAGAATCATTTTGCAGCTTGCTGCAAGGCGCGAAAGAGCGTTCAACAAGTTGACTATCATAATGCGCCCCAAGAACAAACCGAGGAATCCGATCACGAGTTTCAAGTTCTAGTGGTAAGCGTGAACGACGTATCGAGAAACTCGGAATGGGTAATCGCCACAAAGCTGGCCAACCATGACACAAAGCTAAAGGTGGACACAGGCGCGCAGGCCAACCTTCTACCCCACTCCCTGGTTCTCAAGCTCGGCAAGACAGCGACAACTCGACCTTCAGCAACGGTATTGACAGGCTACGACGGTGGTGTAATCAAGCATTTCGGAGTCGTCACCGTGCCGCTACGCATCGGCGAAATCGAGGAGCCAACAGACCTTTTCGTCGTTAAGAAAGGCAAGCAAGCGCTCTTGGGACTGGAGACTTGTGAACGCTTCGGTTTGATTTCAAGGGCACAGTGCCTGCAGGTTCAAGGACATCTGGAGTCCAGGATTGTCAGCGAATTTCCACAGCTGTTTTCAGGTCTGGGGTGCTTGAAGGAAACCTGCAGTCTACGCCTCGAAGAAGGGCGATGCCAGTCGCGTTAACAGCGCGTCGTGTTCCGTACTCCATCCGAGAGCCAATGCGGGCTGAGCTTGCACGTATGGAACGACATGGCATCATTGAAAAGGTAGAGGAGCCCTTTGACTGGGTAAGTCCTCTGGTCGTTGTCCTAAAAAAGAATGGTGGTTTGCGCATTTGCATGGACCCTCGGCATGTTAATCGTTGCTTAAAACGGGAACATTATCAGCTCCCATCCCGAGATGAAATAGAGTCGGAGCTGGCGGGAGCCAAAGTGTTCAGCAAACTAGACGCTAACTGTGGATTTTACCAGATCCCGCTTGAGAAAACGTCATCAAAAATCTGCACATTCGGCACACCGTACGGACGCTACCGTTTTCTTAGGCTTCCGTTTGGAATTCGAACGGCAAGTGAAGTGTTTCAGAAGGCAATGAATAACGTGTTTGATGGCCTAGAGGGAACGCGCGTCTACATCGACGATGTGCTTGTGTGGGGCAGAACGCAGGAAGAGCATGACAGGCGTCTCCGGGGCGTTCTAAAGGCAGCGCAGGAAGCTGGCCTCACTTTCAATCGCGAAAAATGCATCTTTGGCGTTGAGAAAGTGCAGTTTCTGGGTGACCTAATTTCTAAAGACGGCATCAAACCAGACGCACAGCTGGTCAAATGCGTTGCTAACATGCCTATACCTACATCGAAGTAAGGAGTGCAGAAGCTGTTAGGCGCTGTAAATTATTTCGGCAGGTTCATACCAAACTTGTCAGAAAGGACTCGGAACTTGCGCGCATTGCTCAAGCGTGATCATTTGTTTGACTGGACGAGTGCGCACGATAAAGAGTGGAAAGAATTGTGTGACCTCTTATCAACTGCGCCTGTGCTCGCAGTATTCGATTCGTCAAGACGGTCGAAAATAACAGCAGACGCGTCTAGTTTCGCGCTAGGCGCAGCCCTTCTACAGCTGCACGGCAAGAACTGACGTCCAGTTGCCTACGCTTCACGATCGTTATCAGACACCGAGTCAAGATACGCCCAAATAGAAAAGGAAGCGCTTGGAATAACATACGCATGTGAAAGGTTCCGTGATTTTATAATTGGCTTCCACACGACAGTCGAAACAGATCACCGACCCCTGCTCGCAGTTGCCCAAAAGAACTTGTGTGACATGCCACCTCGTCTACAGCGTTTTGTCTTGCGTTTAATGCCATTTGACATCTCACTGCAGTACGTTGCTGGAAAGGACTTGCAGTTGGCTGGCGCACTGTCCAGGATAGCAGGCAGCGACAAGAACGCCAGTGAACATGATGCTGATGACGTCACAATCCATGCAACCTCAGTGTTAAATACCCTCGTCAGTCCAGCGATGATGTACCGCCTGGCAGAAGAAACCAAGGCAGACGACGACCTAAGGCAAGTGATCGAGGCCTTGGAAAGTGGCAGCAAAGTTATAGGGCCTTTAGCACCTTTCGAAGCGGAGCTAACGTGCGTTAGCGGCGTACTCCTGCGAGGATGGAAAGTCGTAATTCCAAAGAAGCTCAGAAAAACGATGCTACAAAGAGTTCATGAAGGGCACTTAGGGATTGCCAAATGCAAAGGAATGGCAAGGCTACTAATGTTCTGGCCCGGCATGGTCGCGCAAATAGCGGAAATGGTATCTAAATGTCCAACGTGCCGACGATTTGCATACCGGCCACCAGATGAACCGCCCTTACCAACGGGCCATCCCCCTTCTCTACCTTGGGCCCGTGTAGGAGTTGACCTCTTTCAACACGCCGGGAAAACATACCTTGCTGTATATGACGCATACTCTAACTACCCCGGACTGCAGCTCCTCTCACATACGACAAGCCGCCATGTAATTGATCAGCTTGGACTAATCTTTGCGCGTCATGGAATTCCACTCTAAGTGTGCACAGATGGCGGACCACAGTTCGTTTCACAAGAATTTCGCTCCTTCGCCAGAAAGAGCGACTTGAGGCATATAGTGTCAAGTCCGGGGTTCCCTCGTTCAAACGGTCTAGCAGAGAAGGGAGTGCAAGTAATGAAGCGTCTGCTCAAGAAGACATTGTTTGCCAAAGAAGATTTATGGATTGGTCTTCTGAATTACAGGATGGCACCGCTGGAAGATGGGAGAGCACCGTGTGAGCTGCTTATGGGTAGAAAGCTAAGGGGCCGACTGCCCGATTTCGTTGAATGCCAGGCTCCTGATGTCAAGAAACACACACAAGCAAGCCAATCAAAGCATCCACTTCCACCACTGAACGAAGGTGAGCAAGTAAGAATTCTAGGGAAAAACGGCTGGACAACAAAAGCGTGGGTCGCAAAACCGCTCGCACCTCGATCCTATCAAGTCCGCACGGAAGATGGAGGCCGCCTTCGTCGAAATCGCCAACACTTGCTCAAGACCCAAGAGGATTTTAGCGAGCGTCACACTACATATGACGATGACTGGGATGATGCCGCAGTAACGCAGCCGGAGAACGTGCGGCGCGCTCCATGCTCGGGCGAGCCACAAGGTGGACAGCGACAAGATAATGGCCACTCTGAATTATCACCAGGACCACAGCCAGCCACTCCGTGGTCTTTATTACCCGCACCGAAAGCCGATCAGACGTCAGGGACTCCTTCGCAACTCCCTGTTGCAACAGAATCCTTCGGCTCAGCGGTCGAGGATGACCAGCCGCCCGTCAGCGAAGAGGCTGGTGCTCGCCGTAGTGCAAGGTCTAGAAAGGGGCCCTCTCGTCTCGCCTATGGAAGAGACTTTCAGCAAATTCCTTAAATTCATATTGTTTTCTTTCTGTGTTCCTTCACAGGAACGGAGGTGTATCGGAATATTGTAGCAAGCCTAGCAACCATGAGGCTGGCATTGCTTATAAAAGACAAGACGCTACAATAATAAAGGCACTTTTGTTCTGGGTCTCTTGTGTCTGCCTGTCGACGCAACAGTGTCGTGTCGTTGCCTGATCCTCGTTGTCTGATCCTATTGTTATTCACGGTATCGTGTCGTGTCTGTTGCTCCCGATGAGTGGCACGTTTGATTGTATTGCAACTGTTTTGCACTCGATGTGCAGCATCGTTGCACCTGTGGCACCTGTTCCTATTGTTATTTACAGTGTCGTGCGCCCATTACCTGTTTGTTGCTCTGAAAGCGTAGCACGTTTGACTGTATTGTACCTGTTATTCACCTGTTGTTATTGTGCCCCACGATGTGTAGCCACACACTTATAGTGTCTGTCACGGGCAGTGCATTCATTCTGACGAAGGCGGGCCCACCAGCCGAAACGTTAATAAAACTACATTTCGTACGTGAGTCCTTCTTCTCACTATATATATATATATATATATATATATATATATATATATATATATATATATGCATACGTCTATACACATATACGGAACATGACGGCGACGGCAAAAATCCGCCGAGAGTGGTCGAATAGAACCGGACCACCGTTTCGAGGAACACGTATCGCAACGCGTCGACATCCTCTGCCATACGACCGAGCGACGCCCGCATTCCTGACCGGCTGCACTTTTCTGTGCTCGCCGGTGAATGCTCCGCCCACTGATACTATAAAACTGGACAGACAATAAACGGGAGGAGGGGGGGAGGCTTTGCCGGTTTGGGGCTTGAACGCTTGCTTGTACTGTTCTTTCTCCTGCGCGTATAAAGCTTTGCCGTGGACAGCTTAGCTGAAAAAGATGTGCTTTTAAGCAAGTTACATATGGGCTGGCCAAGAAAAGGGTTCATGCAGTTAAAATAATCCTAATAAGACAACCTCAAGAAGGCACGACTTCAGGCCTTGGATTGCTCATATCGTGCGGACCACTAAAACGTGATTTTCTTTCAAAATAAGCATTTGCTTGGCACAAAACAACCACTACGAGGTTTCTGGAACGCTATTTCAACAATCAACGTCGACTTAATATTTGCGAAGCGTGCGACCTTGAGCCTGTTCATACACATTCATAGTAAAAAAATTGGGGAACGCTTAAGCTTCGTCTTTAAGAGTTGACGGCGATAGAGATATCATGCCTCTAGTGCGTACACTACGTGTGTTTTACGGATAATAATATCTGGGGTTTAACGTCCCGAAACCCCGATATGATGATGAGAGACGCCGTAGTGGAGGGCTCCGGAAATTTCGACCACCTGGGGTTCTTTAACGTGCACCTAAATCTAAGTACGCGGGCCTCAAACATTTTTGCCTCCATCGAAAATGCAGCCGCCGTGGCCGGGATTCGATCCCGCGACCTTCGGGTCAGCAGTTGAGCGCCATAACCACTAGACCACCGTGGCGGGGCTGTGTTTAACGGAATGCGTGCCCTAAGGTGTGTGCGTTCTGTAATGGGTAGCATGCTTTAAACCAGGAGCTATTGTACGCGAGAAACATTTTCGAAGTTGCGATGCACCCACAACGTGATCATACGGGAATACACGCAGTAATGTGTGTGCCATTTGTAATGGGTAGTTGGGTTTAAACCACCAAGTCGTTGTGATATTTACATGATGTGACGCCCGATGGCAATGTACGCTTGCACCACGCAATATCAGAGTTTGAGAATTGCGGCCCCAAGGAGCTTGGAGACCCAAGAAGCTTGCGAGCTGCCAGGGCGCATGCGCAGAACCCAAGTCACTCTTGGGCTCTTGCGCTCGCGTTGACCCGAGACGCAAAAAAATCACAGCATATCCACGGAGTGAATGATGATGAGTGGGCGAAGCTGCGGAGGTTCATCGGTAAACCGTGAATCTTCCATGAATTCTGCCCAGTACATCATCACCGACGTGAGATCGGGCGCGTTTATACTAAAGGTTCGATGAGAGTTATGACGACTTGCGGCTGACTTTATTTTAGATGTACGCTGTAAATTTTCATTGTTTCATCACGCACAGGATAAATCGCACACACGCACTACCTTTGAGGTCAAAATCCAGTGCCTATATATACGGGGTGGTCAGTGAACGGTTGTGCAGCGCGAGCGGTCGGTTTTTTCAATCAAGACGCTGCTGCGACGCTGCCTCGCGACGCTGCCTGCGTCGGCGCCGCTGCGCTGCGAGGCAAGTTAGGGGGGGGGGACCGTAGGAGAGCAGAAACATCTGGCGTCTTTCGTTAAGCAGCTGGCGTCTTTTCGGTTTGCTTTAGAAACATCTAGCGTCTTTTCGTTTTGCTTTTAGAAAACATCTGGCGTCTTTTGTTGGTTTATTTCATCAATCAACGGCATTTTGAACAAAATTTTTATTCTTTAATCACGCACAGGAGAAATCTCACCAGGCACTACCTTGGAGGTAAACAATGGCTGCTAATGGGAATGAGAGACAGAAGAAGTCGGCTTTAGCTAACACTTACACTTCTACTTCTACTAACGTTTCCTACTGGAACATGCCAATGGCTGCTAATGGGGAATGAGAGACAGAAGAACTCGGCTTTTAGTTAAACCCGCACGCTGCGAATTTTTTGTTCTTCAACAACGCACAGGAGTAATCTCCCACCGGCACCACCTTGGAGGTCAAGATCTGGTACTAGCGTTAAGACTGGTTACGCACTACGACGGAGACGAACGGGTGCCGCTTTAAAGGGCCCCTCACCAGGTTTGACAATTTTGAGCCGACGAGCGCAATCCATGCACTAGGCGTTCACCATTACGTCTGCCAAAATTTGCAACGCTACGCGCCGCGTAAATGGGTCAAATTTCAAGCTGAACGCTGCTTGCCCTTCTTCTCGCGTCCACGCGCTGAGAGAATGAGGGGATGACGTACATGGTGGAATGGCCCTACGTAGATAGTAGTGCTGTGACGTCGCTCCTCTACGTAGACGAGTGTGCTCTGACGTCGCCAACAGTAGCACGTTACACTGCGATAATTATTTGACACGACGCGTAGTTTTTGTAATTTGTTGCTTGAATGGATGAATAAAACTTGAGAGCAATAATAAAACACACAAACGAAATGTATGCGTTTAATTTTTACTGCGAATCGCAGCGAGATTCGAGACTAATCTACCTCAGTTTCGCACGCGTTCGTGTTCTCGCGCTTTGCGCATCCTGCAGACGCCACCCTTTGCAAAGAAACTAATTTTCTACTGCGTTCCAGCGCTCATTAGGCTCATTTATCCTCCCGCGTCTAACTAGATGTTCATGCGGCACACCGCTAGTCTCGCGTCCGTACAAATGTTGCAGCTTTCGTGCTCAGTAATAGGTTGAAAGCCAAGTGATCGGCGAGGGCGCATTCGGCATAACTTGCAGAGATGAAGCGCAAAGAACGCCGCCACAAACACCGCTCGCGTCTCGGGGGCTCGGGCTGGTTCGGGCGCGTCATGCGCTCGTGACATTCTGTGCGTATGACGTGTTCATGCGTATGCGTTATGTGATCCTTCCGCTCGCGTGCCGAAGAGGGCAGGGAAGGGATTTGGCTTGCGAAGGCTACACGGGGCGAGCGGCGAGGGTTTGCAGCTCGCCTCCTCGCATCATGGTTTCGCGCCGCTACAAATTATTGTTTTTCTCAGCTTCTAACCGACCGATTAGAAAAATTCTTGCGGCATAATGCTCTTTATTGGGCTCGCAACAACTTGCAATGTGTAACTAAAATTCGTTAGGTCACCTGGTGAGGGGCCCTTTAAGGAGCATCGCCCCTAAAATTGAAAACTAGCGTGGGGCCCCAAGGCGTCTTGTGTCACCAGCGAGAAGACACAGACGCAGCACGCGCCACGGCGCAGTATGGCCCGCGTCTCGCATGATTTTAAATTTCGTCACGCGTGGCGCTCCGTGCGCTTGACCCAACGCAGTCTGCGTTGGATGGATGGATCGATGGATGCTATGAGCGTCCCCTTTATAATATGGCGGTGACATGTCTGCCGCCAGGCTCGAAGAGAAAAAAAAACTTCCTTGTTTCATATTGGCCTAATTAATACCTTATCTACATTGATTAAATCTATGTTATTATACCAAAAAATATAAATTCACGGTCCATCTCTCTGCCTCTTAAGGCAGAATGACCTAATTTTTCCCCCATTATTTATTTTTGTTCTTTATCTCTACTTTTCTGCCACCAATACTCTAACCGTCTCTTACTTATTTATATCGCGCACGTGTTCAGCTTTCCATTGGTGTCCCTAAAACCCAAGGCTTCATGCGGACTCGTGCCCACACATATACCTGGGTGAATATCGCCACATTCAATCAGTACATGTTCCATCGTTTCGTTAGGTCCCCCGCAGCATGTAAATTGTTCTTCGTTACTGAATCTCGCTTTATAACTACGCGTTCTAAGGCAGCCCGACCTTGCTTCAAACAGCAAAGCGCTTCCCCTTGAGTTATCATAAAACCTTTCCCTCCTTATTTCGTTTGTTCCCTTTCGGTAGTTACTCAGAGCCGGCTTCTTTTCCATCGCTGCCATCCAATAAGTCCTCTCCGCCTCTCTGACCTTCCGCTTAAAGCTCCTTGTTGCCATATCGCCCGCACTGCTAGCCTTATATTTACTGGTGAGCCTCCTAGTTCTTTTTCTCCACTGCGTGTAAACACTTTTTCTATACAAATACCTGAAAACCTTCTCTGCCCAGCTACTCTTCATTTTCCTCAGCCTCTCTTCGAATCTCATTTTGGTCTGAGCTTCCCTCACCTCAAAGCCTGTCCATCCCATATCACCCTTTACAGCCTCATTTGTCGTCTTCCCGTGAGCGCCCAACGCGAGGCGGCCCACCGTCTTTTGATTTACATCCATTCCTGATTGTACCTCTGACTTCATGCACACCACTGAGTTGCCAAATGTAAGCCCCGGACCATCACGCCCTTCCACAGCCCTCGAAGCACCTCGTACCTATTGTATCCCCATAAAGCTCTGTGCTTCATAATTGCAGCATTCCTCTTTCCCTTTGCTACCGCTGCTTTCTCTTGTACCTCCATATATCTATCCCCCTCATTTACCCATACTCTGAGGTACTTGTACTCGCTTACCCTCGGTATTTTTTGGCCCTGTATGAAGACCGCATGGTCTTCGTGATCATTGAATACCATCAATCCACATTTTGTTGCACTAAATCCTAGTCCTAGAGCCTCACATTCCCTTCCGCATATATCTGCCAGTCGCTGTATATCATCTTGACTGTCCGCAAATAAGACAATATCATCAGCATAAAATAGACCTCGAAGCTTCTGCTCAACCATCGTGCCGACCTGTTTGTGTGACAAATTAAATCCAATGTTGCTACCTTCTAGCGCTTTTTCCATCCTCACCATGTACAGCATGAATAACAGCGGGGACAAAGGACATCCCTGTCTCAGCCCCTTGCTAATTTCAACGCTGTCCTTGCTACTTATTCCTTCCCATTCTATACAAACTGTATTTTCTCGGTACATTTCCCTCAAAAGCTGTATACAGTCGTCCCCTATGCCCACTTCTTTCAATATATCCCACAAAATTTCCTGCTTAACGTTGTCATACGCTCCGGTGATATCTAGATAAGCTATGTATAAGGGCCTGTTTTCTATTTTCGATATTTCTATACACTGGGTAAGAACAACCGCCTGTCGATTCGAAATCCATTCTGAAGTTCTCCCAAAATATCATTTTGTTCTACCCACTCTTCTATTTTTAATTTTATTGCTTGCATCGCCAACCTGTATAGCACCGACGTAATGGTTAGCTGTCTATACGAGCGAATATTATCCTTTTCTCCCCTGCCTTTATAGATTAAGTTCATTCTACTTTTTCGCCAACTGTCTGGTATTTCCCTCTCCTGTAAGCACTTTCTACGGCTTTCAGCAGTGCTTCTTTAGTTTTATGTCCGAGTTCGTTAATGAGGCTGACGGGAACACCATCTAAGCCCGGAGTAGTGCGACCTTTTTAGACCTTTTTAAACGAATCAGCTGTTATCTTTCGGATGTAACCTAGCGCTTCATGCCCTTCCAATTGATTTCCTCCTTCATCTCCCATATGTTGTTGCATTGTGACAGACTTCCTACCCAGCGCTTTTAGGTGGCTCCAAAATATCCTAGGCGCGGCCTTCTTTTCGCGAATCTATGTCATCCAGCGTTCACTTTCACCTTTAATTCTTGCCTCGACTAATTTCTGCAGAATGGATTTGTGCTCTAAATATATTTCCCATATTCGGTTGACTTCGTCCTGTGGCCGCTTCTCCTTTTTTGCCTGTCTGTGCTCCCGTGATGCCTCACGTCGCTTCTCGATCGCCTCCCAGATTTCCCTGTTCCACCAACTTTAGGCTTTCTATTTCCTTTCCAACAAAGACTGTTCTTCTCTTTTTCCATTTCTTTCGTGAATACATGTAGCAGCTCACTATACTTCCAGTCTTTGCCTGGTAGTTCGTCTACTTTTTCCTCGACTCTTGCGGCTATATTTGTTATTTGTTTGTCATTTAGATACAAGCTGCCAAACTTTGATTCTATGTTTTTTCTTTCAGTTTTATATCCCATTTGTAATATTATGCGTTTATGATCACTACCTAAGCTGTTAATGCC
The DNA here is from genome assembly GCF_013339695.2 of Rhipicephalus sanguineus. Lineage (NCBI taxonomy): Eukaryota > Metazoa > Arthropoda > Arachnida > Ixodida > Ixodidae > Rhipicephalus > Rhipicephalus sanguineus. The sequence continues at coordinate 465,044 of NW_023614146.1, read as the reverse complement.
TTCCTCGTCTATTCGTATCTCTTTTAGTTTGTCATATATTCCTTCTGTCATGAGACCATAATCAATTCTCGATTGCCTGTTTCCGACTTTCCACGTGATCTGCCCATCACACTTAGGCCCCACGTTAACTATCTCAAGACTATGTTCCTCGCAGAGATCTAGCAATACCTTGCCATTGGTGTTTGAATATCCGTCAAGGTCATGAGTGTGAGCGTTCATGTCCCCTAGAAGGATTATTTCGGCATCATGACCAAATTCTTTATTATCGGTGCTTATGCATTTCACTATATTCAGATTCTTCTCTCTGCAGTTATTCCCCGTCCACAAGTAAGCTACACCTAGCCACGTTTTCTTTCCACCTACTGTGCCCGAAACCCATATGTGCTCTGAACACCTTTGTTTCACTCTATCCCATTTTTTTCTGCTATGAATTGGCATTCCAACACCCCCACCTCTCCTTTCTGATGTGATCCTGTTACTTCCTTCCCAAATATAACTTAGAAGGGTAGCGGCTTGGGCTAGTTGGTATGTCATGACGAAATGTATAGCGCGAACGGGGTTCTTGGACAGACAGAAAAAACGAGGACAGGCGATAACTTCCAACTGGTTTTATTAAGCAGAAACGAACATTTATATATGGCACAAAATGCAAAAGATGAACATGTGACAGAGGATGCGCTAAGCGAAAAACGCTAAGGCAGACGCTGCGCAATCAAAACCAAACAAACAAAACATGAAAAAACAAACCGGTCAGTGCGTGCGTGCGCCATTGCTTCCTAGGAAACTTAATTCCTTGTCAGAGAGGGCTACGGATGGCTTACTAACACGCATGTCATGCTCGCTTGCCATCTGCGCAGCCTCAACAGTCATTTGGGTGTGATCATTCCTGTGTTACACAGTGACTGTGCGCTCAAAAAGGGGTGAACATTTATAAGACGTACAGTGTTGTGCCAGAAACACGTATTTGCCATTTTTTACGTTGTTAGCGTGTTCCCTTATCCGGTCATTAATACACCTACCCGTCTGACCGATGTTTTCCGTCCAAGTACCCCGTTCGCGCTATACATTTCGTCACTCCGAAATATAATTGCAATATGTGGTGGCTCTTCCAAGTCTCTAAGGTGTCTTTCTGTAACCCCATAAACACCTGTCTGTTCTTTGTTTAACTGTCCCTGAATCTCTAACCATTTTGCATTTTTTCTACTACCCTGCATGTTAATATAACTAATTGCAACACGCGCCTTCTACCTTCTTTTAACTTTTCTCTGGTTTTTCGCATACTGCCTGTCAAAGAGTCCCCCTGGTTGTTTTCCTCGTTACAAGCTACCCTGGGCACCGAAGTGCCCGCGTGCCCCCCATAAAAGCTACTGCGCGTCCTGCAAGTCGCCAACCCACCTCATGACCAAGCCTCCTATCGAAGTGTATTCACCAGCGAGAAGACACAGACGCAGCGCGGGCCACGGCGCTGCGCCGTGGCGCGGCGCACGGAGCGCCAAAATGACAAAATTTAAAATCATGCGAGACGCGGGCCACACTGCGCCGTGGCCCGCGCTGCGTCTGTGCCTCCTCGCTGGTGACCCTAGAAGCCTTGGGGCGCCACGCTACTTTTCGATTTTTGTGTCTTGGGTCAACACGAGCGCAAGAACGCAAGAGTGGCTTGGGTTCTGCGCAAGCGCCCTGGTGGCTCCCGAGCTTCTTGGGTCCCCAAGCTCCTTGGGACCCCAATTCTCAAACTCTCTTTTGTGTCTCGGGTCAACGCGAGCGCAAGAGCCCAAGAGTGGCTTGGGTTCTGCGCATGCGCTCTGGCTGCTCGCAAGCTTCTTGGGTCCCCAAGCTCCTTGGGGCCCCATTTGTCAAACTCTCTATTACTGCGCTATTACATCTCGTACTGTGACACCTGTATACAGGACGCGTATGTTTGTGAAGCATTCAGTGCAGTTCCCAAGCAGAGGCGTGGCTGTGTGGTAGATCTGCTTGCCACGCAGGCGGTCTGGATTCGATTCTGACTCTGACGCAACATTTTTATTACTTTTTTATTTTTCTTCATTTTTCTGTCACAGACAAGATGATGATTATTCGCTCACAACCAGCGACGCCGACACCGGAATTTCTGCAAAACGAGCTGTCCAACACTATCGCGTTAAAACGGCGCGAAAGCACAGCGCTAGTCCTGTTTCGTCTGTCTCATCCACGTGCTTTCGCGCTATTTTTTACTATTAATATTTGCCTTCAGCGGCGCTTTAAAGTAGCTTCTCGAGTTGCACAACGCTCGGCCTTTGGTCCTCCTTTAATCGTCATGTTTATAACGATACCGTGGAACAACATCCCGTTAAACATCGACCTTTATGCAGATGATTGTGACATGTGTTATGAAGTTGATATTACGTCGAAATAACTACTGTTATATCAGGCATTTAGTAAGGTTGTTTCTTGTTGCGAGGAATGGCAAATGCACATCAACTTGGTAAAACTGTCTTGATAAAGTTTACACATGAGAAACTTCGTTTGCAACTTAGGTACAATGTTGAAAAATTTTACCCAAAGTGTCTAAGTTTAAGTGTCTGGGGCATACATGATTTTTTGGTGTCTTTTTCTTACATTGAGTGCATCGTTGTACTGTTTACTTTGACTGTCTTAGCATTTCACCTCGCTCCTTTGTAAATATTACTCTTATTCTATTTACTTAATCCATGACCGTTTGGACGTTCCTTTTTCTTATGTATGCTCCCTTTTATGTAGTACTCTAACAGGGGCCTTTAAGGTTAATTAATTATGATGATGAATATGATTTATGGTGGAACGAGCACTGAACATATGTAACAACCGATGGAAAGGACAAACTCTTTTTTTTCTTAGTCGTGCTCTTAAGATTTCTACTCCTTCCGTTCACCTTTTAGAGTATAAATCTGTTGTCTTAGCAACCTTTCAATATGCCGCGATGACAAGAAACCATTATGCTAAATCTTATTAGCGAATTACAGAAGATACAAAGAGGGCCGCGATATATATACAACAGTTATACAAGAATTTCAGTATCAGACCTTCTAAACAAAGCTAAACTTTTCGCCTTGCCGTTATGATACCATAGGTTGAAGCGTAAATTCTTATATAAACGGAATAATGGACATTATCAAGTTACCGCAGCCGATTTTCTAACTTTATCTTCTGGCTATTCTACCACGACGAGACATGTACTGACCATAACACATTTTTGAACGCGTAACAACTGCCTCAAGTATTCATTCTTTCCTCGCAAAATAGTCAAATAGAATAAACTAAGGCCATATTGTAAGCATCCTCACTGTCACTGTTTTCCTCCTATTCAGAAGGTGTACCATCGTAAGTAAGAGTTTGCAGGTAATAGCCTAACCATTATGGCTTCCAGTGTACATAAATGTGTGGTTTCAGTTCTTGCGCATAATTATTGCAGAACTCATACATACATCTAGTACATGTTTCAATTTTTCGTTATGTTTTCCAAGTAGGTATAAAGGAACTTGGAGATTTTCTTTTACGTGTGCTCTTTTCCTATTTCGTTCTTTTTTGAATCTGTCTCGTGTATTTTCGAATCTGTATCCACTCTATGTTTCTGCCATTTTCTTCAACTTACACATGTACCACTCTGTCAAATCACCAGTCCGTGCTTGCGGTACTTATAAACAAATGAGTAAACCCACGTCCCAAGACAAGCTGCCTCGAGTGCCAGGACAACCTGCCTTGAGACAACGCGCCTCTAGAGTCCATGAACGTGGCCGTGCCGTCTTCGTGTGCTATGGTGGTGGAAGAGCGTCGCGTTCCTTTCCGGTCGCACTCGTAGGATAAGCCTCGTGCAAATGTATGCCCACATAACTGGGGTCCAATAGGCAAAGAAAGGGGGTTAACCAACGACCCTGAGATTAAGTTTCATGCTCTATCGACTAAGCCAGCCGGGCAATTATGTGGTGATGGGCTTGTGGTGATGGGCGCGACAGGGAGGGGACACGACGCTTCACCACCGTAACGCACGAAGACGCTACGGCCGCGTTCCTCGATTCTTCGACACGGCGTAGAAAAGGTAGGTTGTCAACAAACGTGGGTTTATTAAACCAAGATGCAGTACAGTGCGACAATCACGCGATTGCGGGCCGCGCCCGGTAACTCCGCAAAACCCGTCGAGTATGCTCTCCTCTGGCGCTACGGCTACCACACAAAGGGGGCCAACTAACGCGCGCGCGAGAAGTCGCCTGCTGAGGCTGCGCGTGAACCTCTCGTTGCAGGGCTGGGAGCATCTGCCAGCGGCGACCAAGGCCAAACACAAACGAGCTCAATTAGAGAGAGGGCCCGAGGGCTGTCACTGACGGCCGGTGAGGAAGGCCGCGACACAGTGTCGTCTGTTAACGCGACGTGCGGCGCTGGGAAGTGAGAAGCATGGTCTGGGCCGTGGTTACAGCCGCCATGATGCCGTTTGATGGCGGTTTCCGGCGATCAAGGCGGGGCCTGCACAGCGCGCTAGCTGCGGGACGAAGCTTAGCGGGCAGGCACTCTCGATTACCACACATCAAATGAGACAAGTGCATTTTCAAGAAGATCGTCACGTCTATGTAGACCACCACAGCGCCATAATACCTCAGCAATTTTCCAAGCCCCTTGCAATCGCGTCCGATAATATTTTCACTTGAGTGTTTGTACACAAGCAATGTAGAATGCTTGGTAAAGACGACCGCGTCATGTAAACAGGTTGATAACTCAGCGCACACCCACTAAAAATAGAATCGCAAACATGTACCTTAGTAGTTGCCGCAATGCTGTATGTCGTCTTACACTTGGCTCGATTGTGTTCTTTACGCGAACGGCACGAAAGAAAAACGAACACATGCGATTGCAGACAGGGTGATTTTATTACGCTTCCTCAATTCGGAAAAATGAGGATGACCACAAAGAGAAACAAGTAGCGAATGAAACAAGCGGCAGCACACAATTGATAAATTTAGGAAGCAACGTTCCAGATATTCTGCAGTTTCAGGAGTGCAAGGAATAACCCGGATGTTACTGCGCAGGGAAGATGCAAACAGAGCCATCAGCAAACAAATAAATATCGCGGAAATAGCAAGGGATGTGAAGGTGACACTTTGCAGATGCTTCAGACATAGACTATGGATCGGCGTTCTTAAACCGGACTTTTTGATATATTTCGCAGATGCGGCACATTTCTAACCAGCTCTGGTGCTTGTTGCACAGCGACATCGGGCGCGGAAACCAAGTGCAATATTTTGATATGAGATGTTCCCGTAACACCCAAAGAGAAAAAAAAGGAGTATGTGTGACTCTTTTCGGAGAGCTTTGACTTTCCACGTATACGACTATCATTGATGAGATACATGAACTTTCTTGGTGGCGCAGAGTCGGTGCGCTCAAAGAGAGCACAATATTTTGATTGCTGTACAACATAGTGCCGCTAGTAAAACACACATACAAAGAAGAGAGACGAACAGGATGACAAAGGGGCGGCACTTGCAACGGATTTATTTCAGGCATGAAACATAGGGATATATACATGTGACACACACATGCGCAGAATAGCCATCAACACTGTCTAGCCTACCCACCTCTCTTGACTCGCTAAGGAAGAGTGAAAGGAAATCTGAAGGATCACATTATCCCTTCCGAGGGAGTCAGAAGTCTCTGGCCGGTAACACTCCTAGGTTGGCGAAATGACACTCACAGAAGCGTCACGAACTATCCTAAGTTAGCCAATTGACTTATGCCCTAGTGTTGCGCGACTGCTCTTGGAAATAGTGAAGTCATTTTAAGCCAGTCCAGTAATGCTTGCCGTTGTGCCCATTGACTGAAAATAGGGAATAGAAAAAGGAATAGCATTATTTTAATAAAACTAATCAAAACAACACAGCTCACCAGCAGAGTAACATAAGCAGAGCAAGAAAGATGGTCTGTGATTTCCAATTAGGGAGTTGAGGTAGGTATCGTTTGCATGCTGGCGTTAGTATGGCCAACTAAATTGCATGACTGTGATGTGCATAGCGTGCTGCAAAAGTCACTGCAGAAATCGGCGTCATGTTTCCGTATTTATTCCTCATGATTATAAATAAATCAAGAAGTAGTGATAGCTGGAGGCATCAGACTTTTGACATGCTATATTTTCGCTCCTGTTCAGCGTCTGCCGCCATCAAAAATGGTATCTAAAAAACAGGACGTGATATTGTGATGGGAAAATGGAATTGCAGTAAGAGATTGCAACACCCTACGTAATACGGGATCTACACAGACATTACATAGCTAACAAAAACGAACTAATGCTTACAGACATGACCAGGAACAACGTATTTGCCGTATCGTGTAAAACACCACTTGCGAATAGTAGCTTTTGTGGCATGTCACAGGGCAACAAACATAAAAAAATCGTAAGCAGCTAGTGTGTGCTGGAGCCCTCGTTTCGACTAGCGCATTTGTCTTCTTCAAAATGCAATTGCTTTCCTTGGCACTTCTGTGTATATGCTTCGTACCCGCTCCTGAAATCCAAAGAAAGGGGGAGGTGGAGAGGGCAATAGCTATAGCGGCGTTAGGGGAGAAGGAGAAGCCACACTGACGAATGGGGTGAGTCAGAGGAAAATGAATATTCCAAAAAAAAGTACGCGTCAGCTCGAGAAGAGATCCGTGGGAGGGGGTTAGACGTTTCGCTGAATTATGGTTGTCAGGAGGAAGCAACACTTGACAATTCCTAGAAGAAGGGCTCAACTGTCATTGGTTTTCGTTGTGCAAGTACCATATCGGACGGATTTAAGAGCCCTCGTTTAAACGTTTATACCTGCTGGCTGGAGTGTGCTAAACTTGGGGATAAGGCATGGCTCTGTATATTTTCTGTCTCTTGGAGACCGGAAGTTTGACTGAAGGATGTAAAGTTTGACGTCGTCGAAGTTGTTACCCGCTGCATTAAAATGCTGTACCAGTGCGTTCGGTAATTTCTTCGCCATGTCCGCGCGATCCTCGCCTAATCTAAAATTAAAGGAACCGTGACATGAACTTTGCACATGTTGCCCATTGCGCTTCCATGCGTAGTTATCGAACCCCTAGTAACGATGCGCTACTGATAATGCAAAGAAGGGACGAATAAATATCTGTAATAACCAGTATAATGACCGGTATCGAGCGTGATTCAAAACGGGTGCCAAGCACGCCGATTTGCAGCGCTGCCGCGTGGTCATGCCCGGAAAGGGCCACATCTCATCACGTGGCCACACAAAAGAGTGACGCGAGTTTCACCTGACATTTTGTCTGCTAGGCACGCACGTGTACTCATGTCTTCGTCACCACCATCGTCTTCGCCGCCGTTATACGTGTCTAGAAGTGATGAAGAAGACACTGAGGAATTGGAAATCGCTGCGTTTCGCGACGTCGCGAATCATTTTCCCTTTGATCCTCTGCAATGAAGCGATTCTGCAATCGACGCCGGTCCGAGCAGCGACGAGGAGGCACGTGGAAACGCAAGCTTGGGCCATGCTGGCTGGCTAGAACACAGAACAGGGCGAATGGTTGTGGACAGGACAGGCGCTCCTATTCTCTCACAAAAAATGAGCCTTCCGACGGCTAACAGCCGATGCATTCAACGATTTATTAAAGGTGAAATGCATCCACACTGCTCAAAATTCCATTCGCGTCAGCCAATTTTTCCATTACACCAAGCTCGCCTTCTTTCATCGCCCACCCACTCGCGCACACGCGTGCTGCCGACGCTCTGCTCGTCTCGTCCCCACCCAGGTGCCCGTGCTGGCGCGTTTCGCCCATGTCGCCATCAAACTGAGAAGAACAGCGCATTGTCTGGGTGTGTAACGCCAACATTAAATGCATCGCGGTGACGCGTGGAGAGACGTAAATTGAATGCGCAGTCCTACCTGGGCGCTTTTAGAAACGACCGTTGGAGCTCTCCGGAACAAAGACGGTGGAGGACTACCTTTTAAAGGCGATAGTCTTTCTTGGGATACTTAAATGGAGAAATTTTGGTCTGTCTTTCTGTCTTGCTGTTTGTCGGCACGTCACCCGATTCAGCCACTCGGCCAAAGTTGAACCACTTGCCCAAGGGCCAGCCATCTTGAATGGCTGACTAGGTTCATACTTGTGTACATTGTCAATCAAAAAGCAAACATTACGCATATCTGAGGCGCAACATCACTAGCTAAGGATTAGGTGCTGTGTTCCTTTAATAGAAAATGCATACATACGTAATTCTAAAGACCCTAGTTTCTTAAGCTGCGCAGAAAATGCGACTGCGCTGCAACTTGCCTTCCTCCGTGCCCTCTGCAGGAACTCATTGTTGTGTTTCGGTTTCGGTTCTGTATTGCACTGTACGAATGCCATGGAGCGCCACTCTGGCATTCCTGTTTTACCTAGTCGACGTGTAAATAAAAGAATGTATGGAGAGTACTCGTTGAGTGCGGACGTTTCTTCTGCTTCAGCGCTTCGCGCCAAACCGCGTGCTCGGGCTGGCTGGCGTCCCCGCCGGTCGCGTTGGTCACCGCCGGTCTTCGCCTGCTGCTGCGAAGGGACTACCAGCCCGCAACGCAGCACTCATGTTTCCCGATGTATTGCCAGATGGCGTCCATATCTCATGCAGCGCCTCTTCTATCGTCTTTAGACGAGATTTGCAGCGAAGCACGTAGACACGCGGCCATTTTTTTCCCGCACGGTCGAACCAACAAGCGCTGCGAGCCTTCCTCGAGTTTGCGGCTTCTGCGGACCTCGCCGCCTTACAGACGAACGCCTTGGCTTCGTGATCCCGCCTTCGTTGACAAGACACTCTTGCCACGCTACTCCCTTCTTTCTATCTTCTTCTCTTCCCCTTCCCGATCCCCAAGGGCGATGAGCCGTGCCCCCACGGGAGGCACAAAATAGCGTCCCTTTGCCTTTCTTTCACGAACCACTCTCTCTCAAAGACGTTCCTTCTTGCGGTACTTTAAACTCGAGTGGTGTAAGTCGCGCACAACTATTTCAAGACATGCGGGTACGTAATGCAGTTGAGGTCGCCGCTTCCAATGATCACACGCGTACAAGCGCACGAAAAATCATTCGAAGCGGCGCACCGAAGACGCAGGATTCGAGACGCACCAACCCAGAGAATCAAAGTGAAGCCACTGCAGGAGTCGCCGCCAGTCGACACCACCATGACAGCACTGAAATCGGTGAAGTTATCGTTACTAGCGCATGAGGCCGGCCTGCTGCACGCGTCACAGTACTGTCGATGTCGCAGGGTACTGAACGGTCCGCTGAGCCTTCGTGCGCTGTTTGCTCGCGAAATAAAATAACTTCTACGCAGCGGACGCAATTCATACTTGGCTCAGAAAACTTATGCATACCAAGCTATGGGGTGAAGTCCACATCTCAAGCTTGAAATTTTACGTCAATGTTCCTTTAACAGGCTATCCTGTTTCGCCAATGTACCTTTTGTGGCAATATGAACATTCGATTGTGTAGATAACGCTTCAACTAGTGCAGGTAAAACTGGATTTTATACGGGGCTCGATACCACTGTTGGGATCAAGCACTCACCCTGTTCGCTGTTCCAGGTTGTCCTGCTTGTCAGCGCGTCTTTGGCATTCTGTGCCGATGATGCGCCTCGCGGCTGGCATTGCTTGGATGCATCCGAAGACTGGGCGCAAGCGCCGTGGCTAATCAACCATTCCTGGACACCAAGTTGGCAATCAGCACCATCTACCGGAACAGATAAAGCTAACGTCACTGGCTGGAGGCTACATAAGACGCTTCTCAAGCGGGACCCACTGCGGCTCGATAAAACTGTTGTGATGAAGCACTCCCCCTGTTCGCTCTTCCAGGTTAGTTATTTGGATCGCTGCTTGTGTGTCAAGAGTTCGAATAGAAACCTTTTAGTGGTATCGTGCCCCATTCATTGGTGTTGTGTTTTTGACCGACGCAAATATCGTCTTATGTCATATTTTGTAGCCTACTCCTTATCCTGTCGGGCGATGTCGAAATAAACCCTGGACCTGACACTAACAGTACGCTAGCAATGGTTTTAGAAACTCTTCAACGAATCGAAGCCGGTCAAGACAACATTATGAAGGACTTGCAGGCCCTTAATCACTGGCAAGCTTCCGTTGACGTGGAACTCAAACAGCTTTCGTCCAGAGTTCGTGCCATAGAAATCGACGCTATTGAATTAACAGCTAACCCTGTTACGCTCAGTCGTTGGGATCAACTGATACTGCGCATAACTTCTCCTACAAGTTGAAATCCATCGAGCATCGTTGTGATGTCACTGAAAGCAGACTTCATCTTTCAAACTTGCTGTTTTTCGGAATTCCTGATAACCCTTCAGAAACATGGTCTTCGTCCGAAGGCCATGTCATCGAATTTTTCTCGACGCACCTTCGGATCACGTTGGAGTCATCCCAAATCGACCGAGCCCACAGTCTCGGTCGATACCACGACGAAAAGTGCAGACCTATCATTGTCAAGTTTTCGTTTTTCAAAGATAAACAGCGCGTGATAGGAGGAGGAGGAATAAACGTTAATTGCACGAAGCGGTGTCGCGGTGCTAGTTCCGCGTCTACCCTAGGTGGGAGGTCTCCTCATTTCAGGAACGCTCTGGCCTTCGCTGCCTCTTTGGCCCTGGCGACGAGACGTCGTTGTTGGTCCACGTCCTCTGAGGCGAGCTTGGCCTCCCACGTTTCGAGAAGGTCCTCGTTTTCTTGAGCGGCGTTACTGGCATTCGGCGAAGGCGTTGCGTCTGTCTGTATGCTGCACGGGCACGCGAGGATCATGTGGGCCAAGGTGTCAGGTACGCCGCAAATTGGGCAGAGGTAGTCATGCAACGTTGGGTACACTCTGTGCATCAGTATAGCATGGGTGTAAGTGTTGCTCTGCAGTCTTCTGAGTATGGTGCTGTCCTCTTTGTTGAGCTTTGAATGTGGTGGGGGGTACTCTCTGCGTTCCAGCCTTTGATGTTGCAGTATTGCAGAGTATGTGATGGGTACGGGCTCAGCCTCCGCGGACGCAGTCCCGGCGTCTGGAGAGTGGGAGGGGATATCCCGGAAGACGTGATCGCGGGCTGCGGCGTGTGCCGCCTCGTTCCCCTCCAGCCCCTCGTGCCCAGGAACCCATGTCACACAGGTGTACGGCATCAAAGTGCTTCGGCGCTTCAATATCTTCAGTGCTTGTACAGACACACGACCTTTGGTGTAGTTTCGTATGGCTGCTTGCGACTCTGTGAAGACGACAGCTGCATCCAAGCACGTGGTGGTTGCTAATGCGATTGCCGCCTCTTCTGCAGTTTCTGGGTTTCGGGCGTGAATTATGGCAGATGCGAGCTCTACGCGCCGAGAATCTACGACGCTCAAAGCGTAGGCGTTTCTGTCGCGATATTTGGCTCCGTCTATATATCTGGCTTCCGGATCATGGCTGTGATTTCGCCGTAGAGCATTCACTCGGGCCTGTCTTCTTTGCTTGTGATGGCTAGGGTGCATGTTGCGCGGGATTCGTGCAATGCAGAGAGATTCGCGCATGTTTGGCGGAATTCTTTCTTTTCGGTCCGTGGCTGTGTCGGCTACAAAAGTTTCGCCGTAGTTCAGCCGTTGAAGCACTGATCTTCCAGTAGGCGATAGCTTTAGCCGTTCTAGTTGACTAGCCTTGTGCGCATCGGCTAGTTCCTGCCAGGTGTTGTGTACGCCCATCTTGAGAAGTTTCGCAGTGGAAGCCGTGAATGGGAGCCCCAAAGCGATTTTGGTGGCCTTACGTATTAGGATGTTGAGCTTCTCCACCTCTGCGTTCTTCACCGCGAGATAGGGAGTGCCATAGCTTATCCGACTGCTGAGGAGAGCTTGCATCACACGTAGCGTGTCTTGTTCTTTAAGGCCGTGTCTATGGTTCGCAATTCTCCTGACTAGATGCGTTTGCTGCGATAGCGTGCGCTGTAATCGAGGGAGTGTGGCCGCCCCGGACCCATCTTTGTGAATGTGGAGCCCGAGCACGCGTAATTTTGGGATGGGCTCTCCGTTTAGGGTGACGCTGGGATCGGGTTCATTGCAGACGGCTGGCCGTCCTCTCGTTCTAGACTTCAGGATGAGATGTTCCGCTTTTCGGGAGCGCATCGGAGGCCGCATTTTTGTAAATACCTCTCGATGGTATCTATCGCTTCTTGTAGGCGCATTTCTTGCGTTCCGGTATTTGAGGCCCTTGTCCATAACGTGATGTCGTCTGCATAAAAAGCATGTCATAGGTCTGGTATAGCGTCGAGGAGGCTGGGTAGTTTGATCAAGGCAACGTTGAAGAGCAACGGCGAAATGACCGAACCCTGCGGAGTACCTCTGCTCGGTAGTCGGAAAGTGTCACTGCGGAGGTTGTGTATGCCCACTGTGGCCGTGCGGTGCGTGAGAAAATTCCTCGCGACCCGCAGTCCAAGTGTTCGAGATTGCAGCGAACAGCGTCGTTGTCAAAAGCTCCATTTATGTCGATGGCTACGAAGATTTGCTTTTGGTGCTCAGATGATCGATAAGGTCTTCCTTGAGCAGAAGGAAGATGTCTTGCGTTGATAGGTGTGGCCTGAATCCGAACATTTTGTTCGGAAAATATCCCTTGTCTTCGAGGTGTGGAGGTAGCCGGTTGTGTACCATGTGCTCGAATAATTTCCCTACGCACGAGGTAAGGGAAATTGGTCGCAGGTTCTCGATGCTGAAGGGCTTGTTGGGTTTGGGGATCATGGTGATCTCCGAGTGTTTCCACGTAGCCGGTATTTCTCCGCTTTCCCAGCATTTGTTGAAATACTGGAGTAGGGCTTCGGTGGCCTGCTGCGGAAGGTTCCGAAGATGCTTGTTGATAATGCGATCCTTGCCTGGGCTGGTGTTTCTGGTGAGTGTAGATAGTGCTGCGAAGAGTTCAGCCTCCGTAAAGGGTTCGTCAAGTTCGTGGTTTGGTTTTCCACTGTAGGCTCTGTCGTGTGCCGTCGTGGTTATGGGTGGGTCTCCACACAGCTTCTTCTGAACCTCTCGAAGGAGGTTCTCCTCTGATCCGGCGTAGTTGTGTACGAGCCTGCAGAGGTTTTGCCGCTGTTAAGGAGAGCGCGAAGGATGTGCCACATATTCTTCGTGCTTAGAGTTCCCTGTAGTGCGTCGCAGAATGCATACCAGTTCTGTCATCCTAGCCTTTCCGCATATTCCTGCGCTTGTTCAGTGAGCAGGGCGATTCTCTTCTTGAGTTGCTTATTTAGTTTCTGTCTCTTCCATCTCCTGAGAAGAGATCTTCGGGCTTCCCAGAGATGAAGGAGGTGCGTGCCAACGGCTGGCGCTTCCTCATTCAGCTGAATTCTCTTGGTGTGACGTTCCGCCGTGTCGAGGACATTCTTCATCCAGTCGTCTATGTTCTCGATGGTGGTCTCAACATTTAGATCATCGCTGAATAACTTCCACTCCGTTAATTGGGCAGTGCCTATCCTGGCGCGCTTGCGAGTGCGAGCTACGGTTAATTGGATGATGTGGTGGTCGCTGCCTAGGGTTTCTGGGACACGGTTCCACTCTGCCGAGCGCACATTTAGCGTGAACGTGAGATCAGGATTTGTGTCTCTGGAGACACTATTTCCTACCCTTGTTGTCCGGAGTGGATCGTTCCACAGAGTTAGTCTGTGCTGCTGAGCAGTGTCGTGTACTCGGGCGCCTTTCTTTGTGGTGGTACGGTAGCCCCAAGCTGTGTGAGGGGCGTTGAAGTCGCCCATTATAACGACTTGATGACCACCGGCGCGTTTCTTCAGTTCTCGTACCAAGAGGTTGAAGTCTGGCAGTTGGTCTTTTGGAGGGCTGTACACGCTCGCAACGATGAGACTCTTGTGCGATTTCCTTTCTGGTATTACTTCTATTACGGTATGTTCGATAAGAGTGTTGACCGGTTCCAATTCCTGTACCGTCAGATTCTTTGTGAGTATTGCCGTGCGCTTTGTTTGGACGTGGGCGTTGTGGCCTAGTAGCCGGACGTCCTCTGTATTTGTTTCTTGTAGTGCTATAAGGTCAGGTGGGTCTTGCTTGACAAATTCTTGTAAGGAAGCAATGCGTGGACGGTAGGAACGACAGTTCCACTGCCAGATGCGGAGAGTTGAGAGCGTGTTTGTCGTCCTGTGATTAGGGACCGCCATCTTCAATCGGTTCTGGTCCCCCCTGGCACTCGCAGGAAGGTGAAACTGAGCGAGAGGAACTTCGGCCATTTGCTCGTGCCCGCTTCCTGTCAGGATGAACGTCACTCAGTGAAGCGTTGAGGTGCTCTTTGGTTATGTAGGTCTTCTTCACGTATGCTATAAAATTGTTTAGCTGCGCTGCAAGTCCATCCACTTTGGCGTCTAACGTGGTAATCTTGTTGGTCACGCTTGTGGTGAAATTTGCTATTGCTGCCTGTACAATGTTCTCAACTGTTGTGTGGATCCTTTTCATGAGAGTTTCTTGTAAGATCTGGAATCTTGCGTCGACAATAGATTCCACATCTGTTGTAGGAAGGAAGGCACCCGTCTATCCATCGTTTCTTTGGACGATCGTGCATCTCTGGTGCAGCTTCTCTATGAGGTCCCTTTGCTCTTCACACATTTTAAGAAGCCTGTTCGTATTGTCTTGCTGTATCTGGTGGTTCTGTATAAGCTTGTCTATAAGGGCCTGTTGACTTTTGTGGTTGATTGGCTTGATGCTGTAATGTGCTTTGTTGACTCTGTACCTTATCTTGGAGAGATCGTAATGCTTCATTGTCAGGCGACGAAGACATGCACTTGCTTGTAGTTCCGGAACCACTCGAACCACTTGCTGCGTTCGCATAGCTCACCCTTTTGGGCGAGTGCGAGCGGGAGAGTGATCGTGATCGTGATCGTGATCGCGAGCGTGGTCGGAGTATAGACTGTGATCGACCTCGTGTGGTAGTGCTGCCAGCGCTGCTGCGCAAGTTGGTGGTTTGGCTTCCTAATTCCGGGAAATCTTCGTCCCCTGGACTCTTGCGACAGTCGCGTGCTTTGAGCCGTTCCATTCGTTGTAGTCGGATTGGAATGGCGGCGGGTTGGGTTTAAGTCTTTTTTTGCAATCTTTGGTTGCGGTTTCATGCCCTTCTCCGCATACCTTACAGGTGGGTATGCACACGTGGTCTGATGGCTGCTTGGTATTTCCGCATTGAGAGCAGAAGTCCGGCTGTGGTCGTGGGCAGACATGCTGACGGTGTCCCGTGTTGCCGCAGGTCTTGCAATACTGCACCGATTTTCGATAGGGTCTGCATCGAAAGTCAAGACTGTGGACACGGGCGTAATAAGGAACGTGTGGCCCTTGGAAAAAGATCACCACCGCAGATGATTGCCCCAGCATACGGGCGTGGAGAAGTGTGTACCGTGCCGGTGCGTGGAGACCAGACTTGAGTCCTTCTTCGCTCGTGCCGGGCAGAAGTCCGTTTATGACACCGCGGGATACGTCGTCCGGGGTTCTACTGTTGCCTTTTATGGTGAAGAAAGTGCCGCCAAGTTGTATGCTGGTGATGCTTTCGAGTTTTTTGGCGTCTTCCCATTCGGCCGTGCTTGCTATAATAAGGTTTTCTAGACGCTGCACTTGCACGCACACTTTCTCGCCGAAGTCTTGCTGCGAGAGGCCGCTGGCTCTTCCGATGGCGTGCATGATGGCGATATTGTTCCACTTTGCTAACTCGAGGCCTGCTTGTGGGCGGTATGGGCACCGTGCATACGTTAGAAGCCGCCACAGTCGCGCGCTGCCTCCAGCGCCAAAGCGGACACGGCAGCAGATTTGGCGGGATAATGGAGCAGACGACGCAGGCAGCGGCAAGCCACTGCGCCGTGCCTTGGTGCTTCGCTTGAGGCGTTTTCTTTCCCGTTTGCTTCCAAAAGACGTGAAATTGTTAGCAGCTGTCAGAGAACGTAGCGTTAGCGCGTGCTTCCTTTCGCCAGACCTCGTGTATCCTCAGGCAAACGCGACAACATAAAATGCATCAGCTGGGGAAAGACAACGGGTGTGACGAGCCCGTTGAGCGAAAATGGGCACGTGTAACGCGGGCCGCCTCACTCGCTAAACAATCACCTTCGGGCTAACGTGGCAGCGATACCAGCAAACTGGCGATACCAGCAATTGAACTGTCATGGTCGCTGAATAAAAAACGCTTTCCATCGAACGTCCATGGCACTGCGTTCGCTGCACCGACTTAACCAGTGCAGCCGAGTTAGTCGTCGTGGCTCGTGTTATGCTGCCATGGCAAAACTCACTTTTGTCGTCCAACGAGTGCGATCCGCCATTAACGCTGATTCCGTTCATATTTTCTAAATGGAAAGCGGTACAAACGTGTGCCCGGAGAATTCCTGTAAGTGTTATTGCACCCAACAACGCAGCAATTATTCCTGGAGTTCGGCATTCCTACGAACAGCGCAAATGACACAAAACGAACTGCCAGCAAAAATACCTCGCGCCGTAACAGCGGCAGCGTGGAGCGAGCAGGGGTGCAAATCGCGGAGCGATGTTTCATGCTATGTTATTCTTATCGGTCCACCACCTGCAGCTGACTGATCGCGTTGATAACGCGGACGGACCGTCGCTCTGGTCACTGGCTAAGCGCGAAAAGCACGAAAAGTATAGTCATAGTAAAAGGCATCGTTCTTCGATTTCACCCCATTACGAGCGCGTCAGAGCATTCCGCCAAATCTGTGCTTGCCGCTAGGGACGGCTTCACTCGGGCAGCGGAGTTACGTCTGCACAGAGCCTATACGACCTTGTAGTCGTCAAATGGTAGGTGCGGCAACATAGGCTTTCGACGCTGCGGTTGGGGTTGCTGCGTTGACGTTTCTTCTTTGTGTGGCTTTCCTTCTGGCGTAGTTGTTTCCCCGGCGTCTTTCTTGCCTTTTCTACCTCTCGTGATCCAAACGCTTTGACGTTCAGTTGTTCTGTCGAGCTTGTGTTAAATGACACTGCCGAGTATGTCATGTACCGGAAAGACCGCGATATAAGAAGAGGTGATGGCGTGCTCATCGCTGTCAAAAAGCACATTTCCAGTTTCTCTGTTGACGTCGGTAGTCGGTTGGAAATTCTCTGGATCTGCATTGCATCCTCTACTTCTAAGTCGTTCTTCGGGGTGTGCTACAGGTGGCCAGAAACTTGTGTTTTCTTTGTCTCCGATCTTAATACCAACCATGCCTCTATCCGACAAAAGTTCCCCAATGCTATTATAAATTTTTTCGGTGACTTCAATCTTCCCGAAGCTGACTGGACTGACCTAACGTCATGCTCAAGTAGCACTCGCAATTTCATTGACCTGACCCTCGACATCTCACTTACGCAGCTTGTTAATCAAGCCACACGTCTGCAGAACATTCTGGATCTGATATTTACATCTGCTCCTGATAACGAAACGACTCTATCTTATAACTCTGGGTTTAGTGACCACATGCTTCTGTCCGCTGCGTTCGAGATACCTGTCTTCCCGCGTAACATAGTGCAGAAACACATTTTGAACTACAACAAAGCCAACTTTGAAGCTATTAACCACGGCCTTGAAAACTTTTCTAACACTTTCCTTCCTTCTAAAAAGAGACAGGGCGTGCAAACACGGACACAAGAAAGAGATCACGACACCACAAACGCCGACTAACAACTGAAGAGACGCACAACGGCTGAAAAGAAAGAAGGCACGAAAACTTATCTGCGCATGCCCATGCAACCGGCGAACCTATCAATCCGGCACGCGTGGCGGTCTACGTGGAAGATAACTGTTAAGGCATTTGATTTCATCTTTATGCAAGTTAATCGACGGTTGGCTCACGCATGCGCTACCACTATTCTCGATATGCCATGCTTCAATCATCAGGCGCGTTTCTTCATTTCTATGCCGGTACAACACTGCACATTCATCGAATTTTGGCGTGCACTTACAATCTCGACAATGTAAAGATAGATTAGAAGGTGAGCCTCCTGTTAGCGATCTCTTATGTTCCAACAATCTCTGGTTAATGCATCGGCCCGTCTGTCCTACGTAGAAGCGACCGCAGCTGAAAGGGACCTTATACACCACACTCGTAGGGCAATCAGTGAATTTGTTGGTGTGTTTTACGAAACAATTATCGGTCCGCTTCTTGTCTTTTACTCGCTCATTCTTCCTCTGCACAGCGGCACAAATCTTACCTAACTTATTGGCAGCCGCGAAAACAACATTAACGCCGTATCTACATCCTACTTTCTTTAGCCTTTGAGATATGCAATGAATGTACGGAATACCTACGACACGTTTCTTCCTATCGCTTTCTGCAACCATGCTCGGACTTAACACAACAGACTTCTTTAAACGCTCAGCGACCATGGCCACTGCATCATCAGGATACCCTACATCTAAAAGACGCGTAACCTGTGCGCTAAAGCTATCACTCATTTTGTGCTCACACGACTTGGTGAGGGCTGACTTAAGGCAAGACATGGCGATGCCGTTTTTTACAACCTTCGAGTGCTTCGACGAAAAATTTAACAGCGGTTTGGAAGATCTAGGAGAATACTGCCAGCACACGTGGTTCTTCTGGAACGTTAAGGAAATGTCTAGAAATTGTATTCCATTATTCTGAGGCACCTCTTTAGTAAAGCTCAGCCCTCCTCCATTTAATTCAAATTTTTCGCTCACGGAAGTTACCACGTTTTCAAAGTCCTCATCACTACAAAAAATCAAGTAATCGTCCACATAACGAAAAACCCTAATAACCGAATTACCTAAGGCGCCTTCCAAAAGATTGTCAATCTTGCTAAGGTATAAATCACTAAGAACCGGAGCAACCTTAGAACCAATACATATCCCTGATTTCTGCACATAAACGCCTTCCTTCCCACCTACCAGCGTCAACTTTAAATACATGGAAAGGATTTCTAGAAATGCCCCGGTAGAAACACCATATTTATCGGTGAAAACCGTCTGGTGCCCTTGTTCGTTAATACATTCATTAACACATTTTAAGAAGTCCTTATGCGGCAAAGAATAATATAGGTCTTCAATATCCATACTAAAAGCTTTACAACAGCCGGGGTTATCCTCTGAGAGGAACTGAACTAGCGCCTGAGAATTACGCATACGAAAAGGGTCTGAAAAACTCAAAGAGGTTAAGCAGTTCTGCAAATAACTAGATACAGCGACTTGCCAGGTGCCTTGCTCTGAAACGAGTTCTCGAAACGGAATCTTGTTCTTATGTGTTTTGGCTGAAAAAAACAATTCTAAAGTAAGTGTTTTAGCCTTCTTGCCATTACAAGCTATTCTCTCAAGATTATGTAGTAACAAAAGGTCAACAGCACGTTGCCTAACTACCGATGGCTTAAGTTTTACCGTCCTAAAATTCTTTTCTATGGCTGTTAATGCTTTTTCTGAGAACAAACTGTCCGGCATAATTACAAAATACCCTTCCTTATCTGAAATTACTCGCCTGAGTTTCTTCTCGACACAGTAATTAACCAAAGGCCGGATAGGATCAGAACACTTGAGATGCATATTAGAACCCTTGATGCTAGCAACGCAGTCTGAAATGCAGTGGGAACGCTCTTCTTCAGAAACAAGTCTAGTGATTGTACGCGGCAAACTTAAAACGTCTATTGGTTTCAGGTTCGGCTTAAAAGAGTATTTAGGATCTAAGGCTAGGGTTTTGCAGTGACTATCATCTAAGGCAGCTCCTCCAAGGACTAGCAAGTTATTTTGCGGTGAAACAGTAGAAATAATCTTCCTCTTACATGGTTGAAGTTCTCGAAGTTTTACCTTCCATATGAATTCCGCATGCTGGTTAGCTACCCTCATCCAGTCGGCGTATATCTGCTTCTGGCGGCGGTCGTCACGTGAAGTCGAGCAACGGACCTTGAGACATTCCTGGTAAAATCTCACTTGACGCCATGATTCCGCGGTCAATATGGCACATATCCTCCTGGCATGTCCGGTAGATGGTTGCAGAAAGCCGCACGAAAGCTGAACTTCAACTGGGCAAACTGTATTCTTAGAAAACCACGAAAAAGTTCTAGCACGGACCAAGCAAATAGCAATTAAAGAAGCCAAAGAGGCAGGGTTGTTCAGATAAGTAGGAGAACACGGCAAAGGGCTCAGAGTACTAGAAATGAAGCTTAGAATAACAGAGAGCTGAGCTAGTTGGTACGTATTCATTCTAAAAAGAGACAGGGCGTGCAAACACGGACACAAGAAAGAGATCAGGACACCACAAACGCCGACTAACAACTGAAGAGACGCACAACGGCTGAAAAGAGAAAGAAGGCACGAAAACTTATCTGCGCATGCCCATGCAACCGGCGAACCTATCAATCCGGCACGCGTGGCGGTCTACGTGGAAGATAACTGTTATGGCATTTGATTTCATCTTTATGCAAGTTAATCGACGGTTGGCTAACAGATGCGCTACCACTATTCTCGATATGCCATGCTTCAATCATCAGGCGCGTTTCTTCATTTCTATGCCGGTGCAACACTGCACATTCATCGAATTTTGGCGTGCACTCACAATCTCGACAATGTAAAGATAGAGTAGAAGGTGAGCCTCCTGTTAGCGATCTCTTATGAAGCTGCGGCCGCTTCTACGTAGGACAGACGGGCGGATGCATTAACCAGAGATTGTTGGAACATAAGAGATCGCTAACAGGAGGCTCACCTTCTAATCTATCTTTACATTGTCGAGATTGTAA
Source organism: Rhipicephalus sanguineus (assembly GCF_013339695.2). Lineage (NCBI taxonomy): Eukaryota > Metazoa > Arthropoda > Arachnida > Ixodida > Ixodidae > Rhipicephalus > Rhipicephalus sanguineus. The sequence goes on along the minus strand of NW_023614146.1, from coordinate 444,384 downwards.
GTGCACACCAAATTCGATGAATGTGCAGTGTTGTACCGGCATAGAAATGAAGAATCGCGCCTGATGATTGAAGCATGGCATATCGAGAATAGTGGTAGCGCATGCGTGAGCCAACCGTCGATTAACTTGCATAAAGATGAAATCAAATGCCTTAACAGTTATCTTCCACGTAGACCGCCACGCGTGCCGGATTGATAGCTTCGCCGGTTGCATGGGCATGCGCAGATAAGTTTTCGTGCCTTTTTTCTTTTCAGCCGTTGTGCGTCTCTTCAGTTGTTAGTCGGCGTTTGTGGTGTCCTGATCTCTTTCTTGTGTCCGTGTTTGCACGCCCTGTCTCTTTTTAGAATGAATACATACCAACTAGCTCAGCTCTCTGTTATTCTAAGCTTCATTTGTAGTACTCTGAGCCCTTTTCCGTGTTCTCCTACTTATCTGAACAATCCTGCCTCTGTGGCTTCTTTAATTGCTATTTGCTTGGTCCGTGCTAGAACTTTTTCACGGTTTTCTAAGAATAGAGTTTGCCCAGTTGAAGTTCAGCTTTTGTGCGGGTTTCTGCAACCATCTACCGGACATGCCAGGAGGATATGTGCCATATTGACCGCGGAATCATGGCGTCAAGTGAGATTTTACCAGGAATGCCTCAAGGTCCGTTGCTCGACTTCACGTGATGACCGCCGCCAGAAGCAGATATACGCCGACTGGATGAGGGTAGCTAACCAGCATGCGGAATTCATGTGGAAGGTAAAACTTCGAGAGCTTCAACCATGTAAGAGGAAGATTATTTCTACTGTTTCACCGCAAAATAACTTGCTAGTCCTTGGAGGAGCTGCTAGTCCTTGGAGGAGCTGTCCGCGCACTCAAAAATTGTTAAGAGAGGGATCGCGAGTAACTGCTTCCGTAATGCACTGCAGAAGAGTTGCCACCACTGCGTTAAGTCGAGTTTTGATTGTCAGGTTGAGCGCTTGGAAGCAGCGGGTTTTCCCAGGCAGGTCTTGACAGCTGTAGCAGAAACGCTGCTGCAAAAGGTGAAAAGGTCGGCGAATAGACGTCCAGAACCAATTGATTCCCTAGCGGAAGAGTGTTGTAGTGATGCCTTACATACATAAGGTTTCCCACAATGTGAAAAAAGTCGCTCTCAGACAGGGCGTAGATGTTGTCTTTTCGGCGCCTTGCAAACTTTCTGCGCTGTGTGCACGTGTTGCTCGCGGAAACGCTAGCACTCCGGTGTGTTCTATTCGGCATAAAACCAAGTACACTACCTGCGCGAAACATGTTGTGTATGCGATTCCGCTAACATGCGAAAAAGTATACATCGGCCAAACTGGCCGATGCTTGAATGAACGACTACGCGAGCACCACAATTCGTTGAACACGTCAGACGGGGCTAATCTTCCCCGCCACTGCCAGATCTGTGGTTGTGTGCCGCTGTTTTCTAATGTTAAGATTTTAGGTAGAGGTGGGGGCAAGGAGGAGCGCGAAATCCTTGAGGCTTCTCATATAAACACGCACCGCGATGATTGTGTAAGCAGTACGTCTGTTTCATTACTGCAGAAGGAATGCGAGTTCCTGTCACTCTGGCGGTAGATTCTTGGCCGTTATGTGGGCCAATTTCTGCTTTTGCTTTTTCTTGGTTTGGGTTTTGACTTCATGGTTTTACGTGATTAGCGCATGCGCCGTGGTTCTTCTGGGAGGTGCTGTCAGCTAATAAAGCACAGTTGCTAGTCCAGTCCTTGTGTGTGTCACTTCTTCCCCTTGTCCGGCGTCTTTTTGACTGGTTTTTGCCTCAGCGCCATGTCTTGCCTTAAGTCAGCCCTCACCAAGTCGTGTGAGCACAAAATGAGTGATAGCTTTAGCGCACAGGTTACGCGTCTTTTAGATGTAGGGTATCCTCGTGATGCAGTGGCCACGGGCGCTGAGCGTTTAAAGAAGTCTATTGTGTTAAGTCCGAGCATGGTTGCAGAAAGCGATAGGAAGAAACGTGTCGTAGGTATTCCGTACATTCATTGCATATCTCACAGGCTAAAGAAAGTAGGAAGTAGATACGGCGTTAATGTTGTTTTCACGGCTGCCAATAAGTTAGGTAAGATTTGTGCCGCTGTGCAGAGGAACAATGAGCGAGTAAAAGACAAGAAGCGGACCGATAATTGTTTCGTAAAACACACCAACAAATTCACTGATTGCCGTACGAGTGTGGTGTATAAGGTCCCTTTCAGCTGCGGCGGCTTCTACGTAGGACAGACGGGCCGATGCATTAACCAGAGATTGTTGGAACATAAGAGATCGCTAACAGGAGGCTCACCTTCTAATCTAGCTTTACATTGTCGAGATTGTAAGTGCACGCAAAAATTCGATGAATGTGCAGTGTTGTACCGGCATAGAAATGAAGAAACGTGCCTGATGATTGAAGCATGGCATATCGAGAATAGTGGTAGCGCATGCGTGAGCCAACCATCGATTAACTTGCATAAAGATGAAATCAAATGCCTTAACAGTTATCTTCCACGTAAACCGCCACGCGTGCCGGATTGATAGGTTCGCCGGTTGCATGGGCATGCGCAGATACGTTTTCGTGCCTTCTTTCTTTTCAGCCGTTGTGCGTCTCTTCACTTGTTAGTCGGCGTTTGTGGTGTCCTGATCTCTTTCTTGTGTCCGTGTTTGCACGCCCTGTCTCTTTTTAGAATGAATACGTACCAACTAGCTCAGCTCTCTGTTATTCTAAACTTTCCTTCCGTCGTTCGCCTCGCACTCCGTCACGGAAAATTGGTCTCTTTTGCAACATAAACTAGCCGAGTTCGTTCATGCGCACATACCACGTATCTCGCTTAGAGTTACCTCATCTAAACCATGGTTTCACAGATCGTTACACACAGCGAAAAACAAAAAAAGCGGCTCTTTAAGGCTGCTAAGCTCAGGGGCACACCTCAGCCTCGGGCAAAACATCAGGCTGCGGAAAAAGCCTACTGTCGCGCCCTTCGTAACGCTAAATGCAAATTTATGTCTTGTGACCTTAAATCGCTTACCAAAATAACCCTAGAAAATTCTGGAAATCAATCTCTCCTACTAACACCGTTAACAATATTTTACTAGATGATGATGGGAAAAACGTTAACCCTAACGATTGTGCTACGTTATTCAATAATTATTTTACCAGTGTTTTACTAAGGAAGACCATTCTAACATTCTATGTTCGGAAGAAGTTGATTATAGGTACATGGATCCCATAGTCATTACTGCTGCCGGAATTTCAGCACTCAATAAAACTCTAAAAATATCAACATGTGCAGGAGTTGACGGTATTAATACTAAATTTCTTAAACAGACCATTACATTTTCTGGTATCATACTTACCAATATCTTCAAACAATCATTATCAACAGGCGAAATACCGAATCAATGGAAAATCGCCAAATTATAGGTGTATTCAAATCGGGAATCAAATCTAACGTTAGTAATTATCGCCCCATATCTCTAACAAGTGTCCCGTGTAAATTACTTGAACATGTCATGGCCTCTAACATCGCTCAGCACCTAGAAGCTAACAATTTCTTTTATCAGAACCAACATTGGTTCAGAAAAGGATTTTTATGTGACATTCAACTTATAGAATTCACCAGTGATTTGTTCATGGACATGGATAAGTACCTTGACATTGACTGCATATTCATCGTTTTCTCTAAAGCTTTTCTTCGTGTTCCGCACTGCAGTCTATTATCTAAGCTGTCCTCATTAAATCTAGATTCCTTAACATTATCCTGGCTCAGAAACTTTCTTTCATTCCGTAAGCAGTTACTAATTCTTTCTCATCTCACCTAACTGATGTAACTTCGGGTGTCCCCCAGGGTAGCGTTTTGAGTCCCTTGTTATTTTTAATTTACAATATTGTTCTACCACCTCATATCTCCTCTATTAAACGACTCTTCGCTGACGATTGCGTAATGCATCGTAAGATATTTTCATCATCAGATCATCTCGCTCTCCAAGAATACCTAGATCTCATAACTCATTGGTGCTCACGCTGTCAAATGTCACTTAATACCGATAACTGTAAGCTAATGGCCTTCACTCGCAAGAAATCGTTTTCCCTCTTTAACTACACCCTTAATAACTGTCATGTAACACGCACATCATCTTACAAATACCTTGGCGTCATCTATCACCCACACTATCATGGATCACGCATAGAGATAAAATTTAAGCACAGGCATCTCGCACTCTCGGCTACCTTAAACGTAACCTTAACGACGCTCCAACATCGACCAATGCACTCTCATATCTAGCATTCGTTCGTCCTCAACTTGAATTTGCCTCATCAATTTGGTCACCTCATCAGGCCTACCTAATCGACGTCCTTGAACGTGTACGAAACCGCGCCGCGCGCTTCATTGCTAAAAATTACAGCCGACATGCCAGCATCACTCACATTAAATCTTCGCTGTCATTGCCTTCTTTAGACTCCCGCCGAAAGATCGCTTTGATCTGCTTATTTCATAAAATAGCATCTGGTAAACACGTAACCACCCTCCCTCTTTCCCAACCGACATGAACGTCCCGCCGTTTGCACAGTAACTGTTCCTTCAAACGCATTTTCGGACGCACTAACGCATTCAACTCATCAGCATTGCCAGAAGCACTTGAATTGTGGAATGGTCTTCGCGATAACGTTGTCAACATTCATGACCTTATAGTGTTTCGTCACGAAGTAACCCCCATTTTTTAATGACTAGTGGCTTCTACCTTTCATTAAAGGGGCCCTGCAACACTTTTCGAGCATGTTCAAAAAGCGCTGCCGATCGGTAGTCAAGGCTCCCGAGAACACGCGAGCCAAATATTATAGCGATGCGCACGGCCTGGAATTTACAATAAATTCTCAAATTCAGCTGAAAATCGCTCCCTCTTCTCTCGACAAATGATGTATTAGTCCGCAAAATATGACGCGATTGTCGGCAGTTCCACCATTGGCTGATGTTATAATCACGATAACACCCTCATTATTACTTTCGTTGTTAATTTTGAGTTCAATAAGTAGATAATATGTATGTTTATATTCTGTTATCGCGTTAAAAACACCGAACAAACATTAATATTAGCACTTCCGGTCTCACCGACAGCTCGTCTGCTCGTAGTTGCGTGGTTCCGTTTTCTTCGCCATGCGCAGTGCCGAAAACGTGAATATTTCTCTGCTTTTGACCATCGCCGGTTGCCGTTGAGAGTGGCAGCCGTTCGAGTGTTGCCTCGTCAGCTGAGAACTGCATCGTCGGCACGTTCTCACGACCGACCGAGGCACGGGCGCAGCGTGTCTCCGATAACATTGCTGGCGTCCGGTAATGGCGGCGCTTCGGGGTCGTCTGCCAGTGCCGTCTTACGAGGCGGTGTATCGGAGTATGGGCCAAAACCGATCTCAGCTGTCATTCGTTCCAAACGAGCGCACAGGTTTGCTTCCATGGTTGGCAGAGCGATGAAAACACTGTCCTACAGTAATGTTGGTGCAAGATGAGTTCTCATACTAGTGCCAAAACGTTGTAGAAAGTGGGACGAATCACATTCAAAATAAATAAACGTCAGCACTAATATCTGTAACGAGAGGTAAACTTCAGCATTAAGCGTTTGCTTGCTTTCTAGGAGTGACTTTGAAACTACTTCAATACCTTCAGTGGTAGGTCTATTCGATACAAGGAGCAGATATATATTGTAACCAGAATGGCCTAACCCGAGTGTTTTGTGTTTCGTTTATGGAATCTATTATTCGAAAGAAAATGAGGTGCATCTTGAAGAAATGATGGTAGGTAGATCGGACATTAGAGAACTGATGATTTAGAAATTTTTATATAGTGTATTGTCGTTGGATACTACAGGTCTGCCTGTGATTTGCGCGATAAGTAGTTCATCTATGGAAACTTTATGAATCTTCAGAGGAAGGTAGGAGCGGCATACTTGGTTGTTTTTAGGCATCAAGAACCAGTGCTCGGAGGCTGTGTTTATTTCCTTGGCTAGTTATATATTTGTCGCATGCTGTATCCTCTTACTATATTCTTGAGTCGAGTCGGAGGTTAACTTTCCGTAGTGGGTGTTGTTGCTGAGTTGCTTGATAGGTTCCTTTTTATAGTTTTCTATGGGCCCGATTTCTATTCTACCACCCTCGTTGGCAGGTTTTTTAACAATGTCCTTACTGTTTGAGATTTGTTTCAAGACGTCGTTTACTGCATCAGTTAAATTCTTCGCTTTCGACTCTGTCTAGTTGTGCTGAGAATTTTGCTTCAGACTAGTTTTATGAGTTGGTCTAACTCTTGGCATTGTTCTGCATTTGATGTCCAAATGCTTCGCGATTCCAGAGACTCATTCCTTACGTGTTCTCTATCTGCCTGATCAAAAATGGATTCTTTGATGCATAAATGTCTTGAAAACTCAGTTACATCGTTGTGGAGATTGTACTCGTCCACTGCATTGTTTGTGGGCCAAAATGCAAGGCCGTGTTCTAGTAGACTGACATCAACTAGACTTATGCTTAGTGAAATGTCTACCACTTCGCTACTGCTTTCTGGGTGTTGGACTGCGGTTGCAGAGCTCTCTACCATGTTCATCGAATTATTCAAGGCAGAGTTCGGGGTATGATTTTCCTTGCGCTTTTCCTTGATGAGCAATTTATCTTCTCTATGTTCTACAAACTGGGCAAGTTCTTCATTTCGCTCTCCATATAGCTTAATGCAATTCAGTTGGTTGGCTAATAAAGTAAGCCAATTACCGCAATGTTCTTTTGAAATATTTTTTTGGCATAGATGCACTTTCTAAAATAGTGTTCCATTTCTCCAGTAATTTAGGCGGTAGGGTACCCAGCACACACCTGACTTTAAGTTTAAAATTTTTCGGAATTTTCTTTTCTTTGATGTAGCTTGAGTATATTTTCCAGTGCATTCAGGCAGTTTGTTGATTTCTCAGTGTGTGTGCATGATAGAGAAAAGAACGAGATTTACTGTTGCCTGCACTGCCCTTGGCCTTTGTTAGTCATTTGCGTTTCAGTCGGGCAGACCTCGGGGCATAACGTTTTCAGTTGGTGTTTTCTTACTAGAATCTGTGTAGTGGCTAGGTTTGTTTGTGTATCTGTTCCTGTGCTAGCATTTCCAGGTGTTTTGTAAAGGAAGTGCGTCCATTTGTTGCATGTGCTTGTTGTATGGGTTCAGTTTGTGGCGTTACTATCCCGTCCTCCGCATGAATGGATGCTTCTTGTGTCTAAGCTATGGTGGGGCGTGTGTTGCAGCTAAATTTCATACAATGAACGTTATAACTTCCAGTGAGTTTAGCATTACGTTATCTTCAAGGTTTTTGAAAGCGTCACATCTTGGGCGAGAACAAGGTGTTATGTAGGCAGTAAAATTGGGTTTACTTAAGCTAGTTTTAGCTGCACTCGTTCAAACGTTGTCACGCGATCGAATGTTCATGTTACATGAACATTCGATTATGTACCCTTTGAATGTTCAAAAGGTACATTAAACGTGCATCGCATGGACCAGGGGACGAAATTGCCGAAAGCAGTGGCACAACTATATAAAGGGGCCCTGCAACAATATTTGAGCAGGGTCAAAAAGCGCTGCCAATCGGTAGTCGAGGCTCCCGAGAACACGCGAGCCAAATATTATAGCGACGCGAGCGGCCTGGAATTTACAATAAATTCTCAAAGTCAGCTGAAAATCGCTCCCTCTTCTCTCGACAAGTGATGTATTAGTCCGCAATATACGACGCGATGGTCGGCAGTTCCACCATTGGCTGATGTTATAATCACGATAACACCCTCATTATTACCTTATTTGTTGATTTTGTGTTGAATAAGTAGATAATATGTATGTTTATTAGGGGTGTGCGAATATCAAATTTTTCGAATACGAATCGAATACGAATATCCACCTTCGAATATCGAATATCAAAGGAAAAATGCATCCACAGTAACAATATTTTAATTAACATGTAGCTATTTGAAAAAAAAAACACATTAACAGCCTGACTGGCAACATAACATACACTGCTTTCTCCAGAACACAATGTCCAGGCTAGCACAATGCACATCACAACACAAGCAAATATCACGGCACAATGAAAGTCTTGACTAGATGTTATCATGAAGAAATATGAGTTGCTCCACATGATCAGTCAGCAGGCGCTCCCTTCTAACAGAGACAGCCCCCCTGCCACTGAAAAGGCACGCTCTCTTGGAACAGAAGTGGCTGGTATAGGGAGTTACATGGGGCAAAGCTTTGCATACTGGGGTATCTGAAGGTGCCTACAGTACGCCACCAGTCACATGGGTCACTGTCTTTCTTCAGAGGTTGTCCCGCATAGTGAACGAGTGGTAGTGCGGCACGTTACGGCCGCATAATATGGAAAATGTACGGTTACATGATCGCCAACAGCGGTGCACGTCGGAGATGCACCAGCAATAAATTACACGTATTGGGGCGCTCGTCGCAGCCAGATATGGTGCTTCCGTGTACTTACCATGTTTATCGCTCCTCTCGGCAACGTTTTTAGCTATACGAACGCGTCAGAAATGTGGAAGACGAGTTATTTTATGCATGATAATCGAATCGCATATTCGAATTTTTCGAATATTCGAAGTTATCGAATATTCGAAACTTCTCGAATACACGATTTTCGAATCGAATACGAATATTTCGAATGTAATATTCGACGAATATTCGAAAAATTCGAATATTCGCACACCCCTAATGTTTATATTGTGTTATGCCGTTAAAACACCAAACAAACATTAATATTAGCACTTCTGGTCTCACCGACAGCTCGTCTGCTCGTAGTTGCGTGGTTGCGTGTTCTTCACCATGCGCAGTGCCGAAATCGTGAATATTTCTGTGCTTTTGACCATCGCCAGTTGCCGTTGAGAGTGGCAGCCGTTCGAGTGTTGCTTCGTCAGCTGGAAAATGCATCATCGGCACGTTCTCACGACCGACCGAGGCAGCGGTGCAGCATTTCTACGATAACAATGCTGGCGCCGGCTAGCTTAGGATACCTCTGTTCGCTGTATGGCGAGAGTCCCGTTCGCTGTCCAGTATGTCATCGAGCCGTACCTCGGCGTATCCTCCCCGTAGTGTCACGTTCCCGAGAAACCTCGACACAGCAACCAAGCAGGCTCGCATTTTCACGGTAGCTGCAGACAGCCGGGGGATGGGTCCGCGCCGGCCCGATGCCCCACGATCCTTTCTTCTAGTCTTTAGTTCTTTGTTGTCAGCCCGCACTCGCTGTGCGCCCGCATTCGAAGAGCAAACACAATCGAAGTACCGCCACTGGGAGAAGGGTGCACGGAGCTTTGCCGTGTTGAACACGATTCAAGCGCGAGCAGCGCGACAAGGCAGTGTATCAGAGTGTGGGTCGAAACCCATCTCAGCTGTCATTCGTTCCAAACGTGCACGCAGGTTTGCGTCCATGGTTGGCAGAGCGATGAAAACACTACGGCAGTTCGAGGTGCACACCCAACATTACGAAACCGACTCGCAGTTTTAAGCACGCGCGATACACGGTGCGATGAGCTTCGCTCGACGACGGCCACGCAAGCCGACCGGAAGTGGCGCCACAGACGACGTCGTTACGCCGAGACCCCAGAGAGAAAAAAATGAAGAAAAAAAATGCCGCCGGCGCTGACGTAACTCTTCGGCGCCTCCTCGCGAATCCTCGCACCTCCGACCTCCCTCCCTTCACGCCCCGCGCAGCTTTCCGAGCGCTCGCGGCGTTGAGTTGAGGGAGAAAGCTGCGGAACGTGATCTCTATAATTTGGTAACACCACTTAGACTTGACGGATTCGAAAAATTTTTTGCGGCATATGGCTCGTGAAGACTCATACGTCATTAATGAGACTACTCCAATATAACTAAGAAAGGTGTTGCAGGGCCCCTTTAATGTAGCAGGTCACAACTTCGACTATCTCAAACTTTAAATACTTCAGTCAAATTTCTGGTCCCCAAGAGGCAAAACATATATAGAGTCATGCCTTATTCACAAGTTTAATACACTCCAGCCAGTAGGTATAAGCGTTTCAGAGGGGGCGCTTGAATCCACAAGATATGGTAAATACCCAATGAAAACGAATGAGAGTTAAGCCCTTCTTCTAGGCATTTCTAACATACCATTGTCAAGTGATGCTTACATATTGTTACGGGAAAAATACAATACTGAGTCAGAAGCAAGCCACAGCACAGCTCACAACACAACGTCGACTTCTTGACCTCTTTTCAGCTGCCTTTTCAGGGTATTTCCCACTATGCCGTATTAGCGTAGGTAAAAACCACGCAACACCACACCCCCCACGGCAAAAGCGCCGACCCGACGCGTCTATGGGGCCACAGCAGAAGAAGGGTGGGAGCGCTTGAGCCTGGATACGTGGACGACGTCACGCGATAACAGAGCTGAAGAGTTTGTGGCATTAGCCGGGACAATTTAGTATGTAGCGTCTGTCACTTGTCGAAGCACGCGTTATGGGCCCGTGTATCGTGAACGCAGCTTCTCAGGGAGGCCGGCACGTCGCGTGGGGGACCAGAGAAGAACGAGGGAATCCGTTGGAAAACGTTCGTCACTATACCGCTCGTCGTAACGGTGCTTCTGTGTTTCTTGAGAAGCCGTCAGTCTGTTGCGGGCAAGCTGACGGGCATGGTCAGCGCGGGCAATAGCATCGCGTGCGTATTCCGTGGTCGACTCTGCAGAAGCCGGAAGGAAGGTATCCAATGGCAACGTCGGTTCGCGTCCAAACAAAAGGTAAAACGGTGAGTACCCAGCGGTGTCGTGCCGGGAGGAATTCTGCGCGAACGCCACGTAGAGCAATGCAAGGTCCCAGTCACGATGGTCGGTCGACACGTATTTCGAAAACATGTCTGTCAGGGTTCGGTTTAAGCGCTCTGTCAGCCCGTTTGTCTGGGGATGGTAAGAGGTCGTGAGCTTATGCTGGGTGGAACAGGAACGCAGGATATCGTCAATCACTTGAGAAAGGAAAGTACGGCCTCTGTCTGTCAACAGTTGTCGTGGGGCACCGTGCACTAAAATAAGATCCCGAAGCAAAAAATCAGCGACGTGTGTAGCGCAGCTGGTAGGCAGGGCTCGCGTTATTCCGTAGCATGTCGCGTAATCGGTAGCAACGGCAACCCACTTGTTTCCTGAAGTGGATGTTGGAAAGGGACCGAGAAGGTTCAAACCGACTGGTAAGAAGGGCTCCGGTGGAATGTCGATAGGCTGAAGATACCCAGCAGGAAGTCGCGACGGCTTCTTGCGGCGCTGACAAACTTCGCAGGCGTTGACATAACGCCGCACAGAGCGTGCAAGGCCAGGCCAGTAGAAGCGACGGCGCACACGGTCTTACGTGCGAGAAACGCCAAGGTGACCAGCGGTCGGGGCGTCATGAAGCTCGTGGAGGACTGTGGAACGCAGGTGCTTTGGTACGACCGGCAGTAAATCGGGTCCGGCGGGTGACAAATTACGCCGATATAAGGTGTCATCTTTGAAGGCAAACATGCGTATAGAGGCGTCGTGCGGGGAGGATCGCAGCCGTTGCATTATTTGACAGATATGCGGATCCCGACGCTGCTCGTCGCCGAGGCGAAGCAGCTGGGAGAGCGAAAATACGCAGTTGAACGAGGCACGGTCAGCCACAGGGTAGCGTGATAGGCAATCCGCATCTTGGTGCAGTTTTCCACTCTTGTACACGAACGTGTAGGTATGCTCCTGCTAACGGAGTGCCCAGCGAGACGACCTGTGGGATCTTTCAAAGAGACGAGCCAACAAAGGGCATGATGGTCGGTGAGCACCGTAAATTGTCGACCGTATAAATAAGAGGGAAATTTCGCAACTGCCCACACCATAGCGAGGCATTCGCGCTCCGTGATTGAATAATTGCGCTCCGAAGTGAACAGCAGACTGCTGGCTTAAGTATCACGTGATTCTGCCCACGTTGTCGATCGACCAACAAAGCGCCGATTCTGCAACCACTGGCGTCAGTGCAGACTTCGGTTGGCGCGGAAGGGTCGAAGTGGCCCAAAACAGGGGAAGATGTGAGCAGTGTGACGAGCTTCGAGAAAGCTGCTGCTTTCTATAGTTCAGCTATGGACAACTATAGTTCAGTGAAACGCGTACTCTCTCCCCTTGCCTCGTTTTCTTTCACGGAATACCTCTCTCCTCCTGATTCATGAAATTCGTCGCGGGAGCGCCGACTTCTTCCCGACCCCCGCTTTCGCAGTTGAACTCTCCTCTTCCTTTCTTGAAATTAGAGGGGAGGTTACTAGACGTATAAAAACAAGCGCTAAGAATTGCAGTTGTAGCCTCAGAGAAGAAAAAAAATGTTGCAGTGGCTTAGCTCGGCTATGCGAGGATTACGTAGCGTTACCAAAGGTTCAGTTAATTATTCTTAGTTGTCCTTATTGTCTCGGATTAGCCTGATTATCATGCTTACTTGTGTTGCATTGAGACACACATGGGGCACGTATTAGGTGGCACATGTATATTTATTTTACCAGGCAACTGATTCGGAATCCGATGAGTTAAGCTTCTCCGCTCTTCTGCGCCGTTGAGCAGCATTTGCGCTCTCCTTCTCCATGGTTATACCACATTGGCAAACGCCAGTCAGAGGCGCTATCAAGCGGCTCCAGCGCAGTGTCAGACGGCAACTGCTCAGCGAAGGCGAATAGCTGCGCGCGCGCCGGCGCCATAACGTCTGCCAAGGCTACGACGTCACTCCCCTGGAAAGCGCAGCCCGATGGTGGCGAGTCGCGCGCGGCGGCGGCGGAGTGCGCGGGAGTTGCCGGCTCCGGTGCGTGACATCACTGATCCTCGCGCAAGCGCAGCACGGCTCTTGAGGATCCATGCGAAACTGGCTCGGCTAGGCCAGTGCAGCTAAAGCTACAAAAGTCCGCTTCTCGGAACATCGGCTCCAGCACATACTCCCTGTTTACGTCCTGCCTTTTTTTCGGTTTCCGCTGACAGCAGATGACGAAACACGGTGAGTGTCCTCTAGGAGTGCGCTTAGCTGGGCTGGTTGGTACATGATTGAGAAGTAACCCAACAGCGCTATACACGGGACGGAGAATAAGAACGACTTCATGTCTTGGCCAAGTCCGTGAAGGCCGCGCGCAACCTATGCCTTGAAGTATTTTCTGTGAAGACCCACAAAGACGGTAGCCAATTCAGAGCCATCGTCTCTGAAAATGGAACTTGGCAACGGAGCGCGGCTTCTTACTTGCAGTCGTTCCTAGATGCCCTCCCCGACGATGATCCGTGTGTCATCGCAAGCCAGAACAGTGTGTCTCAATACCTTCAGACCTAGTGCCCGAAGCGAGTAGGTGGATTCTCGGTTGACGTGAAAGACTTGTTTTATTCCTCGCCCCATAACCTTGTCTGTACTGAAGTGAGCGAATGTATTGATAGGTATGGGAACACAAGATTTGAAAATGTCTGCGGAATTCATGTCGACAAGTTCCTTGAACTTCTTACCTTTTACCTTCATTCGACCTTCATCAGCTTTAATGACTCCATTTTCATTCAGCGGGATGGTGTGTGCATAGGTTGTAATATTGCCCCCGTCCTTAGGAACATTTTGCTGCAAGATTTGACAGAAGCCTCGTGGCCCACCTTGCGCTGACCAGTATGACCAAGGTTTTCCGGTTCGTGGACGACTTCCTTGTGCTTCACACGAGTGGGTCGTCAGCACAGGATATTTTTGACATATTTCAGAGTCAAATGAAACCACTAATTCTTACTGTTGAGCACCCCTGCGAGAAAAAAATAAGAATTTTAGACCTTGAGCTGTCGTTTAATACTGACCATGTGTGCTGGCAATATAAACCCCGCACGAAGAAAGCAATCCTACCCTTCATGTCAGCGCACTCTAAACTTGTTAAGAGGGGTACTGCCGTCACCTGCCTAAAAGCGTCTCTGACCCGCTCCGGCCACCACCAGGTGTCGGGTAGCTTCGACCACCAGCTGGAATGTCTCAGCCATGCTGGTCATCCCCAGGCGCTGCTGGTGTCTGTTGCCGAGAGGCTATTGGTGAGCTTGACCAATAGGAGGGGCAGCACGCGACAAAGAGGATGAAAGGCCTCGTGCAGGTACGGCGGTTATACCTTATGTTCACGAGGTATCACACATGCTGAAAAGGGTTGCTGGTAAGATTGGTGTACGCGTTGTATTTAGTTTAAAAAACAAACTTGCAGCGCTGTGCCGAAAAGTGAACAAAGGGGGCAAGAAAGATATCTGTGAGAAATAGCACAGAAAGCACTCTGTTGAATGTAGGAATGCTGTAGTGTACAAGATTCTATTTTCGTGCGGAAGATGCTACACCGGCCGAACCGGCTGATGTTTGAACGACCGGTTACGACAGCACGCGTACTCGCTTAACGGATCAGTGCCCAGTCATTTAGCCCAGCACTGCAAAGCATGTGGCTGTCAGCCAATTGTTGAGCGGTGCACCATTTTGGAAGCGTACAATCAGCAAAGAACACGAGAGATTAGTGAAGCGCACCATATCCATGCGCACGGAAATGCGTGCGTCAGTGTTCCTTCAATTTATCTACATAACTGCGAACTCAATTATTTGTCAAAACATGACAGCCTGTTCTGCCGACGCATCTATTATGATGACTTCTCACCCATCTTTGCCCATTGCGCAGTTACTGTGTGTGTGTTTTTTTTTTGTTGCTCTTGTGCGCAGTGCTTCCGGATATATTGCATATCCAAGCAATAAACCACTGGTTGTTAGTTCAGCGCTTGTGTCTGTCGTTCTTCTTCTCCGTCCCGTGTTTAGCGCTGTTTGCTCTCTTCTCAGAGTGTCCTATACTTTCCGTAGTGCACACAGCTTTAAATGGCGACAGCCAGTACAAGTCCATACGCCACCACTTTGCACGAGGGAAACATGCCCCATACATCAGGTGCAACGGCGCCACGACACATGACATTAAGAATTTTATCGCCGCTGCACCACGGTACATAACACATTTCATCCTTCAGCGGGCCATTACCGACAGTACATACAACGGCGACACCACTGTGCAGGTTCTCAACACTCTGGTAAAAGCATTTCAGAACGGACCAGGCGCAAAAGTCCCCCTTACAACAATGCTGCCTAGAAATCAAAACAAACACCGATCACGCATTGCACAATCACGCACACTCCTAACTCATGCACGAGGAAATTCACCACGCGGAAATTGACCAGGACCCTGACATTCTGCTCGCTCGGGACGGCCTATACCCTAACTTATCAGTCGTCGAAGTAACTTGAAGTAACTTCAATTACAAAAGTAGGAAGCAATTTAAGCAGACACAGCCAATAATACTATTACGGAGCGCCCCACGAACCAGAACAACACGGTCTGCATGCTCCAAGCACAAGCTGCAACATGTGCCCCACGATAACTAAGTCACAAGAAGCATCTGCTCATGCGGTGGACGGGATAGTAACGCCACAAACAGAGCCAACACAACAAGCAGAGGCAACAAATGCACGCACGTCCCTCGCAGAGACACCTGCACACGAACAGATACACAAACAAACATCGCGTCAGACCTCACCACTAGCACAAAGAGTAGTAAGAACACACCACCTCAAAACGTTGTGCCCCGGAGATTCACCCGACTGAAGCACAAATGACTAACAAACGTCAACGACAGTTCAAGCAACAGTAAACTTGTTCTCATCTCCATCGCGTAAACTCGCCGCAAAACCAACAATGCATGCATTTCAATTTGGTTTACATTGATAAAGTGTGCTCGGAGAACTCTTGTGTAGTTTATTTCAACACCATTGGTTTAATATTAGAGGAGAAAACCAAGTTCAAAGTTTTATTTTTAAATTTCGCGCCGAACTTTGTAATTCATGACGTAAAACATTTCAAAGAGCATTTAACGTATTTTGGCGCCACTGGCCCGACGAAATTTCCACAAACTCGTTATGTCAAGTCTCTGGCCCCCTCAGAGGACAATGTACTTTGATTTAACCGGTTAGGAACTACGTAGGCCCAAGCAGGCGCCGTCAAAAATACGTGATGTCACGGCAAATGGTGCGGGAATTCCAAGGTGGCGTCGCCACCTGTGTTTTCTTTTTGCGCGTTTTCTCGCTTAATAAGCGTCTTCTCGCAGCAAGCGTGGTGTTTTTGGTATCGTGGAAGACTAGTTTACTAATGCGAGAAAAATCGTTTTGCTCTTTAGTGTCCTTTTAAGAAAATTCCGAAAGTTTTTAAAGTTAAGGTCACATTTGCTCGGGGTACCATACCGCCTCAAGTACTGTCGCGATGGAATAGCATTTTAGAAAGCGCATCTTTGTCATTAAAATATATTTCAAAAGAACATTACGAAAATCAGCTTAATTTAATAGCCGACCAACTTCAATAGCATTAAACTATCTCGAGAGCAAGATAAAGAACTTGTAGTATCCAAGAACAATACACCTATTGATTCGCCTATTAATATTCCTAAATTATTGTTCATGAAATATACACCATCCACCCTACGGTCCTTTGTTCAAGATGCACCTCATTTTCCTTCCAATAACAGATTCCATTAACGAAACACAAAACACTCTCTGATCAGGCCATTCTGGTAACAGTATGTCTGAAGTAAGGTGACATATTGGGCTTGTTGGAACATACTCGACATGTTGAGCGCAAAAAAGGAACACGAAAACACAAGGATACCACACCAGCATACGTGAGTGCATGCCTGGTGGGGGATAAGATTTTTTGTTTTTCTTTATGCTTATATATGACACGTTTCTTCTATTAAACTTTCAGTTGTTAGACAGCGCTTGTGAAGTGCATTTCCTTGTGTTTTCGTGTTCCTTTTTCGCGCTGAACATGTCGAACAGTATGTCTGTTCCTTGTATCGAGTAGACCTACCACTGAAGGTATTGAAGCAGTTTCAAAGTCACTCCTAGAAAGCAAGCAAACGCATAATGCTGAAGTTTACCTCTCGTTACAGATATTAGTGCTGACGTTTATTTATTTTGAATGTGATTCGTCCCACTTCCTACAATGTTTTGGCACTAGTATGATAACCTCTCCTGCGCCAAAATTATTGTTGGACATCTAGAACACAACTGCTTAAATCGTCTCGGGTAACGCGTTCCACGTATCTCCGTTACATAGACGGCATATTTATTATATGGGAGCATAGCATAAGCGCTCTAAGCGCACTCATTGATCGCTGTAACAATTTTCGTCTTCTGAACGAAAAATTGTAGCGCAAAGCAACACACGGACAGACAAAGAGCACGGGACTGGCGCTAACTTCCAACTGTGTCTATTGAAGCAACGTACGTACATATGTACACAGCACAAGAGCAGCAAGGGCATGACACTCGCAATAATCAGGCAGAAAGCTAAGCGGGAAATCATATCTCTAAGCATTGTCAGCAGGAAATCATATTTGGCAAACATTGCATAACAAGATTGCTCCATGACTTTGGCGGTTGCACGCGTGTTCTACAGATTGCTATTTTGAAACTGCTAGAGGAAAGAAAAAGGACCAAAGAATAAGCAACACAAACACTTGCACATTGTTCGTAAGATTCGTTCTTACATCGCGATAACAAGGGTTCCGAATGAACAGAAACTAGGGAACAAACCGCCAAACATAAAAGCGATGCTTCATTATAGATCGCAGACGAAGTATTCAGATCATAACCAATCAGAAAAACCAAAGAACAAGAAACAAAAAAAACAAAAATAAAACAAACAAGAAACATTGTTTTTCTTTTCTTTTTTCTCAAATGGAAGCGCGTGTGCCTCTGCAAGCAGATATGTAAACAGAAAACGACAACAAAACTTAAAGGTCCAATGGGGTGCGCCAAAAAACAAAAAAATCAACAAGGAGTAACGGCAACAAGACTTAAACCTACAAGGGGGCTAAATAAAACAGCAAATGTGAAAGTAAGACAAACCGAATGACGTAAAAATGAAGGCTGTCTTTCCAAAAAGGTCACTTCACTACTCATGAGTGTTATTGAAGGCGTGCTAATGCAGTTGTCACCTGTCTTTAAAATATAGTAGGCTTCAACTATCTCCCATTCCGTCCTTTCTAGTGCCCTCTTTAGGAAACTTGTGCGCGCAAAATCAGGTGTGCACCCGCATCTATTGCAATGCTCGGCCAAATGGCCTCCCGAGTTGTTCTTAAAGGGACACTAAAGAGAAACAATGAATTGGTTTAGATTGATAAAGTATGCTCGGAGAACTGTTGTGTAGTTTATTTCGCCACCATAGGTTTATTATTAGTGGAGAAAACCAAGTTCAAAGTTTCATTTTTAAATTGCGCGCCGTACTTTGTAATTCGTGACGTAAAAGATTTAAAAGAGCATTGAACGTATTTTGGCGCCACTGGCTCGACGAAATTTCCAAAAACTCGTTTTGTCAAGTCTCTGGCCCCCTCAGAGGACAATGTACTTCGATTTAACCGATTAGGAACTACGTAGGCCCAAGCAGGCGCCGTCAAAAACATGTGACGTCACGGCAAATGGTGCGGGAATTCCAAGGTGGCGTCGCCATCTGTATTTTCATTTTGCACGTTTTATCGCTTATTAAGCGTCTTCTCGCTGCACGCGTGGTGTTTTTGGTATCGTGGAAGACCACTTTACTAATGCGAGAAAAATCGTTTTGCTCTTTAGTGTCCCTTCAACAGACAGTGCGTGCTCTCCGGCCCTCTCATTGAAGCACCGACCCGTTTGTCCAATGTAAACTTTTTGGCAGCTGAGGGGGATCTTATATACGACATTGGTATCACATTCGGTGAAAGTAGTGTCATGTTTCTTGTCACATTTCTTGCTCTTTCGTTTTGGCGTCATGGAGCATACATTCGAGAGCTTGCATGGAGCCGTGAACACGACTTTGAGAGCGCGTTTTTCAAGTTGTACGAGTACATTGTACTCTCAAAGTACAATGTCAATGTCGTGTTCCCGGCTCCATGCAAGCTCTCGAATGTATGCTCCATGACGCCAAAACGAAAGAGCAAGAAATGTGACAAGAAACATGACACTACTTTCACCGAATGTGATACCAATGTCGTATATAAGATCCCCCTCAGCTGCGAAAAAGTTTACGTAGGGAAAACGGGTCGGTGTTTCAATGAGAGGGCCGGAGAGCATGCGCTGTCTGTCAAGAATAACTCGGGAGGGCATTTGGCCGAGCATTGCAAAAGATGCGGATGCACACCTCAGTTTCCGCGCACAAGTTTCGTAAAGAGGGCACTAGATAGGACGGAAAGGGAGATAGTTGAAGCCTACTATATTTTAAAGGCAGATGACAACTGCATTAGCACGCCTTCAATAACACTCATGAATAATGAAGTGACCTTCTTGGAAGGACAGGTTCAATTTTCACGTCATTTCGTTTGTCTTACTTTCACATTTGTGGCGTTTTTGTTTTCTAAGAGAGCCAAATGCGCTTTAACTGAAACTGAGAAAAACGCACTTTTTTGCTACTGCAAATATGGTCGGGCCTGCTCCAACAATTTTGTGTCAGTGCGTTCCAGTCCCTTAATTTAATTCTATATTGTGGCTAAATTCTATATAGCCCACTCTGGTCAGTATTCAGGAGTAAACTTTGTATTTGGCTCTTATAGGTTGGAACGTTTCATATGGGCTTGAATTAGCTCGTAAAAGAGGTCTAAAACGATTCGAATGTGCGATACTGTAATATGTTGCGATAAAAACAATCTCCTTGTGCTTCCGTCGGTGCCGTCCTTCGTCGCATGCACGTAATGGCGATGACTAGACTTGAAGAGCGAGTGGTACTTTATGGCAAAAGGCGCCCTATTCTAAACTGTCGGCATCGTTTTCTTGTTCCTGGCATCTACTTAAGACCTTTAAAAGTGCTCCAGGTCTTCTTCTTCTTCTGAGCTCGTTTTATGCCTTGCCATTTCGGATCACTTCTTCTTCTTCTTCAAGGAATAGATCGGTGCCCAATATCTTCATTTCATATATCTCTTATTTCAAATATACCATCTTGGAGCTCAAGAACGACATGATACTGTAGCGCTAAACTCCAAAACAAACGCTAAGAGACAAAAAGAAGCAGTAAATTCGGCATCTTACTCTTTATCTACGATTCTTGCCCAACAATATCATGTTCTTCAGTAAGTGCCGGCTCACCCTAAAAAAACTAACTCTGGGATGTAAACACTATACCAAAGCAACGAGCACACAAATGGAACAGATTGGATGACACCATGTTGGTTTTTTTGGTCACGATTGTCTACGCAGCGCTGGATTAATGAATGTGGCTCAGTTTGATTGAAACAGATGCGTCTTGTTGCCGTTATTTCTTGTTGATTTTTGTTTTTTTGACGCACCGCATTGGACCTTTGAATTTTGTTGTCGTTTTCTCTTTACATATCTGCTTGCAGAAGCACACGCGCTTCCGTTTGACAAAAAAGAAAAGAAAAAAAATTTTTTGTTTGTTTTTTGTTCTTTGGTTTTTTTGATTGGTTATGCTAGGAATACTTCGTCTGCGATCTATATGAAGCATCGCTTTTATGTTTCGGTTTGTTTTCTAGTTTCTGTTCATCCAGAACCGTTGTTATCGCCATGTAAGAACAAATCTTACGAACAATGTACAAGTATTTTTGTTGCTTATACTTTGGTCCTTTTTCCTTCCTCTAACAGTTTCAAAATAGCAATCTGTAGAACACGCGTGCAGCCGCCAATGTCATGGGCAATCTTGTTAGGCAGTGTTTGCCAAATATGATTTCCTGCTGACAATGCTTACAGATATGATTTCCCGCTTAGCTTTCTGCCCTTGCTGCTCTTGTGTTGTGTATATATGTACGTACATTTCTTCAATAAACACAGTTGGAAGTTAGCGCCAGTCCCGTGCTCTTTGTATCTCCGTGTGTTGCTTCGCGCTATAATTTTTCCTTCAGAAGTCATGAACCAACTAGGCCAAGAAAACGTTTTGCTAAAGGAATTTTCACCCTGGTAATAAAAATAGCATGCACCATTCTTCCAGTGAAAAAAAAAAATTCGGCAGATCCCACGCGTTGTGGGAATCGGTTTCATGCGAAGCAGTCAGTGAGTACTTCTATGATGTATTTCATGGCTTTGAGCCAAGTGTTACGAGGCGGATCGACGTGTTTTTGTAAGTGTAGTACCTAAGTGCATAACGTGGGCTTACCAGGCACGTCGACAACACTGGCGTTTAAAGGGTAACTTATGGTGCGATGTAACGTCAGTTCTCACGTTAGAGTAGACACGTCAGTATTACCGAAACAAAGTGCACTTTATGGTGCAGTCATGTGAATATCAGACATAACTTTCGTTAATGTATTCATCCGGGGTCGAGCAATGCTTCAATATTAGTTGCTGAATCATGGGAATACAAATGTAATGTTTACTAGACTGCTATAAAAGCGGAGCCAACGCTGGAACCACAGACGTTTGTCTGATATGGCGGCTGTATCTTAGGAATACCTATGTAGTGTTTATTGCTTTCTTGTAAAATTAGGCAGCCAGCACCACAACCATAATTGACGTTGCACAGACATTACGCTTGCATAGGCTGTTTTTCCAAACCTGTTTATAGACCTGGCGTGGCTCTGTGGTAGAATACCTGAGTGCCACGCAGAATGCTTGGGTGTGATTCCTGACGGGATCCTAACTTACATTCTTTCCATTCGTCGGGTGAACGCTGCCGATCTCGGCTTTTCTTAACGCTCTCGCATTTAAATTATCTGTTCTGGCCGTTGCTGCGTAGATATGAACTCTCAGTAGTCTGTGGCGCATACCCGTAAACCGCGGCCCGTGGTAAACGGGTATGTGCCACACGTGTCTGGAGGAAGGGGTTTGACGACGCACGCGGCAGGATTTTCATGTTATTCATGTTATGACCCGACAGCGCTATTCCTCAGATCCTCTTACCCTCCTATGCCAATTTTGGTCGACACCAAGATAAGGAGGTGATCATGAGAGTACCCAGACGTAGGCGGCGAGATAGATAGATAGATAGATAGATAGATAGATAGATAGATAGATAGATAGATAGATAGATAGATAGATAGATAGATAGATAGATAGATAGATAGATAGATAGATAGATAGATAGATAGATAGATAGATAGATAGATAGATAGAAACGCTCAAAGTGCCAAAGGTTCGCTAAGAAATGCTTCGCATTTAACAACTTCTTAGATACGACGGTATCTGTTGAAACAGGAAAATAAATGACCACGCCCTACAGGCAGCCAACAATACCTACATTACACTAGTCATCACCCGAGACACTGCAAACAAGGAACATTTGTCCTACAGCTTGCAGGAAGGATCGGTAGCGACGACGGTGACGATATTCAACACTTAAGCAACCTAGAGGGAACATTAGTTAAAAGAAATTACCCGCACGACGCTCTAAACAAGGTCTACAGCGAAGCATGTAAATTAGATAGGACATTAACAATGGCTAAAAGAGCCCCGGTTGCAAAGCCCAATCAGGCATTAGGAATTATAACCAAACACTCAAATGCGCTCCCAAACATGAATAGTGTCCTCCGCAAGTATTATCGAATATTAGCAAGCAACGAGCGGTTTAGAAAAGCGTTTCTTGAAGTGCCAAAAGTGCGGTGACATTTTTGTCTATGCAGAAGTTAATGGTCACTGTACTGCCAACAGAACACCGTTTTCTCGGCCAAGGTGTAAGACTTGCAGGCACCTTCTAGATGACATTATAGATAAAAGCACCGGGGGTGATCACCTCCATCATATAAAATGTAGTTTTACCTGTACTAGTTGAACCGTTGTCTACGTGATCGAGTGTTCATATTGTCCCAAACGGTACATTAGCAAAACAGGGCAGGCTGCTAATGTTAGATTGGGCGGGCATCATGCAGACACGACGAAGAAATTACCGAAAGCAGTGGCACAGCATTTTAACGTAGCAGGTCGCAACTTCGACAATCTCAAAGTTCCCATACTTCAGTCGAACTTCCGAACAGAAACAGAAAGTAAAGTCATGCCTTTTCCAGGAGTTTCATACACTCCGGCCTGCATGTATAAGCGCTTCAAAGGGTGCTCTTGAATCTACCCGACATGGTACATATCCAACGAAAGCCAATGACAATGAAAGATAAGCCCTTCTTGAAATTTCTAACCTGCCACTGTCACGTGGTGCGCCCATCTGACAACGATAATTCAGCGAAACGTGCCCCCTCCCCTCGTCTCCTATTTTTTTCCACGCGATAGCTGATTCTTTTTGACTCACCCAATTCGTCACGGCGGCTTTTGCTTCTCCCCCTTCGCGCTTTCGCACTTGAACTCTCCTCTTCCTTTCTTGGTATTAGAGAAGAGGGTACGGTGTATATACACACAAGCGCTAAGGAAAGCACTTGCAACCTGGAAGAAGAAACAGTCCGCTTCCCATAACGTCGGCTCCAGGACACAACGCGTGTTTACGAATTTGTCATCGCAAGCTTCCATCTTTTTTTAACTCATGCCTTCTAAGTTTTAGGTTTTGGTTTTTGGTTTTAAGTCTTTAGAGGCCCGGCTTTTCCATCCATACATCTCATGTCGTGTGATCACGCTCAATATGAAGTGGTCAGCACAGCTAAAAAACAAGCCTAGTAATTCTCAAGCCCGTGTTACTACGAAAGAACGATGTCTAAACTACTGTATGAACCAAAATAACTAAAAAAATAACAGCAATAAATAACCTGATATAACTAAAACTCTACGGAAACATCTGCCTGGCTCCTGTGCCGTGCCACCAGAGATGGCGCCACCGCCTCATCAAAAGCATGAATGCTCCTCCTATTGGCACTTCTCCCACTTCTCTGGCGGCGCATTCGTCGCTACACCTTTGCAGGGGAAAGAACCTGACGAAACTCGGTGCAAACGACAGGTATCACAGCTGCCGTAACACGCTGGAAATCTACGAAACACAAAAAAAATTACACCATTTCCCGCTAAAGGGACCATGAGGCGATGCGAAGCCAGAGCACGATCGCGTTCCGTTGGCATTCGTTGGGCATGCTACCGACCTCGCGTGGGAACCCTAGGCGCGTCGTGTCTTCCCTCTAGCCTAGCCGTTCATTCTCACAGGGAGAGCGGGGAACGCGGCCGACAGGCTTGCGAGAGGGGGGCAGGGTAGGAGAGGAGAGAGAGGGGGACGAGACGCGCATGCGCTGGCGCTCATCGCGGCGTTGCGCAGGAGAGAATTTCGGCATGTCGAGCCCGCATTTCAGAGGAGTCAACCGAAGCAAGCGCTGGACAACGCGCGCAGGGCTCTACCACTTGAAGGAGAGGAGAATAGAGAAGGAGAGTAGCGCATGCACCGCGAGAGCAGAAGCGAGAACGCAGGAGAAGCGCAAGCGCTGGGAGAGAAGTGGAGAGAGTAACGCGCAGTTGTTGGAGAGAGGGAAGGCGGAGAGTTGCGCACGCGTAGTGCGAATGCGGACTACCACGCCGCCGGACATACCCCGGAGCAAGAGATGCTTTCGCATCTAAAAGTAGCGGGCATGTCGCAATACCGAGTTCGCGAATCTCCCTAACAAGATTCTACTCCTGCCGGGGGAACCCTACATGCTTACCCAAGACTTTAGACAGTTATAGTTTAGCGGGTTGAGCGGAATAGCGGGATCGAAATGCGCATGCGCAGTACGCAAAAAGACCCGTAGCGTTTACCGTACGCACGCAATTTTTGAAATTTAGCGTTACCGTGTTTGCGTGGTTAGCGTAGTGCACGTAAAACATGGCGGCCGTTTTGGGCGCCCGCTTCGAATTCAATGTAGCGTCGATGTGGACGGATCCACTTCTTTCGTAGCAAACGACTGTGCGAAATGACTTCGCTTGCCTTCAGGTAGCTTTGACGACAGAGTATTACGGATAACTTGGCGTAGTTTTTGAGATCGCTTCCCATTTCGAACGTCCCTAGGCCTAACTAGAAGATCGGTGTAAACAAGTCTGCAACATGAACATTTTCGCTCTTGGTGTGTAGTTCATATTTATTTACCTTTATTGTCACTAAAAAAAGTAGTAATATTGTTGCATGCGGGGATACAGGCGAGCATTCTCGATTTTCTTCTTTTCAGTTTTTTTAACGCATTTGCCCTTCGCTAGGAGGCACCACCGTCCCAGCTTCGGCACGTAAACGCTATCCCGCTAAACTAAAAACACGCTTTCCGCAACTAACGTTTGCGGCACGGTAACGCTATTCCCTTAACCCCCGCTATCACGCTAACGCTAAGCTATAACCGTCTACAAGGCAGTTTTCGAATAGCGTACGCCAAGTTAGCGTTAGTGTTTGCGGCCTGCTATTTCTGTCACTTAACGGGAGCCCGCAAGCGGTTAGCGTACGACGCATGCGCAGTTGCGCGATAAGCCAACGCAAAGCTTTGCGTACGCTACTCGAAAGCTCCCTATTAGCGCCATCGACGGCTCGCTAAACGGGGAAGTGAGAATTCTGCGAACGGAAATATCAGCGGGACAGTGCTGCGCCCTACCTCAGGTTTCACAGTATTGGTGCTGTTGTTTTTTCACGGGAGGGGGGGGGTAACAAACTAGCAGCTCAAGATGATGTGAGCCTCTTTTAAACAACAAAAGAAATTGGCTTATGGTCCTAGGCGTAAGTGCCACTCACCTCTTTTCCTGCGTCCTCTCGTCCAACCAGGAGTGTCTTCTTGTCAACCAGACCGAGTGCCTCGTTCACAGGGCGAACTGCGATGATGACTTTCCCATCTCTAGTGGCGAGGTGGCAGAGCATGGCGGCACCTTAGCTTCTCCGAGTGTGGCTGTCAACTGAAGTGACGAGGCGGTGGAAGTGATCCGAGATTCTGTGAATAACCAACACAGGCAGACCGATTATTTGGATTTAAAAATACACTTGGTGCAACAAACCATAACTGTACAGACATATGACACGAGTGGTTCGCTTTAAATAATTTCTCAACGAAAACAAAAATGAACGTAAGAACAGGCGGGAACCTCGTTTTGCAATAGGCACAGGCTATGCGCGAATGAAAGCACTTGCTTTCTGAGAAATCGTTCAAAATGTGCTCCCGGCAAAATTCGGCAGATCCCACATACCATGGGAAACGATGTTATGCGAAGCATGCGGCTGGAAGGTGACTGTGGCGTAATTTTTCACATTGACCCAAACTTTAGGAAATGACGCTAAAGATATGTGCACATCGAATACGCACGTATACATGTTGAAGAGTCGCACATGTGTTATACAATCATCAAAATTGGCTAGCGCGAAAATGGACAAGGACTGAGAAGGAACACTGATGTACAGGACAGGCACTACTCGCAACTAAACTTTATTCAGAAACGTCTTCCTACATATATACAAAGCCGAGTGGCGCGCGCAGGCGCAATGCACATGACAGTCGACATGCTAATCAGGACCGGGATACCAAAACATATTCGCATTACAACCAAGTGTCTAAGAACAGTCTTTCCTTACTGCGCAGAACAACAGAAGTGTCACTGATACATTCACGGTCTTTCTTTTTAATATGATAAGCCTCCATTAGTTCTCTGGCCAGCGCATTCCCACTTCTGCCCAGAATTCGAATGCTAGACAGCACTGGCTCACAGGCACAGGTCCTACAATGCGTAGGCAGATGAAAAGTCAAATTATTCTTAACAGAGCGCTCGTGTTCCCGTGCTCGATCGTTGACGCAACGACCAGTCTGTCCGATATAAACCTTGCCACAAGTGAGTGGGATTTCGTACACGACGCCTACGGCGCATGTGACGTAGGGCCGGACGTGCTTTTTTCCGCACGTCGGTTTTTTAAGTGGGCCCGAAATGCGCGGGCATATCCCAGCCAGTTTATGCGGCGCTGAAAAAACTATAGGTACATTGTACCTATTTGCCACATTTTTTAAATTGTGTGCCACTTTGTGCACATACGGCACCACTTCCGGCCTTTTTTCTGCACGAGCAGAGCCAGGCCTCTTCTTCCCCTTCAGTTTCTGAAGGAGGGTTTCGGACACAGCAGTCAAGTTCGAGCAGGGGAACCCAGCCGCCTGTAGGCGCTCAATCTGGCTATTAAAACTATCCTGAGCCAAGTGAACGCAGGACTTTGCCAGCACCGATTCAAGGCATTGTGAGGCAATAGCTCGTTTTACAACCTTACTATGAGCAGAATCAAAGCGTAAAAGCTCTTTTTGGGCTCGCGGAGAGTACTTCCAGCAAATATGCTGCCCCCTTAAAAGCATATTAAGATCTAAAAATTGCAAGGGGAAGAAGAGGCCTGGCTCTGCTCGTGCAGAAAAAAGGCCGGAAGTGGTGCCGTATGTGCACGAAGTGGCACACAATTTAAAAAATGTGGCAAATAGGTACAATGTACCTATAGTTTTTTCAGCGCCGCATAAACTGGCTGGGCTATGCCCGCGCATTTCGGGCCCACTTAAAAAACCGACGTGCGGAAAAAAGCACGTCCGGCCCTACGTCACATGCGCCGTAGGCGTCGTGTACGAAATCCCACTCACTTGTGGCAAGGTTTATATCGGACAAACTGGTCGTTGCGTCAACGATCGAGCACGGGAACACGAGCGCTCTGTTAAGAATAATTTGACTTTTCATCTGCCTACGCATTGTAGGACCTGTGCCTGTGAGCCAGTGCTGTCTAGCATTCGAATTCTGGGCAGAAGTGGGAATGCGCTGGCCAGAGAACTAATGGAGGCTTACCATATTAAAAAGAAAGACCGTGAATGTATCAGTGACACTTCTGTTGTTCTGCGCAGTAAGGAAAGACTGTTCTTAGACACTTGGTTGTAATGCGAATATGTTTTGGTATCCCGGTCCTGATTAGTATGTCGGCTGTCATGTGCATTGCGCCTGCGCGCGCCACTCGGCTGTGTATATATGTAGGAAGACGTTTCTGAATAAAGTTTACTTGCGAGTAGCGCCTGTCCTGTACATCAGTGTTCCTTCTCAGTCCTTGTCCATTTTCGCGCTAGCCAATTTTGAAGATTATGAACCAACTAGCCCAACAACGTATACTCTTAAGTTATACAATCAGTTGTCTACAGTTGCGTAACGATGCCAACAGCAACATGGGTATTAACACCAGACGCGGTAAGCTGATATCTAGTGCTTATACTTTTTCGTTATGATGGAGAACGCACGCACGATTCACGAAACCGCGTGCATGTGTGGAAGGGGTTCTTGAGAGTTCTCCGGCAGGTGGCGGTGAGCGGAATGTCTGTTATTGTAATTGACGTGCGCATCGCAGACCTCGTTGAATCAGCTGCCTGTATGTTCGTGTTCTGTGTCTGCGGCCTACGATGAAGTTGCGCATCGCCGTCTTCTTATATAAGCGCACGCCTCCACACCTGCAATGAAGCCGCTTCCTGTGGACAACACAGTGGGATCACCACTCCAGGTCTGATAAAGTGCTAACACGCCAGTTTCTGTGACAAGAGAGTTTTTTTAGAGGTCATACACATGCGTGTGCACAGACGTTGAGAACGGCGAGCGTGAGGTGATGGTTGTGGTATCGAATGAACGTGGTAGCCAGGTCCAAGACAATGTCTACAGGACTGTTTGCCAGCCGGGTCATGTCGTCGACAGACTTTTTGTCAATGGAGCCGGCGACATGTCGGAACCTGAAGTAACGTTTTGCGTTCGTGACATATAGGTCGTCGAGGCTGGTATCTCAAGAAAGTGCTACGTAGACCAACTTCAGTGGTTGGCGCTAATCGTTTCAGTAGACTACTTGGGCGTATGTGGCCCTTTGTGACTTACATTGTAGCGATGCTGAAGCACAGAGACTAGTCAAACAAACGTATTTATTGAGGGCGAACCTGTGCCCACAACTCTAAGTGCCTGCGGTCGTAAAAACTACGACTCAGTCGAACACCATAGAGGTCATCCCACTGTCTTCCTCTTTCTCTTTATCCGAAGTCCCAAGCGCGTGGCGCATGCGAGCTGGGTCCGACCAGGTGCGCGTGCCACGATCGTCTTTGCGCGGTAACGACAATACGGCTCGCATGCGTGTCCTGTATGCGCAGGGATGGGCGCGTTATTTGAATGCGGCTAAGATGTCGCGGCATTATCCCCCTCCTCATACGCATCGTCCCGATGCGTCGGACAATAAAAGGATTCCTGGTGTGCCTCACTCGTTTTCCGGTGGTCTTTCATAGTAGGGCTTAATGCGGACTACGTGTACCACCTCCGTGGGATTGCGACGTCTTGGGCTGCCGTGTCCAGCGGACTTGACTTCCTAAGTCACGTCGGTTACACGATGAAGTACTTTGTAAGGGCCGAAGTATGGGTTGAGAAGCTTTTCGGAGAGTCCACAGCGGCGCACTGCGGTCCATATCCACACTTTGTCACCGGACTCATAAAGCGCCTCAGTACGTCGCTGGTTGTACCGACTGGAATGGACGCGCTGTTGGCGGCGTATTCTGTTTCTTGCCATCTGTCGTGCTTCCTCGGCTCTTTGCAAGAAATCGTCTAGGTCAGGTGGACAACTGCTTTCATCATCTAGTGGCAACATGGCATCCAATGGAGTAGTTACTCTTCGGCCGAATACAAGTTCGAATGGCGCAACTCGAGTTGTTTCTTGAACGGCTGTATTATATGCGAAGGTTATGTAGGGCAATATTTCATCCCACAGTCTTTGTTGTACATCGACATACATTGAAAGCATGTCAGTTAGAGTTCTGTTCAGGCATTACGTTAATCCATTCGTTTGAGGGTGGTATGCCGTAGTTCTTCTATGATCTGTATGTGTCATTCGCATCAGACATTTCATTAGGTCTGCAGTAAAAGCTTTTCCACGATCCGTAATAACTGCGATGGGCGCACCATGCCTGAGGACTATGTTGTTGACGAAGAACTTGGCAACTTCGAGAGCTGTTGCACTGTACAGAGAATCAGTCTCAGCGTACGGGTCAGATAGTCTGTGGCTACAACGATCCACTTCTTGCCTGTAGATGATGTCGGAAAAGGTCCTAAGAGATCCATCCCGACTTGTTGGAATGGGCCATGCGGCGGGTCGATTGGTTGGAGAAGGCCTGCTGGTTTCACGGATGCAGTTTTGCGCCTTTGACATTCACGACAAGTTTTGACGTAGTGCCGCACTGATGCTATCAACTTAGGCCAACAGTCTTTCCGACGCATTCTGGCAAATGTACGGCTCCCACCCATATGTCCAGATGTCGGTTCGTCGTGACATGCGTGCAGAATTTCTTCTCGTATAGCTGTAGGTACGACCAGCAAAAACTTCTCGTCGTTGGGCTCGAAGTTCCTCTTGTAAAGGACACTTCCTCGAAGGCAGAACGAAGGGAGACTTCTGGAGAAAATGTGCGGGACTTGAACGTCGAGTCCCTGGAGGCGTTGTATAAGCGACAGCAAATCTGGGTCATCTCGTTGTTGTTGAGTGATTTCCGATGCGCCGACGATGCCTAGGAACGGGAAGTCTTCGTCCACTGGCACATTTGTGTCAACTGGTGCGCGTGACAGGCAGTCGGCATCGCTGTGTTTTCTCCCGGATTTGTACACCACAGTAATATCATACTCCTGCAGCCTAAGGCTCCATCTTGCTAGTCTGCCTGACGGATCCTTGAGATTTGCCAGCCAGCACAGGGAATGGTGGTCACTGACTGCTCTGAATGGTCTGCCATAGAGGTAAGGTCGAAATTTACGTATTGCCCAGATGACCGAGAGACACTCTTTTTCGGTGGCAGAGTAGTTTGTCTTAGCTTTCAAGAGCTTGCGGCTGGTATAGGCTAACACTTTCTCTTCACCATTTTGGCACTGGACTAGGATGGCGCCGAGGCCGACATTACTCGCATCGGTATGAACTTCAGTGTACGCTGTCTCATCGAAATGGGCAAGGATTGGAGAAGCTTGTAGGCGTTTCCTTAACTCGTCAAAGGCTTCCTGTTGTGCGATTTCCCACATAAAGGGCACGTCGTCTCTTGTTAGATTTGTAAGAGGTTCGGCAATCTTGGAAACGTTTTCCACAAATCGCCTATAGTACGCGCATAAACCCAAAAAACGACGTACTGATTTTTTGTCTCCCTGAGTGTCGGGAACCTCGCGACCGCAGCTGTTTTTTCGGGATCTGGACGAACGCCTTCAAAACTAACGACGTGTCCGAGGAATCGCAGCTCTTCAAAGCCGAAGTGGCATTTTTCTGGTTTAATTGTCAACTCTGCTGAGCGGATGGCTTCCAACACTATGCGCAGTCGCTCTAGGTGTTGGTCAAATGTTGCGGAAAACACGACAACATCATCCAAATACACCAAACATGACTGCCATTTCAATCCCGCCAGGACAGCGTCCATCATTCTCTGAAACGTCGCTGGCGCGGTACACAGGCCAAATGGGAGCGCTTTAAATTCGTAGAGGCCGTCTGGGGTTACGAATGCCGTCTTTCCACGGTCCCGCTCATTCACCTCTATCTGCCAATATCCGCTCTTGTGATCCAGGGAGGAGAAAAATTTTGCACATCGCAGCCGATCTAGCGTATCATCGATACGCGGCAGAGGGTATACATCCCGTTTAGTTACGCTGTTCAGTTTTCGATAGTCGACACAGAATCGAAGTGTGTTGTCTTTCTTCTTAACAAGCACTACGGGAGACGCCCATGGGCTATTGGAAGGCTGAATGACGTCATCGGAAAGCATCTCCTCGACTTGCTTCTTGATGATTTCTCTTTCCTTTTGTGATACTCGATATCATCATCAGTCTGTCTAGGCCCACTGCAGGGCAAAGGCCTCTCCCATATTCCGTCAATCGACCCGGTCCTGTGCTTTCTGCTGCCACGTTATACCTGCAAACTTCTTAATCTCATCTACCCACCTATTAGATGCGAAGTATCTTAAGGCGGAGCTCAATCCGGTGGTGGTGGTGGTGGTGGTGGTGTGCGTTCTGACCACCCTTACTGCGCATGCGCATACCCTCTCCACACACCTCCTCTCCCCTCTCCACACCTTCTCTCCACACCTCCTCTCCACTTTCCCTCTCCCCTTCCCCTCTCCACTTTCCCTCTCCCCTTCCCCTCTCCACTTTCCCTCTCCCCCTTTTCACTCTTCCTCTGAAACGCGGGCTAGACATGCCGAAATTCTCCCCTGCTCAACGCCGCGATGAGCTCGAGCGCATGCGCGTCCCCTCCCCTTCTCTCTCCTCTCCTACGCTGCCCCCCTCTCGCCCGCCTGTAGGCCGCGTTCCCCGCTCGCCCTGTGAGAATTAACGGCCAGGCTAGATGGAAGATACGACGCGCGTAGCGTCCCTCTTCGCGTTCCACGACGCGAGGTCGGTAGCATGCCCAACGAACGCCAACGGAACGCGATCTTGCAAGTGCTCCGGCTTCGCATCGCCTCATGGTCCCCTTTAGCGGGAGATGGTGTAATTTTTTTGTCTCCCCCTCACGCGTTTGCCATCTCTTGGAATCCAGTCAGTTACCCTTAATGACCACCGGTTATCCTGCCGACGTGCTACGTGCCCGGCCCATATCCATTTCTTCTTCTTGATTTCAACTATGATATCCTTGACTCCCGTTTGTTCCCTGATCCACTCTGCTCTCTTCCTGTCTCTTAAGGTTACACCTATCATTTTCCTTATTTTCCTTTCCATCGCTCGCTGCGTCGTCCTCGATTTAAGTTGAACCCTCTTTGTAACTCTCCAGGTTTCTGCTCCGTAGGTAAGTACCGGTAAGATGCAGCTGTTATATCGGTCTCGTAGCGCCTTCTGTTATAATCCTGTGCTTCGCAATAGGTGTGCGTCGCGCCTTCGCGGAAGTGGAGAAACAGTCAGAGAATTCCTTTATAAGGGCGTATATCCGTGTCTTTTGAGTTTCTGGGAGGTTATGGTTGACGGTAACTGATGTGTCGACGTTGCAGGTCCCTGTTAGAGCGGGTGGCATTGTTATTAAGCTGCATAGTTCAGTCACCATGCAGAACTCGTGGAAATAGGCGATAGCCGTACCTTGGCCGATGTGCTGACATCCGTTCCCGAATTTAGTAAGTAGGACATCTGCGCGGCCATTTGTTAAGTGTACAAGACCCCGAGCCACACAAATTCCTTTGTTCAGAAACAGCCCTACATTTCCGTCCGCTATTCCTTCGCGGTCGTTAAATGCCTCATTCTCCACAACACCATTACACTGCAACGTGGCGGCACAGTGACATCATCATCAACAATGCGCAGAGCAGTTAGGCGTCGCTCCACCGATTCCTCCGCAGACATAGCTTGTTCGGTCGAAAATGACACACTGGACCTACGCAGGTTAATTATGGCGCCGTTAGCTTGTAGAAAATCCATTCCTAATATGAGCTCCCTTGAACATTCCGGCGGTACAATGAAGTCGGCAACGTAAGTAAAGCCTCTTATTTCGAGCCTTGCGGTGCATTAGTCAAGGGGCGTAATAACCTGACCACCTGCTGTCCGTATCTGCGATCCACTTCATTTCGTCACAACTTTTTTTAGTTTCGTTGCCATTTTGTGACTTATTACCGAATAATCAGTGCCGGTGTCAACTAAGGCGTTCAGCTCGCATCCGTCTATTTTCAACCGCAAATCTGAAGTAATCTTTGCACTGCTACTCTTATCTGCTGGAAACAAAGCCTCGTCACCATGGAACCATGATGGAGGATCTTTGTACCTGTGGTTATCAGTGGCCTCACGTCCACAGGTCGCTTGCTTCAGTTTTCCGGGTGTGGGCTTGGAGAACGACGCCCAGGCAGTCTGGGAGATGTACGTGGACTGGGTGAACGGTAGCGCATGGGCGACGGTGATCTTGGCTGATGTTGGCGTGGAGCAAGTGGAATCTGGCGCGTGGACAGGTACTCTTCTATCTCTTCTGGTCGCTCACCGTTTCGAGGGCATGGTGCATACAAGGGAAAGCCCCTTAATCCAGCCTTAATCCAGCCTTCCATTTCTCCGTAATGGAAGCACAAAGGCCTACGCTCATGGTCACGCCAGACGTCACTTTTCCGGGGCCTTTGCTCCCCATAGAGCAGACGGCACTTGTCGTGCTGGAGGCATGTAGGTTGGCGCTGATTCAGGCGGACGAGGTGCGTTGCGTGCTGCGGGTGGGTAAGGAGTTGCCATCGCAACTTCTGCATTGCTGTGTACCACGGGTTGCCTGAGTACCTCGGAGTACGTTGGGGTGCGTCGAATTGGCTGCGGCGCACGCTCCGGCTCCCGTATGACCTGCCTCAGTTCGTCCCGCACAACGTCGACGACTGATAGCGCAGCTGTAGTCTGAGGTGTTTGCAACTTACTCAGCTCTTCCCTGATCACTGATCTGATGAGCTCTCGCAGGGCTTCGACGTCGTTCCGCAGGCTTCCGGAGAAGACATGTGCAGGTGCACAGTTTATGTCCCGGTTGTAGTGCCGAGCCCGCTGCTCCAGCGTTCTTTCGATGGCTGTCGCCTCCGAATGGAACTCAGCAACTGTGTGAGGTGGGTTGCGGACGAGAACAGCGAATAGCTCTTGTTTCACTCCCCGCATAAGATGTCGTAGCTTCTTGTCTTCGCTCATGTTCATATCCGCACGCTTGAATAGGCGGGTCATGTCCTCGATGTACATTGCCACACTCTCGTTTCTGAGCTGGTTCCTCGTTTGAAGAGCAGCCTCCGCCTTTTCCTTGCGGTCTGTGCTCCCACGTAGAAAAAGAGGACTCATGGTTCTCAAACCAGGTCTTTGCAAAGTCTTCCAAAACAAAGTATACACGACGAAGCTTCTCCCTCTCGTCCCATCCATTCTAGTTCCCCACTCTCTCGAAGAGGTCCAACCAGTCCTCCACGCCTTCGAACGAGTCGCCATGGAATACTGGCGGCTTGTGAGGTTGACTGACGACCACTTGTGACGGAGTTGCCTGACTAGTCATAGCGGTGGCGTCCGTCGTCTGAGTTCCCCTTGGCGTGAAGTGAAGAGGACTGAACTCAGGCGAGTCACCTCGAAGACGACGGCTGGCCCTCTGGTGCACAAGTGTCAGCTCCACGCGATCGACTCGCTGTTGGTCGGGGCTAAGCGCTCTTGCGTTCGTGGGGCTTCAATTCATACCCCGCACCTCCACCAGAAATGTAGCGATGCTGAAGCACAGAGACTAGTCAAACAAACGTATTTATTAAGGGCGAACCTGTGCCCACAACTCTAAGTGCCTGCGGTCTTAAAAACTGCGACTCAGTCGAACACCATAGAGGTCATCCCATTGTCTTCCTCTTTCTCTTTATCCGAAGTCCCGAGCGCGTGGCGCATGCGAGCTGGGTCCGACCAGGTGCGCGTGCCACGATCGTCTTTGCGCGGTATCGACAAAACGGCGCGCATGCTTGTCCTGTATGCGCAGGGATGGGCGCGTTATTTGAATGCGGCAAAGAAGTCGCGGCAATGTATAGTTACGCAGTTTACTTACGCAAGGGGAAACTGTGTCCTCTTACGCTAGATATTTTTGTCCTCTTACGCGAGAATGAATACTTACGAACTAGCTCAGCTCTCTGTTATTCTACACATAGCGGCAGCTTCTTCGCGTGTCACAAAGCGGCTCACAATGAATCTGGCGTCATCCTCGGTCAGCATGAAGCCATCGCCCAGCATATAAGAAATGGAGAGTTTACTTGCGCAAGGGAAACTGTGTCCTCTTACGCGAGATATTTTTTGTCCTATATCATGATTGTGGTGGTTTGCCTTACCACGGGCACCCATTTCAATTCTATTTAGGCGTGTGCGGTAGTGATGTGCTTTGTCCTGCCTGGGACGACCGTGGACTTTGGAAATTGAAGCCACAGTCGCACGAGGTTGCCGTGCTCTTCACGCTCGATGTACCACAAGGTGCCCATTTTTCTATTAATGAGGCCTTCGCTTACGTCGATGTTCGCCGTGATCACTTACAGCTTGCCGATGTTCAGGCAAATTAAAGCCGGCAGGCTAGTGGCGTAGCCAGGGGGGGGGGGGGGGCACACCGCCCCCCGAAATTTTTTCCCCATGGGATACAGAGCACAAAATGACACTCGACCCCGCTTATCTGCCCGGACCGAATATCGGATCAAGGAGGTGCCCCCCCCCCCTAAAAACATGTCCGCTTACGCCACTGCGGCAGGCTACCCATGTCACTTGCGTTCATCTTGGCCACCTTGGTCAGGACAACCTTGTGTACCTGCTCGTTCTTATATCCAGCGATGTTATCGCATGCGGGATGACATAACACGTTGTCCCCAGCGTCGTGGCAGCGTGCATTATTGCAGCCGACGTCCGCATTGCTGTAGCACGGCCGCTACATAAAAAAAAACAGGTGCGGCCTGCTGCGTGGCGCCGAAACGGCGTCCGGGTCCTAGTTCTCCTTGCGGCCGCACTGGCGCCAGCGCACTGCTACAGCTGTTCACGGAGAAGCGCTTCGACAACCGCGTTTGTACGCCCGACACATACTCCAATCAGGCCGTAGATAACGCGTTTTATAGTTGCACATTACAGGTTGAATATTGAAGTCGTTATTAGAACTGCCGAATACCCCACATATGTGAACAGTTTGCCCTGGAGTACCAATGTTTTGTACAGTGGGTCTCAATACTATCCATGAATGCTGCCCGTTTGACTCAACTGAAATGAAAAATGTCACTCAATCACTGATCCCGTTAATGGACAGGGAGTAGCCGGGAAAGTTCCAAGGGCTGACTTATCGGCCCACCAAAACGCACCACGAAAGAACACACAATTTAAATGTAGGTCCTTTTAGTGTGCCAACAAATGCCGGTCGTGGTCCAAAGCAAGAGTTAGAGCCAAGAGTTGACAACACAAACAAAATATATTCTGAGTTAAGGCTGTACAAGCACCACGCAAACATCCACACTCGACAGGTATCAATTACAACTCACAACATCACTTAGATGGTGTGTAAAACAACGGGAACAAACTTACCGTGCTACAAATGCACTCTCATCCATTAGAAATTATCCAAGAACACTTAAAGGCCTTGAATATTCACCAAACGTGTGCAGCCCACAATTATTCGAACGTTTCTCGTATATTTATATTCCATGAAATACTCAAACAATATCCAGCTCTGGTCACCGTCATTCGGCGACACTCTTCTAAACAGTGCTCCCACGGTGTCATCACTCGATTATCCAAGATCAACTGACCGCACTACTCGACTCACACGAACATAATTTTTTCGCCGACTTCACCCTACTGTCCTACCCTCCGTCGTCTCTCGTGTGGATCCTTCCTGGTTTCGCGAACATTCCAAGTGATTGTTCGGCTCGTAGCACGTAGCGCAGCGGCAGCTAGGGGAAAGGGATTCATCTCGCCGGTTCGTCTGCGGAATCGGTCGGTTCCACTTTGATTTCTTGAATTCTCCCGATATGCGCGGTTTTTAGGCTGTCGCGACCGCGACGGCGTTCTCGGTGGAGAGGGTAGAGAGAGGGAGAGGGTTCACGGTGGAGAGGGCGCCTTTTGATGCTTGTCCTTTTTTTTCGTTGCTAGCACCCGTTGGTGGTAGCAGTCAGCGCAGTGGCTTGATGCTGTAGTCAGGATGCGGAGGCGCGCGGCTGTTTTAGCGCTCGTTTGTGACAGAAAGAAGTGCTCTGTTACGAATATTACGCTTCCCGACACTGTAGATGGCATGGGAATACGTGGTACTTCACAGTAGCGTCTTTTCACACGTTCGCGATGCAAAGCGGCACACAACAGGTTCGCGTCATCACACCGCTAAAAAAAACCGTCTGCCACACACGCGGCACACCAAAAAACCGTACTGATGCGCAGGAAACATGAGGCAAGCTGCTCACACGCGCGGTCACACACAAGAAAGACACAAGAAACCACACGAAAAAGCACACGGACACGCATAAATCCTGAGGCGACCACACAGTAACACGAACCGGCGTCTGCCTTGCGGACCGTACTAGTGGCGCCCTCACCCAAAACAGCTGCCGCTCAGCCGACCCGCACTCGCCCATTGACGGCGACGCGACGCAGCAGGCCACACCTGTTTTTTTATGTAGCGGCCGTGGCTGTAGTATGCGGTATGCCGTCAGAGTGCTTAGCGGCATTTGTAGTCTTGACTTCTTTCTTGTGTCGGTGTTTCCACGCCCTGTTTCTTAGAATGAATACTTACGAACTAGCTCAGCTCTGTTATTCTACACATAGCGGCAGCTTCTTCGCGTGTCACAAAGCGGCTCTCAATGAATCTGGCGTCATCCTCGGTCAGCATGAAGCCATCGCCCAGCATATAAGAAATGAAGAGAACTGCGTAATGGCGGATCACGTGAACGAGTGGATGGCAGTCGAGCGTCGTGCAGGGGTGTTCTGTCTCCAGCTGCCCCACTTGCCTTGCGCATCGATGGGTATGTTCACGGTTACTGTGTTGATTTAGACTGTGAATTACCTGTCGCACATACCCGCATAACATGAACTGTGGTATGCGGGTATGTGCCACACGTGACTGAGGGTAAGGTTCTCATGACGTACGCGACAGGCGTTTTGATTTTTCAAATCTTGAGCAGTGAATCGTGTTCGTCATGTGGCGATACCGTTAAAGAGCCCGTTTCGCGGAAATTCCGTTGTCAGCGTCTTTATTTGTCAGCGAAAAATCAGTGTTCTACATGAGCGAAAAATCGTGAAAGATGCAAAGAAAAAATTCGGCAGATCCCACGCGTTGTGGTAATCTCTTTCATGCGAAGCAGTCAGCGAGTACTTCTATGCTGTAATTTATTGCTTGAAGCCAAGTGTTACGAGGTGGATCGACATGTTTTTGTAAGTGTAGTACCTAAGTGCATAACGTGGGCTTACCAGGCTCGTCGACAACACTAGCGTTTAAAGTGTAACTGATGGCGCGACGTAACGTCAGTTCTCACGTTAGAGTAGACACGTCAGTATCATCGAAAGTAACTGCTCTTTTTGGTGCGATCATGTGAATATCATACCTAACTTTCGGCAATGTATTCCTCCGGGGTTCGTGTTGCGTGTGTTTTAACTAACTCTTTATTCTGCTCTTTCTTACTGTTGTTCCTTGTTCTCTATTCTATCCTTTATTCCCCCTTTCCAACCCATATGTAGGGTGGACAAAGGGGGAATAACCGAACCAACTCTTGGTTAACCTCCCTGTCTTTCTGCTTCGTTTCTCTCTCTCTCCGCGGTCGAGCAATGCTTCAATATAGCTTGCTAATCATAGGAATACAAATGTAATGTTTATTAGACTGCTAGAAAAGCGGAGCCAACATTGAAACCACAGGCGTTAATCTGATATGACGCCTGTATTGTAGGAGTACATATTTAGGGTTCATTGCTTTCTTGTAAAATTACATATCCAGCACCACAACCACAATTGACGTTGCACCGTCATTATGCCCACATAGGCTGTTTTTCCAAACCAGTTTATAGAGCTGTTGTGGGTCTCTGGTAGAATACCTGATTGCCACGCAGAATACTTGTGTTCGAGTTCTGCTGGGATCCTAAATTTTATTCTTTCCATTCTTCGGGTCAGCGCTGTCGATGTCGGTTTTTATTAATGCTCTCGCATTTAAATTACCAGTGTCTGTTCTCGCCATTCCTGCGTAGGTATAAATTGTCGATGATCTGTGGCACATACCCGTACACCGAGGCCCGTGGTAAACGGGTACGTGCGACACGTGTCTGGAGGAAAGGGTTTAACAACGCGCGCGACAGGATGTTCCCGCTATTCATGTCATCACCCGCCAGTGATATTCGTGAAATCCTCTTACCGTCCCATGTCAACTTTGGCCTACACCAAGTTATAGAGGCGATCATGAGAGCACCCAGACGTGGACGGCTATATATATATATATATATATATATATATATATATATATATATATATATATATATATATATATATATATATAATATCATATAGTGGGAGGATTCTCCTTAACACGTGTAATATTGCGTGCCAGAACCGTAGAATCGTGCCAAGCGTCAATACATGTTAAATGCGCCACGAGCGGTTGTTTTTAAGGGCCAGCAGAAAGCGCTCAGGCATATTTAACCGTCATCAGCAGCAAAATCATCAACAAAGTGCGCAGCTTACGCGCGCGTGTGAGCCCTTCGCTGATTCGCAAAAGGGGCAATTATGGTGTAGGGCACTTCGCAACTGTACTTGCACTAGACATCCTAAGTTAGTTTGAAAGGGCCAATGTTATGCGCACAGAGGTTCGTTTCTTTGCGGCCTGGTTGGGGTGTCAACCGAGAAGCGAAGCAAGGCCTGCGATTGAGAAGGCGATGCGCACGGGGCCCGATTACGCTGTCGCGTTCTACTCTCCAAGGCGAAGCTCAAGCGTCCTCCAAGTTTTCTCCCTTTATTCCCTTTCTCTCTGTTTTCTCTTTCTCTGTGTCTCCCTCTCTCTGTAGTCGTTCTGTCGACCCCTTTTCTCTCTCTCTCTAACTATCTCTGAACTCGTTCTCCGCTCCTTCTTTACATCCTCCTCACCTTCACTTTCCATTGCCACATATTGCTGTGTTATACTATAGTAGGTTATGCTATACCTTGCTAGCGTGCCTGGATGGCCGAGTGTTTACGACGCTTGCCTTCAGATCGTGAGAACGCGGGTTCGAACCTAGGGTTACCAACTCTTCAGTGAATGGAGTCTCGGTGAGAGTCGGGCGGGGTACACTAACATAGGGAGCCAGTGAAATCAGTTTTCTTTATTGCGGTATCTTCCAGAAATATCCACTGTTTATTTATTGTTTCGCCCTCTTGAAATGGTACTTGAGCTGGCTACGGGCAGCTCGCAAAACTTCATCTTGCTGATGGAAGTAATCGTAAAAGTTCTTGCACTTCAAGCGGAAGTTCAGCTAAAGACCGTCGCAGTCACTGCTAGCCACCGCTTCGTGCGTGCGATTCGTGAGAACTTCGCGTTTTGTAGCGTGACGCCCGTTGTTGGGCGTGCGTTAGATCACATAAAAAATCTAACTAGACGGTCTGGCATAAATCCGAGACATATCATATAGTTTTCCCGACAGGATTGGGGGCGCTGTATGAAAATTCGGGAGAGGCCCGCGGAATCCGGGACGTTTGGTAACTCTATTCAAATCTCGCCACTCCAAGAAATTTTTCCGGCATGAATTTTTCTATTTCTATGTCTGTCGTCTTTTTTCTTGCTCTCTCTCTTTCTCTGCTTCAGTCTCCGAATAAAAGAGTTACTGCTCCCACGAAGGACAAATCGGCGCACAGCTCTGGGAGCGAACCAGAACGGAAAGGCGATGAAAAGATGATGAAGAGATCGCGCGCCGGTTCCTTATGATTACCCTTTTACATCTACGACACACAGCAAAACTCATCCCTAACAGCCGTGCCGTAAAATGATTCTGCAAGTAAAGCACCGATGGTCCACTCCGGTATTCCTGTGCCCGCTCTTCACTGGAGTGTACGCTGAGGTTTTCGGGCACCCGGGCTTTAGCGTAAGCCTGAGCATGAGCAGTGCTCTATGTCGAAGTGATAGAGGAAAGCTAGAACGATGCGCTGTGGTCGGTGGCTGCGGAGCGCACAGTGGAAAGCCGGTCGTTTCGTACGAGTTATTTGTGGAGGAGCAAGCGGGGGTGTAGATATTGAAGGTGAGGAAATCTTTTCTGCAGCCCTTGTTGGAAGAACGGCTAAGTGCGCAGCGAACTCGCCCACTATTCTGTAGGTCCTTCTCGCCCCCTTCTGTCGGATAAGCGCCAACTCATATTTTAGCGCACTGTCCTCGTTTTCAGAAGTGCAGTGCGGTGAAACCCTGAGGGGATGCGCTAGTGTCGTTTAAATATGTACGCGCCTGCTGACAATGTTCGATGGTGTGGCAAGGCTCTCACACTAAGCAGAAGACAACTGATGAGACAAGTCATTGCCCATTGTTCGGGTGAAGGGCGAAGTGGGGCGAAAGGAACAGCGCTACGTTTCAGGACATTCTACTGTAGCATCATCAGACCCAAGTGCACCAGCCGGTCTCGCAGCACTCGCCCTGGTGTTTATGCTTGGAGGAGTTACATCCAGGTGGAAACAGACAGTAGCATACCACTTTTCAGCTAAATAATGTATAGCTCTGTAACTTCTAAAGGAGAAAAGCAGTTTATCTAGCCAACAGCGACACATTGTTCTCTCTCGTAAGTGAATTTCAGTAGACTGCAAAACCAACTAAGCGAGCTTATCATGCAACTTTAGGCCTTGCCGCCACAGTGAAGCGGTGATTATGGTATTCGACTGCTGGCCCGAAAGATACGGGTTCGATACCAGCCGTGGCGGTCGCATTTCGATGGAGGTGAAATACTAATAGTTCAATGTCGGTGCACTCTACAGCACCCCAGATGGTCGCAAATATTCGGAGCACTCCGCTAGGCCATAACTCGTAATCATATCGTGTTTTTGACACATTAAACCCCAAAGGATCAATAAACACCAGAAATTATAACTTGTTTTTCTTTTTCAGTTGACTCCTTTGATGCAAAGCAAATATTGGCCATACTTTTTGACATCATCAGGAAATGTGAAGCAATTGGTCTGTGCGTAGACTGTAACTACTGACATAGGGAGTGGGAACCAGGCCATTTGGAGACTGTACAGTATAATGGCCACAAAGTACGGGCGCCCTCGGACCACATGTCCTCACCCCTGTGATGAAGGCCGCAGCCTACACTTCCTTGCGGATGCACCCCGCCTTCTGAAAAACTTGCGTGGTCATCTGGTGAGGCAGCAGAAGATAGTTCTGGATGATGAGACTGTGGTTAAGAACAAGTTGCCAACCAATGAGGTAAAGTACTTTGTTGCTATGTAAGCAGTGAGTGGCATCTTGCGGTCACGTAGTCGCCAAGAGAAACTAATTTCTTTAACAGCTTTATGCCAATGACCACAAGTTATAACACTTCAAGACATCAGCAAATAAACACTGCTGTATGAATGCACTGCTCTTTAAATGCTTCTGCTTGCAGTTGCTAATTAACCCTGCCAGAATGGCTGCACAAGCGGCTCTACCACGTTCAAGTGCAACTTAAATTGCATTAAAGACGATCGTGAAAGCCAAACACAGCAGACTCTGTCCACATTTCTGCAGGCTTGATGGTTTATGCCTTTCTAACTGTCAACAAGACGCACCAAATGGATCGAATGGATCAGCACATTCTGATAACCCCATGTTGCATTATATGGCTCCATCTTATACCTGCATATTTCCCCATATCATCGCCTCTAATCCTCTGCTGTTGACTGCACCCTTTCTGTTCTATGTTTTTCTATATTTCTATATTTCTATGTTTTTCGATATTTCTATGTTCGTGTGTTCAGTTACATCTGTAATAATCTGTATTTCACCTATGTATATTTATATCTTTTTTTGTACATGCTGTTTTGCCCCCCTTACACAATGCCCCACGAGGGCGCTGTAAGGTACTCATAAATAAATAAATAAATACTAATCGATGACCTGTTATCTACTGCAGACATAACTTGCTCAACTTCATGTCACTAATTCAAACTGCCTCCGTTGTCTGCCTCGCAAGCATTTACTCTCTTCAGTTAGTGTTTACTACTCGCACTACTCTTCATATTTATAAACGTTATCCCTATACTTTTTTTCTATCGTTCAGTGCAGTCCTTAGCTTCCTCATGAGTTTCTTTGCTTGAAATAAATGCACAATATGTAAAGAAGAGTAGGGTGAATGCAGCACTTGCAGCCCTAAGGGTTACTAGTAAGCTGCCAGCTACAACTCAAGAGTCCCTACAATATGGAGTTTATATGTCACACATTTCTAAACTTACTTGTGAACTTTGCTGGTTAGTCTGAAATTGCGAAAACCTGAAAACTCATAGTAAAAGTTGGCTGAGAAATGGTTTCGTTTATTCAATTTTTTATTATGTTCCAAATGAGATACATATTGTTATGTACAGTTTCCCTGAATTTTCTATAATACGACAAATTCATGTGCGATTATTATTACATAAAGAGTAAATATGACCATAATGGCCCGTTTTCTTTTCAGG
The DNA here is from genome assembly GCF_013339695.2 of Rhipicephalus sanguineus. Classification (NCBI taxonomy): domain Eukaryota; kingdom Metazoa; phylum Arthropoda; class Arachnida; order Ixodida; family Ixodidae; genus Rhipicephalus; species Rhipicephalus sanguineus. The sequence continues at coordinate 400,504 of NW_023614146.1, read as the reverse complement.
TCAGCTTAAAGTATGTGGAGCAGCTGTGCGAAATTGACGAACAGCACTGTCTTAAGCTTGCCCCACGTTTAAAGCAGAAACATCTAAACCCAAGCCACTTTGACAAAATGAATGTTGGCACAGCTTGCGCCTTGTTCAACCATAGTATCTCTGCTGCTCTGCAGCTTCTGGTTGAGCAGAAAAAAATTGATGAGAAAGCTGTAACAACTGCTTGGTTTTTGAATGAGGTGTTTAGGTAGTTTTCGCTAATGACATCCCGGACACCGACCATGGCTTTGAGTGATTTGCGCCCACAAAAGGACAAGGAGGTTGAAATATTTCTTCAGCATTTCATTGAGATGTTCAGAAAACTTAACATTTTTGACCACAACCGGTCTAAGGCATCGTGGAAGCCAGTGGAGACTGGCATGATAATAACAACTACTACAGCATTAAATCATCGCCAGTGGTATGTCAGGTCCAAAGGCTTGAAATTTCTTCTCCTGAGTCGCTTCTCTCAGGATGCCCTAGAAAATCTTTTTAGTGCCATAAGAGCGAAGTCGCCTGTCCCAGGAGCTAGGGAGTTCAAGTATACCCTGAGACTTATTGTGCTTGCAGTTTTTTAAAGCAAGCAAGCATGGCAGCTATGACACAGATGACTGTTCATTTAACAGATTTTTTAGCACTGACCCGACATGAGTGCTGAGCTGGATGATGTGTAAATGCCTGCCCTGCTTGAAAATCTTGAGCCAGAATGCCACGAAGCTTTAGTGTACCTGGCAGGGTACATCGCTCGAAGTGTCGGTAAGAAGTATGGGCTTTGTGACCCTTGCAAAGGCACCTTGACTGGAACTGACGCTGCTCGGACAGGTTTGCTTTTGAAGTTAAAGAATTATGTACCGAACAAGCAATCCTTATGCATACCATCAGCATCAATCATGTCCCTCTTAGAATGAACAGAGAGTTACTTCAGAAAAATTAAGAGTCCCTAGTAGCAGGAAAACTCCCACTCAAGCACGTTGCTGACGTGATTTCGTCAATTGAACCTGCATTTTCATCCCTACCCGCATGCCATAACATTGCTGATAATGTTGCGCAGCAGTTATTGTTGTGTAGACTGAGGTTTAGTTTGCGTAAAAAGAATCAAGAAATGCAGAAGAAAGCAATACAGCAAGCAAAATGTGCATCAGAAAATGTGGCCATGCCTGTAGCTGTTAGTAATGTTAAGTAAGACCATCTTTTTGTAGTGTTTTATAACGTTTTTATCTGTGGGTTTTTTATCTGTGTGGCTAGTTCCGTTTGCACAGTGGTCATACGAGAGCCATCAATATTACTTGCTGCTGACCGCATTATTTAGAGTTGTGCAAATTGCTTGGTATAGAATGTTCTATGCATTTTTTGTGTATAAGCTGGCTTACTCTAAAACTAATGTAGCCACTTTAGTTTTTAGAAGGAAGCTGAAGCTTGCGCATTCATTATCTGTTTAAGTTATTTATTGTAAATTGCTAATTACTATTGCCGTTTTATTTTTTACTACTTTATTTGTACGTCACACTAGATATTCTGATACTACTTACTTCTGCGTAAAAGGATTATTTAGAGCTGTGTCATTTACATATGGTAATAATGGCGTGAACTGAACATCTTCATGTGCCATTTTAAAATAAGGTTCATAGCCTATTTTAAGGAGGCCATAGTACCAAATGGAAGCGACTCAGGTTACACAAGCCTTTCTTGAAGGCCATGCTTTTACACACTGTAAATAGAGCAAGCGATCGCAAGAGCTGTAAATAGCTTGTCCATGGTGCGTCATTGTTTTTTAATGTTTTTTCTTAGTGGTTTGTTATGCCTTCCACTATGCATTTCAATGAATTGCCAACACAATTTAGGGGTGACGCCCTTGATGCTCCCTGCCAAAATGGAAGTTGCTGCTTGTGAGAAGAGAGTTTCAGCAGCGTTTTGAAATTTCATAAAATGTGAGCTTACAGTCCAGACTTTTTTGTGCATAATCAAACTGGGCTCTCTACTTTGTTACAATCTTAGACTGAGAATAGAAAGGCTACAGTAACATGGCACCTTTAAAAGCATTTGCGCAGCACGTGGCAGATGTTCTGGAAATTTAATTTTTTGTCGGGCTTAATGATTGCAAACTCTCTTGAGCTAAGGAACAAGTGAGCACACAGTCTGGCAGTGCTTTACAAATAACTAATAAATAACATGAGCACATACTAACTGTTCAGTACTCGCAACTTTATAGTACTGGGCAAAATAGACAAGGGTACTTATTCAATCTTAAGAGTTTGTTATGCATGTCCATGATCACTGAAGCATGAGAAGTTATTCATTGTACAGGTCTTAACAGTGAGCTCTATAGGTAGGGTATATGTGGTCAATGAGACGTTGGAAACTCCTACTGTGCCAGTGTTTTTTTAGGCATGATTCTGCACTTTAGAAAACGCAGAGTTCCGTAGAAGAATAATTGGATAACAACTGGTGAATATGACCAGCCAGAGCCTTGACCCTAAATTTCAGTAAGGTAGTCCTCTTGTTGAGATGCTAACTCCAGGACCACGCTTTCCTTGTTTTCCCAGAATTCTCCAGTCGTAATGTTATGGAGTTAAACGGTGCTGCCAGCACGTCTGATAATGTTCGTGTCAGTTGCTTGCTATCATGTATAAACTTCGACCATAATTTAAACAGTTTCGATCCACCACTACAGCTATAGCTGTCAACAAATATCTCGACATTGTGCGAAAATGCTCTTGTTGTTTGTGTCGATGTAGCTTTACTGCACTGTGCATGTGAATTGCCCGCAATCATGCTTTCGCTTTTACGCCCTTGTTGTCTGCGGAAATGAGAAGAAGTCCGGATAGTATCTGCTTTTGTCACGTCCTCTCGCAATCACGTGAGTGCTTGGTGTATCAATAAAGACAGTTTAAGACGCTTTCAGTATTTCTTCAGTGACATGTTACTTTTGAAAAATAAATATTTACTGTTTACCTTTGCGTATGTCTTTGTGATTGCATCCTTAATGAAAACCGACAGATAATGAAGCCAAGGCACCCCGCTGCACACACAGCTTGCGTACGCTTGCCATTCTGAAGGTGCTAATTTTGGCCATTGCATAAAGCAATTGAGAAGAAATGGTAAGGTGCCCTCCGAGCAAAAGAAAGCTGTAAAGAGTACAATAAGCAAGTAGCTGTTCTTACACGCCTGGTCCAGCAAGAGTTTGAAAGCCTGAAGATCCCGATAGCCGTTATGGCTCTAATTTGTCTCGTCTGTGATTTTCTGACAACGGTACAGTAAAAGGAGAGTTAACGCCAACAAACGTGTTCCCAATTTGCTGTGTCCTTTGCTTGCACTTTTAACATCTCGCATTCCAATCACCTTACAGGCCGTTATCTGAAATACTCTTGTTAATTATGTAATTCAGGTAGTCTGTCTCCTCAGGGGAAGGTGTGTCATCTACAAAAATACTATGCGACTTGAAAATAACTGCACTCCTGTTCACGCACCAGGAGTGCAGACAAAACAATATTGCGGAAGAGATTCATGTATCTACAAATACACTGCAATTTCTACAATATCAGCAGCAGAAATTGGTCATAAAGGCACATAGCTGCACACACAGTTCACGTATGTCCGCACACAAACATTCCACATCTCTCCTGAACGAATTTTTCAAATAGCTTATTTCTTTGATAAAACTGTGACAAAATGGCAACTGCGCGTTCGCAAATAATGCGAGCCTCGCACGGCACCCTTTAGATTCCGATCGGGATCAAATTTCTTGATCCGCACTGAGACGCAGAGGGGAGCTGATCGCAGTAAATAAATTCGACCTTGATAGGGATTGAATGTGCCCGTGCGGCCCGTTTTAAAGAGCACGACAAATTGCTACGGCAATAGTATTTAGCAGCTACAGCCGCACCACTACGGCCCCATAGAGCTAATAAGCCAGTAAGCGCAACACTTCGAGCTCGCCACATAAGCGGCTGCTGTCGTACATCCCCGATACATAAATACGAGGGGCCGGGTCGTAATAACACTTCCATACGACCAAAATAAACCTGCCGACAAGCAAGCAATGTATATATCTGCTTTCTTGTACACTTAGACAATCAATCACAGGACACCGACGAGTACTCTAACACCTCGGAACACTTAGAGTCACTGGAAAAATTTCAGAGTATCGCATCTGTTTTCCGCGCCGCCGCCGATGCGATTGGCTTACGCATCGCGTGGCCTCTCGCCGCCATATCCCTTCTCAGCGCTTTGGGTGCAGGCTGTTCAATGCAGAGCGTGGTCAGACATTTAGCAGTACCGCGGTCCCTACAAGTGCTTCGTCGCACTTTTAAACGCGCCTTGCAGACAGGGCGTAAGAAATTTTTTTCGGGAGGGGGGGGGGGCACCTTGATCTGAAGTGGGGGCCTTGCAGGCAGATGTGGTCGAGTGGAATTTCGTGCTATGTATGCCACGGAAAAAATGGGGGGGGGGGGGGGGGGGCTCGGGCTCCGGTGTGCCATCCCCTGGCTACGCCACTGCATGCAGATTCCAGAGAGTAGCTCACCAGCAATCGAACGTTACTGGTGAGCTACTCTGAGAACCTCGTTAATTTTTGCATGCCGTATGAGAGAAATTGATGTAAAAGAGCGCTGTTTTGCGTGGCTGCATATAGTTGGCCGGAATGAATTAGCCCCCCTCGAAGAACACAGCTTCCTACAGTGAACTACACAAACTTTGCTGGAAAAGATCTCATGCGACAGGATAGTTCACCTTTTCGGTTCGCTATGCCCAGCGATATTGAAAACAATACATACCTTTCTATTTGCTCGGCTGTTTATATTTCGATGTGCTGAACAGATTACGTATGCTATTCGAGATATAAGCGTGTCACGCACGAAAGGGAAATTGAAGATTTAATAAAATAATAACTGTTTATTGATATACCTTGAACGCAATTGTGGCATGATCATTTGCCATTGCGCAAAACAGAAGCGCGGAACTCTGTTGATAAACTTGGTATAAGGCAATGTTGTTAATCGTATTTTTAAATTAGTTGCCAAAAAATGTCGCTAATGCTGCAATGCGGCGAGCGTACCCCTAAAATACTGTTTAGTGGGTGAGAAATGGTCACAGCAAAAAAAAAAAAGAAGATCCCACGCACTGCGGGAGTCGATTTTATGGGAGCCCTATGTCTATATACGTACTGTGTTGCAGAAGCTTTAAAATTTTCCCAGATGTGCTATTTCTGATGAAAAGAACATGAAGTACCGTGCCGATGAAGTTTTAATAAGAGTGCATTATCAAAAAAAAAGTGCAGCAGTGCAGAAACCGAACCCCAGCTGTTTACGCGCTGGCAACGCAAAAAAAAACTGTCGGAACACAGTAAAATAATTGCAAATGCACTGCAACGTTGGCAATATTAAGAAGAAAAGAAATAGTAAATGAAACAATTAAGTAGTGATGACAGCCGTTTTCGATGGCCTATTTTCTACGTATCGCAAGATAAGACGCACCTTACCTACCGCACGCCGATTCGCCCATGCGTTTGGCTGCTGGCGTTCCGAATCAAGGCATAAATACGTCGCGCACAACTTCCATTTACCGTACACACACAACTTCTATTACACATAACAACCAGTTGAACAGCAAGCATGGTGCGTAAGCAAGGTATGCGTCAGCGATCAGTCAAAGGACACAATGTTGAATGTTCTCGATGTTATTCGATAACGCTCTCGAGTGCAGTGAACATGAACACCGACTGCAAAGCTAGCGTAGCGCAAACAGTCAAGATTCCCCAAATGCCGAAGTAAATGGCATCTCGCACAATGACACTGCGCTAATGCAACTATGTTTTCAGCTCTGGACCTAGCAAACACACCCGGGCGTGACACGAAGAGACCGATGAAGCCATGAAGCGAGTTCGCGAGCACACGGCAGCATTCGCCGCACGTTTCATTAGTTACACCGCTAACGGCGCAGTCGATCCATAACTGTGGAAGGTTCGAAATCACTTCTAATATCCTCTTGAATAAACGCACACACACAACGCCATTCCGCCGAGCGTAACACGGCACCGAGGCGAAAAGATCGGTCACTTCTCAACACACGCTCGCAACGCGCTGGACGGTCTGGAAGGGAAATGGCCGCCGCCGCCCAATGTTGCCCGCGTGCAGCCCACCATTGCGATACTCTGATTTTCCAGTGACTCTAACTATTCCCGCCTCCACATCGCGCGTTCACAGACGCACTTCGGCAAGCTGTATGCGAGCAACATGTGTAACCCCGACTACCGGATGCAATTTATCTCCAATTTGTAAGCTTCATCTTTGTTTTCACTGCCAGTAGTCAACAGCGTAGTCTGATATGATGTGGATCTAACAGCGTCTGCCTCAAAGTATCAGAAGCCGACGACGCTGGGAAAATTAAAGGCGAAGACTAAGCCAACACTCGCAGTTATTGAGCATCCATCGCTACAATGTAAACGAAAATATACCCAGCTGGCAGGTCTTGGGGGATGATGCTCCCGCTTAATTCCGGTGACCTCTCCCCAACTCGAACAAATCGGAATGCATCGGGGTATATACGTTCATTCAGCGCCATTCTCTTCCCGCGGGCGATGGATGGAAGAAAAGGGCGCCCATTCCTTGATTTACTCCGGTGCTCATGCCGCAAATACTCCGGCGCATTGCTCAGCGGGTTTTACTGGCTGCTTGAGGAGCAACGCAGGCAGCCTCGCCGGGCGGCCGGTCCTTAGAAACCATTGTTAAAGATCTTCCCTTTCGACCGAACCGTTGCGGTGTCTGTAACCGACATTTGCCTTCCCACGGTAAAGGCTGGGCGATTGGGACCCCTGCGTGTACGTTCTCAGAACGAGATGATGACCAGGCTTGTGCGCCTTTGCTGAACCGGACGGTGCAGCTAACTCGAAGGAGAGAGGGTGGCCGGTGCGGGAGTCGGCCGCCGAGGAGGGAAGAGAGACGTTCAAGCAACGATAGAGGAAAGAGCCTTATTTAGCTCTCTAACAGCTGTAAATATGTAAATAAGCGTTTAGTATCATTTGGAAACCTAGCGCCATCGAGTTATTGAAATCGAACCCTTTTATAACAACCAACATGGCACTGGCCAAGCCACGCGAATCGAAGTGCAGCGAGGATTATGCGAAGCCTTCGGCCGCGTTCGGAAAAAGGATATCGTTTCTTGCACCTTGTGGACATTGCAAGTGATTACAAGCATCAAAGACGGTTGTCATCGACAACAGCAAGATGCGGGAACCTAAATAGTGTGATAGTGCCGTGCAGCGACAGAGAGAGAAATAGGTGAAAAGCAAGAGGCAGGGAGGTTAACCTGGTATTAATAACCACTGCTACTCTGCACAGGGGTGGGGAAATAGGGGTCAGAAACAGGACAGAGAGAGAGCTAGGTAAAACAAAAAGAAAACAAAAAATGCACACACATGCAGGACATTCCTATCACAGCCGTTCTGAGAGACCGGTTGAACGCAGAAAGCGCATTAGCGCCTGCACAGTCTTCTTCTGTGATGTTAAGTCTTGTCGGTGGCGCAGGATTCTTTCTTCCGAAAGATTTCGGTCGTCCAATTTATCAAGCGCGTTGCAAAGCGACCGTCTCTGCGAACAGTACTGTGGCGAGTTGCACAGAATATGTTCAATCGTTTTATCACTTCTGCAGTGGTCACAAGCGGCGGTGTCGGCCATTCCTATGCGGAACTTGTACGCATAAGTAAATGCGACACCCAACCATAATCTGCAGAGAAGAGTAGCGTCACCTCGGCGAGGTCCTGGAGGAAGTCGAAGGCTCATAGTTGGGTCTAGGGAATAGAGTCGCGCGTGCTGGAAGTGTGGCTCGTTCCACTGCGACGTGGTGCGTTGGAGAGCAAGCACACGGAGCTTCCTTGCAGCGTCAGTTCTGGAGAGCGGCAATATTTTATTGGTTTCAGTATGGACGGAATCGGCAGCTTGATCGGCCCGTTCATTGCCGATAATCCCACAGTGACTTGGATGCCATATAAAAGTTATTTCGTGCTCTTTCTCGGTTAAATGGTGCGTCTCTTCTGCAACCTCAAATATAAGTTGTTCGTGCGGGCCGCGTCGTAAAGGTGACAGAAGAGACTGCAGTACCGCCTTGGAGTCACTGAAAGCAGCGTAGCATCGGCGGCAGCTTGGCAGCTACCCGCAACGCTGCTTCGGGGGCAGCTCGGAGCTACCCACTGTGCCATTACCAGGAGACTTGCCGCGACAAACCTCTAGGTGCAAGGTGTCCTTCACCGAAGGTTCAAGCTTGGCAACGCATCGGCACAACCCGGAAGCTACGCATAGTGCTTCAGCGGGAGTACAAAAGGAAGCAGTCGGCACTCGGCCGGACATTTGGCAGCGGTGACAGCTCGTTGGCGCAGGACTAATTGAACATACTGTCGCACTGCAGATAGCCTGAGACTCACCACAAGAAACCGCTGGACACGAGGGTGTCCTTCACTGGAAGCCGGAAAGCAGCGCAGCTTCGGTGGCAGCCCGGCAGCTACCCGCAACGCTGCTTCGGAGGTAGCTCGGAGCTACCCACTGTGCCATTACCAGGAGACTTGCCGCGACAAACCTCTAGGTGCAAGGTGTCCTTCACCGAAGGTTCAAGCTTGGGAACGCATCGGCACAACCCGGAAGCTACCCATAGTGCATCAGCGGGAGTACAAAAGGAAGCAGTCGGCACTCGGCCGGACATTTGGCAGCGGTGACAGCTCATTGGCGCAGGACTGATTGAACGTATTGTGGCACTGCAGATAGCGTGAGACACCGCAAGAAACTGCTGGACACGAGGGTGTCCTTCACTGGAAGCCGGAAAGCAGCGCAGCATCGGTGGCAGCCCGGCAGCTACCCGCAACGCTGCTTCGGAGGTAGCTCGGAGCTACCCACTGTGCCATTACCAGGAGGCTTGCCGCGACAAACCTCTAGGTGCAAGGTGTCCTTCACCGAAGGTTCAAGCTTGGCAACGCATCGGCACAACCCGGAAGCTAGGCATAGTGCTTCAGCGGGAGTACAAAAGGAAGCAGTCGACACTCGGCCGGACATTTGGCAGCGGTGACAGCTCGTTGGCGCAGGACTAATTGAACATATTGTCGCACTGCAGATAGCCTGAGACTCACCGCAAGAAACCGCTGGACACGAGGGTGTCCTTCACTGGAAGCCGGAAAGCAGCGCAGCATCGGTGGCAGCCCGGCAGCTACCCGCAACGCTGCTTCGGAGGTAGCTCGGAGCTACCCACTGTGCCATTACCAGGAGACTTGCCGCGACAAAGCAGTGAAGAGGTCTGTGGCACTTATGTGCCTTCTCAGTTCTTTGAAGAAATCTTGCCTACACCTAATGCAGAAAAGCTTTGAGCAACAGGTTGCACGATTGCAGGCGGCAGGTTACCCACTTAGACTCGTTGCGGCTGTCGCCGAATCACTCTATCGGGACCTCAAGAATCAAAATCGACCACGTGTTGATATATCTCTGCAACAGCAAAAGTGTGCTGTTATTCCTTATATCCACGGCGTAGCACATAATCTTAAGAAGATTGGAAATAAGGCTGGCGTAAGAGTGGTTATGTCTGCACCAGAGAAGTTGTCTAAACTGTGTAGTGAAACTTGCCCTGTTCAGAAAGAAAAAAAGTGTTGTAAAATTAACCATCACAATGACTATGTTCAGTGCGCACAGACTGTTGTGTATAGGATACCCATGTCGTGTGGCCGCGCATACGTAGGACAAACTGAAAGATGTATAAATGAGCGAGTAAAAGAACATGATAATAAGGTGCAGAAAGGCGTGGATGGCCACCTGGCTATCCACTGCAAGGATTGTGGCTGTGTGCCATACTTTGATAACACCTGCATTTTGTATCGCAACAGAGATATGTTAACGAGATTAATAGTTGAAGCTGCAGAAATGAAACGGGATGATATTGATTGTGTCAGTGCACCGTCTATCGCGCTTACGCAGAAGGAACTTCGTTTTTTGGATGGTGTGTTGGACAATAATGAATGAGTAATAACCGATATGACACGTGGGCTTTTGTTTTGTTTGTCTTCTTTCTTTCCTTTTTATATGTCGCGCTTCCGAATAAACGCTTAGTTGCAGTCAAGCGCTTGTGTAGTGTCTTTCTTTCTAGCTGTCCCTGTGTGTGGTTTCGCGCTTCTTACGAAGATGGTTGCCGCGACAAACCTCTAGGTGCAAGGTGTTCTTCACCGAAGGTTCAAGCTTGGCAACGCATCGGCACAACCCGGAAGCTACCCATAGTGCATCAGCGGGAGTACAAAAGGAAGCAGTCGGCACTCGGCCGGACATTTGGCAGCGGTGACAGCTCATTGGCGCAGGACTGATTGAACGTATTGTGGCACTGCAGATAGCGTGAGACTCACCGCAAGAAACTGCTGGACACGAGGGTGTCCTTCACTGGAAGCCATAAAGCAGCGCAGCATCGGTGGCAGCCCGGCAGCTAACCGCAACGCTGCTTCGGAGGCAGCTGGGCAGCTACCCTCTGCGCCATTACCAGATTTGCCGCGACAAACCGCTAGGTGCAAGGTGTCCTTCACCGAAAGTTCAAGGTTGGCAACGCATTGGCACAACCCGGAAGCTACCCATAGTGCATCAGCGGGAGTGCATCAGCGGGAGTACAAAAGGAAGCAGTCGGCACTCGGTCGGACATTTGGCAGCGGTGACAGCTCGTTGGCGTAGGACTAATTGAACGTATTGTCGCACTGGAGGTCGGCGCTGTGTTTTTGTTGCTTGTTTTTTTATACAATTTTTTTTCGCCGTCTCCGCTGCCAACTCTCTGTGCTCTCTCTTTTTGCCTAGTGAATTACTTTTGTGCATATCTGACCGTCGTCTTCATTTTCCTTATTTTGTGTGTGCGATGTGGCAGAAATATAGGGATGTGCGCTCTGACTTGCACGACCTGCGTACTGAGATCAAAAAAATGAAAGAGGGACTCGAATTCATGGAAAAACAATTTGAAACAATGAAGCAACAGTTAATTGAAGAGAGAAAGCTTAAGGAAGGAAAACGAGATGCTGAGGGCTAAATGCAGTGAAAATGAGTCAGTAAATGTCGAACTGCAGAGGCAGATTGTTCAGTGTGAACAATACTCGCGCAGCTCGAATATCGAAATAAAAAGACTCGTCGAGATGTAAAATGAAACCATCACTGATCTTGTAGGTAAGATTGGTGATGCTCAGGTAAAGCCATTTCTGCTGGCGATATACAAGTGTGCCATTGCGTTCCGACTCGTGAGCAGGGCAAAACAAACGTTGTTCTTCAGTTTAAAAGCAAGCAGAAACGGAACCTTGTCGTCGAGAAAGCTCGCAAAAATCACATTAAAAATCTTAACGTGCGAATCTTTAGCGAAGCACTAATCTTCGTGAATGAGCATATATGTCCGACACTGAAGCGGCTGCTTGCACGGGCACTTTCAAAAAAACGGGAGCATCACTGGCAGTATGTGTGGACGAATAATGGGAGGATTCTCGCACGCAAAAAGCAGTCAAGTCCAATGGTACGCTTTGAAACTGATTCTGACCTAAGCAAAATTGCCTAGGGTGCTTGTGGTCACACTGTCTGCTGCTTTGTTCTTGTGCACGCGATGCTGTGTCAAGAATTTTGTCTGCCATCTGAACTTAAACTTCCGGCGCAGCCGCAGGGCATGTTCACTGCTATTCGTCTCAATGTACAGACGGGTCCACTGTTAAAGGGAACACTCGAATGAGCATCTTTCATTTTGTTGGCCCCGTAACGGCTAGTGGATTCGGAATGATTGTTCGTAGAGGTTACTGGTCTATCAGAAGGGTTCGGAACTGTCAACCACCAGGAGTGCTATGGAGATCTAAACCACTATGTTTTTGCAGGAGAGCGAATTCCGGAGATACCCGAAACGCAAGTGTTCCCTTTAACAGTGAACCTGTCTGTACGTTCTGCCTCTCCTAAGACAGATGAGTTAAGGACATTTTTTACCGGATTCAACTTCCTGTATGTTGTGATCATGCTGACTGAGACATGGTATCATGAAGGAAGCGAAGTGTTGAATATGAATCAGTACAATCACTATTTCATCAATCGAAGCACACTACGTGGCGGCGGAGTGGCAATGCACGTAAAAAACACATGCTCTGAGACATAATTCCGGAATTTACGTGTATTGCACCTGATTATGAAGTGCTTTGCATAAAGAATAATCACAAATTGTACGTGGTGTGTTGTACCGTCCACCGTCTGTTGATATCGGCGTATTTTTGGAATTTTTCGAGGAAATGTTAGAATACTCGACATTTAACCGGTATGACGTATTATTAGGTGGTGATTTTAACATAAAACCTCATGAAAGATAACTTGACCTCCCAGGAATCCGATCAAAAACTGTCCGCTTGTGGCTATAATAATGTCACCACTACACCGACATGCGTAACGATTGTGGGGTACGTGGTGTAGCCAATCCACTATTCTGTTCATATTTGTTCGAGACGAAACAGTGTGTTTCAATCGCCAACTATTTTTCTTCTTGAAAAACCGTTTCTTGGAGCGTGCCTCAAGGAAGCATCTTGGGGCCAATACTCTTCAATATCTACGTAAACAATATTGTTAACATAAACAACGACACCGCATTTATACTGTATGCGGATGACACCAGTATTTTTGTTTCAGGAAAAAAACCCATCTGAAATTATTACCAAAGCCCAAAGCGTACTATCAGATGTGCTACGGCGGTCTATTGCTAATGGCCTGTGTATAAATGCGACAAAAACAAAAGCAGTGTTTTTAAGATCCAGAGGCACGGAAATTAATCTTCACCAATCATTAACCCTCCAGGGAATTATTGTGGAAATAGCGGAGAAACATATATGAATGGAGAAATATATATATAGCGGAGAAACTCATATGACACGGTCGTGTGATGTTCAATCACTGACTAAATCATTATCGCGTGCTGCTGGTGTTCTGTCACGATGCAGGCACTTTCTTCCAGAAAACGTTAAAGTGCAGATCTACCATTCCGTGTTTTTCTCCCATATAAATTACTGCTTACTTGCGTGGGGCGCCACAACCTTAAGTGACATAACAACAATTGACTTACTGCAAAAAAGGGCACTGCGATTTATGGCAAATGTCCCACGCAATACCTCTACAGGTGCATTATTCCCCCGCTATAAAATAATCAGTAAGAAACACTTGTTTGATTTTCGACTACTTCATAACTATTTCTTTGCAAAGGAACAAATGCAAATGTTTATTAAAGATGTATCCAACATAAGCATGCAATACACTGATTCACGAACACGAACGGCCGACCGGTGGCTCGTTCCTCGTGTACGCACCACCTATTTCCTACAGTCCCTCAGATACACACTTCGTCACCTGCTCAATAAATGTGTAGATAATGACGCCAACTTTTCTAACTTCACAAAACGAGAAATGCGTGAATATTTTTTCACCTTTGTCTAATGGCCGTTTTATAGCATGCTGTATAAGCACCACTAGAATGAGACCATTATTCTTTCGCGTGTCGTGTTCTTTGTTTTTATCACGTTAATTGTTATTATTGGTCGTTGTATTTATGAGTGTATATATACAGTTTATTAATTTGTTCTTTGCCTATTTGTTCTATTCATATATTTGTACAACATCCTCCTGGTTTTTCTTGCGATGTACTTTTTTTCTTTAGTATTTTTTTCTTTTTTCCCCGTGCTATTATTGTACTTTATTTGTCAAAAGCCCGATTTGAAACTACTGTCATGTACTACGTGGGCCCTCAGATACTTTCAAGTGGTTTTTTAACAGCTTTTCGCCTGAGGGACCCGCAACTCTAGTTGGAAATAAAGATTTGATTGATTGATTGATTGATTGATTGATTGATTGATTGATTGATTGATTGAACATAGTCCATTTTCGAACCCGCTCATCACCCATGCAATGTAATGCGACACGAAGTGCTGCGAGCTTTGCTGCCGTTGATGTCGCAAGGTGGGAGGTATTGATTTTGATTGTTGTGGCTTTCATCGGTATCACAACAGCTTCAGTCTAGTTGTTTGGCAAAATGGAGCCATCGGTGTATGCGTGTATATAGCCTTGGTACTTCTCTTATAGCAGGAGTAAAGCGAGCTCTTAAGGGCAGATTATGACATATGATGAATTTATTTCTGGGCTCTCAGCAGTTAGATATGGTAGATTCCGTTAGTACCCTTGGAGTATATTTTTCAAAGCACTTAACATGGAATGTACATATTGATAGCCTGCACTCAAAGATGTCATCTGCCATTGGTGTCCTTGCACGTATGCGATGTATTCTGCCTACTAAGGTGAAAGTTATGTTATACAATGCGCTGGCATCATCTTTGTTACGGTATTGTAGCATAGTGTGGTGTACTACCGGAGTGACAAATTTGTGCATGTTGTATTTAATACAGAAAAGAGCCATACGACATATTGCTACTGTACACTATCTGTCATCTACAACACTTCTTTTTCCAAAACATGAAATTCTTCCAGTGTTCTTTTTGTATAATTACAGGCTGATGTTGTATTATAAGGAACTTATTAAGCATGGTACTAATACCATAAGTAATCTTGCTAAGCTGAACTTCAACCTGAGTGTTCGACTGAACAGGCACAAAGGAATGTGGACTGTACCCACCTCTAAAACTGTTTATGATGAACAATCATTGTCCTACAGACTGCCTTCCCTACCAAACTTCTTAAAGCACGAAGATTTTGATCCTTCGATTAATCAAAAGTGTCACATTAAACGCTTCGCCCATCGTATTCATTTTTCGGAATAATATATCTCTCGATATTTTGGCCATTCTTATTATTGATTGTTGCTTTTCATGTTCATGCCACTTCATGACTATACATATGAACTATCTCTCTATTTTCAGTGATTTGTATCATAATTGGTGTATTACTTGACGCCATGTTAAACTTGTAAAGTCTATTCTGTATTTTGCATGCATGATTGTCCGCCATCCTGCTGCATTGCCAACTTGTAACGGGGTCGGGACCTCGTCAAGCTCTCGAGCTTTTAGCCCTGTACTCCTCATATTGAAAGGAAATAAATAGATTGATTGATTGATATCTGCTTTTTTTGCGGATGCCAGGTATAGTTAAGCTGATATTGGGCTGAGTCAGGCACCACGGAGGAATCGAAAGTCTCGCGGCGGGCATGAAGCAAGTTGGTAAAGACTCGCGATACGCGGTTACCGTTTGGCAGAAAGATGCGCTGGTAAAAAGGCTAGGTGGTGGCGGGGAGTCAGAGCCAGCTGCCTTAAATGTGTCCTGAGTGTTTCAATGCCAATGTGCGTCTTGATAAGATGGTCTCCGGCGATCGCTATAGAAGCCACCGTCGATGCACTAAGAGGCAATTATATGGACACTCTCGGCTGATTTTTGCCATCGCCTCCCCGTGATGTCCCGGATATGTATATATATTAAATGCACAAAGAAAAATAAAACAGAAGAAAAACATTCCGAAGCACCCGACCGGAGATTCGAACAATCGACCTCTCGCTTTGGAGCGCAGAGTGACTCTGGAGCGCAGATTTGGAGCGCAATATTTGGACCACTGAGTCAGTCTAGAGATATGCATTAATGGAAAACATCATAGTTGTGGGTTGATTCAATACAAAGTTTGTATGTGTTATAAATAAACCTAATTAGTAAAAAGATATTTCTGGTCTCGTTAGTGTAAATAAATAGTAATTTTTGTCGCCTTTCAATATTATGAAACATCAGGTCGAGGTTATCATTACGTGCAAACAATCTTGATCATTTATGTAAGCTGAACTAATAGACATGAAAAACTGAATTCAGTAATAATTTTTTATAAATTGAGCGAAATTGCTAAAGAAAGATAATGCCTACAAACTTTTAGAACGCGTATACTTATTCATTTTGGTGAAAAATTATTTTGATATCATAAGTGGTGTCTGAGATATTAATATAAAAACGTAATCGACACTTCAGACAATGTAGTCCGTCCATAAAAAGAAAGGGAGAGGGGAGGCTGACGAGACCAGTTTGTGGGTGACGGGGAATGCGAAAGAAAGGTTTGGCACAAAACGGGTTGTGGCACAAAAACGCTTGCCACAAAAATGGGTTGTGAGGAGCTTGACGTTTCGTTGGAAGGGGGGTTAGTGTAGTAGTAATGGTTTGAGGATAAGAAAAAACGCCTATTTCTACAACCCATTAGGGGGGAGGGGGTTTGAAGGCACTAATAAATCTCAGTTTATCTCCCCGAGCAGATAGTTAAAGCTGTCAAGATGTTCACCTTCAACTAGAGTGTCTTTGTGAATAAAACATCTTTCTCTATCTCTCTGGCGAACAGTGCTCGAAGACGGGACATAGTTTGGACCTGGACAATGCAGCGACGCTAGCACGTGAAGAAAAATGGGAAAAAGGAAATTCCCCGAATCCTGGCGCACACGTCGTGACACGTCGGCGTGCAACACCATCCGTGGCCTCCTGCCGGACGTTTTCAAGGGCCTGTGTGTTCAGTAGACTGGTCGAGATTCCCTCATTTCTGTCAGTATGTAGTGAAGATGCGATTGCCATAGGTGGCGTAATGATTGTACCTTTAACTGTAAATATTTTTTTGCTAAGTGGGAGTAATTTTTTTTTAAATTTGTGCTCTGGCTGTACGCTTGGAAACTATACATGCTCACGCAGTAATTAATTTGAAAAATGTTCATTACGAAAAATTTCATGACAGAGCGGGCGCCGCCAATTAAGACAGAAAAGTAGAACGCCTACTTGCCCCCAAGCCAGTTTTGCAAAGCAGAATAGCGGTACGCTCTTATGGAGTGGCCGTAAGCATCAAACTATAAACGCCTCATATGCGGGAAGTAGGCCGATAAGCACAGATTAAGATGCAACTGCAGTAATCAGTAATATTGTTTTATAAAATTAGCAAGTTAATCGGGAGAGGTATTCTCGATATTCTCGTCGAGAGTAGCGAAATTCGTTCATTTTTGTGAACAAAAAAATGGTTCTGAGAGATTAAGCAGAAGTAGAGTATCGACTTAGAAATGTATGGAAAAGTTTCAGGCGCTTCGCGCTTTGTTCGCGGCGTCGAGGTGTGTTTCAATGTTTACCAAGTCGTTCTTTGTTCCGGCGAATCAAAAAAGACGCCAGGCTTGCGCTGAAACCGCAGCACAGTCACAGCGAAAGCTGGAAGAGCGGCGTTTCTAGAGCCCGTTGTAAGCTCTCTTGGGGCTACAATACAAGTACACTAGAAAGGTACCCACTACGCCATAAATCACAATATTTGTGAAGTTGGGAAGCACCTACTAAGCCATTATTTGTCATTCTGCGAAGAAGCGAGGCACCAGCTACACGTCTGTAGGCATTATGTGCACCTTGTTGACGCGACGACTGATGACGATGAAGAATTATGGCTCAGCCCTTTGTAATGGGTTGGAAGCTTTAAACGGCCCACGAGTTATGTAATTTGCATTGGGTGACGCCCGGTCGCTATTTCCCTCTCCCGTCATGCTGTATAACATGCGTTGACGTGGGAGAGAGACGGGGGGCGGGCGAAGAACTTTACTGAGACCCTGAGGAAATGGATCATGCGCTTATGGGCTTCCTTGGGAACCAATACAAGTGCACTTGCGAGGAACCCACTACGCTATAAATCATTGTAATTTTACTGAGACCCCGAGGAAATGGGTCATGCGCTTATGGGCTTCCTTGGCAACCAATACAAGTGCACTTGCGAGGAAAACACTACGCTCTAAATCATTGTAATTTTACTGAGACCCTGAGGAAATGGATCATGCGCCTATGGGCTTCCTTGGCAACCAATACAAGTGCACTTGCGAGGAACCCACTACGCTATAAATCATTGTAATTTTTTAGAAGTAGGGCAACAGGCACTGTGCCATTTTTCGTCATTCTACGGAGAGCCGTGGTACCTGCTAAACGCATGTAAGGCATTATGCGCACTTTGTTGATGCTGTGCCTAATGACGACGAAGAATTATGGCAGAGCCCTGTAATGGGTTGAAAGCAAAGAGGTTTAAATCTTCTTGTTTGGAAGCATTAAACAACCTACTCGTTGCGCAATTCCCATTGTGTGACGCCTGTTTACAGAATTCGCGTTGTGCGACGCTTGGTGCTTATTTTACTCTTCTACCACGCTATATTGCATATGCTAATGTGGTTCCTTCCCGACATGAAGCCGGTATAGGACCTTTTTGCAAAGCAGTTTCAAGCACCGGCATGGCTCAGAGGTTGAATACTAGGCTCCCACGCAGAGGGCCGAGGTTCGAACCTCGTTCCATCCTGGAATTTTTTTCTTATTTCGTTTTTTTTTCTTATTTCGAGCGATACTGGTTACGGACACCGGCGGCGGCGGACAACTACGGCGCCAGAAACGGCCGGTGAAATGATCTCATAACAGCTTTCGCTGTAAAAACTGCCATCATCATAAACGGGCATGTGCCACACAAATTGGGTAAACGCATTACTCACCAGTGGTCCACTAAAAATGAACAAGGCAACAGTGAGCCCAACAAATGACCCAAAAACTATCATCATCATAAACGGGTGTGTGGAACAGAAATTTGGCAAATCCCACTACTCACCAGAGGTTCACTAAAATGAAAAAGGGAACACTCAGCCCAACAAATGGCTGCGAAGCGACGGCGGCGAGCCGAAGACCCCGAGTACATTCGACGAGAGAATATTAGGGAACGGGAGAGGCAACGGCGGCTGTGGAAAGAATCCCGAAGCGATAGAAGGCCTACGCCAACGACGACATGCCCGTAGATATATGAAAGGTGCGAACGCTTGCTTTCATCGCGAGGTTCTGTATATGTAGTTTGGATATCCGTGTCGTGTCTGTGACTGTCTGTGGTTTAACTCGAACCAATGTGCGCTGAGAATCAACGTAGAAACAACCTAGCTAAAGCCTAGCAACGACCTAGAAGCAACCTGCATCACCTAGCGGCTGCGAGAAGACATCAAGCGATGGAAGGCCCACGCCAGCGACGACGTGCCCGTACATCTATCAGAGATGCGAACGCTTCGTTTCAATGCGAGGCTCTGTCTCTGCAGTTTGGACAGCCATGTCGTGTATGTGACTGTATGTGGTTTAACACCAACCTCGTGTTTTCTATGTATTCAAACCAACCTCTCTGCGCTGAGAATCAACGTAGAAACAACCTAGCATCACCTAGCTACAGCTTAGCAACGACCTAAAAGGAACCTCGAAAAAACCTGCATCACCTAGCTTGCTCGGCCTAGGAACAACCTAGAAGCAACCAGATTAGTTTTCAGAATCGCCCAAGTCCAAGCTTCGCCAATCTTTTTTATGACAGAGCGGCTGGCTGACACCAAAGTACATGGGATCTGCTTCTGGATAGTGACTTCTTTGTGATGTCTTCTTTTGTGTGGTCTGCTTAATTAGCACTGCTCTGTCAAACTTTTCGTTAATTTTAATATTGACTGTGCTGTAAGAACCTGGGTGTTCTGATGAACTGACAGCCCGTAGGGGATTTAATGATTATCTGTGGCTTCAGTGTCCTCAATTTTCGTCTCTGTAGCCTAATTTACAGTTCTCATGTAATACTTTTTTGCTAAATTATAGAGGACGCAATCAGCTGAACCCTTGCGTCGTAAATGGATCTGTGGGATTGTCCTTCGTAAATGGTTCCCGGCTACTACGCTTCTATCGTTGGTTGTGCGTTCTCTTGCAGCATACAGGGCTTCATTTCGACACGCTGTGGTTAAAACTTGAGTGCTGTTGATTGCACGTGATCTGTCGTCTGCTTTCTTGTTTGGTGGCTTTTCGAATACTTGCTTTTGCTTTTATTGCGTTATGAAATGCTGGGTCATGGACAAAAACTGCAGCTTAATGTGAATAAATGAAATAATAAGAGCTCAAGTGCTCTCTTGAATCTCATCTGCTGGAGCTCTGTGGAAGAATATACACAGTGAATCTGCAGTGTTTGCATAAGAATTCCTCCCTGTAACCAACGCGTGGCACAATCAGCATAGAGTTAAGAAACTAACAGTGGATCTAAGAGAAAATACCCCCGATGCATCTCAATGAAATTTCATTCAGACGGAGTAAGGAAATTTGTAAAAAAAAGATGGCTGATTCCTCTGTCATAAGAATCGGTATAACACGAAAGTGAAAGGTGCGCCACATAAGTAGTCCTTATTGTGTAGTGATATATGAGAGCTTGTGCAATGTTTACTCTTGTTTGACAGATATAGCACCGCTTGATGTGGACGCACTCACGCTGGCACCTAGTGGCCCATCTCCGTACCAAAGCCTTTTGCCCATGATGATGATTTAACGCTTGCGGTAGCTGAAGTTCCTAACATATACGGGCCACCGCATATGGTGAATCCCATGCAAAGGTGGCATCAACAAGCGCATAACAAACACTGATGCTCGATATGCACTTCTTTAACGCGTCGTGAAACGCGAACAGAAACGCTACACGCCTCGCGTCCTCCCTCTAGCCCGGCCGTTAATTCTTACAGGGCGAGAGGCGAACGCGGTTCGACAGCCAGGAGAGCGTCGGGGAGCTATTTTTCGATATGGATGGATGCTATGAGCGAGGCTTGGGCTAAAGTCACCACCTCCCGATGTGTCAAAGCATTGACGAAATTACACTTCTTTTGGAAACGCGCGGAATGGGTGATCGTACGGCGCGTCTTTTTTTTTTTTCGAGCCTAGTGGCACAGATATCAACCGCCCCTTTTAGGGGCGAAGCTCCTTAAAGCGGCACCCGTTCGTCCCTCGTAGTGCGTAACTAGTCGTAACGCTATTACCAGATCTTGACCTCCAAGGTGGTGCCGGTTGGAGATTGCTCCTGTGCGTTGTTGAACAATGAAAAATTCGCAGCGCGCGCGTTAACTAAAAGCCGAATTCTTCTGTCTCTCATTCCCCATTAGCAGCCATTGGCATGTTCCAGTAGGAAACGTTAGTAGAAGTAGAAGTGTAAGTGTTAGCTAAAAGCCGACTTCTTCTGTCTCTCATTCCGATTAGCAGCCATTGTTTACCTCCAAGGTAGTGCCTGGTGAGATTTCTCCTGTGCGTGATTAAACAATAAAAATTTTGTTCAAAACGCCGTTGATTGACGAAATAAACCAACGAAAGACGCCAGATGTTTTCTAAAAGCAAAACGAAAGAACGCCAGATGTTTCTAAAGCAAAACGAAAAGACGCCAGCTGCTTAACGAAAGATGCCAGATGTTTTCTAAAGCAATGGTTTTCTAAACAATGAAAATTCACAGCGTACATGTAAAATTAAAGTGAGCTGCAAGTCGTCATAACTCTCATCGAACCTTTAGTATAAACGCGCCCGATCTCACGTCGGGGATGATGTACTGGGCAGAATTCACGGAAGATTCGCGGTTTACCGATGAACCTCCGCAGCTTCGCCCACTCATCATCATTCACTCCGTGGATATGCTGTGATTTTTTTAAAGGTGACGCTCATAGCAACCATCTATCTATCCAAGACCACTGTGAAAGATAAAATGCGCGTTTATGTAGCCCCAGTTTTGTGTTTGGCGGCATCTTTGTGAGCGAAACGCTCGCCAGTCATCCTCGCGGACTTGGAGGCCATGAGTCGGACTGCTTCAAGGAAACTTCTTATACTTTTTTTTCTTTGCCATCTGATGGCGTTCCTTTTGCTTACGTATTTCCGTGACTGAAATACAGCATGAAAGCCTTGGTGTATTTACAGTTTCGTGTAAATACTCCGGAGGTGCCGCGAAAAAACTCCGGCAAACCGGAGTGAAAGAACAGCGAAAAATACTCCGAAGATGTGACACAAATACTCCGGCCCGCCGGAGTGAAAGAACAGCAAAAAAGAAGTCACAGTTTCGCCGCAAGGGCGAAGCAATGAATGCGATAGCAAGAAATTGGAACGTATCGTGAAGAAATCGATACTTGCTGCGCGCTGCTGATGCACAAAGAAGGACGCCCAAAATGAACGCACAGGTATACACAGGGCAAGCGCGAACTAACAACTGTCACAGTTGTTACGTCTTTGTGCTTGAGCAACGTGCTTCGATTGTCGGCAATGTTTGATTGTTGGCTTCTTCCCTCAAGATACACGTCCCTCACATACCCACTCTGGGAGATTGGCCAAGACTGCCTGTCGACAATGGAAAATGAGACGCTCTTAGATATTTCTTTTCCTTTTAAACTGCGGCGCATGGGGTGACCCCTCTGCATCTCCTGCCACACGGGGGTGTCTGACGCAAGGTGTGCCTGGTATATTGAAAGAAAGTGCAGGAGCGTTGCGTGATAGAAAACACGCTCAAGTTCCTCCGAGACCTGCGTACTCCCAGCGGTAAATGGTGGACATAAATAGCTCGCCGTTATTTTGCCAGCGCATACATGGCGTCAGGGGCGTAGCCAGAAATTCTTTTCGGGGGGGGGTTCAACCATACTTTATGTATGTTGGTGCATGCTTTTGTATGTGCACTTGTATATATACGCAAGCAAAACTGAAAATTTTCGGAAGGAAGATTTGAACCCCCCCAACCCCCCGCCCCCCCCCTGGCTACGCCCCTGCATGGCGTGTGGTTGAGTTGTCTAACCCAGCGCGCTGGCAGAAGTAGTCCGAGAAGCCTGTCAGCAATCACACCAGCTGTGTGGCTTCTGTGACCATTGCCGACATATTCTGGGCAGCCAAAATTGGTGATTGTGGAACGTGTAACGAGAACTTGCAGCAGTTTGCGTTTTCGTTCGTGGAAGATGATTTTGAAAGTGCCAAAGACACGCGATTTCGGTAGTGCACTCCAGTTTTGTTCTCTTCGAGCAATTTTATTGTACCAAGAGAACAAAAGTGAAAACAGGTGGGCAAAAGTGGGCCCCTTCGGTAATCGCAGCATCATAATCACTCATGCATCACTCATGCATCAGAACGAGAACGAAATGTTTGCCAAGGCGCATGCTCCCGAGGCCGGAGCATGCGCCTTGGTGAGGGGTGGAGGCACGTGTTATCGGTATGTTCTTCGGCGCGTCCACCTGAGAATCACGATATATCACTTCCTCCCCTCTGAGCGAGAACCTATCCGGCGGCTTGCGAGCACGGGTGGAGCATCGGAGTGGGATTGGTTCTGCCGTGGACCTTGGAATTGCTGACTGGATGCAACCTCCAGACGCTTCCTCACCAGGCCCGGACAGACCGGCCTGAAGGGCTTCGCTGCTAGTTGACTGGCTGCCGCTGGATAAGAGTGGCCATTGCTCCATGGCAATTGGCGTTTCGCAGGGTCCTTAATTAACCTGGCGTCAACAAGTCGCGTGGTCGTACGCTGCACCCCCTTGGCGTGTTAATGGTTAACAATCGCTTGCCTTCTACTGTTGTCACGGTTCCGGGTAGCCACCTAGCTGACTGTACTGTCGACTCCAAACCTGCCTTCCTGGTGCAAACTCTTTCTTTCCGGAGCTCGCAACTGCGTTGACGGTAGCCTCCCTCTTCACCCCGTCTTGCTCTGCCAGGTAGGTGCTGAGGCGGGTCCGTGGTCAGAGTCCAAAAAGCCTTTCCGCGGGCGACTGCTCCTCTCGGATCGGCGTGGTCCTGCAACGCACCAAAAATTTGGCAATCAACTTTGCAGCTTTGCAGATTTTTCTTCAGGCCCTCCTTGATGGTGCGTACTGCCCGTTCGGCCAAGTCGTTGGATTGCGGGTAGTATGGGGCCGCCGTTACATGGCCACACCATTTTCCCTGAAGAACCGCGCTGTCTCTGCACTGGTGAATTGCGGACCATTATCCGACATGACAGTCCGCGGTATGCCATATCGAGCGAAAATGCCCCTAAGTATGTATACCGTTGTCGCCGCCGTCACCGTCTTCAAGTACACTGCTTCGACCCACTTAGCCTCGGCGTCGACGAGAATGAAGATCATATGATCGTCCACGGGGCCAGCGAAATCCATGTCTAGGCGGTACCAACGTCTGTTGGTATTTGGCCAGTTTGGCGGGACCTGCACTGGGGGCATGGGCAAACACTGCACGCATGGGGGACACCGTTTTGCAAGCATTTCAATTTCACCGTTTAGCCCTGGGTACCAGAAAACTGAGCGCGCGACGTCCTTCATTGGCGTCATGCCAGGGCGCGTATCGTGCAACTCTTTCAAAACAAACTGCCGAGCAGCTTTAGACAGAACCACACGGTGGCCCCAGTAGAGTATCCCGTTACTCACAGCCGATTCGTGCCTCCGTGAAAAATACGGTTGGTACTGCTGTTACTCTGAACCCAGACGCCTTGACCAGCCTTGCAAGCTCCAAGTCTTCACTTGCTGAAGTACGTCATCTTTTGCTGGTGTGGTCTGAAATACTCTGCGCAGACATAACAAAATCATCCAAAGCCTGCGCAAGCAGGACATATTCGGCTAGTTCCTTTTCGCAGCCATCATCGCGAACCGGTAATGGCAACCGGCTTAGAGCGTCGGCATTTGCATTTAGCTCTCCTTTTCTGTATTCCAAGTGGTATTGAGAAGCTGCTGAGGGCAGCACCCAAAGTCGGATGCGTGCCGCTGCCATTTGCGGAACGGGTTTACATGTACTTAGCAAACCAGTCAGAGGCTTGTGATCGGTCACCAGAGTGAACCTGTTGCCAAACGAATAATCCCGAAATTTGACAACGTCGAAAACGAGCGCTAGTGCCTTTTTGCCAATTGTGAATAATTACGTTCCGCCAACGTTAGAGTTCTCGGGCGGAACGCTATGGGACGATCCACCTCTTTTATGCGGTGCTACAAAATTGCGCCTATACCCTCGGCCCACGCATCACGCTCAAGCCGCAGGGGTTTCTGGAGATCGTAATGCACGAGAAAGTTTGCCCTGCTCATGGCGCGCTTGGTTTCTTGGAATGCTGTTCTCTGTGTGGGCCCTCAACACCAGGGTGCTTCTTTAGACAAAAGTCGGTGTAACGGGGCCAAAGTGGGCGACACATTCGGTAGAAATTTGGAATAGTATGTGACCAGTCCTAAGAATGATTTCAGCTGGCTTACCGAAGTCGGTGGCGGTGTCGACTAAAGGCATCCACCCACTGCTTCCAAACTGTCCTGCAGTGGGTGGAGGCCTTTTACATCGATTTGGTGCCGAAGAAATACCACTTCGTTTTCACGGAAGTGGTACTTCTCCTTGTTCAGCGTGAGGGCATTCGCGCGAAGTCGCTCGAACACTTGCCTCAGTACCGTGGCTTCATGCTCTTTTTCTGCTACAATAATGTCGTCCAGGTGAACTTTCACCCCTCGTATACACTGTTCCACCGCTTCTATGCGCCGCTGAAACAGCGCAGGTGCGGAGGCGATGCCAAAAGCCAAGTGGTTGTAGCAGAAGAGGCCTTCGTGTGTATTCAACACAGTTACCTGCTTAGCATTATCATCCAGGGGAAGCTGGTTGTATGCGTTTCGTAAATCGAGTGTGCTAAACACTTCGCCTCCCTATAGCACCGCAAAGATGTCAATTTTCGGAAGCGGGTACTGCTCTGTTCTTGTCGCTGGCTTAGCTGTTTGCCTAAAGTGCCCACACAGTCGGATGTCTACGTTCTTCGTTGCTATGGGCACGACCGGCGTTGCCCATTCAACCACGCTCACTGGGGACAGCACTCACACTTCCACCAGTCGGTCAATATCGGCGGAGACTTGCTCTCTCATGGCATAATGGACTGTCCGAGCCTTGAGAAATCGAGGTTGCGCGCCTGCCTTGAGATATAGCTTCACCGGTGGTCCCTTACAGCAACTGAGTTTCTCAAAGCGGTCCGGAAACTCGTCAAGAAGTGCGGTTAGCTGGCTATCGGCGTGAACAACATTCACCAGCGGCGACGTGCCTTCTACAGGAAATATCCATGCTTTGCGAAATTCCTCTATCGTGTCCCTCCCGCACAGCAGGGGCCCTCGATGGTCCACCACTATTAGCGAACTGCTCGCCGTTACTGGTCAAAGCTGCACGTTCATGTCTAGCTTGCAACGATTGGCAACGGTCCCAGGAAACACGAAAGGCGTAGTGGAGTTTTTTGCACAGCCGGCCACCACTTGCGATGCTTCTTGTACAAGTTCTTGGAAATTACGCTTACGGGTGATCCAGTATAGACAATTATTCGCAGCCTACGGCCTTCTCAAGTTAAGGTGCGCTCGATTGGCTGCGCCAAGTGCTTATTGGCGGAACTGTCCGCGACGAGAGCATACAACATTTCTTCGCTTTCACATTCCGTTCTGTCGACAGCGAACGTTCCTGGACTAGGGGCGTGGGATCTTTTGCAAGCCCCAGAAAGATGCCCTCTTTTGCCCCATTGAAGGCATATGGAACTGCGATGTCGATAGGACGCCGTTGCATGAGACCCTTTGCATCTGTCGCATGAAAGGTTAGAGCACTGCGGGCTGCAATTCTTCCTCCACTGCCTGCCTTGCTGCTGTAGCACGTTGACGCCGCCACTTTCGGTCCGGGCATATGGAGTCCGCATGCCCCGAGCATCTTCGTTCGCTTGCTCAGAAGCTAAGGCAAATTCTTCGACTTCTGCACGCGGCAAGTTCTTACGGCCCAGCAGGCGCCAGCGCGTTTCCTCGTCCCGAATCCCATAAACGATTCGGTCCCGCAACAAACGGTCCAGAGCTGCCCAGAAATTACTATTTACGGCCAGTCTTCTCAGTTCAGCAATGTAGTCCAGGACGCTTTCTTGCTGTTCTTGCTTTCGCATAAAGGAGGAATAGCTTGCTGCTAATTCGTTTGCCTGAAGGTTGAAATGTTCTTCCAGGCATTTCACAACGTCTTCGTACGTCAAAGTGTTGATGGGGACCCTCGGCTGGTGCCCTCGCAATATTCGGACGACACTGTCGCTCAACGATGAAACCAGCAGGGCCCGGCGTTTCGCTGCGTCGGTATTATCGTTGCCCTCAAAGTAGGCTTCCAACCGGAGACGATACGTGCTCCAGCTACTCGCCGCGTCGTCGAAGGCAGGGGGTCAGGCCAATTCTTCAGGTCTCAGCGTCGGAGTGCGATTAACCGGGTCCCACCCTCGTCGTCACTGTGGTCTCTTAACGGGACACTAAAGAGCAAAACGATTTTTCTCGCATTAGTAAAGTAGTTTCCACGATACCAAAAACACCACGCTTTCTGCGCGAAGACACTTAACAAGCGAGAAAACGCGCAAAAAGAAAATACACGTGGCGACGCCACCTTGGAATTCCCGCACCATTTGCCGTGACGTCACATATTTTTGACGGCACCTGCTTGGCCCTACGTAGTTCCTAATCGGTTAAATCGAAGTACATTGTTCTCTGAGGGGGCCAGAGACTTGACATCATGAGTTTGTGGAAATTTCGTCAAGCGAGTGGTGCCAAAATACGTTAAATGCTCTTTGAAGTCTTTTACATCACCAATTACAAGGTTTCGCGGAATTTTAAAAATGAAACTTTGAACTTGGTTTTCTCCTGTAATAAGAAACCTCTGGTGGTGAAATAAACTACACAAGAGTTCTCCGAACATATTTTATCAATCTAAACCAATTCATTGTTCTCTTTAGTGTCCCTTTTAAGCGCTAAGAAGAAGCTTCATGGCAAGAACAGGATCCAAATGTTCATTGACATTGGTTTAGTACCCTGGCCCGACGCCGGAGCATGTGGCGAGTGGTGGAGGCACGTGTTATCGGTACGTTCTTCGGCACGTGCACCTAAGAATCACGATATATCACATTATATGGAGTTTCAGTAGGTACTGGAGACTGGTAGACTGGGGTATGTAGCTGAGGGGGCTGGATTCAAGAAGTGTCCTTTAAAGTCCTCCATGTGTGGATCTGCGTTCTGCGGCTGATATGTATTGAGCTCTTCAGCTTCAGTATCTGTCACTTCTGTCTGCTTTGAGGGATGTCCTTGTGTTTGACAATATTCCATCAAACCCATCGTTACCCCCACCCCCACACCGACCTGGGCCGTCCGAAGAGTGCTTGAACTGGGTCAATGTGGAAGCTCCTCGTCAGGACATATTTGATTCTCTTCCTTAAGAAGAACCTTGTCATCGGCACTGCTGCCTTCGTGGCGAACAGCAAGGGGTGGCACGTTTCCTCTATCTACTCGTTGTTTCCTGTTGCGATCGCAGCCCGTTACACATTGCTCAAACAGAAGGTGAAATTCTTGTTGCAGCTACAGCATTCTGTGGTCGTTGTTGTTAGACATGAGGGCTTCTTGTTCCTCGCTCTGTGCACCGCGGCATAGACATCAAATCATTCTTTCATCATCTGCATAAACAATATTGTTGGGCTCACTTCACCGAAACGGTAAGACACCGCATCGTCTCACCGTGTCTCTTGAAGTTGACATAAGGCTGCAGTCACTTGCGAGGAGAATATCTCAACAGCGTGGAGCACGTTCATATTTTTTGCTCTTGGCTCTTTTAGAATATGTTCTCTGATTCCTACGAGCAAGCTTTAGGGGTAGTCACTGTCTTTTAATATTTTCAACTGATTGTTAAGGATGGCGGCAGGATTTTTTAGTGCTTGCCGAATGCATGACAAGGCTATGCCTCTTTCACTAAGTCTCGAATGGTTGGACTGAAAGTGTAGGATTTGTTTTCCTCCTCTGGTATTATAATACCAGCACGTGTGGTGCGTTTCAAACCTGATTTCTATATCGAGGAACTGCAGTCTAGATTGCTCTGGTGAACACAGGTGCCGCCAAAGAAACAGGAAAGGTTGACTTCAGCAAAGCGGCGGTCATTCCGTAGTCCAGCAGAACAGACTGTTGGGCTAGTTGGTTATCCATGAACACTGAAAGAATAAGCGCTAAAATTGACGAGCACAAAAAGGAGAACAGACAAAGGACTGGCGCTACTAACAACTGTTTATTTTCGTCACACCGACCGAGTTTAAATACATATAATCACGGTGTTGCGCATGCGCAACTTCACATTGGAACATAGAGCACGAGAAAATCAAGTGTAATACAAAAAAAAACAATATGCGATAACGCCTGCCATAAAACAAGAAGCGAGTTACAGCTGCGCATGTCAAAGGGAGCCTTGCAGAAATTCAAATTCGGAAGCATGCAAGGATATCGAAGCCTCACTTATACAAGCGCCATCATTCTTTTTGATAAAAAACGCTTCTAAAGCGAGCCAAGATGACATGCGCTTGCTTTTGCCCAATATTCTAGTGTCTCGGAAAATCGGCTCGCACCCACATGCAGAAATGTGCGCGACCAGATGCGCATACTTGTCCTCTTTCTTTTTTGCACTTAGTGCGTTCTCCCTAAGTCGGCCATTCACGCATCTTTCGGAGTGGCGGATGTACATTTTCCCACAGGACATGGGAATAGAGTAAACAACTCCAACAGAGCATTCTACGAAAGGGTTTGCATGCCTGGTGCTGCAACCTCGTTTGCTTTGAGCGCAAATTCGAGGGCAAAGTTTCTGCAGTTTATTAGGGGCAGAAAGCACCAGATGCACTTCATGCCGGTTTGCCACCTTCTTGAGACCGTGCGACAGGGTGTGCACGTATGGCATGACCAGTGGTCTCCGATTCAACCCCAGAGCCCCTACCCTTTCTGCTCCGTGTTTGACTCTTTGCAAGAGCGACTCGGCGACTGCTACAATGACCTGCGACGGGTAGCCTGCCACCGAAAGGCGGCACACTTGTCAATCAAAGCTTTCCTGCATGCGATGTGCGCACGACTTTCCGAGAGCAGATTTCATGCACTGTACAACTATTCCACTTTTGATGAGCTTTGAGTGAGCCGATTGAAAAGGCAATAATTCCTTCTTGGCTCGGGAAAGGTACGACCAGCAAACACGATGTGCACTGAATCGAGGCTTAGATCTAAAAATTGCAACTCATTGGAGATGGGGGTCTCGTGCGTAAAAATAAGCCCTTGTCCTAAACGAATAAAAACATCTCAAATGCCCGCTTATTCTTTCAGTGTTCATTCCGTACTCGCACGGCATTTCGCACCGTATGAACAAAGTAGGGCAAAGATATGGTGTCAGTGTTGTTTTCAGCGCCTCATAAGCTTAAGGGGCTCTGCAAGTCAGTGAAGGATAGCAGAACGAAAAAAAAGTGCTCGTCTAACCACTGAGACCCCTTTGTACAATGTGTCAAGAACGTCATATACAGTATTCCCCTTAGCTGCGGTAAAAATACATAGGACAGAGAGGACGTTGTATTAATGAACGTCTCATGGAACACAGATACGCTCGCCAACAAATGCAAGGAGCATGTCACCTCGTAGCACATTGTAAACGATGTTCATGCACGCTGCCATTCCGAGACACCACGTTGCTAGCACGTCGTGGTGATACAGATACTAGAGAGATAATAGAAGCCCTTTTCGTCACAGCTGCAAAAGAGGAATGCATCAGCAAACCTTCGTTACATTTCACGCAGGCAAAAGTAAGATCTCTAGAAAATGACGTACACTGATTTGCCGAAAATGTGTCTATGCTTGCGAAGGCATATGCTATGTTCTTGCGTTATCTTTATTTTCTTCTGTTCATTTTCCTATGTCCCGCCCTTCACCTTATCCATCTCATCTGCTTGTTAACCTATATTAGACACTTTGAGCCCGGCCCGGTCCCGCCGTGAAAAATACCTAACCTGGCCCAGGTTTTCGGTAAGGGACGTGAACAGCGCGTGTAACACACAAGGACGAAGAACCGACGAGGACGAGCGCTGATTTCCAACTGAAATTTATTAGCACAAACATGGAAAAACGAGAACAAGATGGCACACGTGATCACCGCTCATTTGAATTGCGCATGACGGCAGACATGGAGAGGGAACCAAGACACAGAGAATTAATAAGCAAAAACCACAAAACCGCGAAAAGACATCAGGAGAGCAACCGGAGTATGTCTAGTTTATCTGACCGGATGAACTTAGGTAATCTATTTCTTTGTCAGTGAGGGCAATTGAAGGTTTGCTGATGCAATTGCCTTTAGCGATAGCTGCAGCTGCAACTTCAGTGATAATGCGCATGCTATCCTGACGATGCCTAGCTAAAATCTCTGTGTTATCAAATGCTGGAGCGCACCCGCATTGTGAACAGTGCATTGCAAGAAAACCTTCTGTCCCTCTGGGTACCTTTTGGTTATATACTCAAGAGTTCGACGACAGTTCGTCTCGTCAGGCATTGGATGAGATGGTTCACGGTCACTGACCAAGTCGGATGAGATGCTCTGACGTTTCGGAAGCGCATACGGGATCCTTGTTCACTGAGCAGGACTCGAAGTCGTTGTCGATTATGTAGGCACAACGTGACGCAACGAGCATGCGTACACGGCAGGCATAGTTCCTGGTGTCCTGCTCATTGTAGCTGGCGTCGACTGAATGATTAGTGATTCCAGAAGCCGGCGTGACGACACGTTCTTTTCCTTGGCGATGATGGCGGCGTTAACCCAGTCAATGGTATGATCATGTGCATGCGCATGCTCAGCGATGGTGTTTGTCATGTGATTGTTTTACAGCGAAAGCTGTTATGAGATCAATTCACCGGCCGTTTTTGGCGCCGTAGTTGTCCGCCGCCGCCGCCGCCGCCGGTGTCCGTAACCAATATCGCTCGAAATAAGAAAAAAAACGCCAGGCCTGCGGTGAAACCGCAGCACAGTCACAGCGAAAGCTGGAAGAGCGGCGTTTCTAGAGCCCGTTAGGCTGTCTCGGGGCTACAATACATGTACACTAGAAAGGTACCCACTACGCCATAAATCACAATTTTTGTGAAGTTGGGAGGCACCTACTGAGCCATTATTCGTCATTCTGCGGAGAATCGAGGCACCAGCTACACGTCTGTAAGGCATTATGTGCACTTTGTTGAAGCGACGACTGATGACGATGAAGAATTATGGCTCAGCCCTTTGTAATGGGTTGGAATCTTTAAACGGCCCACCAGGTATGTAATTTGCATTGGGTGACGCCCGGTCGCTATTTCCCTCTCCTGTCATGCTGTATAACATACGTTGACGTGGGAGAGAGACGGTGGGGGGGTGAAAAACTTTACTGAGTCCCCGAGGAAATGTATCATGCGCCTATGGGCTTCCTTGGCAACCAATAGAAGTGCACTTGCCAGGGACCCACTACGCTATAAATCATTGTAATTTTTGAGAAGTAGGGCAGCAGGCACTGTGCCATTTTTCGTCATTCTACGGAGAGCGTTGGTACCTGCTAAACCCATGTAAGGCGCACTTTGTTGAATTTGTGTCTGATGACGATGAAGAATTATGGCAGAGTCCTTTGTAATGGGTTGGAAGCAATCAACAACCTACTCGTTGCGCAATTCGCATTGTGTGACGCCTGGTTACAGAATTCGCGTTGTGCGACGCTTGGTGCTTATTTTACTCTTCTACCACGCTATATTGCATATGCTAATGTTTTTCCTTCCCCACATGAAGCCTGTATAGGACCTTTTTGCAAAGCAGTTTCAAGCACCGGCATGGCTCAGAGGTTGAATACTGGGCTCCCACGCAGAGGGCCCAGGTTCGA
This sequence comes from Rhipicephalus sanguineus, assembly GCF_013339695.2. Taxonomy (NCBI): domain Eukaryota; kingdom Metazoa; phylum Arthropoda; class Arachnida; order Ixodida; family Ixodidae; genus Rhipicephalus; species Rhipicephalus sanguineus. The sequence goes on along the minus strand of NW_023614146.1, from coordinate 368,050 downwards.
ACCTCGTTCCATCCTGGAATTTTTTTCTTATTTCGTTTTTTTCTTATTTCGAGCGATACTGGTTACGGACACCGGCGGCGGCGGCGGCGGCGGACAACTACGACGCCAAAAACGGCCGGTGAAATGATCTCATAACAGCTTTCGCTGTAAAAGGAAATAAGAAAAAAAATTCCAGGATGGAACGAGGTTCGAACCTGGGCCCTCTGCGTGGGAGCCCAGTATTCAACCTCTGAGCCATGCCGGTGCTTGAAACTGCTTTGCAAAAATGTCCTATACAGGCTTCATGTCGGGAAGGAACCACATTAGCATATGTAATACAGCGTGGCAGAAGAGTAAAATAAGCACCAAGCGTCACACAACGTGAATTCTGTAACCAGGCGTCACACAATGCGAATTGCGCAACGAGTAGGTTGTTGATTTTTCCCAACCCATTACAAAGGACTCTGCCATAATTCTTCATCGTCATCAGGCACAGCATCAACAGAGCGCGCATAATGCCTTACATGCGTTTAGCAGGTACCAACGCTCGCCGTAGAATGACGAAAAATGGCACAGTGCCTGCTGCCCTACTTCTCAAAAATTACAACGATTTATAGCGTAGTGGGTTCCTCGCAAGTGCACTTGTATTGGTTGCCAAGGAAGCCCATAAGCGCATGATCCACTTCCTCGGGGTCTCAGTAAAATACAATGATTTATAGCGTAGTGGCTTCCTCGCAAGTGCACTTGTATTGGTTGCCAAGGAAGCCCATAAGCGCATGATCCACTTCCTCGCGGTCTCAGTAAAATTACAATGATTTATAGCGTAGTGGGTTCCTCGCAAGTGCACTTGTATTGGTTGCCAAGGAAGCCCATAAGCGCATGATCCATTTCCTCGGGGTCTCAGTAAAGTTCTTCGCCCCCCCCCGTCTCTCTCCCACGTCAACGTATGTTATACAGCATGATGGTAGAGCGAAATAGCGACCGGGCGTCAGCCAATGCAAATTACATAACTGGTGGGCCGTTTAAAGATTCCAACCCATTACGAAGGGCTGAGCCATAATTCATCGTCATCAGTCGTCGCGTCAACAAAGTGCACATAATGCCTTACAGACGTGTAGCTGGTGCCTCGCTTCTCCGCAGAATGACGAATAATGGCTTAGCAGGTGCTTCCCAACTTCACAAAAATTGTGATTTATGGCGTAGTGGGTAGCTTTCTAGTGTACTTGTATTGTAGCCACAAGAGAGCTTAACGGGTTCCAGAAACGCCGCTCTTCCAGCTTTCGCTGTGACTGTGCTGCGGGTTCAGCGCAGGCCTGGCGTTTTTTAGTCACGTCACGTTGGTGCTCTTTGATGTGTCGAGAAAACTTTCCTGTTTCGCCAATATACACTTCACGGCAATAAGCGCACGGTATCTTACACACAACCCCTGGAAACGATTCACTTGGCAGCCTTACGCCGGCTTCTGGAATCACTAATCATTCAGTCGACGCCAGCTACAATGAACATGACACCAGGAACTATGCCTGCCGTGTACGCATGCTCGTTGCGTCACGTTCTGCCTACATAATCGACAACGACTTCGAGTCCTGCTCAGTGAACAAGGATCCCGTATGCGGTTCCGAAACGTCAGATCATCTCATCCGACTTGTTCAGTGACCGTGAATCATCTCATCCAATGCCTGACCAGACGAACTTTCGTGGAACTCTTGACTACGTTACTTACCGGAGCACTTATGGACAAGACGTTGTTACGAAGATACGTCGATTTCTTTCGCTCAGTTCAAAAATAGTTGCTTTTGAAGACACATCTGGATTTCAACCTCACGTGTAAACGGGAAGACTTGATGCCAAGGAGTCTGCGATTGAGAAGACCAGTCGCTACATCATGGGGCCACCAGATTGTTCGTCAGGCTGAGCGGAAGCTGCTACAAGCACGCGTTTTCGAGTGCCGTGAAAAGGTGCGGAAGCTGGAGACGCAAACGTTTTTTGCGCGCCGGCAGCTTGAGCATATGATGCCAGATAACTTTCCAGAGGTGCAGCTGCATGCAAACTTTGCCGCAGCTACGAGGGAAGGCTTTCATAGAGCTTCACAAGACAGGAAACTGCAAGCAATCCTACCGGATGTGTCACAAGACGCACAAGACGTCATCAACCTATCCTTTTACACTCCATCCGAGAAGCAAGCTGAGGTGTTATCTCGTGGGTTGAATTTCAACACGGATGCGCAACCAAGGCCAAGGGATGTGCGGTAGAACGTGCGGTCAGCCAACTTCCCTCAAGCGTACGTGAAGAAGCCCGCACCCGTGCTATTGGCGTGCTTTCGGGATTGCGGAAGTGCGGCACAAAGGGGTTCTCGTCGGTAGCCGAGAAGCAAGCTATTCGGAGCCTACGGAGTAACAGAAGCATCGCCATTCTCCGCTCCGGCAAAGGAAATCCTACGATTTTGCTGGACAAGGACTACCACGAGAAAATGCTGGCCCTCCTTGGTGACCGTCATACGTATGCTGCTATAGCCTACGACCCCACAAGCCGACTACAGACTAAGCTGCAAAAACTGCTGGCCAGATTGTTCAAGTTGGTTCCTCCGCACCACGCCGGTCTCTACCACCGTCTGCTCTGCACGAACGGTTCAGCCCCTGCAATGTATGGCCTGCCAAAAGTCCACAAGCCTGGCGTTCCACTTCGACCTATTGTCGACTTCACCATATCGCCGCTCTGCCGACTATCAGGCTAACTTCACCAAGTGGTGAGTCCTCTAGCCGGTAAGACGTCGACACAAATCGAAAATTCGTCTGCTCTTGTTGCTAAGTTAAAGGATGTCACACTGAGTGAAGACGACGCCATGGTCTCGTTCGACGTCACGTCATTTTTTACAAGTGTCCCGGTGGACTTGGCAGTAGCCACGTGCGAAGAAGCCCTTAAAGCAGACAGTGGTCTTCCTGCTCGCACCCCCTTCGACATCCCCGAACTTAGCGAGCTGCTGCTGTTTTGTCTCAGCAACACGCATTTTTCATACGATGGCAAGATTTACCACCAAACACATGGTACGGCAATGGGAGCGTCAATATCAGTCACCACGGCCAATCTAGTAATGGAAGCCTTGGAAGGAAAGGTCCTGGCAACGTTCACTCCTGCCCCCACAGTGTTTTACCGGTACGTCGATGACTGCTTCTGCATTTTGAAGAAGCAAGATATCCAACGCTTCTTGGACTGCCTGAACGCCCAGAACGTGAAGATACAGTTCACGGTTGAACACGAGGATGACAACATGCTGCCTTTTTTGGACGTTCAGGTGCGCCGGGATGAGAGCGCCCTCGCCTTCTCAGTATACAGGAAGCCCACACACACAGGTCGCTATCCCAGTTTTAATTCGCATCACCCCATCGGCCATAAGATGTCCGTAGTGTCATCCTTGGTGACACGCGCCGTACGGGTCTGCTCAGACGATGATGCGTTGAAGAAAGAGCTATGGACGATCCATCGGGAGCTAAACCGCAACGGTTATCCTGATCGATTCATCTCGAAAACTGAGAAGCGGATACTTCAATCCAGCTCAAAGAGCAACGTGACTACCTGTGCACGTGCTGCCATACCTTACGTCGAAGGTATCAGCGAGGCACTTTCGCGCGTATTTTCAAAATACGATTTGCGCATTGCTCACGTCCCGACCAGCAAGCTCTGGAACCAGCTCGTCAATGTGAAAGACAGGCTGCCAAGTGAATCGTTTCCAGGTGTTGTGTATAAGATACCGTGCGCCGATTGCCGTGAAGTGTATATTGGCGAAACAGGAAAGTTCTTCTCGACGCATCAAGGAGCACCAACAGGACGTCAATACAAACAATCACATGACAAACGCCATCGCTGAGCACGCGTATGCACATGATCATACCATTCTTTCGGAAGCCACGGAAGTGGCTATTTCGCGCAAAGAAAACGCAAGGGTAGGGTTAAGGGGAGCGCAGCCTTTTGTTTAAGGGGAGCGCAACGTTGTGTTTTCTTTGCGCGAAATAGCCACTTCCATGGCTTCCGAAAGAACATGAACCGACTAGCCCAACAACATGTGCTTCTGGATCATACCAATGACTGGGATAACGCCGCCATCATCGCCAAGGAAAAGAACGTGTCGTCACGCCGGCTTCTGGAATCACTAATCATTCAGTCGACGCCAGCTACAATGAGCAGGACACCAGGAACTATGCCTGCCGTGTACGCATGCTCGTTGCGTCACGTTCTGCCTACATAATCGACAACGACTTCGAGTCCTGCTCAGTGAACAAGGATCCCGTATGTGCTTCCGAAACGTCAGATCATCTCATCCGACTTCGTCAGTGACCGTGAATCTTCTCACCTTTTGGTTATACTCCTGCAAACGTACATCAAGGCACCTGCCCGTCTGGCCGATTTAAGTCTGTCCGCATGAGAGTGGAATGCTATAAACAACGCTACTAGAACAGTCAATGAATTTATTCTTTTGTTTAATTTTACATGCGCTTTCATCCCGTTTTGTAGGGTTGGTCCTGAAACTCAGCTCCGACAGCTTGTGCGATGCCGAAAATACGACTGAGATATGCGCCTTTTCACCTATCTTTTTGAGCTTGTGAGAAATGGCATGTTTATACGGGATAACCGCCACTTTATTTCTCGCTGGTGCCTGAAGATCAGGAGAACTACTCGACTGCTTGAACCTTTCACGCAGCTTTTCAGGAACAAAGACGAGAAGGTGACGGGGATAGCCGGCTGCCTTCAATCTACCTATCTGCGAGAAGATGCTGTCGTGAATGGAGTCATGGCAGGACTTAACAAGGGCGATGTGCAAGCATGCTTGAATGATTCCCCATTTAACTAGTTTACTATGTGCCGAGGTGTACGGTAGGAGAGGTTTTTTGGCGCGGGGCTCGTACTTCTAACACACATGGCGGTTAAAAAAGCACAGTTTTAAGTCAAGATATTTGAGCACTCCTTCATCAGCGAGCTCATGTGTGATGACAAGCGGGTCAAGGCAATCCTCAAAAAATTCACAAAGTGCCCTGACACAAGGATCCCAAAGTGGCATCGTTACACTCAAACAAAACAAGATAATCCTCCACGAACCGGAAGCACATTGCCACATTGGGTCCTTGCAATCTCGCTTCAATCTTCCTATCCACATGGGCTAGAAAGAAGCCACTAAGTATAGGAGCGATGCATGAACCGCTACATACACCGCTTTTCTGCAAATAAACACGCCTATTCCATTGAGCGAAGGTAGAGGTGAGGCACACTTTGAATATATTAAGAAAGCCTGTTATTGTAACACCGCACTCGTTTTGGAAAGCAACGGCGCCAAAATCAAGGATTGCTTGTTCAATGATGCTAATGAGAGCGCAATGGGGAATAGAATAATAAAGGTCCTTGACGTCTATAGACATGCCCTCGTACGATACAGTGTTATGCTCTCTAAGGTACTGGATGACATCAGAAGAATTATTAACTATGAAAGGATCATTAACATGTAACATTTTTAGGTGACATTGTAACCAACATCCGATAGACTTTTGCCACGTTCCCTTGTGAGAAATAATTACTCGGAAAGGCGTGCCACTCTTATGCGTTTTTGCAGCGAAGAACATGCGTAAGGCCAAGGTTTCATGCTTTTTTATGGACTGGGCTAGTGCATCCAGATTAAGCTTGGTTAGCAGAGAAATAGCTGTCTTTTTGGCGTGTTTCAGCCTTTTCTCTGACTCAGCATTAAACACGGTGTCTATGGCAGCTTCAGCTCTGCAAATGAACCATACGTTGCGAGCAACAAGAAACCCACCTTCTTTGTCTGAGGCCAAGAGGCAAAGGTTGTTTCTGGTGAGGTAAGACACAACTTTCCTTACAGGGACACTTGCGTCACACCGGGAATACCGACGATGCACATCAACACCTTCTGACACACAGCGTTCATTTTCACCATCCGGAGCCCCCTTAGGCACGTCCTGCACCATTGAAAGAAGTTCCGGCGGAGCGGTCTGCATTTCGAAGGCAAACTTGGGTCCGACCCTTACAAAAATCAATTTAGACAGTCTATACACTGTCTAAACCCACTTTTAGATAGTCTATAGACTGTTCAAATATATTTTTGTAAGGGGAGAGCGATAGTCTGTCGTACAAAGTCTGGTACAGAGACATCTTCCTCCGTATGGATCTGTCCTGACGACTATGTGTCACTGGGCCGTTTGTGCAGCCGAAGGACAAAGAGTTCCTGTCGCCACTTGTTTTCCAAGGCGTGCACAACGCATTGTTCATTTGCAAAGCTGAAGCTGCCATAGACGCCGTGATTAATGCTGAGTCAGAGAAAAGGCTGAAACACGCCAAGATGACAGCTATTTCTCTGCTAACCAAGCTTATTCTGGATGCACTAGCCCAGTCCGTAAAAAAAGCATGAAAGCTTGGCCCTACGCATGTTCTTCACTGCAAAAACCCATAAGAGTGGCCCGCCTTTCCGAGTAATTATTTCTGAAAAGGGAACGTGGCAAAAGTCTATCGCATGTTGGTTACAATGTCACCTAAAATATTACATGTTAATGATCCTTTCATAGTTATTAATTCTTCTGATGTCATCCAGTACCTTAGAGAGCATAACACTGTATCGTACAAGGGCATGTCTATAGACGTCCAGGACCTTTATTATTCTATTCCCCATTGCGCTCTCATTAGCGTCATTGAACAAGCAATCCTTGATTTTGGCGCCGTTGCTTTCCAAAACGGCTGCGGTGTTACAATAGCAGGCTTTCTTGATATACTCAAAGTGTGCCTCACCTCTACCTTCGCTCAATGGAATAGGCGTGTTTATTTGCAGAAAAGCGGTGTATGTAGCGGTTCATACATCGCTCCTATACTTAGTGACTTGTTTCTAGCTCATGTGTATAGGAAGATTGAAGCTAGATTGGAAGGAACCAATGTGGCAAAGTGCTTCCGGTTCGTGGACGATTATCTTGTTTTCTCTGAGTGTAACGATGCCACTTTTGGGTTCTTGTGTCAGGGCACCTTGTCAGCCTTTGAGGATTGTCTTGACCTGCTTGTCATCACACATGAGCTTGCTGATGAAGGAGTGCTCCAACATCTCGACTTAAAACTGTCCTTTTTTAACCGGCATGTGTTTGGGAAGTACGAGCCCCGCGCCAAAAAACCTCTTCTGCCGTACACTTCGGCACATAGTAAACTAGTTAAGCGGGGAATCATTCAAGCATGCTCGCACAACGCCCTTGTTAAGTACTGCCATGACTCCATTCACGACAGCTTCTTCTCGCAGATAGGTAGATTGAAGGCAGCCGGCTTTCCCCGTCACCTTGTCGTCTCTGTTGCTAAAAATCTGCGGGAAAGGTTCAAGCAGTGGAGTAGTTCTCCTCATCTTCAGGCGCCAGCGAGAAATAAAGTGGCGGTTATCCCGTATAAACATGCCATTTCTCACAAGCTCAAAAAGATAGGTGAAAAGGCGGATATCTCAGTCGTATTTTCGGCACCGCACAAGCTGTCGGAGCTCAGTTTCAGGACCAACCCTACAAAACGGGATGAAAGCGCATGTAAAGTTAAGCGCAAGAAAAAATTCGTTGACTGCTCTAGTAGCGTTGTTTATAGCATTCCACTCTCATGCGGACAGACTTATATCGGCCAGACGGGCAGGTGCCTTAATGTACTACGTTTGCAGGAGCATAACCAAAAGGTACGCAGAGGGACAGGAGGTTTTCTAATGAACTGTTCACAATGCGGGGGCGCTCCAGCATTTAATAACAAACAGATTTTAGCTAGGCATCGTCAGGATAGCTCGCGCATTATCATTGAAGCTGCAGCTATCGCTAAAGGCAATTGCATCAGCAAACCTTCAATCGCCCTCACTGAAAAAGAAATATATTACCTAAGTTCATCCTGTCAGATAACCTAGACATACTCCGGTTGCTTCTCCTGACGTCGTTTCGCGGTTTTGTGGTTTTTGCTTATTAATTCTCTGTGTGTCTTGGTTCCCTCTCTATGTCTGCCGTCATGCGCAATTCAAATGATCGGTGATCACGTGTGCCATCTTGTTCTCGTTTTTCCATGTTTGTGTTAATAAATTTCATTTGGAAGTCAGCGCTCGTCCTCGTCGGTTCTTCGTCCTTGTGTGTTACACGCGCTGTTCACGTCGCTATGGAATACCAACTAGCCCGGTCACACACCTTGTTTCGGGTAGGCCCGAGCCCGTGCAGTGCTTAGTGCTCACAAGGGCGCGATGCTCAAGGGAGCATCGCACTATTGTGCAAGCATTTTATTGCGAAAGCAGTTATATGGACAATCTCGAGTAGTCAATGCCACTGCGTCACCGTGACGTTCCGTATATGTATACGGAGCCCACAAAACGAAGCACGCGAACAAAAATAGTCTAGAAGAAAATATTTCTGCACCACGCGACCGAAGAATCGAACTTGCGATCCCGCGCTCCGCAGCACGACGTTTTAACCGACTCACATAAGAAGGCATGCATCAGCCACCATTCTAACGGTATACACATCATTAGCGTTGGTAGTGCTCAGATCTCGGAGGCGCTTCAGAATGGCACATGCTTTTTTGCTGTCACCGAGAGATGGTGCAAAGGGCGACAGAGCACGCTTTAAAGGGCGTCTCCGCGGTCGTTTTTCGCCAGAGTTGGAATGCGCGCATCCGGTCCTTTATTTTGACTTTCAGGGTGACGTCACCCGTGCACGGGCGCTAATCAATTCAGGGGGGCGCTACAGGTGGCTCCGAGCTTCGTGCGTTTTGCAGTTTCATCGCCAAGTTCGTGTTGAAGCGATAGACTGCACGAAGATCACTTCGCTCGCTGCAGCAGCCGTGTTTGCTAAAGGAGTCAGCTGATAACCTTTCTTCGTTTGACATTTCCATTTTTTTCTATCACATTCATTGCTTCGCCCTTGCGGCAAAACTGTGACTTTTTAGTAAGAGATAAATTACAGCAAAGGCGTCTGCGCACACCAGTGTGCACCGACACACGTTTTCTTGGAGTTCTTGAGAAGCTGGTAGAGAGAAATCTCAGCGAAGGCTGTTGCATAAAATAGCAAGCAGAAAGTTGCATTTGAAGTTCGTAAACTACACTGCCAAAAATGCATGGCTCAAACTTCGCCGAAAGATTAATTTTAGGGCACGAACCGTGTGAACGGTGTGAAAACTTAGCTACTGTGTGTTCTTAGGAATGTCTTTTGTTGCCCCAAACAACTGAAGCTTTCTTTTTTCTACGTACTGCATAAAAACAATACCTATTGTCGTTGATATGATAATGTGCCTAGTTGCTGTTTTTCTTGCCTTGTACCTGTGCAGGAATTGCTGGCTCGGAACTATGAACAAACTGGGAACAGCTTGCCCATGCTAACATGGGCAAACTGAAGTCCAGCGCTCGTCGTCTGTCTGTGTATTCTTCTTCTTTCCCATTGGTTTACGCGCGGATTAGACGTACGTTTCATTAACACCAGTGCCTCGCGCCCTTGGTTCCTAAAAATACTGGAAGGACCATTTATACTCAACGTTTCTCCTTTTCTCTTTCGAAATTCTCCGCAAGGATATTTTAAACGAACGTTTATATTGAAAGACGACGATGATTGTGCTCACAGCCATACACTAAAGAAAGAAAGGCTTCGCGAAGGACTTCCGGACTGAATGCCAACAAAAGGCAATGATCAGAAAAAAAGCAATCATTCGGTGGCAGAAAAGGTTTCAGTACAGGGACTTTTTCGGTAATCACGCTGATTGCACATCGTTAGTCCTAACATAGTCGTTAGTGGAAAGCTCCTTCCTGAAGAGAAGCGAAAGGGCTCTCTCCTAAAGTAGGCGGGGTCGGCGTTTTCCTACGGGAGACTGACCATCGTTAGAAGCGGCAGACGGGCTTCCACGCAATGACGGCATGATGGTGGCAGCCCTGGGAGTCCGATAGAAGCGCCCCTTTTATCGACGCATCGCACAGCAGAGAACGAAAGCGAGTAGCAGTTGACGTGGAATCAAGCGAAATCGATGGTACCCTACTGCGTTACTTCATCTTTCTTTCAAAAGTCGCAGTTTTCGCCCGCCACCATTCAATGCGCTTCTTACCACCACAGAGGAGGGCTATAAAAATATGAAGCGCTGGGCTTAAAGGTGATAGTGAGCTGTTTCGAGACCGATAAATATATTGAGAGGGAAAGGAAAGAAGACATTCACATCGGGAAAATTCTGCCATCATACAGGCAGAAAACTCCGGAAGCGCACTTCTAGTTACTCTTGATCTGGGCTTATATTTGTGTTCGAATCTTTTCAAATGAGCTCCTCGCGCTGGGTCCAGTGTCAGCAGCCTTTCTAAGGTGCCTTTCATTACAAGCCGCGAGAGAGCCAGGGGTACGTATTTCATTGCAAAATGTCCCTCCTAGATGCATTTATACTGTAGACCAGTGGTTCTCAGCCATGAATGTTTCGGGGACCCCTTCTGGACTGGTGGAAGAGATGAGGGACCTGTTGCATTGAGAGAAAAAAAGGGGGGCGGGGAGGGTCAGAAATTAACACATGCAGTGTGAAATGGATGCCTTTCATTTCCTCCTGGCAAAGAGTGGGGAACCTAAGTGCCACGCCAATATGATCTCAACAGCTTCTCATTAAGTTGTGCGGTCTGCAGCCACATCCTGTTTCTAGCTATGTTTGCTCTTCGAATATGCAAGCCTATAAAAAGTATGCTCGCGTGCATATGTCATAGAAAACTGTATATATAAGTGATTCTGTTCAGAAATAAGAAGTGAGGCTTGGTGTGCACGATAAATGTCCCTCGAAGAGGACACCTCAACCGGTACACACACGCGGAAAGGAGATGAAAAGGAGACAGAGAGGAGGAAAGACACAAAAGGAGAGCTTGCGGGAAGGTAGGGAGAGGGTTGAACTATAGTATAACAGAGAGCTGAGCTAGTTGGTAAGTATTCATTCTAAGAAGACAGGGCGTGCAAACACGGACACAAGAAAGAAGTCAGGACACCACAAACGCCGACTAACAACTGAAGAGACGCACAACGGCTGAAAAGAAAGAAGGCACGAAAACTTATCTGCGCATGCCCATGCAAGAGGCGAACCTATCAATCCGGCACGCGTGGCGCTCTACGAGGAAGGTAACCGTTAAGGCATTTGATTTCATCCTTATGCAAGTTAATCGACGGTTGGCTCACACATGCGCTACCACTATTCTCGATATGCCATGCTTCAATCATCAGGCGCGTTTCTTCATTGCTATGACGGTACAACACTGCACAGTCATCGAATTTTGGCGTGCACTTACAATCTCGACAATGTAAAGATAGATTAGAAGGTGAGCCTCCTGTTAGCGATCTCTTATGTTCCAACAATCTCTGGTTAATGCATCGGCCCGTTTGTCCTACGTAGAAGCGGCCGCAGCTGAAAGGGACCTGATACACCACACTCGTACGGCAATCAGTGAATTTGTAGGTGTGTTTTACGAAACAAATATCGGTCCGCTTTTTGTCTTTTACTCGCTCATTCTTCCTCTGCACAGTGGCACAAATCTTACCTAGCTTATCGGCCGGCGTGAAAACAACATTAACGCCGTATCTACTTCCTACTTTCTTTAGCCTGTGAGATACGCGATGAATGTACGGTATACCTACGACACGTTTCTTCCTATCGCTTTCTGTAACCATGCTTGGACTTAACACAATAGACTTCTTTAAACGTTCAGCAACCATGGCCACTGCATCACGAGGATACCCTACATCTAAAAGACGCGTAACCTGTGCGTTAAAGCTATCACTCATTTTGTGCTCACACGACTTGGTGAGGGCTGATTTAAGGCAAGACATGGCAATGCCGTTTTTTTACAACCTTCGAGTGCTTCGACGAAAAATTTAACAGCGGTTTCGAAGATCTAGGAGAATACTGCCAGCACACGTGGTTCTTATGGAACGTTAAGGAAATGTCTAGAAATTGTATTCCATTATTCTGAGGCACCTCTTTTGTAAAGCTCAGCCCACCTCCATTTAATTTAAATTTTCGCTCACGGAAGTTACCACCTTTTCAAAGTCCTCACCACTACAAAAGATGAAGTAATCGTCCACATAACGAAAAACCTTAATAACCGAATTACCTAAGGCGCCTTCCAAAAGATTGTCAATCTTGCTAAGGTATAAATCACTATGAAACGGAGCAACCTTAGAACCAATACATAACCCTGATTTCTGCACATAAACGCCTACCTTCCAACCTACAAGCGTCGAATTTAAGTACATGGAAATGATTTCTAGAAATGCCCCGGTAGAAACACCACATTTATTGGTGAAAACCGTTTGGTGCGCTTGTTCGTTAATACATTCATTAACACAAATTAACAAGTCCTCATGCGGCAAAGAATAATACAGGTCTTCAATATCCATGCTAAAAGTTTTACAACAGCTGGGGTTATCCTCTGAGAGGAACTGAACTAGCGCCTGAGAATTACGCATGCGAAAAGGGTCTGAAAAACTCAAAGAGGTTAAGCAGTTCTGCAAATAACTAGATACAGCGACTTGCCAGGTGCCTTGCTCTGAAACGATTGCTCGAAATGGGATCTCGTTCTTATGTGTTTTGGCTGAAAAAAACAATTCTAAAGCAAGTGATTTAGCCTTCTTGACATTACAAGCTATTCTCTCAAGATTATGTCTTAACAAAAGGTCGACAGCACGTTGCCTAACTACCGATGGCTTAAGTTTTACCGTCCTAAAATTCTTTTCTATGGCTGTTAAGGCTTTTTCTGAGAACAAACTGTCCGGCATAATTACAAAATACCCTTCCTTATCTGAAATTACTGGTCTGAGTTTCTTCTCCACACAGTAATTAACCAAAGGCCGGATAGGATCAGAACACTTGAGATGCATATTAGAACCCTTGATGCTAGCAACGCAGTCTGAAATGCAGTGGGAACGCTCTTCTTCAGGAACAAGTGTAGTTGAACGATACTACATGTCGTGGTGGGTTTAAAGCCGCTCGCCGAGGCCGGCAGCGTCGATGAAGGAGAGAAGGGCTGCAAAGGCATTACGGCGACGTTTGCTGAAGCCGGTGGGAAAGAGGATGTCCTCGAGGGTCTTACAGGGCAGGCCGAGAAGGCGGTAGCGGGTGGCTAGCTGCTTCTTTGCACAGGCAGATGTGGGGCACTCGCACAGCAGGTGAAAAAGTGTTTCAAGAGCGCCGCAGTCGATGCAAGCTGACCACGGACCACCCCGCAGCCGCTGTTTTCGTTCCCCCGTCCATGCCGAGCCAGTCCGCAGGGAAAAGAGGAGAGCGCGCTCTCGCCGGGAGAAACGAGTCATGGGGAGAAGAGGAGAGGGGCATTCATCGGCGCCCGCTCGTCTGGGTGTTCACGCTGCAATTCTCGCCGAAAATTACATCGCGCGGAATCGAAAAAGTTGGCGTATGGTGTCAATGGGGTCGCGGGTGAATGCGCCTGTTTAGCCAGATCGTCGGCAGCCTCATTTCCCGCGATGCCAACATGGGAGGGAAGCCACTGTAGTACAACATCACAGCCATGCTCCTGAACCGACCGATGATTCGACCAACTTGAGTGTTTGGGACAGCACGAAGTCGGGCGAGTAGAGGACCGGCGCCGGGTGCACGATGTAAGCGCTCCACATGACACAGGGCGCGCAGATCCGCTGTAAGCGACGCAAACCACGTGCGAGTTTCTGCCAGAGTCTCGGCCACACGAGTATGACGAGGGATGCCGTGGCACATTCGGATCACTCGCCGATGATCCCGGTCGATTGCACGCCACTGTGGGGCCTGAAGGGTGCAGAGAGGGAGAGCGCAGTGCACAATGGAAAGGGCCATTGCTTCGTATATGGTGCACGCGAAGGCGGGAGGGCATCCGTTGCCGCGAGCGAGGAGTCGACGGACACAAGACTCAACGCGGCAAGCATCCTGCCGAATGCGCCGCACCGCGGGCGCTACAGCCACCTCATAGAGAAGAGGAAACATAAGTCAGCTCCATTGCATTGCGTGCTTGTTATGTGGTGAATCGTACCTAAAAATCCGAAGGGGCTGCTGTGACGTGACATAATATGCCCCCCAAAACGTGTTTATTTTTCGAGGATGGGATTGCCGGACTCCCCAAAATAGCTACGAGGACCCCATTTGAAAACCAGTGCCATAGACCATACACAGAGAATAGATGTGTAGTTTCCAGCGTTTTTCTGTTCTCGGTGCACCATTAAGTACGCCATGCTGTGGTTCAGCCATTGTTCGTCAGTAGCAGCGCCATCCGACCCTCGCAATATAGTCTCAGAGCTTACACGTTTTCCCACAGCGCTCGAGAGATACCAGCTGCACGCTTAAAAAGACAACATTAGATAACTAGAGGAAGTTTAGAAACATGGTAATTCATGTACCCCGCGTCTTCTTTCTCAAAAGCGGTTACGAACGTCTACCAGACCTAGTGATGGTAAACAGTGAAAATGTAAGGTGGGGTTAACAAAGACACCATGGGAGAAGTAACCAATCGTAGCCAATGCTTCTGCGCTTAGTCATCATCAGCGGCGCACTGCAGGCCGAAGGTTTCTCCCATGTTCCTCCGATTCCTCCCTTGCTGGACCCATTATCTCCGCGCACTTCTTAATCCCACCTATCCACCTCATTTTATGCCTCCCCCTGGCGCCTTCTCTTGGTATCTGGTCTCTAACTCTCAATGACCAGTGGTTATATTAAAGGACACCTGTCACCACAATTGAAATCTCGAGATGTTTGAGTTGTTTGATTGTCCGGTACACGTGGGCATTTCTACCCGATTATTAGTCAAGTGACGGACGTTGTCTCTGATATATTTTAATTTGGTTTTAAAGCGAGCGTGAGAGCTCATCTCCGTTGGCGGCAACTCGCGATACCGCAACTAGTATGACGTATATAGGGACCCCCTGTTATGTTGAATGTATAAAGCGAGCATTGTCGACGTCACAGACAAGTTTGCTTGACGCATACAGTACCACGATTTACAATCACGCACACAGAAATGCTTGCGCTAGTGTGTCGTCGATTTCCCTGCATAACTGTGAAATCAGTTCTGCCGACGCATGTAACGTGATTTGTTGGTCAGATTCCGTGTATATCGCATAGCTTAGCAAAAAACCCGAGGTTGTTTGTTCTGCACCCTTGTCTGTCACCCTCCCGTGTCCAGTGCTATTTCTTAACGGGAGAAGTCTTAAAAAGCAGTGATCATACTTTCCCATTTCATGCCAAGTAAGCATAGAAAATGAGATCAGCATTTTCGTCAAGTTGGTATTTCATTACTGAGTACGCCTGCGCAACAAGAAAGACGCGGAGAACAGAGCAGACGACACACCCAGCGCACTTTATTCTACCACTGAATCTGTTCATATACTGACACAGTATACAATACGCATGCGTGTACATGGGTGAAATAAGGACCGCACATTATAATAACAGAGGGCTGAGCTAGTTGGTAAGTATTCATTCTAAAGAGACAGGGTGTGTAACCACGGACACAAGACAGAAGTCAGGGCACCACAAACGCCTGACTTCATTTATTGTGTCTGCGTTTACACGCCCTGTCTTTTTTAGAATGAAAGACTGCACATCCGCATACATTGAATAAAACAACAGTTAAGAGTTGGAAGATGCTGTAGCCAAGAAGACAAGCTCTTTGTGAGTGAGAGCCAGTGAAGGTGAGCTAACGCACTTATTACCCGATATCGCAGTCAGCTCAGCATTTGTAACTTCGCGAATCAGCTGCATTCGGCCACGGGGTACAACTGTGCAAAGATAAATGAAGGTAGACGGCCACAATGCCGACAATAAATCCCCAAGAAACCACCGGTGCCATCTCTTGAGCTGTTATGGTGTTCACGTAGCCGGCCATTGAGGCATTGCGCCGTTTGCCCAATGTACGAACCGTATGTATCGGTTCGTGCATCACTCCCATACTTAGTTACTTGTTTCTAGCCCATGTGGATAATAAGACTGAATGGAGATTGGAAGGAACCAGTGTGGCAAAATGCTTCTCGTTTGTAGACGATTAGCTCGTTTTGTTTAAATGTATTGATGCTACTTCTCGGTCCCTGTGTCACGGCACTTTGTCAATTTTTGAGCAATGCCTTGACCCGCTCGTTATCACGCATGAGTTCGCTGAAGATGGAGTGCTGAAATATCTCGACTTAAAAATATCCTTTTTTAACTGGCATGTTTGTTGGAGGTACGAGCCCCGAGCTAAAAAACCTATCCTGCCTTACACTTCAGCGCATAGTAAAGTAGTCAAGCGAGCGAGGAATCATCCAAGAATGCTTGCAGAACGCCCTTCTTAAAGTAGTGGTGACACAAAGCTTCGGACACAATTTGACTTTTGAATCACACTAATGGGTGCATATAGGTGCCGTCTGTACAATATCAGCCAGAAATACAGCCTAAAAAGTATTTTAATTGAGTTTTGAAATTTGTGAAAGTGCCGAATTGGAAATAGAAGCAAAAGACGATGAGGTCATCGAGCGGATACCACGTACGTCACGAGTCCTGGCCGGGCTACCGGAGGTGTGTAGGAGACGGACAACGCTGGTAGCGACACCTGATGCATTGCCTGACCAGAGACCTACAATGCAACATAGCAGCGACTTACCCGTTCACTGATAATCTGTAGAACATTAGCGGTGAGATAATTAGCAACTCACAGTATTCTCAATGTTTTTTTCCCGACAAGAACAGCTACGTGACGCAAAAAATAGGAAAAAAGTTATTGTAGTTGGACAAAACGCCACAAGATGTCGCTATGGGCTCCGCAGTTGCGGCTACTGCTGCAGCCGTCAACAGCTCCGGTAACCAGGTGCCCGCGAACGTTAGGAAGTCTACAGACGACTAAAGCTCTCTGCTGCCGGGATCATATTGCGTAGTGGACAGACAGCTGCTTCGGCCCTCCGACGTGCGTACGTGTGACTGGTATGCCTTGAGAACGCGGCGTTGTCCGATATATATGCGAGTCAGTAAAGCGTACATCACGTCACTTGCATGCTACGCATGAACACTGTTACAGAACGCCAATGTTGTGATTTCAATTCTTCCTTCGTCACTTCTCATCCTGCCACTTTAGGAATGGTTTCAGCACGTCTAATGCTGCGGGTACTCCAAGCCTGGCGTAAACGTCACCTCAGTTGGACGAAGACGACTAGAACAAAATCGCAGCTGCCGGCCAGATTCGCAAAGTGAATCGAGCTTTTCTTACTGATTTTTACACTCCTCCTAGCTCTTTCGTCCATCGCCGTACAAGATCAGAAACGTAGTTTGACGATCGAGGAAACAAGCACTCGCAACGCTCAACACCTGCTCAACACAGCAGACGAAACAGCAGCATCATGGGTTCAAAACAGCGCGTAAAGTACGAGGACACAGAAAGAACCAGACAGGACCAGGCGCTTTCTTTCTGTGTCCTCGTACTTTACGCGCTGTTTCGAACCCATGAAGCCTTACCAACAAACTCAAGCCCATACCCTTTTAATGAAACAGCAGCGCTGACAACATGGCAGAAGCTGGCCAGTGACGTCAATGGCTCTCGCGGTCACCTGATCGAGTTGGCCGGCTACGTCACGGGGCCACCGAGTGTTCTTCGATATCGAAACTGCCTCCGGTCGTAACATACGAGCATATAATCAAACATTCGTCTCGCACTGGGGAAATGAGTTTCGTTGCCGCTATTACCGAGTCAGTAGACATTCATTAAGAGCAAAAAACAAAGGTTCGCAAATTTTCTGTCACCACTCCTTGAAGTCCTGCCATCACTCTATTCACGATAGCTCCTCCTTGCAGATATGTAGATTGAGGGCAGCCGGCTATCCCCGTCACCTTCTCGTCTCTCTTGCTGACAAGCTGGGGGAAAAGAAGCAATCGAGCACTTGTGATCTTCAGGCAACAGCGAGAAATAAGGTGGAGGTTATCCCGTCTAAACATGCCATTTCTCGCAAGCTCAAAAAGATAGGTGAGAAGGCGGGCATCTCAGTCGTACTTTCGGCACCGCACAAGCTTCTTAACTGAGTGTCAGGACCAACCCTATAAAACGGGATGAAAGCTCAGACAACATTAACCACAATAATAAATTCGTTGACTGCTCCAGTAGCGTTGTGTATAGCATACAACTTTCATGCGGACAGACTTATATTGACCAGATGGGCAGGTGCCTTAAGACAGTTTCGCAGCGGTGCACTGCGGAGCAGCACCTAAATATTGCCTCTGCTTTTTGGAGCCCGTGACCAGACGCCACGAGCTGCTATCGCACCATCCGCCGTCTGCAGTGCGACGCGTGTGTGCTTCAAGTGAGAGGACATCACGTGGTCCGAGCTACTCTTCCGCGACTGCGCAAGGGCCGGGCGAGAGACCACAAGCAAGAGGACGTCACCACGTGGCCAGAGTTACTGTTCTGCGGCTGCGCGGCGGCTGTGCGAGCGACAAACCACAGCATAACACTGCCAACGTAACGAGCATCTGACACTGCTCGGCAGCGGTGCTTTACGGAGCAACACCTAAGTATTGCCTCTGCTTTTTGCAGCCCGCGACCAGACGCCACGACCTGCTAGCCCCTTACAAAAATATACATTGACGGTCTTTAAACGTTTAACCAACGGTCTACCGTCTTTGGTGACGGGCTATGGACTTTCACGTTCTATTAAAATACCGTTAAAAGAAAGTTGATTTACTTTAGTCTAAAGACAATTTCTCGAAAGAAAGTTGCTTTACGTTAGTCTAAAGACAATTTCTCTTAAAGATTTGAAAATAATGTTTGTTAAAAAAATATCTCAGTGGTGTAGCCATGGGAGGTGTGCTGGGGGTTTCCACCCCCCCCCCCCCCAAGCATCGCAACTTTTACATTTTGCATGCGCGTACGCGCCTCCCCCATAGGGCCGCCACGCCAGTGGCGTAGCCAGGAGGTGGCACACCGGACCCGTGCCCTCCCCCCTTCGAATTTTTTTTCTCCCATGGGATTGAGCTCACAAAGGGACACTCAATCACACTTACCTGCCCGGACCGCACGTCGGATCAAGGGCGTACCCCCCCCGCCACTACCCCACGCACTACAACTTTTACATTTTGCATGTGTGTACACGCTCATATACAAACAGACGTAAAGCTCGTCGACCACCCCTGCCCCCCATTCCTGAAAAAAAGAAACTGTTGTGGTATACGCCCTTGGTGACGGTCATGCTGTTACTTCATTGTGATCAATTGCACATTCTGTCTGTAATTTTGTATTTATTTATATTAACCTTCATATATATATATATATATATATATATATTTCGCGCGCTTACATTCCAATTTTTTTATTTTTTGCGAAAGTCGAAAGATTGTACGCAGCAAATATATTTTGTATTTACATATATGTTCTTTTAAATATTTGCAAGCAGCAATGAACATTTTTAGTTAGGATTAAAAAGAATGATGCACGAATGCGGACCCGTTGACGTCTGCGGGACTGGAGCCTACTTTGCTTGCTTGTTGCCATAGAGTTAATATACTGACTCTAGAAGAAAAGCTCCCCATAGGGCCCATACATTGAAACCTATAACGGCATGGGTTCCGCCATGATGGAACAAAACGAACGTTGCCAGACCCTGAGACGCTCGCTATATTTGACGGTAGTAATCAGTTTTCATCTACCAACCTAAGCCAGATACGCGCTGTTCAGGGAACATCAGCTGTGTTCTGATGCGTGAAGCCGTGTGTTAGGGTAGCGTTGTCTGTGTAGGTGGCCCGATTGATAACAGTTATCATTTCCACCTGTTTGTGCATAGTTTTTACTAGGCACACGCTACCGATAACGCATAACGAACAAAGTTTCTCCGTTCGCTGGCACAGGGTCACTCGACAGATTCGCAGCTCGACGCAAAGTGCGTAGGCCGTGGTCGCGCGGTGCTACGACTTGCAATGACAAGACACCTGTATCCACGTTGTTTTTCAGCTCATTGCTGCCGTGTTTCAGCACGTAGTGCCATAAAGCAGAACTATGTCGATTGCAGCATGCAGCGGCGAATGTGAGGGAGACGTCACCAGAAAGCTTCAATCAAAACTAAGATAGACGGCACATGAAATTTTATCGCCGTTAAAAAGACGTAAAAAGAAAACTTCGGTTGAGCCTAGTTACACAACTTTCAGTGCTTGTCTCCTCTGTTCTTTGCCGTCCGTCCTGGTTTGCATTGAAGTTTTCAGCTTGAAAGAAAAAAGGGCTGTCACATGAAGTCAAGTGGTACGTTGCAACAGAAAACGCACACAACGGGACGCTATGACAACTACGAGATACACGATGTAAACGAAGTTTCAGGGGCTTTAACACCAGGCGAAAAACGGCGCAATCGGCTGCGAGCGCACGCTCGAGTCTCGAGTGTTGGCGTTGATATGGTGGCGCCACAGAACACTTATACTACCATTTAGAGAAGGGAAACTGTACCTTTGACAGTGCATAAGGGTAGCGGTGGCGTTGTGAACTAAAGTATGCGACCAAGAGATGGCGCCGCGTAAACTATCATCATCATTGCGTTAGGGCAATATGGCTGCTGCATTGCTGGCGGGTGCGGGTGGTCGCAGTGCGCGCCCGCTGGTTCCGGGCGTTTATTCACTGCTGTCCGGGGGTTGTATTCGCGCGCGCGGCAGCCTATCGTTACTACAAATATTTCCGTTACGTCGCCAGGTGACCGAAAGGCCTCAATTGGCAAAAAACACGCCAAGCAAGTAAGCCTACATTGTTTATTGGCAATGGTGAATGTAGCAGTATACATGTAAACAAGCAGCACTGTCAGTTACAGAGTTGAACAATATATACAAGAAACAGGGATATCCATCTTCTGAATAAAATTGCCAGCTGAAACTGAGCAATTCTATGTCTCTTGGCTCGTTCAGCATACTTCTTATAGTACGCAGAACGAAGCGTCAGACGATACTATTTACGATGAGTGACCCTTGCACAGTACTTGCGTACAGTGCTGCCCGTCCTCTTTCTCACTACACATGCGCGTTTGAAGATTTGAGCGGTAATAAACAAACAGCATCAAAGCTCGCAAAGGATGCAGTGCCAGTAAGATTAGCCTCAGCCCGACGTACTATTTTGACAGCACATTGGCGAGAGCCACTCGGCGCTGAAAGACAAAAAGTGAAGCCACACTGTTGTGCTAGCTATTCCTGTACATAAAGTGTTCTCGTTATTGTGCTCAATATCCTTGTGTTCGGGCCTGCGCGCCGATCTTTTTACGGTGAATTCCGACCATTTAGCTCAACTTTCAGTTCAGCTAAGCTCGCGTGTTCTGGGAAAACACCATTTACGGCATCACGTTGAAAAGGAAACTTGGTTCATGTTTCAAAAGAGGTTGCAGTGACAAACACTTCAGTTGAGTGACTGTTGGCGAATAAGGAAAGCCTTAGCCTAAATCCAACATCTCAGCAAGTGAACATTCCCGTGAAAGTTGTCACGGAAGAAAAGTTTCGAGAAGTGAGCTACCCTTGCTCGCCCACTGTTTATCAACTGACTTATGTGATAGCGGATGCCTGCGTGTGTTCCTGAAAGCACTCATTTAAAAATAAAAAAAGAATGATGTACCAGTGGACAGCACCGACAATAGACTGCACATGATGTGTGCGCGCACAATAGAGACATTTGGAACAGTAGTATACTAGACAGCTAGGAAGTGTTGAAGTCATAGTAGCAATGTTGGAAAAATAGGCAGTGCGTAATCATTCCTGTCAAATGTGTATAATTAGCTTCTTTGTTTAATCGCTATGTTTTGCACTGAAAAATAAATAAATTAGTCCATTTTTTCTGGTGCCAATGGTGCATAGTCGTGAAAGACACTGCTTAAACGATGGACGATTGCAGAAGCTGAATTTACATTTTCAATCTTCACTACCTCCTAACTGTCTGCCTCACTCTTAACACAGGTGTCACACAAAACTAATAAGGCGGCAATAGGAGCTACTTTGCACGTCTTCATGCTTGTGATGCGCTGCAGGTATACAAGGACCAGAAAAAACGAGAACAGCACAAGGTGTTGCGCATCACCCTGTGTTGTTCTCGTTTTTTCTGGTCCATGTCTACCTGCAGCGCATCACATGCATGAACACAAAACTACCCTTTTTCGGATGTATAGCTCACGCCAGTATCAAGAAAATAGCAGTTATTACACATTCAAATCTTTAACATGCACGAACACTGGCCAACTCTATTGAACTCCGATTATATCTATTGAGTGCACTCATTTATTTTTCTGTTAAAAATAAACATACTTTTAAAAACTCCGTGTCATGTGTCAGGTCTGTTATCTAGAACAAATATTATTTGCTACTTGTCTGCGGTTCCACTTCACATACAAAACAAATTTCTTGCACAAATGCCATGGTGCTGTACCCTCGTTTCTGGATGTGTCTGTTTACATATCATCCCATTAATGTATTGGCGAAGTTCATTGAATAAAAATAAGACGAAATTTTCAAATGCTTTACAAATTCGACAGCCTGTTTCATAGAACACTGCCTAAAATGTCCTTATGCACATTCTTCTATTCTCCTACTCCCATCATCAAACGTTATTTATTCCAGAGTAGCGACCCGGAAACTATTCTCCAGGTGACCACTACACGAAATGCCTTGTTTAATGAAGGCACGAGTGTTTGCATACAGTTTTCTATTTTAGAACCTTCACAATGTCTCTCCCTACAAGCAATCGGTACACATAACTCTCTGTTTCAGCACAACTGTAGCTTTCCCTGCCATTGCTTTGCAACAGCCTTCACAATTGCAACAAACTATATTCACTGGGAAAAACAAGTGCTGCTAAATATGCACTACTACTGGCCCACTTGCTACCAAGTTACATGTGATACTTCATGAAAAGTTTCACACATAGATTAAAGTACAGTATCTGCACCCCATCACATGCACTATCCAAGAAATTTGAAGCCAGCACATTTCCTATAAACTGAGTAATTCATGAAGCAAGAAGCAATAATTTGTGGACCCAATTTTGTACTGCTTCAACATATCATACACTATCACTGCTTTTCAATATAAGGCATGTATATATGGTAAACGTTGGTGGTGCATAGGCGACTCTTGAGCTTCTTACGACTTGGTTTGGGTAGCTTGGAAACCAATGATCTCTCTTTTGTCCAGTTTTTTGAGAAGAAAAAAAATTGAGTCATGAGAAAAATCAAGAAAGAAATGATGAAAGAAAAATTGGTTCAATAAGTGAAGTGTCCACAACCATACCCTGTGAGGATTTTGGACCACGAAGTTACTTTCAGTAGTGGAACATCCTCTGCTGACTTGAGGTAGGTTCAGAGATAAAGCATCCGAGCGTGTGCTGATATGAGCAGTTTTTTGGAGGCTCTGTTTGGGTTGGAAGAGGAAAAAATGATTACTATGGTAGAAGCGTGAGTGGATCTGCGATTCATGTCTGAGAGGAATGTATATGAGAGCACTGCATGAGAAAAATAGTGTGCACATAACATTGCTTTGTGAATTTGTTTTAGTGGTGACCTTCAGTGCACCGTGTCTGACCAAGGCTCAATTAGAGGATACTAAGTAAGTTAATTGCCCAGGTCTATAAACTACATGGTATGTGCAACTGTAATGTGTATGAATGTAAACTTACGAAAATGTATAAATGCACATACATACTATAAGTTCACTTGGCTCTACCATGCATTGGACTTATGAGCATTTATCTCAGAAGACTAATTTGTGCAGAAATAGGTAAAACTTATGCTGTGATCTGTGTTCCAAAGTTTAGCAGTAAAGATATTTTTTGCAAAAGTGAGAACGAAATAAATAATCTTAGAAAATGTAATTGGAATCCACAAGCGGTGCATCCGATCAGCTGGACGAGTCGTAAAACCTTTTGAAATGACAAAAACCGTAGCGCATGCAAAAAAAGATCTATGTTCAAATGCAAAGCAGTGCATTTTCACTCACCGGTGCGCACACCCACATGGTGCATGGTTAGTTCGTTTTCGTAGGTAGTCTCCGAGCTCTTTGCTGGCATAGAATTTTCACGCTGGCAGCCGGTGAAACGCCGCAGCTGACGTGATTCAAGGCTTTAGACAGGTTCGCTTTGTGGCAGCGGCATGTCAAATTTGGTGCACAAACTCGCAATGCTATATAAAAACTGATTTAAAACGGAGCTGCGTAACGCCGATCAAAAAAAAAAACGACCGCGGTACAATTTGAATGAAATAAACGACCGAAGCGCTATCGATGCCAAAGGGCTGCTGCTTTTCGAGCGTCAGTGTAATCTCAATACTTGTCCTCAAACAATCAAGCTCTTGTATTAACACTAGAAGTAACACAAAAACTGGTCCCTACTAGCTGTATGAAAAATGACACGGTAACTAAGCTTTTAACAGTCTTCTGATACATTCTGAAATAAAATTTTTGCCCGCGTTCAGCGCCCCTAACACGGAAAATGCGTACTAACTTATCCGACCACTAAAAGAGGAGTCAGTAGCTCCACTCTCCGCGCATATCAATGGAACCAGGGTTGCCAGGTCGAAAAGACAAAAAATAGCCAATAAATCGTAAAAACTAGCCAGAAAGTAGCCAACTTGAGCCAAGGGCACTAAAAGTAGCCAAAAGTAGCCACACGTGTGTGAAAACGACTGCGACCTTCTCAGTTTCTGTGATTGAAGCATAAATTGTACTCACTTCGGCAATCGTTTCTCGCGTGATGACGAAGTTCGAGTAATTAATATTCTCGAGTCGCAGTCCACCCCTAATTCTTGGAAACGACACAAGCAGTTCGTCAGATATCCGATTTCTAATGTCGACAAGTGCATAGCACCTTGGATGCGGAGCGCTTTCGGTTGTTCTGCTCAATTTCAATTAGTTTAAAGTCGCGTTCAGTAATAGGTGGTCTGCGAAATGAGACGCCATGCAACAGTTTCCTCCCAAGTCCCAGCCACTTATGCATAAGACTTTTCTTTTGTGTAATACGAGCGCCGAATTCAATTTCGGGAGCTTGTAACACGCCTTGAAACCACGTTTTGGCACCGCATACTCGAACGCCAGCGGCTGCGACGTCACAAGCTATGATAATTTGGTTCAAATTGAGACAACAAGAAACTAGCCAAAAAGCAGCCAAGTAGCCAACACACTTTTTCTGCCGCCACCGGCCTAAAAAAGTAGCCAAATTGGCGCAAAGTAGCCAAACCTGGCAACCCTGGATGGAACTCGCCGCGGTTGATTTTTTTCGCCCTCTGCGGCGATCGCTGGAACTTGAGACTTTCCGGGGCCTGGTGGCACCATCTAGTAAAGCAGCCTGCAAACGCTCCTTTCCGCGCACACTAAATTGCATAAATAGCCGTCGTATTCTTTCGTAAAGGTATTCCAAATAAACACAAAACAATTTCCGCGCGTTTTTAATTGTGGAAGTGCTTCTTTAAGATTGATATGTGATGGCAAGAATGACAACGTTTCAAGATGTCAGCGCTCTTGTGGTTAGCGGTCTCGCGGCCCAGCTTTTCCTCTAGAGTCAGTATATTAACTCTACGCTTGTTGCTCGTCGCGTCCATGCCGCCTCCCAAAGGGCCAAGTTTGAAGTCGATTTTTCTCTTGTGTGAATGGTGCTTGCGCTCTCTGCTCGTGTTGTGTGTTCTGCCAGTGCTACTTATTACGAGGACTCAAGCGAAGACCGACTGCTTCATTCGCGGAACGAAAACAGGTACGTGAACGTTGCTGCTGTCAGCGCTTTGTTAACACCGTGAGCGGTTAATAACGCTGTTAACTAAGTTTTTCTTGACTAGTAGACGATAAGTGAGCTGTTGTTAATGTAGCGAGCCTGGTGATGTGTATCATTTCATCAGGATCAAGACCAAGTTGTCTGATGTCAAGTGCGGGCGAACTTTTTTTTTGTTTGGAGTGTAAAGCGAGTGTGCGCATGCGCGGCTGTGTTTCGGCGGGGGATTTGAACAGAGTTGTGGTGGAGCTTCTCCTCTGTCTGCAGTGGTGTTGGAAAGGGGGCCCTGCTCGCGATGAATCACTATTTTGGTTTAATAATTGTAGGACGGGGACGGCGCCTGTGTGTAAGCGTCGACCGTGTCTAAAGCGCGTACGCTTGGGCATGTTGGTAATTCATGGTAAGTTTTCTAGCGCACAAAACGAACAAGGTCGGAAAAGAATGACGCCGTGTCCGCCTTGTTTTTTTTCCCGTCCTTGTTCGTTTTGAGCGCTAAAAAAGTGAACGTGTCTAAGAAAGTTCCATATGCTGCTCGTCCTCTTTTCAACAGCTACAGGATCGTTATGTGACTACTATAACAGACGTGTTTTCCTTGCGTGTGACCAAACGTGTTCATGTGTATGCATCCGCAAAGGCACGTATTTACCATGATATTCGGGTTAATGCGCGTGCTTGCATTTATGTGTAGGTGTTAATACAGCCAGTTTCGTTAAATTCGGACAGACGTTTTAATTCACCCGCAACATAGGCACCGATAGGTTGCCTGATGCGGCCGGCACCCGTGTCTGTTGAGCCGTCAGTTAGACTTGAACTGTAGTCCAACGGTTCCTTGTCTGTGTGTGGCCGAATAGCCGTATCTTAACTGTGCAAGCGGTAGGTTGAGCATTAGTGCATGCGGTCGAACTCAATTTATTTGATTCTGCTTGTTTCCACCATATTTGGCTTTAATGATTTTGTTCTGGTTATTAAGAATTGTATGTGCGTGGCCCCGCTTTGACGTTAAAACTTCGCTAAATACCATTACGTGTACGAATATTATAAAACACAGTTTGCAGCCCCACCTCCAATTACATTTTCTGATAGATGACAAGCCTAACAGTCTGTCGGATATAGTAAATTCTCTAGACATGCGCTACATATTTTAAAGGGGCCTGTGGTATGTGCAGCATATGAATATTTTATTTATTGCTGAAAACTCTTAATAAAGTTATGCATACTTCGCGGTACGCATGCATAATTCATGCATGTGTTGCTGCACAAATGTAAGATTAGACAATGTATTTATGTGAGCACACAACAGATCTAGACTGCCTTTTTTCAAGCTGTTGGCATTGGAACAATTATACATCTTTGAACATCAGTTTCACCGAATGCTTATTGTGTATTGCTAAATTGTGGTCAGTAGCTTCCAGGATTCTGGGTGCCGGGGGTTGCTGAAGCTTGCGTGCTTTATTGTGATGATATGTGGTTCAAGATTGATCCTTGTAAGTCTTATCATTTCCACCTTTTTCTCTATATGGTCTGTGCTGCTTTGGTGAGGAGTATTGCCTTTTTTAGCCAACCAGAATCATTGAAACTAATGACCACAATTTGGCAGTACACAATAGTCATTTAGCAAACCGAATTTTTGACATTATATAATCGTCCCAATGTGAGCAGCCTGAAGAAAGCTACATTAGTTGTACTCAAAAGTTAATAGTTAATATAATTTTAGATGCTACCTGCAATGGATGCATGATGAATGTGCATACCGTCATGTATGTGCAGTGGTATTGTGCTTTTGTGCAACAAATAAAATTTCATATGATGCATATTGCATTGCGTTCCCTTTAAGAAACACATCGTATGAGTAGCATAGTATATCTACAGAAATACAAATATACCTGTGTGGATGCACTCATGCACACGTTTGGCCAGCTACAAGAACAGAATTTACCGATAGCAGCCAACGACATTACTCACACACAGAATTTAACTTTCAATTACATGTGGTCAACACATACAGCTCACAGGGGGCATCTTCGCCTAAGAGCTGTAGCTTTGTTTTGGTGCACGAGTGAGCTAGAGTAAGGCGGGGCAAAACGCGCCAAAAATTTGAAAATAGTGAATATCTTTTTTTTTATTTCACTCGTTACCATAAAATGTCAACACAGGAACTTTGTTTTGGGTACAAGGTATGTACTGCATAAATATGGCCATGCTGTGACGGTGCAAAATATTATTTACAAAGAAACACAAAATGCACCACATGTCTCATTTTGCCCCAACCTGCGGGGCAAAGCGAGACGCTGCGTGAGGCAACATTAGACAGCGTGAAAAAATTTTATGCTTTCAGTTATTGCAGTAGAAGCACTTCAAATTGACTCCGTGCGCCGCCACGCAATCTTCATGCGCCCAGTCTTTGCACTCCACGCATTGAATCCACACAAAACCCGGCGCTGTGCTGCTCTGAAACTCCTGAAAAGCATGCAGTGGTTTTTTCATGTCGTTTCACTCCCTTGAACCTCTAGATGATATTCTGTTGTACGTCGGCACCATCCTTAACAAACAATATCATATATAATGAGTGTAAGTAAATGGTTCACTTAGTAAGACGCTCTCTAAGGCAATTCAATGCCTTTTTGTCGCGTTTTGCCCCTCTCACACGCCCGAATTAAAAAAAATTGCCCTTTGGCCCACGGCACCAAATGAATTAAACTATTGGTTGCATGTAGCTAGTAGTGTAAAGTAACAACATAAATAATTACATTGTTGTACTGATGCCGGGTAGCTTCATGCACGGATCCGAAAATTTGGCCGAGCAGAATTTCGCCCCTTTTTGGCGGGTCACGAACACACTGACATCAGCCGCGCAATTTTTCCCGCGCGAACGCTGTGAGCAATCATCAACTTTTACACATAAAATGTTGAAAACTACCGGTACATAACGCTGAAATAGAGAAACAAAGAAAAGATACTTTTTCTATTAGCTATACAGGGCGGCAAAGTCTAAATGTCGCGTTTTCCCCCGTGTGTCATTTTGCCCCGCCTTACCCTAAAAGGGTAAAGTTCAGTTCTTTGATATCAAATGTATAGAAAGTTTTGCCACAATACGCTTTTTGCTGAATTTATTCTTCAGCATGCCCTTTTTGCATTTATCATTGTGTTTTTTCAGATTTTACTGAATATGTTGGCCGTGCACTGCATATATACCCACACTGAACTAAGAAAATTCCAGTATGACGGGAGCATACTGTATGTTACACTCTTCCTTGTGAAACTTTTGGTCATAACTCCTGTTTTTGTTTTAGGCTTCCGGGTGTGAATCTACTGTAGAGAATGAACACCGTGGCCCCACTTCTGTCGAAGGAACCAGAGTCGCCTGGGCAGCTGAAAATGCATTGTGCAACCAGCAGTAAAGAGCAGTGATCTTGTAATGTGCAAGTGTATGGACAGACCCGTTTAGTTAATCTAACAGAAGTTACATTACCTTCTCAAATTTTGTGATTTTGTAATGCGCAAGTTTATACACAGTTACATAGAGTGAGCTGTAAATAAGCCTCGGGCAAGTTTGTGATCGTGCAGTTTGGCGCTCTTTACAGCACACGCGTTCTACAAGTAGTATCACACTCTCTTACTTTCCTTTCCTTTTTTTCAGTTGTGTATATGCACTGTCAACTGCACCAATATGCTTCTCTAACTTCTGATGCCTCTCATGTAAATTTTTATGGTTCCAAATAGTTTACTTGTTAACTACTACGTATGAGGGGAAGTCAAAAAGCAAAGGCACATTTGAGAAACGGTACACCTATTCTAATGATAGAAAACTGAAGCATACATTACTTTTTCTACATTACCTGCCTGCACTTCAACGCGCTTTGTGCAAAATTTCATAAGTTTCTTGATTCTGTCGGAAAAAAGAAGTTTTTTGGTTGCACATGTAACCAGTTTTGCGCACCATCATAACTTGTGCGTCTATAGCGAATCTTCTTTCCCCGAGTGCTTCTTTCAATGGTCCAAACATATAAAAATCGCTTGGAGCCAGGTTTCGACTGTTTAGTTGGTGTTCCAGCGATTCGAAACCCAACTTCTTTTTTGTTTTGGCAGTCCATTTGGCAAAATATGGCAGAGCATTATCTTGCTGCAGGATGACACCTTTTCGCAGTTTTTCATGACATTTGGATCTGATTGGAGGTTTCAGTTTCGTTCGCAATACATCACAATAGTTCACACTGTTCACAGTTTCGCATCTTGGGGTGAAATGAATGGCTACGACAACATCCTTGTGCCAGAATAGTGTTAGCATAATTTTATGAGCTCATGGTTGATGTTCAAATTTCTTAAATTCTGGTGATGAGTGTTTCTAAATCATGCTCGCAGCTTTACCTTCCGGTTTGTGATGACGTACGCAAGTTTCATATAGAGAAACAATATCGTCTAAAAAATCCAATCTCCCTCACAACGATAACGGGTCAAATGTTTGCGAGAGAGATGTCCAAAGTTTGTGCCTTATGATATGCTGATAATTCATTTCAGACCCACCTCTCACACACCTTAGAAAAATTTAGCTCGTTTTGTAAAATGGAATACGCTGAAGCAAAACTGACATGTAAAGTATTGGCAATTTCGTCCGCTGTGATTTGTCTGTTTTCCATCACAATACCCTCAAACGTCGATGACCTGCTCGATCTTTCCACGTCACATAAAAATATTCCATGTTCGACACGCACTATCAATTCGGAGATCTTGCTTCGTGATAAACAAATGTCGCCATAATGTGCTTGCATTCGACAAATAATTTCTGCAGGTTTAACACCTTCCGCAGAGCAAAGCGAATCCCTGCCCTCATTTCCTCCCTGGTGGAGGTCGATAATGGGGCTGCTATGCTTAACGGTCTGCTACACTCTGACTAAAGCGGGAATAAGAGTGACACGTTCCAATGAAGTGTTGCAGATGACACTAATCCAGCGCTGGATACTATACTCGGTGACAACTTATCTCGACAGTGGAGCCAAGGCTACGGAGGCGGGGCTTCCGCACATTCGTGTTGCTCCGCAAGTAGTACAGCTGCTTGCGGCTGATTTCGGTTTTGCTCGCTCCCATCGTTCACGCGTTTAAAAAACATAGACACAAAAAATGTGAATGGGAGAGATATTTTGATTGTTCAGTGTACATATTAGTGTCATATTAAGAGTATATTTTTCTTGGAGAACTAAGCAGTGCGTTTGCGGCCGCACACTGATCAATTATATATACGTCATGGACGCCATGTCTCCTTTGGAAAACGGGCGTGCTGAAAAGGTAGTGCTGTCTAAGAAATGGAAAGAACAGGAAGGCATTCCTGCAAATTGACCAATAAATGTATGTTACCTTCGACTTTCCGCCACTGTTTCAGTCTCATAATAAATAAAGCAGCATTTATTTCAGCAAGGCAAATGAGTAAATTAACAGCAAACGTAAGTACTATTTTTTAGCGTGGTAGCAGGCATGCGTTTTGGTTGTGTAGCTCCCACAGTGCTGTCAAGAAAAGTTGTCTCCGAGTATAGCAGTGGGAGAGATAGCAAAAGTCGCTTTACTTTTTGACTACCCCTTGTATATATACATCTGATTATTTACAATTAACTTTTATTTATGCAAGTGACGTTTTCCTCAGTATTGTCGTTTTGCCACGCTGTAGGCAGTTTACGGATTAAGTAGCTTTTTGGAAGTTCTCTGCTATATCAAGACACTAATAGTTATAGATGTAAACACATGTTGTCCTGATAAAATTACACCATCTCCCGCTAAAGGGGACCATGAGGCGATGCGAAGCCGGAGCACTTGCACGATCGCGTTCCGTTGGCGTTCGTTGGGCATGCTACCGACCTCGCGTCGTGGAACGCGAAGAGGGACGCTACGCGCGTCGTATCTTCCATCTAGCCTGGCCGTTAATTCTCACAGGGCGAGCGGGGAACGCGGTCGACAGGCGGGCGAGAGGGGGGCAGCGTAGGAGAGGAGAGAGAAGGGAAGCGACGCGCATGCGCTCGAGCTCATCGCGGCGTTGCGCAGGAGAGAATTTCGGCATGTCTAGCCCGCGTTTCAGAGGAAGAGTGGAAAGGGGAGGGGAGAGGGGGAGGGGAAAGGGAAAGTGGAGGGGGAAAGTGGAGAGGGGAAGGGGAGAGGGTGAGGGGAGAGGAGGTGTGTGGAGAGGGTATGCGCATGCGCAGTAAGGGTGGTCACGCCGCACACCACCACCACCGGATTGAGCTCGGCCTTAAGATACTTCGCATCTAAAATAAACATCTTGCTTTGAATATTGTGTTCACTTATTTTGGTCAGTTGGACCTGAACTTTGTTAACATGCATCAGAACTTCAGTCACTAACTTCAGGCGTCAATGTAATTAATGTTTACTCAGATATGCTGGCACACTGTCAAAATATTTCCTGTGTGAACATTTGTGGACTTTACATGTAATTTAAAGTTTACAGTAAACTTTAAACAGTGCTTGCTGTACCTAACACAGTGTTAAGTATGTGGTGTTTTAAGAATTACATTATGAAAAGCTTTATTGCACATTACAGCAACCTTTATTACAGCTATATTTCCTGCTTCGGATCATCCCACTTTGGGAGGATGGCCAATAGTCAACGAAACATTGGTAACAGGTATGTAGGACACTTAAAAACAGCGTAACTTTCAATTTAACTTTCCGTTAGCATCTATTGAAAGTTATAAAGGAAATTTCAACTGGTTATAGGAGGCCAGTAGTCGACTAAATGTTGGTTGCTGGTATATAGGACGTCTAAAAACGGTCTAACAACTTTCAATTCAACGTTCCTTTAGCGTCTATTAAATGTTAAGGAAATTGCTATTGGTTATCGGTGGTCAATAGTCAAAGAAATGTTGGTTGCTGGTATATAAGACGGTCTAACGACTTTCTATATACCGTCGGTAGGTTCTATCGACTTTTCCCAATAAACTGTCTATTGACGGTTGGTACAAATTTTTGTAAGGGTCGCACCATCCGCCGTCTGCAGTGCGAGGCGTGTGTGCTTCAAGTGAGAGGACGTGTGAGCGACTGCGCCTCCACCGGGTGAGAGACTACAAGTAAGAGGACGTCAGCACGTGGCCAGAGTTACTGTTGTGCGGCTGCGCGGCAGCTGTGCGAGCAACAAACAGCATAACCACAGCATCTGACACAGTTCGGCAGCGGTGCATTACGGAGCAACACCTAAATATTGAACATATTGGGTTGATTCAGCGCGTTACAACGAGGACCGAGATGGAGAAGGGACACCTTCTTCATCTCTGTCCTCGTTGTATCGCGCTACATTCACCCAATTTGTTCAACAGAATCCAACTCGCCCAAATATCAGTTCTAACTAAATATTGCCCCTGCTTTTTGCAGGTGAGCAGCACATTTCTACCAAGCCAATAAGTCGCACAATCTGTGCACTGCTGCCGAACCTGTCAACTTTCTTGTACTTGTTATTCTGGTTTGCTTGTTTTTTCTATGTATTTTTTACTTTTACGATGTCTAAGGAGGCCAAGGCCATTGAAGACCTAAAACGGGAGCTCAGGCCAGACTTGAGAAGTATAAAATATAAGTTACAAGAAGTCGCTGAGCTGAAAGCATAAATACAGCATGTCCTCAAATTGAACCAGGATCTTCGCGCTGAGAATGCCAGGCTTTCATGCAGAATTGAGGAAATGGAACGATATCAACGATGAAATAACATTGAAATAAAAGGCATCCCACTTGAAGGTGAACCACGAACCATAGTGACGCAAACGGGGAGTTGATTAAGGAGGAAGTCTCAGAGGCCGATATTGACAGCTGCACCCAGTGCCTACTGCTAGAAATAATCAGGCAAATATTATTGTTTGGTTTGTCCGCAGAACCAAGAGGAATGCCTTTCTTGCAAAACTAAAAAACCAAAAATAGACACAAGAGCACTGGGATTACAATCATCCTCAAAGGTGTTGGTAAATGAACACCTCACTCGGTATGGTAAACGACTTCGCGGTGCCGCCCTTGACAGGAAGAACGAATTGCAATGGCGGTTCGTGTGGACAGCTGGTGGCAAGGTGTTCGTACGGAAAGACGAAAACTCGCTAGTTGTTCGAATCGCCAGCTTGTAGGATGTTGAAAAAATGGCCGCGTGAGCGTCATGGCCTTTTCTATTCTTTTTTTAAAGTATAGTTGGTCTGATTTCATGAACTGTACATATTACGATATTCTATCGTTTAATAAATTAGTTCCGAAGACTAAACCACTCAAAATTTTCTACCTTAACGTACGGAGCATTAGGAACAAAGAGGACAAATTGAATTGCCTGTTCGTGTCAATCATGCACAAGTTTATCTTATTTTACTGTGAAACATGGCTTACTATAAATGATAACCGCCCATGCAATGAAAATTACGAACACGACGGTTTAGTAAGAACAAAGTGCAGAGGAAGTGGTGTGGCAGTCTACGTTAAACAATGCCTAGCACACGAGGTAGTTTCAGAATTTTCTCTTGTAACGAATAATGTAGAAAGTATAATGGTACACTTAGAAATGTCACAGTTGTGCTTATATATCGCCCTCCGTTGGGAAATAAACTCGCCTTCCTTTATTTCTTAGAACAGGTTCTACATTTCCTGAGTCATTTGTCTTGCCCCTTTATTATAATGGGCGATGTAAACATAAATATGTTGTCGGACGACAAATCATCCAAGCAGCTTTCTGAACTCATTAATTCGTTCATGCGTACAAGCGTAATTTCCGAACCCACCAGGCTCACTGCACAAACCGCTACATTACTTGACGTATGTATAACCAATATCCTCCCAACTGATTGCGTCTACGGACTGCTATCGCTGAGATAAGCGATCATCTGCCTTTATTCTGCTTTATTATTTACGTGCATAGGCGAGGGGAAGGACGAAACGAAACACTGACACGTAGTTTTAACTCAACAGCATTGCAAAAAAATGTCGTTCCTTGATCCTATCAACCGATTGGTCATGTGTATTTGAAAAGCAAGACCGAAATGCGGCATACGAATTGCTTTTTTTTTTACAAATTGATCATCTGTTACGACCAAGCCTTTCCGTTAAAACCACGTCATCAAAGGAACACGAAGGTACGCAAACCTTGCATAAATGCGCAATTCCGAAAAATGATAACAAGAAAGAACAAAATGTATCACCAGTTTATAAAAAGCAGGAGTGCTCAGCTGTTTGTTGACTTCAAAAATTTTAGAAATAAGCTCAACGCTGAACTAAAGCAGGCAAAAATTAAGTACTACAAACAATTATTTGATAAAATAAAGAACAACCCTAGGAAAGTTTGGAATGAAGAGCCCTCACTACTGTGAAAAAACAGAGCACAGACATAAACATAAAGACAGCCACTGGCGTGTTGACAGCTACAGCAGCAGCAGCTGCCTTGAATGAATATTTTGTTTCCAGTGCCCAGTATCCTGATAAGGATGAACACATTACCATACCTATCGCGAACCGTTTCAGAATCTCTTACTCTGTGAGACTTACACCTGTTAAGCCTTCTGAAGTTGTGCAAGTACTTTTCAAAGTGAACAACGATGTCTCTGCGGGTCATGATGATGTCAAACCAGTACCAATGAAATATATTTCGGATATTACAGCACCTGTTATCATTCATATTATAAACAGAATGTTCGAAAGCGGTATATTACGAGATGTTCTAAAAATAGCACAAGTGTGCCCTATCTACAAAGGAAGGGAAAAGCATTTAGTGACAAATTACCGGCCGATGTCTGTCTTACCAGTCTTATCAAAGGTAGTTGAGAGTGCCTTGAATGTTAGGCTACAG
Source organism: Rhipicephalus sanguineus (assembly GCF_013339695.2). Classification (NCBI taxonomy): domain Eukaryota; kingdom Metazoa; phylum Arthropoda; class Arachnida; order Ixodida; family Ixodidae; genus Rhipicephalus; species Rhipicephalus sanguineus. Next base: position 332,579 of record NW_023614146.1, on the reverse strand, counting down.
AAATTCTTTAATAAGTATAACGTAATCAGTGACATGCAGTATGGTTTTCAAAAAAAATCACAGCATATCCACGGAGTGAATGATGATGAGTGGGCGAAGCTGCGGAGGTTCATCGGTAAACCGTGAATCTTCCATGAATTCTGCCCAGTACATCATCACCGACGTGAGAACGGGCGCGTTTATACTAAAGGTTCGATGAGTTAAGACAACTTGCAGCTCACTTTAATTTTACATGTACGCTGTGAGTTTTCATTGTTTAGAAAACCATTGCTTTAGAAAACATCTGGCGTCATTCCTTAAGCAGCTGGCGTCTTTTTGTTTTGCTTTAGAAAAATCTGGCGTTCTTTCGTTTTGTTTTTAGAAAAGATCTGGCGTCTTTCGTTAGTTTATTTCATCAATCAACGGCTTTTTGAACAAAATTTTTATTGTTTAATCACGCACAGGAGAAATCTCACCAGGCACTACCTTAGAGGTAAACAATGGCTGCTAATGGGATTGAGAGAGAGAAGAAGTCGGCTTTTAGCAAACACTTACACTTCTACTTCTATTAACGTTTCCTACTGGAACATGCCAATGGCTGCTAATGGGGAATGAGAGACAGAAGAATTCGGCTTTTAGTTAACGCGCACGCTGCAAATTTTTTATTGTTCAACAACGCACAGGAAAAATCTCCCACCGGCACCACCTTGGAGGTCAAGATCTGGTACTAGCGTTACGACTGGTAACGCACTACGGCTACGACAACTACGAGGCACGAACGGGTGCCGCTTTAAGGAGCTTCGCCCCTAAAAACAAAATTCGGCAGATCCCACGCGTTGTGGGAATCGGTTTCATGCGAAGCAGTCAGCCAGTACGATTATGCTGTATTTAATGGCTTTGAATCAAGCGTTACGAGGTGAATCGACGTGTTTTTCTAAGTGTAGTAGCTGTGTGCATATCGTGGCCTTACCAGGCACTTCGAGAACACTGGCGCTTAAAGGGTAACTTATTTTGTGACGTAACGTCAGCCCTCGCGTTAGAGTACATACATCAGTATTATCGAAACTAAGTGCAGTTTATGGTGCGATCATGTGCGATCACGTAATGTGTGCCATCACGATCATGTGCGATCTCCCGGTTCGAGCAATGCTCGAACCCGGAGCTTTATATTCAATAACGCTTGCTCAATCATAGGAATACAATTGTAATCTTCATTAAACTGCTATAAAAGTGAAGCCAACACTAGAACCACAGACGCTAATATGATATGACGCCTGTATCGTATGAGTACATATGTGGTGTTTATTGCTTTCTTGTAAAATTAGCCAGCACCACACCCACAATTGACGTTGCACAGCCAATACGCCTGCATAGGCTGTTCTTCCAAGCGAGTTCATAGACCTAGCGTAGCTCTGTGGTAGAATACCTGATTGCCACGCAGAATGCTTGGGTTCGATTTCTTCTGGGATGCTACATTTTATGCTTTCATTTCGTTGGGTTCTTAACTATCTCGCAATCTTAACGCTCTCGCATTTAAATTGCCAATGTCTGTCCATGCCATTCGTGGGTAGATATAAACTGTGAATTACCTGTGGCGCATACCCGTACACCGCGGCCCGTGGTACACGGGTATGTTCCGCACGTGTTTTGGGAAATGCTTTGACGACGTGCGCGACAGAATTAGCACATTATTCATATCATGACCCGGCAGTCATATTCCTCAAATCCTCTGACCCTCCCATGCCGATTTTGGTTTGCAGCAAGTTAAGGAGGCGATCATGAGAGCACCCAGACGTAGCCGCCTAGATAAATAGATATATAGATAGAAACGCTCAAATTGCCAAAGGTTCGCTGAGAAATGCTTCGCATTTAAAATCTTGTGAAGCAGCTCTGCTTAATATCAAACACGAAATAATAACAAATATTGAAAATAGAATGTGAACATTAGGTCTGTTCATAGACCGTAACTTATTAATAAATTGGAAAAGTATGGTGTACAAGGCACTGTACTGAAACTTTGGTGGGATTACTTATCGAACCGTTATCAGTATGTCAGTATAAATAACGATGTGTGGCGACCACTGCGCACAGGCCATCCCAGCTGTCATCCTCGGTCTTCGCGCCACCTTCAAGCCGGACATCCATGCTACGCCAGCAGAGCTCGTCTACGGGGAACCACTCCGTCTGCCAGGTGAATTTCTCGCAGCTCTGCCATCCAGCACTACGACGTCAGACTTCGTCGCCCGGCTTCGTCGCCCGGCTCCGAGGCACCATCGCTGCCTTACGCCCGTCCCCTGCAGCCCACCATAGCAAGACCACACCTTTTGTGTTCAAAGAGCTAGCATCGTGCACGCATGCTTTCCTCCGAGATGACACCGTCCGCCGGCCTTTCCAGCCACCCTACAGCGGACCCTATCTAGTCGTTCATCGCGACGACAAGAACTTCACCTTGCGCTTGAACGGGAACGACGTCCGCGTCTCGATTGACCGACTCAAGCCCGCATACATCGCGGCGAACGAACCTGGCAGCGCCACTCTTTCAACTGGCGTCCTTCCACAGCCACCGACGTCGCAGCCCGCTCCTTTCACGACACGCTCTGGACGTCTGGTACGCCTCCCAGATTTCTACAGACCCTGAGGGCTCTGCACTCCGCGGGGGGTGATGTGGCGACCACTGCGCACAGGCCTACGCAGCCTCCGTCTCGTCACTGATTAGGCCGGCGTGACACAGCTACTTGCTGCAACACGCTTCCGATAAAAGACAGCGCCAGCAGTTTCGTCGGAGGCTTACGTCACCACTGCTGGCTATATAACCCAAGCTACCAAGCTTGATTACATGTTTGTTTCTCTAACCTTCCGAAGCGCAGCATTGGCATGCTTGCCCTGCTGCTGCTACTACGTTAATAAACATCGTTTTGTTTTATGTTGGGATCCGTCCTTCACCGACTCCGCATCCCATAGATGTTTCGTCTCACGCGGAAATAATTACGGGTGTTCCACAAGGTTCAATACTTGGACCTGTTTTGTTTATTATTTACATTAACGACCTGTGCGATATCCCTGAGACCCCGTATTTAGTTATGTATGCAGCCAATACCAACATTTTTCTAAAGCTGCTACTCTAACAGGTCTCGAGTTAAAAGTTAACAACTACATGAAGCAACTCGCTTGCTGGTTACGACAGAAACTAAAATAAATACTTCAGAAAAATACATGATAATTCTGATTAATATACCAAATATTGCAAATAAACTATTGCTTTTGAAGATAGGAAGGTAGAGCAGGTAAAAAGTTAGAAATTTCTTGGGGTGTAGTTCCAGGAAGACTTGGTCTCCAACATGCACGTTGACAAAATTGCAACAGAATTAGGTAAACTGTTGGTTGCCTGGACTGAGTATCCTGATTCCTCCATGGTTGAAACTCCACTGTACTACGCCCTATTTTACTCCTGGTTAACTTATTATATATTGATTTGAGGCACTACTACACACAAAAACTATAAAAATTGATAGTACTCCGAAAAAGAGTCCTACGTGTATTCGAGGGTTATGTGGACATTTACAAAGCTTTAAAACAAAACCTTTTTTTATCAAATATTCTATGGTGAAGGCAAATCAAGTATACTACTATAAGTTGATGCAAAACATCAAACAAAACAGAACACAGTATATTATGAATGCTTCCACCAATCCGCACTACAGCTTCCGACAACATCATTGTGCCGTGTTTCGTTTGCCTTCCTTCGTGTTTCGTTCCTTCGTGCACCGCAGCATTAAGATGAGTTACCAACTCGCCCAGCAGTCCGTACTTCTCAAGTGCATCATATGAGAACACCAAAAATAAGAACGAACTACGGGAAACAGTTACTCAGTTACCAGGCACCTACACTACTATTTTTTAAGAATACATTTTTACTTTTGGTTGGCGCTGTGTTTCCTTCGTCCATGGTTTCCCCGGCCAGGTTGGTTTCCGCCAAACTCTCGACATTACTACTAAATCGACTACGGGACTTTGACGACGAAGCTATAGAAGGTTCGAATGAATCGTACAAAACACTCCTCCTTTCACACAACATTGAATTTGCATGACTACAACTACAGTAAATATTGTCAATTCCTTGTTGCTGAGCGATATTCACATCTTAGTTGTCGTTGAAGGCTCACCGTTTTTGATGGTGTTCTATCGTTTTTTTTTTGCTTTTTCTGTATACAAGTTTTGTTTTCGCGACTATTCAGTTCAATACGTATGTGGTATATGCTTACATGGTGGAAATTAAGCGCAATGGACAAAAGTAGGAGCACACAGGACGAATCTGCTAAAGTGCATTTTGTATGGTTTGTGTACTACGTACGGCCGGCGTGCCCAATTGTTGTAGGAGCAGAAGCCTTTGTCAGGCCACATGACCTTTAACTCTCTGTTATAAACAGGAGAAATAAAATTCAATTCAAATAAATTCAATATATGTTCGCAGGAGTATAACCAAGAGGTACGCAGAGGGACAGAAGGTTTTTTTTTGCAATTCACTGTTGACAAGGCCGGCGTGCTCCAGCATTTGATAGCACACAGATTTTAGCTAGGCATCGTCAGGATAGCACGTGCATCACCATTGAAGCTGCAGCTATTGTTAAAGGCAAGTGAATCAACAAATTTTCAACGCTCTTACTGACAAAGAAATAGATTACCATAGTTCGGTCGGTCAGATAAATTAGAGATACTCCGGTTGCTTTTCCTGATGTCTTTTTGCGGTTTCTTGCGGTTTTAGGAGCTGGCTCACCAGGTTTTTAAGCTGGGGCCAAGTCCCGCGCCTTAACCTTAGTTGCAGAGGCTACCGCTACAGGCGCAGCTCGTGCGAAAGAGAAGTCTTCTTCCTCTTGTTCTTCGAGCGCCTTGATGATGATATTAACGCCGGCAAAACCACGTGTAGCATAGCCAACTGTAGCATGCGCACGCTCGCGCGAAAGAGGTCTTCTTTCTCTTGTTCTTTGAGCGCCTTGATGATGATAATAACAAACCACATATAGTAGAGCCAACTGTAGCATGCGACGCTCGCTCCACTCCAGCGCGTGCTCTAGTTTGATAGGAGACCGCTAGAGGACCACAACTGCGCGCTTCCTATCTCTCTCGACAGTTGTCAGTCAATGCGCTTCGATACAAATAACATGAACGAAGAAGACAAGGCGGCGGAACGGAGGGCTCGTAAGGCAGCATAAGGCGCGGGCTCCTCCAACACCCTGCGTTGAGAGCTGGCGAGGCCGCAGAGAGACGTCAGCGTTGTGCGGACCCCGAGTTACAAGCCTGTGAAGTAGAAGCAGCGCGGAAGCGGCGGCAAGAGAACCTCGAAGAGGTACGGGCGCGGGATGCAGCAGCCAAGCGCCGAAAGCGGTCGCTACCTGAAGTTTGTGGCGCCAACGCGTGCCTAAAGCGCGATTTCCTCGACCACACGTTCGGCCACGGCTGCAAGGTCTGCGACCGCTTGTGGTGCGACAACACCCACACCACAATCGCTACTATAACAACGTGTCACGTCTTGATATGACAGTAGAAGAATCGTACGAAACATTCACGGTTAACCGATTATCTGCGAGCCAGCTCCTCAATCATCATTCACTTCGTGGATATGGCGTGATTTTTTTTGCCTGCAAGTCGCACAAGATTGGCTACGCGGCTTGTTCCCGCTGCCAGGAACTGGACGATTCTGAAACGGAAAAAGAAGACACACAGAGGGTGAAGCGCGTACAAACTGTATTTTCGTGCCACACACTTCTTTATATCTGCAGTGATGCTACCGAGGACTTCGGATTTGGAGCAATTTTTGGAGCAGCAAAATTTCCGTTTTGGAGCACTTTGGAGCAGGAAAAATTTTCATCTTGGAGCACTCTGGAGCAGATAATTTTGCATCTGGGAGCACTCTGGAGCAGCAAATTTTGCATCCTGGAGTGCACTACAGAAGCATATTGCATTAACATTCAAGCACCTGAAAATTATTATGGGGCTCTCATGAAGGCTAGAAATATTTGGAATCATTGCAATTCTCACGAAAAAAATCATCTCAGGAGAACTCCATACTTCACTCGCTAATGAAAAAATAGAGAGAAATAGATTAAAAGGAAGAGGCAGGGAGGTTAACCTGGTGCGAGTGACCGGTTTGCTACCCTGCACAGGGGTGGGGATATAGGGGTCGGAGAGAGGATAGAGAGAGAGGGAGATAAAATAAAAACAAAGCAAAAAATGCACACATGCACACACATGCAGGACGTCCTATCAGAGCCGTTCCGATAGACCGGTTGAACGCAAAAAGCGCATTAGCGCCTGCACAGCCTTCTTCTGTGACGTTAAGTCCTGTCGGTGGCGCAGGATTCTTTCTTCCGAAAGAGTTCAGTCGTCCAGTTTATCAAGCGCGTTGCAAAGCGACTGTCTTTGCGAACAGTACTGTGGACAGTCGCACAGAATATGCTCAATCGTTTCATCACTTCCGCAGTGGTCACAAGCTGCGGTGTCGGCCATTCCTATGCGGAACGCCTACGCGTAGGTAAACGCGAAACACAACCATAACCTGCAAAAAGTAAGGACTCATGCAGTTGAGTGTTCTGGATTAACCTCTTCGGCGATTACTTTCGACACTAGCAAATAAACAGAATACCAGATCAATAAAATTGAACTTTATGAAATAACACTCTAAGTACATCTATGTGGTTATCAGCAGACATTGTAGACAAACTCCGTGATGTACAGCAGTGCCTCAATGCCAGAGCCACACTGTCCCTAATGCATTCCCCTAAGAAAACTCCAAGGCGAAAGCCAGGTTCTTTTTCTTCTCGATCGACGGGTTGATTCTCCCCCTCCCTCTCTGCAAGCTTTCTGCACCTCACATGGTTTTGCACTACCTCCTTGATCGGTGCACCGATCACGGAAGCAGTGTAAAGCGACGATGTCATGTGATTACACCATCACGTGACATCACGATATATGACGCCATGTTGGCGTCACAAGTTTTGACGACGTGATGATGACGACATCACATGATTATTTTTTACATCAATCGAACGCCGCCGACGGTCAATTTTCGTGTTTGAGAAAGCATCTAAGGCTTTCGCATTATTATTGCGTATTGAAAGTTAACAGCCTGGCCGTTAACAACCTGGCCTTACATACCAAACTGTCCTGCACCATGTCACCTTTGAGCCATGCGCGAAACGGCTTCGCTTATCATCCACTTCACAGCTCCTTGATTTTTTGAAATTTTTATTGTGATAGCAATTATATGGACACTCTAGGCGTATTTTTACGGTCGCTGTTGCCGTAATTTTCCGTATAAAGTCCAAATTAATAACATCACCACGCGCATTCTAGCTGCGCGTAAAAGCTCGCGAGCGCTGGTGACGAACGTGGCTGAAGCGCAGATTAAACTAGCCGGCCGTCTGTCTCCGTCGCACGGAGCGGGCCTGCCGTCGATTGCTCATCAAACATAGAGGAAACGCCCCGCCCGTCTTTCGTAAGGAGCATGAAGGGACGCCAGGGGAGCAGAGGGGGGGGGGGGCAACCGCATCGTTCGAAAGGCACTGTCGCTTGCGCGCGCGCGCGCTATCTCGAGGCATCAGGAGACGGCTCGTAAACTTGCTGTGCTCTCAACGCTTACTTCGCGTTTAGAGAAATCAGAGCACGAAAGCGCTTCGGTTTCTGGAGCGGCCATATCCCCGTAAACCAGCGTTTTGTTGAGTTACGCGAGATCGGATCCAAAAGAGTTAGCTGCTAGCCTTACTTCGTTTAACAATACAATTTGTTGATATCGCATTCATTGCTTAGCCCTTAAGCGAAACTGAGTTTTTTTAACCGTCAGCTATTGACCCTCGAACGCGAGGGGCGGACGTGTAACATGGCGCAGCCGCTTCACTGTGGGCCGTCAGCGACGGGCCCGCTACAGCTGCGCATTTGCGGCTGTTCCGACCAGGAGATATGCTTTTATTAATCAGATGACATTTTTAAAAAAGCAAGCAAAATATTCTAATTGGAACTCTCGCTCGTGAGCTCGAAAGGGCAGGGCCTTTTAGGGGCTATTTACCGCAGAGTGATTACAAACTCGGATGTGCTGGTGGAAGGAATTATGAAAAAGCTCTTCTGGATGAAGATCCATGGATAAAGTATATCTGAGGAAAAGTGTCAACGCGTTCCCACCGTTCGCGTGCTCTTCCATAAACGCGAAGCAAGGAAAATCCGATATTGTTCCATATCTACTGCTAGCGATCCCAAATTTCATTCCGCGATGTCCAGAAACAGAAGTGACAGAAATTTTCGCGGCACGCATGTAGTTATTACTGAACATTGCTTTCCTTACGTGCCGTGCGACGCTTGAAACGAGCTATCAGCAGCGTTTCGGGAACAGACGACGCCCGCCGATGAATCGCCGTCGCAACTTTCTCGCTACCGATAGGCCTAGACGTCACGAGCCTCTGCGGAGAGCGCATTTTGCTGTAGAACCGACTTGCAGAACAGAAGCTGCGTCGGCACCGTGCATGGCATTGTGGCTTACTCGGGACGCACGCACGAGCGGTATTTATTCAGCGGAATAATTCTTGGTCCATGGTTGCGACTTTGGCAGCCCCAAAATCAAGCTGCATATGTTCTGAAGCGCCGGCGGTGCGACTGCCGGTGATAGACGCCCCCAAACCCGAGACTTTGGCGCAGTTTGGCGCAATTTTCGTCGATATTATCAGGATGGCGCAGTAAATATAATTTGGCGCACTTTGGCGCAGTTGGCGCAGGAGTGGAATCACTGTATCTGACACAGGCAAAAAAGAAAAGAAAGTAAGCCAAACAAAAAGCACACGTTGTAAAAAGTGAACGCGTCACCGTCCACGTCAACCACATGCAAGGTATCGGAGGGGAAACAGCGCAAGAGAAGACGAGGACAAGAAAGGTGACGCACACAGAGCGCTGCAGGTATCACACCTAAGTTGACACGACTGTTTTCAAGAGATCGATTTTTTTTTCATACAGAGTAATAGAAGGCGCGCTAACGCAACCTTTACTTGTGTGAATAAAATAGGCCTCTATTGTTTCTCTTTCTGTTTGATCGGCTGCTCGCTGAACAGTTCCGTACCCGAAAAAATTACACCATCTCCCGCTAAAGGGGACCATGAGGCGATGCGAAGCCGGAGCACTTGCACGATCGCGTTCCGTTGGCGTTCGTTGGGCATGCTACCGACCTCGCGTCGTGGAACACGAAGAGGAACGCTATGCGCGTCGTGTGTTCCCTCTACCCTGGCCGTTAATTCTCACAGGGCGAGCGGGGAACGCGATCGACAGGCGCGCGAGAGGGGGCAGCGTAGGAGAGGAGAGAGAGGGGGAGGGGACGCGCATGCGCTGGCGCTCATCGCGGTGTTGCGCAGGAGAGAATTTCGGCATGTCGAGCCCTCATTTCAGAGGAGTCAACCGAAGCAAGCGGTGGACTGAACGCGCGCAGCGCTCAACCTCTTGAAAGAGAGGAGACTAGAGGAGGAGTGTAGTGCATGCGCCGCGAGAGCAGAAGCGAGACCGCAGGAGAAGCGCAAGCAGGTGCCGGGAGAGAAGTGAAGAATAACGCGCAGCTGTTGGAGAGAGGGAAGGAGGAGAGTTAATAATAATATCTGGGGTTTAACGTCCCAAAACCACGATATGATTATGAGAGACGCCGTAGTGGAGGGCCCCGGACATTTCGACCACCTGGGGTTCTTTCACGTGCACCTAAATCTAAGTACACGGGCCTCAAACATTTTCGCCTCCATAGAAAATGCAGCCGCCGCGGCCGGGAGTCGATCCCGCGACCTTCGGGTCAGCAGTCGAGCGCCATAACCACTACACCACCGTGGCGGGGGGGAGGAAGAGAGTTGCGCGTGCGTAGTGTGAGTGCGGATGCCAAGGCCAACGCCGCGGGACCTATCCCGAGCAAGAGATGCTTCGCATCTAAAATATGGCTGACATTTGCACGCAGCGCAGTGCGTGGCCAGGTTACCGGGGTGTGTTATCAGTGAACATGCGTAGTTATGTTCCTTAAGCCGAACGTTAACACACTGGCCAGCCTGGCCGATGTATTTCTTGTCACAAGAAAGAGGGATGCCATACACAACACCACCAGCGCAGTCCACGAACTTGTTCCTATGTTTGACAGTGCAAAAGCACAACGTGTGCTTTTTCGTTTGGCTTACTTTCTTTTTTTTGCCTGTGTCAGATATAAGGAAGGTGTGGCATGAAAACAAACAGTTGTTAGTACACGCCCTGTGTGTCTTTTTCCGTTTCAAAATCGTCCAGTTCCTGGCAGCGCGAACAACCCATGTATTCGCACCAACTAGCCCCCATAGTAGCTTTAGTTTATTGGCTACGCGCCACGCCTCATCGTGTCTGAGAACGGCACTTGGCAGAGGACGGTGTCACAATACCTATAAGAAGTACTTGAAAACCTTGTCGATGACGACCCCTTTTCTGTGAGAGCCCCGCCACGGTGGTCTAGTGGTTATGGCACTCGACTGCTGACCCGAAGGTCGCGGGATTGAATCCCGGCCGCGGCGGCTGCATTTTCGGTGGAGGCAAAAATGTTTGAGGCCCGTGTACCTAGATTTAGGTGCACGTTAAAGAACCCCAGGTAGTCGAAATTTCCGGAGCCCTCCACTACGGCGTCTCTCATAATCATATGGTGGTTTTAGGTCGTTAAACCCCAGATATTAATATTATTTTCTGTGAGAAGTTGCATGAAAATATTTTCTGCGTTGCAGGAGTGTTTGCCACCAGCGTCAACAGCTTTTTTGCCAGAAGCTGAAGATCCGCATGATTGCGTTTTTGAAACCATAAGGGGCGCAAATAATGAATTTGGGGAGATAGACAACCAATATAAGTTTTGTATATTCAAAAACAGCTTTTTTGAACTTGTAAAGCTTTACCTCGTGTCCACTGTGGTCGACAACTAGGGCGCATTCTTTATTCAGAAAGCGGGATATGCAATGGTTCCACTAAAGCGCCAGTCCCGAGTAATACATTTTTGGCTGCCTTCAGCGTGCGTCTAAAACAGGATCTGTCAGATTTGAGTGTCGTCAGCATCTTGCGATATGTTGATTACTACTTTGTTGCGCTAGGAAAAATGCCCGTTGATTGCGTGCAAGGTGTAGTGGAAGGTGTTTTTCACGCTTTCTTGAAAAATTCTAAGGGACTGAAGTTTACGCATGAAATGCCGGTCAAAAACGGGATGTAGTTCCTAGAATAGTGACTACAGTTCAGCGAAGGCCACATTTGCTGGAAATATAGTCCAAGAAGCAAGACGAGGCTGCTACCGTTCGAAAGTGTCCAGTCAAGAGTGATTAAAAGGTGGTGCGCTGCCATCCTGCACAGCAACTCTCGAAAAGTCTTGTCCTCACCAGGTACAACAGAACATGAAGGCGAAGGTTGACGGCGTGCGTACAGCTGGATACCCCCTACTGGTATTGCCTATTACCTATGAAAGCCTTCTCCAAAGATACAAGAATGGCAGCCCCAAGGCGAGGGAAGGCGACCAGATGCCGATCGATGGTGCTCCCTATTGGCACAGCCTTCCCCAAAATGTGAACAAGTGGCCAATAGATATGGTGTTTGGTTAGCGTTTCCTGCGCCTCGCAAGCCGCAGCAGATCTGTTCAGTAATGAACAAAAATGACATGGTGGGATGCGCGAAGAAGCATGCCAATGTTCTCACTAACTGCTTTTCGATCAGGTGTCGTTTGCGGAACATGCGGAAAAGGTTACATCGGACAGAGTGGCCGATGTATTATTGAACGGACGCGGGAACGCAGCCTGGCTGTTAGCGGTACGAATGGTGAGCACCTAGATTTCTGTTGTAGGCGCTGCGGTTGCGTAGCGCAATTCGAAAAAGTGGGAATGATGGCTAAGCCAAGAGAAAGGACAGGAAGAGAAATCATAGAAGCTTTTTTCATAGGGCAACACAATGGCCAGTGCGTCAGCACTCTCGCATAGAGAAGTCGAGCTCCTTGGTGGTTATCTTTAACTTTTAGGTTTTTAACAGCGAGGCTGTTGTAGCTGGCAGTGGTTTGTGCGGTTACGCCAGAAAACTCGTCAAGTGGGTATGCGCCACAGAGATTGGGCAGTCCCCACTGCCGCGAACAGTAGGTGTTAGTGTCAAACGAAAACTAACACACGGGAAAGAGATAGAAAGAAAGAGATAGAAAAGTCACAGTTTCGCCGCAAGGGTGATAAGTAGTGAATGCGATAGCAACAAATTGCAATGTCACACGAAGAACGGCAGACAGCTCGAAATTTGCAGCGCGCCGGTCAAGCACAAAGGACGCACGAAAACAGCACAGACAGGAGGAGCGCAAACTAACAACTGTCACAGCTCGATACTTGCCGTGCTCGACCACAAAGAAGGACGCACGAAAAGAACGCACACGTATACACAGTAGCGTGCTGCAAGTGTCGACTACGGACGACCAACTAGCCCCAACTTTGGCCCTGCTAGCTAGCACGCAATTGTGGCCGCTGGCCTATATTTCCAGCGCAAAGTTTCACGAGATAAGCGCGCGAACAAGGGCGACCACGCCCTGTAGGGCGAAGTGAAGGTGGGACGCGCACAATGTTACTAGAAACGCTGTACGCGCCCATCCCAACTACTGCGAAACACGAGCGGGGCGACGACCTTTGATGATGCCTATATGTGGCGAATTACTCGTTGTACCGGGTGGAGTCGCTATTGGTGTCCTAGTCTAATAAAACATTCGGCAGATTCCACGTACCGTGGGAGTCGATGTTATGCGAGCCATGCGGCGGCAAGGTGACGGTGGCGTAATTCTTTTTTACTGAGCGAAATGTTACAAAATGACGCTAAAGATTTGACATCAATTTTATACGCACTCATATATGTTGAAAAGCCGCATATGTGTTATATAACCAGTTGTTTACAGTTAGGTAACGTTGTCAACGGCAACGTGGGTATTCTCAACACCAGAACCGGCAAGCTGATAATGTAGTGCTTATACTTATCCGTTATGATGGAGAACGCATGCACGTTTCACGAACCCGTGTGCATGAGTGGAAGATGTTCTTGACAGCTCTTGAACAAGGTCATCATCACCGTGATCAGTGAGCACCAGCAGCTGGTCATGACTTGTTATCGGATCCGGTCGTAATCACGGTGACGAGGGATCTACGTGTAGTGAAGAATGAGGTGTAGTACAACTGTTATAATTCGTGGATGCCTCGGTCAGTTCGTCGAGAAATTTTGTCGAGACCCCATGTCGGAATGCGGTCACCCTTCGCGTTTGTGAGGTACAGGCCGTCGAGGCTGCTAGGCCTGGATAGTGCTACGTAGACCAGCATCAGTGGGTGGCGCTTGTCGTATTCGTAGACTACCTGGGCGTATGTGGCCTAGGTAGCCTTCTCTACAAAGCGGCTGTCAATCAGTCTGGCCTCATCCTCGGTCAGCATGAGGCCATCACCCAGGCTCGTAAGAAATGAGGAGGACACGGTATCGTTCTGGTGGACTAAGTGCACTTTACGGTGCGGTGATGTGAATATGGTACGTAACGTTCGTTAATGCAAATCAGTTTTGCGGAATTCCGCAAGGTGGCGGAAGGGTTAAGAGAAAATTGACAACCACCCATTTGTAGCACAAAGCCACAAGAAATCCATACGGATTTCTCAGAAATAAGGCCTCTTAGTCGTCGAAAAATTCGTCCTGGTCCGGGGATCGAACCCGCGACCAACGCCTTTCCGGAGCAATCGCTCTACCAATTCAGCTAACCAGGAAGCTTGCAATTGGCAGCGCGAGGGCGAATTCATCGACAACTCGAAGCAACTGGACACATATTGCAAATCAGTGTTGCGTAATCCCGCAAGGTGGCGGAATATTAACGTTCGTTAATGTATCCCTCCGGGGTCGAGCAATGCTTCAATATAGTTTGCTGAACCACAGGAATGCAAATGTAATGTTTATTAGACTGCTATAACAGCGGAGCCAACACAGGAACCACAGACGTTAATCTGATATGACGCCTGTATCGTAGGAGTACACCTCGTAGGATTATCAAGTAGTGTTTATTGCTTTTTGTAAAATAGACCTCGCGTGGCTCTGTGGTAGAATACCCCATTGCCACGCAGAATGCTTTGGTTCGATTCCCTGCTGGGATCCTAAATGTCATTCTTTCCATTCGTGGGGTTAACGCTGCAGATCTGGGTTTTTCTTAACACTCTCGCATTTAAGTTTCCAATGTCTGTTCTCGCCCTGCCTGGGTAGATATAAAGTGTCAATCACCTGTGGCACATACCCGTACACCGCGGCACGTGGTAAACGGGTATGTGTCACAGGTGTCTGGAGGGAAGGGTTTGACGACGTACGCGACAGGATTTTCACATTATTCATGTCATGACCCGACAGTCATATTCGTCAAACCCTCTTACCGTGCCATGCCAATTATGGCCTACACCAAGTTAAGGAGGCCATTATGAGAGCACCAAGACGTAGGCGGCTAGATAGATAGATAGATAGATAGATAGATAGATAGATAGATAGATAGATAGATAGATAGATAGGAACGCTCAGTGTGCCAGATGTTCGCTAAGAAATGCTTCGCATTTAAAAATAAAGATAAACAAGGAAGGCTGCGCTCTTCCCTCAGGCTTAGCACCACTAGTGCGAAGCTGCCATCACTTTTTTGGTCTCCTTTTTCTTTGTTGTCATTCTTGTTCCACAATGTTCAACTTAACAACGTTGTTCGTTGTTATCGGTGGTTCCTTCTTCATTTGTAGTGCTGTCTTGCCTCTCTCGTTTTTTTTTTACCTGTGCTGTTGTTCTCTAGCTTTGTTACAAGGATGAGCTCTTTGTCGTTTTTTCTCGTGGTTTAAGATACTCGTGGTCGCTTTGAGACCCTTTGGATCGTGCCACTTGATGATGATTGCAGACGGGCGCCGACTACAAGGAGCAAAAATGGGAAGGAAGAAGAGGTCGGGCACGGGTAGTAGAATTACCCTGATCAGTTGAGAAGCCGTCATTCTGACGGACTTTCTGCCTGCCTGTTCTTCATTACCTGCATGACATTTTTCAACTATTTAGAAGTATTTTATTTGCTTATCTCAAGGCATTTACGTCTTATTCGCTTGGTGTGGGTAGCAGGTCACAAGTATTAACCCTCAACGAATACGCGGATGCACTAGCAGTAGCATCGCCCTATGGTCTTATAAATTGTATATTGCCGACGTTGGCGTTTGTCTCTGCTGCGCGATTTGAAAAATTTGTCACGTCGGACAACGTCGCCAAGTCTGCTTTATTAGCATCTGGGTTTCCTCATCTTAATTATTCTTGGAAAAATCGATGGCGTTCCACTACAAAGGCAGAAATATTAATTACGAGAATACGATGCCGAGTCACTTTTACCTACAAAGGTCTGGTCTTGTGCACTCACCTATGCCTCTACTGAAATGAGAGGGAATCTCTGCATCATTTCTTCCTAACACGCATATTGTTTACCAATCAAAGGAAAGGACTTCTAGACAAACCCCTCCGAAGGATTAGCCTGAATTTATCGCGTCCGGTGGTTATTTCCTTCGGCGCTACCGTACTGGGGTTTTAGCCACAGGAACGTTTGCGATGCCGCATGTGATTTCCTACGTGAGAAAAAGCGAACTGAATGTTAAGGTTATCTAAATTTAGCTTGTTCTGTTTCTTTTCCGTACTTCCTTTTCTTCGTTTTCTTTCTTAAATAGGGTAATGAGTTATTTCAAAATTTATGTACTTCTAAACAATTTTATAATATAAACAATTTTATTTATAGAGCAAGGCACCGCCCGTTTCATGGCCGATCCCGCCACGGTGGGTTGCGCCAGTCTACTAAGGAATAACCAACCTACCAATAAAAGACGGAGTTCTTGGTCTAGGGCTCGGGTGTTCATTACGAGACATTCTTTCTGGTGCCGAAATCCCCCGGTCATCGCCTTACCAAGACCTCTGTCTTCGATGACATCAGTGCAGCGGCTGTGCCCTAACCTTGGTGTTGTCAGAGTCAGCGTCACACATCACATGAACAGACTCCGGACCGACCAACTGCAGGCTTCCGTCCCCGATGCCGCTCAAGTGAACTCTCACGTTGCCTACCTGATTCAGAAGAACGCCGACTTCATCAACCTCAACAAGGAAATATTCGACGTGACTGATCATGATGCTTACGAGGAAGAACTCGAGGCCGCAGAAGATTTCAACCAAAAGATATCTTCCGCCGTGTCCTGAGCGCGGTTCATTCTTAGAGAGCATACCAACAACGCGACCTCAACGACTACATCAAGGTCGGACGCTGCTTTACCGAACACCGACGCCGCTTGTGCCAGCACCTCAGCACAACACGAGATCAGTGACTCTTCACCTCGCATAACAGAGAAAACGGCCAGTCAAGGAACCATGCTGCGTCATCGCACAGTGGTCCTGCCGAAACTACAGGCTCCTACGTTTTCGGGCAGTCCTTCTTGGCAGTCCTTCTGGGACGACTTCAGTGCTACTATAAATATGAATGAAGAACTTCTGCGGATTGAAAAGTTAAGTGCCTGCTGTCATATTTGAGAGGATCAGCCAAGAGAGCTATCGAAGGCATTCGACTGACGGAAGACAATTGTAACATTGCGATCAAGACTTTGACGGAGCTATTTGGTCGATGCGACTTGCCCATCAAAGAGCACGTTCAGCACCTCCTCGCCTAAGCATCAGTCAAGTCTTCGGCAGATGTTGAGAAACTTCGACTGCTCTACAACAAAGACCACCCTAGTAGCACCAAATGTTGACATAACGTTGCCGCCACATCGAGAAAGTGGTTTCAACGTTGTAACAACATTGCGTGGCACTAGGGCAGTTTCTGGTCTCCGCATTGACTGGTTTGGGCGTCTCACATGCCAAGTACAACGTTGTCCTCCACCACGCCCTAATGAATTGCCTGCCTGACGACCTCGCGATATTCTATCACCAGAAAGCGAAGGAAGCGAACGACTGTTCCCTACAGTGGCAGCCAGCGCACATTTATTCGAGCGCATATCTCAAAGGACCTCAGATAACCGGTTATCAGAAAAAAGGAACTTTCTTGGTTAAGTTCGGCCGCTTGAAGCACCGCGAAGTAATGCGCAGTCGACGGGTAGCTTTGACTCTTCGATGCCAAAGTAGGGACATAGCGGGAGCCCTCGAGGCCTTGGAGGTACCAGAAATGTGTACGGTCACAAGCCCGCCTATCCGCAGCACAGTCTTGGAGCTTCTGCGCGAGAAGAACTATGACGTTGCGGACAACTTTCATCCCAACACATGGCACCCACAGGAAATAAGCGTGTTACTCGGTTCCAACGTCTGCTGGAAGGTAGCAGCTCAAAGGATAGATTGCTTGGCAGTGATCTGAAGGCCGTGTAAAGCAAGTTTGGATGGACCATTCAGGGAACAGTGGAAGTAGCAGGAAGTTCACTTCTAGCGCCCTATTCCTGAACTGCAGTACGACTTCCCATCCTGCAAGTACAGCTGATGACGTCGAAGTTGTTTTTTCGGCAGGCCTGAACTTGAAGGGACTTTGCAAACAGGTTAATGTACGTAACATGAAGGGAAGGGAAACATTTGTGCTGTCAAACATAGGAACAAGTTTCTGGACTGCACAGATGGTGTTGTGTATGGCATTCCACTTTCTGGTGACAAGAAATACATAGGCCAGACAGGCCGGTGTCTTAACGCACGGCTTGAAGAACATAACTACGCATGTTCATTTTTAACACATCCTATTAATCTGGCCGCGCACTGCGCTGCTTGCAAATGCAAGCCTTCTTTTGCGGGTACAAAAGTGTTGAAGTGTGCATCTGATCAAACGGAAAGAGAAATCGAGGCTTTTTTTATTAACACATCTGAAGGTTGTGTTAGCTCACCTTCGATCATACTATCTCAAAAAGGAATAGAGTTCCTAATAAAGGTATGATAACTTAGATATGATACCTCGCAAGTGGGTTTCGTGGAAGGTGACGTTTTCACCTATGGAAACGTGTGCTTTTTTGTTTTTCATTGTTCGTGTGGCTTACTTTGTTTTCTCTTCCTATGTCATACATAAGTAAGTGTGTGGCACAAAAATAAACAGCTGTTAGTACGCGCTTCTCCCTGTGTGTGTCTTTTTCTGTGTGAATTCGTCCGGTTCCTGGCGGCGCGAACAAGCCCTTCCCGACTCGACGCTTCTGCGATGCGGCGTCTTGACATCATCGGAGTCAGGCCTCTTAAGACATTTGAAGAGAGCACCGTCAACTTGTACGAGCGGAACAAAGTGCCTCTGAAAACGCAAATTCCAGCGATACTCTCAGGCATCGATAATCGAAGTTTAGCCGTTGCGCTACCTGCAAGCCCAATTGAAGAGTGACGGAACACCCCAAAATCCTGCAGCTCTGTGACGTGGTAATCGGAGCGGATTTTAAGGAAGAGCAAGCAGAGCGAGTTGAAGAATCACTGACGCCAGAGAATATCTATTATATGCCTCATCATGCAGTCACCCGCCTAGATGCTATGACAACAAAGCTCCGAGCCGTGTTTGACGCTTCACCGGGCACACTGGGTCATCTCTGCCTGATCGATGTCCTGTCAAGGATACAAAGAACGACGCTGATGTTGTGCAGGTGCTGCTTATTTTGATGTCAACCAGTAGTCAAATTAAAGCACGTTGTTGATGGAGCTCCTTGGTGGGTGTAGCGTGTAGCAAGCTGGCAACACTGTACATGCAACAACTGTATAAAGGCATGCTACTGATAATAAACGTCACTCACTGCTGAAACACTGACACACGTGTTCACTCAATCAGATACATGGTGTCAGAAGTGGGCAGCCTGCGTTGACGCCCACTTCGAAAGCCACGGCAGAGCTTCCGCCTCCGGTGCCACTACGGCTAGGTGAAAAACTTCCTGACAACTGGGTCGAGTTCAAGCAGCGTATACAGCTGTATTTTGCCGCCACCGAGCTGCAGGAACCACAGAAACCACGTACCAAGGCGCAGAAAGCAGCTATATTCCTTCATGTTGCCGTTCCGGCCCCAAGTTCTGCTTGCCATCGCGCCTGCCTCCAGTGGACCTGTTGTCTTTCTCACGGAAGGTCGCGGCTCATGTGCCTGAGGGATCCAAGGGAGCATGTGTTGGTGAATGCGTGAGTGTGGTTTCAAGGTTCGGTCTTCAGTCATCGCGCACTGGGAACACTGGTGCCTTAGTAGATTTCCTGGATTCTTCTGGCCTCACTGCCGTCGTTTTAGACAAAGAGCGTTTCTTCGTCGTCATGGAAAAGGGTACCTTCTTCGAAAAAGGAGCTGCGGCCGTGGACAAAAACTTCCACAAGGTGCGTGACGAGCCAACAAAGGTGAGAGCTCCTGCTGTGGAACTGCTCAAAAAACTTTCACTCGATAAATTAGCGACTGGTGTTAAACAAAGCAAAGGCCTGTTGATGGAGGTGCTTTTTACAGCCAAATCGCACAAGCCGGAGGTTCCGTTCCGATCAATAGTGTCAGAGACGAACACTTGGTTGTTCATGGTGTCGGGGTATCTTCAGACACATTTAGATTCGTTGCACGTGAAGGATCCGTTTTTCGTTCCGTGTTCCGCTTCTCTTGTAGATTTCTTGTGCAAAGACAATGCGGTCGGTTGCGCTGCGTTTAGCGTCGGTGTCGAGAACATGTATTATTCAATGCCCCAGGACGCCCTGATGCAGAGCGTAAGAGATTGAATTTCTGCAGAAAATGACGAGGTCGCCTTTATGACCAGATGTGGTGTCTCCGCTGAGGGTTTCTGAGAATTTTTAACATTTTATCTCAGTTCCACGATGATTTCCTGGGAAGGCGGTGTGTACGCACAACGGTCCGGCGTTTGTATAGGGTCTCGCGTGGCACCGGTCCTGAGTCAGATATTTTTAGCTAAGGTGGACAGAGCCATTAACAGCCAGCTTTGTGGCGTGACCAATAAAATCATTAGGTACGTGGATGACTACCTCATTTTCGTTCATGCGCCAAATTTCGCCCTAAAAGGAGTTGAGGTGCTTAAGGTGTTCAACGAGCATGGCCAATGTTTGTGTTTCTCGGTTGAGACACCAAAAGACAATGTAATTCAGTTCCTAGACTTGCGCATAACGTTGGGGGGCTCGCATGTATGCTGGCAATACATGCCTCGTTCTGCGAAAGCCCTTCTCAGCTTTAATTCCTCCCATTCGAAGCTCATCAAGCAAGGTATTGCTTTTTCCTGCATACACTCAGCATTGAAGAAATCCTGTGAACATATGATAGCACAGAGTGTGAATGGGCAGGTTAGCAAGCTTCGGAAAGCTGGGCACACAGAAGCTGCCATTACTGCTGCCAGGTTCAAATGTTTAAAGGTCGTAAAAGCAGGAACAGTGCGTGCACCAAAGGAATGTAATTCAGTTCCTAGACTTGCGCATAACGTTGGGGGGCTTGCATGTATGCTGGCAATACATGCCTCGTTCTGCGAAACCCCTTCTCAGCTTTAATTCCTCCCGTTCGAAGCTCATCAAGCAAGGTATCGCTTTTTCCTGCATACACTCAGCATTGAAGAAATCCTGTGAACATATGATAGCACAGAGTGTGAATGGGCAGGTTAGCAAGCTTCGGAAAGCTGGGTACCCAGAAGCTGCCATTACTGCTGCCAGCTTCAAATGTTTAAAGGTCGTAAAAGCAGGAACAGTGCGTGCACCAAAGGCAGGTACGTTAGGCAAAAAACATTTCGCGGTCATACCATACATCCATGGGCTATCTCATCGCGTGAAAAAGGTGGCGTCGCGTCATGATGTTGATATTGTTTTCACCGCTAAAAGCAAGGTGGGTGCCATTTGTCCAAGATTGCAGAGGCGCATGTGCAGTAAGGAAGACTCCAAAAAGGCTAGTTGTACCATTAAGCACGCTATGTGTTTTGTTTCTTACACCTGCAATGTGGTTTATTGCATTCCTTTTTCATGCGGACGTAAATACATTGGTCAGACGGGCAGGTGTTTGAACATTAGGCTCAGAGAGCATGTCAGCTCTCTCAAAGGTTCACCATACTCGCATCTCGCGATGCATTGTCGGCAGTGCGGCTGCCAGCCGCTTTTAACTGACACAACAGTGGTGTACCGAAACCGTAATAAGGTGTCCAGAGAGATCGTGGAAGCGTTTTTGATTCAAAAGAACGATCTCGATTGTGTCAGGCAGCCTTCCTTGAGCCTACACCCTTGTGAGTTAGCGTTCCTTACAGCTAACCTGGCACCTACGCTTTCCGCGCGATAAAAGTCTCTAGTTTTAGCACGTGTACTTGAATCGCTCGCGTTCAATTTTTAGCTCATCTTCGCTGCGTTATATTTTGCTTGTATCATTTTTGGTGTAAGAACAGATCAAGATGTTGTCATACTATTCATTGTGGATTAAGATGTACGTTCTTAGGTGACGATGTGCTGTTTTGATCTCTGCTGGTTTATAAATAGGCGTGGATTCTAAGAATACATTTCAGTTTGAAGTTAGCGCTCGTCTCGTGTTTATGTTCCTTTCTTGTGTCCCCGTAATTTCTGCGCTACATGCTCTACCACAATTTACTGCGTGCAAGTGCAACTTCCTCTGCTTTTGCTCCCTCCATGGCCATCTCGAGGGTCAAGTCTTTCTTAGATAACAGCCTTTCACGCAGGCTCTTGCTTGCGGTTCCAAAAACTATGTGGTCCTGTAACATGGATGCACGCAGTGTGCCAAAATTACACCTCCTAACCTTCAACTGCAGGTCCCTGAAGAATTGCTCAGATGGCTCGCCATCCTCTTGCACTCTGCTGCGAAACACGTACCTCTCATACGTCTCGCTGCTTTGGGGCAGACAGTAGGCTTCGAAGGCTTCCACCAGCCTGTCGTAGTCGACTTTGTCTTCTTCGCTGATGTTCAACGTGTTCAACACATCGATGGCATCTCGTCCGGCAACATGAAGGAAGATAGCTGCTTTCTGCGCCTTGGTACGTGGTTTCTGTGGTTCCTGCGGCTCGGTGGCGGCAAACTACAGCTGTATACGCTGCTTGAACTCGACCCAGTTGTCAGGAAGTTTTTCACCTAGCCGTAGCGGCTCCGGAGGCGGAAGCTCTGCCATGGCTTTCGAAGTGGGCGACAACGCGGGCTGCCGACTTCTGACACCGTGTATCTGATTGAGTGAACACGTGTGCCAGTGTCTCAGCAGCGAGTGACGTTTATTATCAGTAGCATGCATTTATACAGTTGTTGCATGTACAGTGTTGCCAGCTTGCTACACGCTACACCCACCAAGGAGCTCCATCAACAACATGCTTCAATTTGACTACTGGTTGACATCAAAATAAGCAGCATCTGCACAACATCAGCGTCGTTCTTTGTATCCTTGACAGGACATCGATCAGGCAGAGATGACCCAGTGTGCCCGGTGAAGCGTCAAACACGGCTCGGGGCTTTGTTGTCATAGCATCTAGGCGGGTTACTGCATGATGAGGCATATATAGATATTCTCTGGTGTCAGTGATTTTTCAACTCGCTCTACTTGCTCTTCCTTAAAACCCGCTCCGATTACCACGTCACAGAGCTGCACGATTTTGGGGTGTTCCGTCACTCTTCAATTGGGCTTGCAGGTAGCGCAACGGCTAATCTTCGATTATCGATGCCTGAGAGTATCGCTGGAACTTGCGTTTTCAGAGGCACTTTGTTCCGCTCGTACAATTTGATGGTGCTCTCTTCAAATGTCTTAAGAGGCCTGACTCCGATGATGTCAAGACGCTGCATCGCAGAAGCGTCGAGTCGGGAAGGGCTTGTTCGCGCCAACAGGAACCGGACGAATTGACACAGGAAAAGACACACACAGGGTGAAGCGCATACTAACAGCTGTTTATTTTTGTGCCACACACTTACTTACGTATGACATAAGAAAAAAAAGGAAGTAAGCCACACGAACAGTGAAAAACAAAAAAGCACATGTTTGCATAGGTGAAAACGTCACCTTCCACGAAACCCACTTGCGAGGTATCATATCTCAGTTATCATACCTTTTTTAGGAACTCTATTCCTTTTTGAGATAGTATGATCGCAGGTGAGCTAACGCAACCTTCAGATGTGTGAATAAAAAAAGCATCGATTTCTCTTTCCATTTGATCAAATGCACACTTCAACACTTTTGAACACGCAAAAGAAGGCTTGCATTTGCAAGCAGTGCAGTGCGCGGCCAGATTATTAGGATGTATTAACAATGAACATGCGTAGTTATGTTCTTCAAGCCGTGCGTTAAGACACCGGCCTGTCTGGCCTATGTATTTCTTGTCACCAGAAAGTGGAATGCTATACACAACACCATCTGTGCAGTCCAGAAACTTGTTCCTATGTTTGACAGCACAAATGTTTCCCTTCCCTTCATGTTGTGTACATTGACCTGTTTGCAAAGTCCCTTCAAGTACAGGGCTGCCGAAAAAACAACTTCGACGTCATCAGCTGTACTTGCAGGATGGGAAGTCGTACTGCAGTTCAGGAATAGAGCACTAGAAGTGAACTTCCTGCTACTTCCACTGTTCCCTGAATGGTCCATCCAATCTTGCTTTACACGGCCTTCAGATCACTGCCAAGCAATCTATCCTTCGAGCTGCTACCTTCCAGCAGACGTCGGAACCGAGTAACACGCTTATTTCCTGTGGGTGCCATGTGTTGGGATGAAAGTTGTCCGGAATGTCATAGTTCTTTTCGCGCAGAAGCTCTAAGACTGTGCTGCGGATAGGCGGGCTCGTGACCGTACACATTTCTGGTACCTCCAAGGCCTCGACGGCTACCGCTATGTCCCTACTTTGGCCTCGAAGAGTCAAAGCTACCCGTCGACTGCGCATTACTTCGCGGTGCCTCGAGCGGCCAAACTTAACCAAAAATTCCTTGTTTCTGATAACCGGTTATCTGAGGTCTTTTGAGACATCCGCTCGAATAAATGTGCGCTGGCTGCCACTGTAGAGAACAGTCGTTCGCTTGAATGTGGTTTATTGCATTCATTTTCATGCGGACGTAAATACATTGGCCAGACGGGCAGGTGTTTGAACATTAGGCTCAGAGAGCATGTCAGCTCTCTCAAAGGTTCACCATACTCGCATCTCGTGATGCATTGTCGGCTTTTAACTGACAACAGTGGTGTACCGAAACCGTAATAAGGTGTCCAGAGAGATCGTGGAAGCGTTGTTGATTCAAAATAACGATCTCGATTGTGTCAGGCAGCCTTCCTTGAGCCTACACCCTTGTGAGTTAGCGTTCCTTACAGCTAACCTGGCACCCAAGCTTTCCGCGCGATAAAAGTCTCTAGTTTGAGCACGTGTACTTGAATCGCTCGCGTTCAATTTTTAGCTTATCTTGGCTGCGTTATATTTTGCTTGTATCATTTTTGGTGTATGAACAGATGAAGATGTTGTCATACTATTCATTGTGGATTACGATGTACGTTCTTGGGTGACGATGTGCTGTTTTAATCTCTGCTGGTTTATAAATAGGCGTGGAATCTGAGAATACATTTCAGTTTGAAGTTGGCGCTCCTCTCGTGTTTATGTTGCTTTCTTGTGTCCCCGTAATTTTTGCGCTACATGCTCTACGATGAATTCTTACAAACTCGTCCAGATTTCCGTTCTCGTAAGTAAATTGTGGGGCGAAAAAAGTGTTGCTGCGGTAAAGCACGTCAGGGACAACCACCTGGATAGATACCAAGGTGAAAGCAGATGTGGGTTTTGCGACAAAGTGCACAAGACTAGGCAATGTCCTGCTTATGGTAAGACCTGCGCGAAACTCAACAAACCAAAGCATTTCTCTGTGTGCTGCCGAACGAAACCGCCAAAGGTGTATAACGTAGACCAGCGAAGCGAGTTAACGCAAGACAGCGATAGCGATTTCAGCGTGCTCAAAATTTACGCGGCAGCCAGCAGCGGTATGATTACGTCGAAGCGGGACTGGCTGGTTATCACACGCATGCTTGGCCGTGACGTAAAGCTAAAAGTTGACACGGGTGCTCAAGCCAACTTTATTCCACTTGGTATATTCGAGACATTGAAATCTAGATAGCCTCTGCTACCAACTAAAGCGATTCTGCACAGCTACGAAGGAAACGAAATTAAGCACTTGGGAAAACTCACCTCGTTGTTCAACTCGGATCCCAGAGTCACCCAGTCGACTTTTTCGTCGTCAAAAAAGGAAGGCAGGCTATACTCGGGCTTGAAGCCTGTGAGCAGTGTGGTTTGATTAGTGTCTACCACCTTCACGATGTCAAAAGTGACAGGAACCTGTCTAAGCGCATAAAAAACGAGTTTAAAGACTTGTTCACAGGTATCGCCAAGCTGCAGCGGGAGTACAGAGTGACCTTGAAGGACGACCGCCAGGCAGTGGCGGAGCCTGCAAGGCGTGTTCCCCTGGCGCTACGGCCCAAACTCTAGGAAGAGCTGGACCGCCTGGAAGCCGCTGGCATCATCGCGAAAGTTAGAGAACCATCTCACTGGGTGAGCCCATTGGTAGTTGTCCGTAAAAAGAACGGAAAGTTGCGTATTTGCATGGACCCCAGGAATTTGAATGAAGCGATCAAGATGGAGCATTTCCAGCTTCCACGAAGGGAGAAGATTGAGAGGGAGCTTGCAGGCGCGAAATATTTTAGCAAACTGGTGCAAATAGCGTGTTCAATCAAATCCCGCTTGAGGAGCATACTTTGCGAATCTGCCAGTTCAGCAGCGCTTTCGGGCGTTACCGCTTTTAGGGCTACCATTTGGGATAGTTTCGGCGCCGGAGGTCTTTCAGAGGACGATGATAGAAAAATTTCACAGCTTGCCCGGCGTGCGTGTCTACGTGAATGATGTCATAATTTGGGGAGCCACGCTAGAAGAGCAAACCGAGAGGTTGTATAACACTTTGAACGCTGCACGAGCCGCTGGTTTAACTCGTAAATGGGATAAGGGCACGACTGCAGTCCCAAATATACCTCACGGGTGTCAAAATGAGCTCTTCCGGAATCGAACGAAACGACAGCCTGGCGAAATGCATCGTGAAGTACCCGACGCCTTCAACGAAAAAAGATATGCAAAGACTCTTAGGCGCTATCAACTACTTTTCTAAGTATCTGGCAAACTTGGCCAATCACACAAAAGCGTTCCGTGCCTTGCTGCGAGATGTCATTTTTTAATGGACAGACGAGCATGACAGGGAATGGAATCTTTTACGCGAAATGCTTACGAAAGCTCATGTTCTTGCAATATACGATGCTTCACTGCCTAAAAAGCTATCCACAGACGCATCGGCTTTCGCTATAGGAGCTGCACTTTTTCAAAAGCATAGTGAAGAATGGCGTCCGGTAGGCTATGCTTCCAAAATGCTAGCAGACATGGAGCGCAGGTGCGCGCAGATACAGAAGGAAGCAGTGAGCATTGTTTTTGGGTGCGAAAAGTTCAGCGAACTTGCAGTGAGCAGGCAGATTGCAGCGAATTTGTAGTGGGCAGGCAGATAGTCAAATATACTAATCACAGCCACTAAAAATTTTTAAAAAGGGGCCCGGTGATACATCGCCAAGATTGCAAAGACTTTTCTTGCGCATGTTAAAATATAACTACCAGTTGCAGCAGGTTCTTGGGAAAAAGCTGATAATAGCGGACATGCTCTCTAAGATTCAGGGGCAGAAATGGCCGGAAGATTCTTCCGAGGATGTTGAAATTCATGCTATAAGCATCTTGTCTGATCGAGTAAGTCCTAAAACAATGGCAGAGCTAGCTGATGCTACCGCAGCAGACCCTGAACTCCAGGTCGTGATAAAAAGGCTGGAAGCTTCGCGGCCCATAGAAGGTGAGCTGAAAAAATGCGCAAGTGAGCTATCTGCTGTCAGAGTCATACTGCTCAAAGAAACAAAAGTTGTCATTCCTACTTCAATGCGCAAACAAATGTTAGAGCGCCTGCGCCGCGGTCATCTGGGCATTGGAAAGTGTAAAAGCCCGAGCACGACAGCTCATATACTGGCCTCGAATGAATGACGACATAACTGATATGGCTGCGCTGTGCCCTTCCTGTCACATGCGTACAGGCAAGCCGACGAACGGTTGCTTTTACGGGATACACCTGATCACCCATGGACGCGAATAGGAGCAGACTTGTTTGAATATGCTGGAAGACGTTATATGGTTGTGTATGACTCGTATTCAAATTTTCCAGACTTTGAGGAGCTTCAGGACTTTACTGCAAAAGCAGTAGTCCAAAAGTTATCATGCGGGATACCCAAGGAGCTCTGTACGAATGGCGGGCCACAGTTCACCGCGAAAGATTTCACAGATTTTTCCCAGATGTTTGGCTTTGAAGATGTTATTTCCAGCCCCCATTTTCATACATCAAATGGCCTCGCAGAGAAAGGAGTCCAGGTCATCAAGAGAGTGATGAAGAAAGCCGTAGCAGCAAGCGACTTCTGGCTGGGGCTCTTACACTACAGAACATCACCTATCGAAGACGGCAGGTCGCCCGCAGAGCTTTTGATGCACCTAAACCTTCGTACACCACTGCCCGAGTTTCAACACTCTCGAGTCGCAGCCTGTCAAGCATAGACAAAACGTGCATAAGGGCCCGCCGTTACCGCTACTTCAAGAAAGTGACACTGTTAGAGTTATGGACCATAACTCTTGGTGTTTGAAAGCGAAGGTGCTTACGCTCGTGTGCCTGCGTTCCTACTTGGTTATCACAGAAGAGGGAAGACTGCTGCGAAGAAACCACCGAGATGTAAGGCGAATAGCGGAACCTTCAACGAGCAGAAGACGTACCCGGTGCGTTCGTCATCACAAAGCAGTGCAACGAATGATTGCTCACCTTGACAAAGCAGCGAAACTTTAGTGGGATCGCCATCGGGACGCAGTGAAACATGTGTGCACGTGACAGCGGAAAGCAGTGAGACATCTGTGCGCGTGCCAGCGGGAAGTGAAACTGGTGGAGGGCCGCCCCTAGAATCCAACGGCACACCACGCATAAGGGAGGAAGTGACGTCTACGGGCGCAGCCACAGTATACGGATGAGCAGGCTGGCCGTGCCTGTTCTACCATCCCCGGGGCAAGCAGGTGGACAAGGGAGAGGCGACAACTTCGCCGTTTTAACTACGATGAACAACTTCGTCAAACAAAATAACCTGTTAAGTTTCTCTCTGATTAACTTGTAAATAACAATGTTTTTCCTCTGTTTAAAAAAGAGCGTGTAGCGTGTAGCAAGCTGGCAGCACTGTGCATGGAACAAAAAGCATGCTAGTGATAATAAACCTTGGAAATTCGCTCTTTTTTTATCGTACGAGGACGGACTGAGTACACACACAAACACAGAGCGCAGACTAACACCTGTTTTATTTCAAGGCATTTTCCTCACATATATACCCAACTGAAAGCATCACAAAAACCCGAAGCAGGATAAAATATTCAAATGGGCATGCGCATGACATGAGTTAGTTTGTTCCTATGAAGTGGATTTCTTTTGAAGAAAGATTATTGGATGGTGCGCTGATACATTCGTCGGCACGTGCCTGTGTCATCATGTAAGATTCGGTTATAACTCGTTCCATTTTATCGTGTACCTGCGACAAGATTGTGGTTTTCTCGAAAAGCGGCTCACATTTACACTGCGAAACATGTGTTGCTAGATTTCCCGGATGCGTGATTAGTTGACAGTTATTTCGATGTTCTCTTAATCTTGTATTTAAACACCTTTCCGTCTGTCCGACGTATCTCCTACCGCACGTCAAAGGAATATCGTAAACTACTTCCTTGTTGCATTCCACAAACTTTCTAACGTGGTTTATACCGCAATTTTTACTCTGGCTTCTTCCCTTGCAGCCATTAACCCTTCGACACATTACTATTAGTTTTTCCGGAGCCGAGAAAACCAGTTCGACATTCTGTGCATTTGCAATCTTTTTTAGCTTGTGTGAGACTGTGTGTATGTATGGCAGAACTATTGGTCTTGCTTTTTCGGTAGCGGATTCCTCACTTTTACCATTCTTTTTTCCGTTAATTGTCTTTAACAGCTTTTCAGCCACCGACGCAATCACACAATCAGGAAAATCACTGCACTTCAGCCTTTCCACCTGTATGTTGACGCTCTGCGCTATTTTATGAGGACAGGATTTCTGCACACTTTGCTTTAGACTAGAAAATGCTACGCCCCTTTTGATTAACTTTGAATGCGCAGAACTGTATCTCATGATGGCCTTAGTTCCTTTTGTTAAGTACATCCAACATGTATGATCACAATTAGGAAAAATCTGAAGGTCTAGAAACTTTAAAGAAGACTCAGTTGGCATTTGTATGGTAGGCAAAGCAGGAAATCATCCACGTATCTAAAGCAAGCTTTCACGTGCATCTCATTAAAAAACGGCATTAAAAGTCGGTCTCCCTTTGCCATAAAAAGATTGCACAGCAAAGGAGCTAGGCATGAGCCGCTACAGATTCCTTTTCGCTGCGCGTACACACCACCTTCGTATTCAACAAACAGTGATTGCAGATAGAGTTTTAGAAGTTCAATGAAACCGTGCGCACTGGTTCCACATTGTTTTTCGAAAGCTGATTCACCAAACGACTCTATGCACTCTTCAACGGCTTGGATTGCTGCCGGTTGTGGTATATTGTAAAACATATCTTTAACATCAATAGAAAAACACATAATTGGCTCACTTTCCTTGATGAATGCGATCACTTCCTCGGATCCAGATAGCATGCATGGGTCTTCTATTGGCAGAACAGACAGATGCGTTTTTAGGTACATAGCCACACATCGTTGCCATGTTCCTTTGTCCTCGACGGTCATTCGAAAGGGGCGGTTTTCTTTACGCATCTTAATGTTGCAAAACGGGTTTAGGGTGAGTTGACTACTTCCTTTTACTTTCGTTCGTAGCTTGTTGAGGGCAAGTCTTTCACACGTTTTTGCAGCCAGATTTTGTACCTGCTTTAGATTTCTTTCGTCGTAGTCAGAAGCTTCAAAATTCTTCATAACTGCTTCTGTCGCCTTTTGTTCATATTCATCTTTCTTCATCACCACGAACCTTGCGGTCTTGTCCATTAGCAGCAGCTTCAAGTTGGAGTGTGTGAGATAGATGACTGTTTCTTTAACAGCACATCCTCGATTTTTTGGTTTTGAATACCGCATGACGCAGTCCATGCTTTCCGAGATTGTGGCCTCTCTTTTTTCTTCTGGAACTCGATTAGCAATCGAGTGTACGATTCCGATCAACTTTGCCGATTTAACAGTGGGTTTTACCGCAAACTTTGGTCCCTTGTCGATCGTGCATTGCACCTTCACCGGTAGTTGACACTCCGAAAGATTAATATGGCCTTGTCCGTCTTCGCGTTTTTTCGTGGTTTTCCGAGGTAACGTCGAAAAGCTGTTTTTCCAGTTTTGCTCCCCAAGAGCTTCTGCCATCTTGTGAAAATGGCGTGTCATCATTTTTGAAGCTTCTCTTTCCAATACGTTGGCACACGTTACTTCAATGCATTGCCGATAGAAACGTACCTGTCTCCAGCATTCCGCTCGCAGGATCTTGCACAGCCTTCGAGCTGTTTTTTCCGTAGGTGCCATTCTTCCTAGCACTGCTGAAATAACCGGCGATGTCAGACCGTTGTTCAGTGCATATGTCAGACTTCGAGTTCTTGCCCTTTCTTCTGCGATGCATTTCACGAAGAAGTACACACGAGGAAGAGGGGGGAGGTCAGGAACACGAAAGCCCGATGAACCAGAAATAATTGCAATTAGAACAGCTACAGGGGCTAGTTGGTGTTGCATCTTGGAAATTCGCGCTTTTTTTATCGCACGAGGACGGACTGAGTACACACACAAACACAGAGCGCAGACTAACAACTGTTTTATTTCAAGGGTATTTCCTCACATATATACCCAAGTGAAAGCATCACAAAAACCCGAAGCAAGATAAAATATTCAAATGGGCATGCGCATGACATGAGTTATACTCGGCGACAACTTATCTTGGCATTGGAGCGAAGGCTACGGAGGCGGGGCATCCGCACATTTGTGTTACTACGCAAGTAGTTCGGCATCTTGCAGCCGATTTCAGTTCCAGTTTCGGTTTCGCTTGCTCGCATCGCTAGAGCGTTTAGCACCACGTCTACATGCAGAATGGGAACATCAGTGTGCGTAGATGCATCTACCTACTGTACTGTATATTGTCACAGGGTTGTTACGTTGACGAAGGCAGCAGTGGGTGTGTCGAAGATGAAATTCTTTATTTGGCCGAACTTGTGGGCGGGAAACGAGTCAGTCAGAGCGTCGTCCGTCAATAATTTTGACAGTGGTGAAGCGTGTCGGCTTTTATACATGTCCTGTCGAATGTTCCAGCGTTATCGCTGGTGGCCACGTATTCTCTAGACTATTGCGTACCGCGCGCAATCTTAATGGAAAGATCTAAAACAATCGTGACGCTTCTGGAACATCGCATCGCGGTCTGCGCGGAGCATTCCACACAGTCTTTGCGGGTGAAGCCCGAAGACAACAAAATTAGACACATGGGAATATGAGGAACGCCGCCAAGCGCACAGCGCAGCCTGAATACGGTGTTTACTCGATTGTAACGCGAGGGGCGACTTTAGTAGCAAAAATTTGGAGAAAAAGCTCGCATTGTATTCGAATAAATACGGAATGCAAGTACCACGATGCCGCTGAATTGGGTTTAGATTTAGGGAGAGCTCACGCTTAATTAAAAAGAGACTGACGCAGAATATTTTATCAAGCTTCGCTGGTCACACACCTTCATAGAGCGTAGTTTCTCGGCCGTAGGTATTCCATTGCGCATGAAGTAGCTGTGCACTTTGCGCCGCAATGCTGCCAACGCAAACGTGTAATAGCGCAGCAGCCGCGTCTTGCCGGTGATGCGCTTCTCACTTTGGCCCGAGAAATTCAATTTCTTGCTCTTCGGGGAGGCAAGTTGGGCCCGCAGAGCTTCAGCCTTGATACGCTTAACTGTTCGCTCGCTCACTCCGGTGAGCTCGGCGACAGTCCGGCACACTGCATTTCCAGACGAGTCACGCTGACGGCGCCTCACTCCAGCGATGACATTGCAGATAACTTGTGTGGTCTGGTTTGATAGCCACTTTCTGTCACATTTAGAGTACAGCTTCTTCGGAGAACGAAACGGCGAGTTTGCGGCCGCACACGGTTCAGGCCAACGGTTCAGGCGGCATCGCAGACGCCATGTTTACTGAGACTCTGAGAGAGCAGGCGTGAGGAAAATGTGGTGCAGGCGTGAGGAAAACGTGGTGCTGTCCAAAAAATAAAGACAGAAACAAACTTGAAAATTACAATAACATTTTTTCACGAATGGCTTCCCATACTCGTTCTTTTTTTATAACGAAGAAATCTTTAATTATTCGAGCTAGGTAACTTTTCGAATTAGAAAATAAATATGGGTACTATTTCTTAGCGCGCGCGCATGCAGGCACTTTGGCTCTGTAGCTTCCACAGTGGTGCCAAGAAAAGTTGTCGCCGAGTATAGTTTGTTCCTATGAAGTGGATTTCTTTTGAAGAAAGATTACTGGATGGTGCGCTGATACATTCGTCGGCATGTGCCTGTGTCATCATGCAAGATTCGGTTATAACTCGTTCCATTTTATCGTGTACCTGCGACAAGATTGCGGTTTTCTCGAAAAGCGGCTCAAATTTACACTGCGAAACATGTGTTGCTAGATTTCCCGGATGCGTGATTAGTTGACAGTTATTTCGATGTTCTCTTAATCTTGTATTTAAACACCTTTCCGTCTGTCCGACGTATCTCCTACCGCATGTCAAAGGAATGTCGTAAACTACTTCCTTATTGCATTCCACAAACTTTCTAACGTTGTTCATACCGCAATTTTTACTCTGGCTTCTTCCCTTGCAGCCATTAACCCTTCGACACATTCCTATTTGTTTTTCCGGAGCCGAGAAAACCAGTTCGACATTCTGTGCTTTTGTAATCTTTTTTAGCTTGTGTGAGACTGTGTGTATGTATGGCAGAACTATTGGTCTTGCTTTTTCGATAGCGGATTCCTCACTTTTACCATTCTTTTTTCTGTTGGTTGTCTTTAACAGCTTTTCAGCCACCGGCGCAATCACGCAATCAGGAAATTCACTGCACTTCAGCCTTTCCACCTGTATGTTGACGCTCTGCGCTATTTTATGAGGACAGGATTTCTGCACACTTTGCTTTAGACTAGAAAATGCTACGCCCCTTTTGATTAACTTTTAATGCGCAGAACTGTATCTCATGATGGCCTTATTTCCTTTTGTTAAGTACATCCAACATGTATGATCACAATTAAGAAAAATCTGAAGGTCTAGAAACTTTAAAGAAGACTCAGTTGGCATTTCCAACGTGAATTCTAGCCCCGGAAAAATTTCTGTGAACTTCTGCAAGATTTTTCCACGTTAACTGAATCCGATCTTTTCTATGGTAGGCAAAGCAGGAAATCATCCACGTATCTAAAGAAAGTTTTCACGTGCATCTCATTAAAAAACGGCATTAAAAGTCGGTATCCCTTTGCCATAGATGCAACAAAATGCAACAAGATGCAACACCAACTAGCCCCTGTAGCTGTTCTAATTGCAATTATTTCTGGTTCATCGGGCTTTCGTGTTCCTGACCTCCCTCCTCTTCCTCGTGTGTACTTCTTCGTGAAATGCATCGCAGAAGAAAGGGCAAGAACTCGAACTCTGACATATGCATTGAACAACGGTCTGACATCGCCGGTTATTTCAGCAGTGCTAGGAAAAATGGCACCTACGGTAAAAAAAGCTCGGAGGCTGTGCAAGATCCTGCGAGCGGAAAGCTGGAGACAGGTACGTTTCTATCGGCAATGCATTGAAGTAACGTGTGCCAGCGTATTGGAAAGAGAAGCTTCAAAAATGATGACACGCCATTTTCACAAGATGGCAGAAGCTCTTGGGGAGCAAAACTGGAAAAACAGCTTTTCGACGTTACCTCGGAAAACCAAGAAAAAACGCGAAGACGGACAAGGCCATATTAATCTTTCGGAGTGTCAACTACCGGTGAAGGTGCAATGCACGATCGACAAGGGACCAAAGTTTGCGGTAAAACCCACTGTCAAACCGGCAAAGTTGATCGGAATCGCAGACTCGATTGCTAATTGAGTTCCAGAAGGAAAAAGAGAGGCCACAATCTCGGAAAGCATGGACTGCGTCATGCGGTATTCAAAACCAAAAAAATCGAGGATGTGCTGTTAAAGAAACAGTCAACTATCTCACACACTCCAACTTGAAGCTGCTGCTAACGGACAAGACCGCAAGGTTCGTGGTGATGAAGAAAGATGAATAGAACAAAAGGCGACAGAAGCAATTATGAAGGATTTTGAAGCTTCTGACTACGACGAAAGAAATCTAAAGCAGGTACAAAATCTGGCGGTAAAAACGTGTGAAAGACTTGGCCTCAACAAGCTACGAACGAAAGTAAAAGGAAGTAGTGAACTCACCCTAAACCCGTTTTTCAACATTAGGATGCATAAAGAAAACCGCCCCTTTCGAATGATCGTCTAGGACAAAGGAACATGGCAACGATGTGTGGCTATGTACCTAAAAACGCATCTGTCTGTTCTGCCAATAGAATACCCATGCATGCTACGTGGATCCGAGGAAGTGATCGCATTCATCAAGGAAAGTGAGACAATTATGTGTTTTTCTATTGATGTTAAAGATATGTTTTACAATATACCACAACCGGCAGCAATCCAAAGAGTGCATAGAGTCGTTTGGTGAATCAGCTTTCGAAAAACAATGTGGAACCAGTGCGCACGGTTTTATTGAACTTCTAAAACTCTATCTGCAATCACTGTTTGTTCAATACGAAGGTGGTGTGTACGCGCAGCGAAAAGGAATCTGTATCGGCTCATGCCTACACTCTAAGAAAAAAAAAGAGTATGCGTGACTCTTTTCGGAGAGTTCTGACTTGCCACGTATAGGACTCTCTTTAAATAGTCACGGTGACTCTCTTGGTGGGTCAGGGTCAGCTCGCTCTAGGAGAGTCCCCTGACCCTCTAGGAAGAGTGGAAAGACTCTCATCCGGAGGATCACGTTACCACCTATAGGGAGTCAGACGACTCTTGCCGGTAACACTCCTACGGGGGTCAAGGGACCCACACCGAAGCATCAAGCGACTCCACAAGTATTTTAAGCTACTCATTTGAGCCTTGCTCTACTTCTGCGCGACTACTGTTGAAAAGAGTGGAGTATTCATTTTAAGCAAGTCCAATAATACTTGCCGTTCTGCCCATCTACTGTAAAAAAAAGAATAGTTCAGTTTTAGCATTATTTTAATAAAACTCGTCAAAACAACACATATTTTCCAGCAAAGTTATATAGAAAGCGCGAAAAGATGGTCTGTGATTTCCAATGAAGAAGTTTGGGTATTCCTCATTTACATGCTTCTATGAGTATAGCCAACTAAAATGTGTGACTGTGATGTGCACAGTGTCATATGGTGCTAAATGAACAACAGAAATCGCCATCATGTTTCGGTATTTATTCCTTGTGATTAAGACTACATCAAAAAGTGGTGACGGCTTGAGGCATCAGACTTGTGGCTTGCTAGGTTGTCGCTCCTGTCCAGCGTGAGCACCATGAAAAATGGTATCTGAAAAGCAGAACGTGACATTATGATGAGAAAATGAAATTGCAGTAAAGGTTTGCAAAACCTACACAATAAGTGGTTCACACAGACATAATAAAGGCTAACAACAAAACAACAAAGCACATCCTCCGGCAGCCAGGGCCATGCCGTGAGCGGTTATTGACCGCATGTTTTACAAACGTAACCCATCCTTAAATACTCAGATAAACAGATGCGAGTACCAGGGCCCGAACGACACCCAGCGCGTGCGTACGCCGTCTACGTCGAGATCAGACATGTCATATGCTAGAATTAGCGCACACTCCCACAATCACGTACACTCACTCGATTCTGTTATAGCGCCCAACGTCATCGCAGTGTATGCAAACCACGAAAACAGCAAACAGAAACGAAGGAAAAAAGTGCACGGCGGCGGCCGCAACAACGGGCGCCGTCGAAAGTCTCTAGCTTTTTCGCCTTACTGGTGAGGCGTGTCCGACTTGAATGACTACTGCGTACGTCCTGGAAGCCACCGTACTATATCTGCACCTCAAACTACCGTCTTTAAGCCAACAAAAACCATTATATATAGTGCGTCTGAGCGTTATGTACACAGGCTTTTTTTTTCACGTTCCCACGCGCGGAAGCACGCTGCACATTCAAGGTCGATGGAACTGTTATTATGAAGTAGACTAAAGTGCCTCTCAAAACGACATCTTGCACCTTCAGTAGTGCAGACACAACGTGCGATCGCAAGAAATGACCCTCGATAATTGTTTGCATCGCTCACTTTATGGGAGCTTGTACAGCAACGCGCATAACGGTGGTAACTCGTTAACTGACAGCTTTAGTTGGGCATACGCAACAGCCCCGCGGACGCAGGCTGCTGTTGGAAATTGCTGGCGGATAACTTCAGCAAGGCTGCTGCGGACGCCCAGCTAAAACTCTATAATTAGTACCTACGAAAGCAGTACACTCACCGTTAACTGGCACCCGTTGTTGGTGTCCGCAGCTCCATGAATACTCCGCCCTCCAAGCGTCACTTCGTGCACGGAGCCGGCGTCAACACCATCAACACCACCGAAGACGCGCAACCAACACAACCACGCAACGCAATCCAATATACCAGGAGACTGAGACTGACTGAGACGACTGAGAGAGGAGAGCGGCGCGCCACCCCGGCGCCAACCCCCCCTGCGTGGCCGAGCAAGGCGCCACAACGGCGCCAAAGGGCAAGCGCGCGATATGTATGGCGTATTCGGCGGCTCTTCCGTATACCGAAGCCAATCGAAACGCGCTTCAAGAGGGTCCAGTGACTCCTTCCCAAATGCGAACTCTTTTTCTCTGCCTGTACTTTCCAAAAGGGGTCAGGTGGACAACTGAAGAGAGTCACGGTTCCATGACCATCTTTTGACTTTCTTTTTTCTTAGAGTGTAGCTCCTTTGCTGTGCAATCTTTTTATGGCAAAGGGAGACCGACTTTTAATGCCGTTTTTTAATGAGATGCACGTGAAAGCTTGCTTTAGATACGTGGATGATTTCCTGCTTTGCCTACCATACAAAAGATCGGATTCAGTTAACGTGGAAAAAATCTTGCAGAAGTTCACAGAAGTTTTTCCGGGGCCAGAATTCACGTTGGGAATGCCAACTGAGTCTTCTTTAAAGTTTCTAGACCTTCAGATTTTTCTTAATTGTGATCATACATGTTGGATGTACTTAACAAAAGGAACTAAGGCCATCATGAGATACAGTTCTGCGCATTCGAAGTTAATCAAAAGGGGCGTAGCATTTTCTAGTCTAAAGCAAAGTGTGCAGAAATCATGTCCTCATAAAATAGCGCAGAGCGTCAACATACAGGTGGAAAGCCTGAAGTGCAGTGAATTTCCTGATTGTGTGATTGCGTCGGTGGCTGAAAAGCTGTTAAAGACAATTAACGGAAAAAAGAATGGTAAAAGTGAGGAATCCGCTACCGAAAAACAAGACCAATAGTTCTGCCATACATACACACAGTCTCACACAAGCTAAAAAAGATTGCAAATGCACAGAATGTCGAACTGGTTTTCTCGGCTCCGGAAAAACTAATAGGAATGTGTCGAAGGGTTAATGGCTGCAAGGGAAGAAGCCAGAGTAACAATTGCGGTATAAACCACGTTAGAAAGTTTGTGGAATGTAATATGGAAGTAGTTTACGACATTCTTTTGACGTGCGGTAGCAGATACGTCGGACAGACGGAAAGGTGTTTAAATACAAGATTAAGAGAACATCGCAATAACTGTCAACTAATCACGCATCCGGGAAATCTAGCAACACGTTTCGCAGTGTAAATGTGAGCCGCTTTTCGAGGAAACCACAATCTTGTCGCAGGTACACGATAAAATGGAACGAGTTATAACCGAATCTTACATGATGACACAGGCACGTGCCGACGAATGTATCAGCGCACCATCCATTAATCTTCAAAAGAAATCCACTTCATAGGAACAAACTAACTCATGTCATGCGCATGCCCATTTGAATAGTTTATCTTGCTTGGGGTTTTTGTGATGCTTTCACTTGGGTATATATGTGAGGAAAATGCCTTGAAACAAAACAGTTGTTAGTCTGCGCTCTGTGTTTGTGTGTGTACTCACTCCGTCCTCGCACGATAAAAAAAGCGTGAATTTCCAAGATGCAACACCAACTAGCCCCTGTAGCTGCTCTAATTGATAATAAACGTCACTGGCTGCTGAGACACTGACGCACGTGTGCACTCAATCACAGTGGGAATTCTGCTCAAAGCGCATCATTATGTTGACGCATTTGGGCGCCCCAGTCAAAATGCCGAGGCCCTGGCTACTGCTCTCGGCGATGTTCAAGCGCGCGTCAACAGCGGCCCTCCTATTTATTTACATGGAATGCAGCCCCGATGACCTGCAACCGCAAGCACGATCGCACTTCTTGCTTGAAGGACGCGCTATGTGCTTTCTCCAAGTAGCTACCTTTCTGATAGCAGAGCATCTACAAGAGAGATTTTCCCCGCCATACGCGCTGTCGTGAGCGTCTCACAGCGGAGCTACGGATCCGATGAAAGCGGTTCTACCTGCTCATATTTTGGTCCCAGCGCAATGGTCCTGCTCATGCACTCCCTAGGTTACGGGCTGGTGATTATGTGCGTGTGTATGAAGTTATGTTAGCTGAACAGCAGAACAGAGTTATGTTGGTGCAACCAAGAAAGAACGGTTGTGCGCGCGTCTGCCCACAGCGATCAGCTGCTGCTCGACAATCAGACGACCCTTTCAGAAGGTGTACATTCTGGAAGCAAATCAGCAAAATCAACTCTCGAGTGATCGCCTTGGCGTCTTATGAATATTTTGATGCTGACTGCGGACGGGCGTCGACTAGAAGGAACAGAGAAGAGAAGAAAGAACAGATTGGGCACGGGCACTAGTATAAGAGATAGGAGTCTTCGTCTAGGGCTCGGGTCTTTTTTACGCGACACCATTGATACTACTGTTGTGAGCAATTGTATTTGCGATAGCAATTATATGGACACCCTCGGCTGATTTTTGCCGTAACCGTCGCCGTCATGTCCCGGATATGTCCCGGTATGTAGTGGGGGGGGGGGTTCGTTGTCTGCTCCGAAAAGAAGGCGCTCGTAGACGGCGGGGAAACGTAATACCGTTTATTAGTCAAAACATTAACGACGTTACGGCGGCAAGAACCACTTCCTCACCGGTGCCGTTAACACTGGCCCCGGTGGACCGCACGCCGCGCATACTTCACGACAGTCCGCCGGCATTTCCCCTCGTGCCGCTCGGTGTGATGGTTTATAAACCATTCGCACATGGGGGCACATGCGCAGTGGCGCTCGTCCCTGTTTGTCATCACCGCCGCTGTGGGTGAAGGCGAGGGTTGTTATCTGCGGTTCCCACTGTAGATATATAAAAAAGGCACAAAGAAAAGTAAAGCAGAAGAAAAAATTCCGAAGCACCCGACCGGGGATTCGCGCCATCGACCCCTCGCTCCCCAGCCCGCTGCATTAGACAACTCAACCATGCCCCATGCATGTGCCTGCGATATAACGGTGAGCTATATATTGCCACGCGCGCTTCTTTTGCTATGGTTGTGTAACTGGTCTCTTGCACGTGTGATCGCTGTCTTGCGCGGGCCGCGCCAGAATGCCTGGGAACATTCCAGATTGTAGTAGCTCATTTTGTCAAGATTGCGCACATGACGGGGATAGTCAAGATTATTCTGGAACTAACGCGGCCACCAGCGATAAGGCTCGAATGTTCGATGCCGCATGTATAAAATGCCGGCGCGCCTTGCCGCGGCCCAGTTTATCGACGGCGGACGCTCTGTTCGCCGCTATCAGTGTACAGTGTGCAGCGCTGTAGTTTGCCATTCTGTTTCTCGGCCACAAGTTCGGTCAAATAAAGAGTTTCGTCTTCGACACGCCGACTGCTGCCTTCGTCGACGTGACGACCCCGTGACAA
Organism: Rhipicephalus sanguineus; assembly: GCF_013339695.2. NCBI lineage: Eukaryota > Metazoa > Arthropoda > Arachnida > Ixodida > Ixodidae > Rhipicephalus > Rhipicephalus sanguineus. The sequence continues at coordinate 292,544 of NW_023614146.1, read as the reverse complement.
TATATACACCATTTACCGCTGGTGTTAAGGAAATCTCGGAGGAGCTTGAGCGTGTTTTCTATTACGGAGCGCTCCAAATTTTCTTTAAATTTGAAAACTGCCATTGAGACTTGCACGAAAAAGTGGCCCTTTTCTGTATCCACTCGTGATCTGGAGGGGAAAAAAAAAACGAGGAATACCGGGCACACCCCCGCGTGGCAGCACACGCAGGGGGTCACTTCGCGCGCCGAAATTTAAAAGAAAAAGAAATGTCTAAGATCGTCTGATTCTCCATTGTCGACATATGACGCGCGTTTCTCAAGCACAAAGACGTAACAACTGCGAGAGTTGTTAGTTAACGCTTGGCCTGTTCATGTCTGTGCGTTCTTTTTGGGCGTCTTCTTTGTGCTTGAGCGGCGCGCTAAAGTTGCTGCTTGTCGTTCTTCGTGTGACATTCCAATTTCTTGCTATCGCATTCATTGCTTCGACCTTGCGGAGAAAGTGTGACTTGTTAAGTGGCAGCATGCTGATCGGCGCAGTAGTGGTAGATATCGTTGTGAAATCCATGGTTTGGCGAAGCATCGTCTGCTCGGGAAGGAGCAAGAAGAAACAAAATGAAATAACGCCAACCAAATGAAAAAATTTATAAACATTAAAGAGACTGTGATGGTGTAATGTGGGCCCAGGATCCGAAATAATTCCACCGCCAGTCAGGTGATTCTGTACACACAACACAGACTTTAGCACAACCGATAACTGACGATTTACACCCAACACACTACAGCATTCCTTATGTACATTTCAAACGTCCCACGCGCCTCGGCCACGCTACCTGTCCTACTCGCCGTTATGCCTGTTGCCGCTGCGGCGAGGTCGGTCGTCACCGGTGTTCCTTGTGCAGTCAACAGTCACGCTGCCTTGACCGTGGCGAGGTGGTGGTGGTGGTGACGGTGGCACTGCAGGCCAGTAGATCACCAGGCCACTGCAGTGCAGGTTACCTGCCCGTCGCCAACATGAGCCGCGGCCACCTCGTCACACCACTCGGGCCCCAGGACCTCAGGCCAGGAACAGACTAGGCTGCCGGTCTCCGTGTCAGCACCGGGCACAGAGCGGGAAACAGGCTCACCAGGTCCACATGGCTGCCGGACGCCTGGTTGAGTGACGCAGCCCGAAGCAGGCAGCCAGGCTCACCAGGTCCGCAAGGCTGCCGGACGCCTGGTTAAGCGATGTCGCGACCCGAACCGCTGACCAGCGGCTGCCGTTCCAACCGTGTCGCGCTCCAACTGCTCGTGCCGCACGCCCCGCTCGCGCTTCCTTTTACTCGTCTTCTCTTCCAAGGCGTAACGCAGAGCAGAACTGTCGTTCCCTCTTCGCCCCGTCACGGGCCACACAATCCACATCATCACACCACCCCCCACTTAAGATAGTTGCGAGCAACTATTCCACTCCACGTCAGGCGGCGAGTAGGCAAAAATGCAGGCGCGTTTTAAAGTGGGACCAAGTTCACACGAGTCCGAATGTTCGTGTTCCGCACAGCACGTAATGAAAAAACACACACATGAAAAATACACAACTGGACAAAAATTAGAGCAATTCAGATGCGACTTAAGTAGTCCGCTCCTACATTGTCTGAGCCTTTAATGTATTCTACGGTAAAGCTGTACTCTTGCATTAGTAAGCTCCATCGTAACACTCGCTTATTGACGTGTTTGGCTGACTGCAAGTACCGGAGTGGCTGCTGGTCACACTGAATAATGAAGGGTTTTCCGCATAAGTAAATGTGAAACTTCTGAACAGCCCACACGAGCGCTAAGCATTCACGCTCTATTGTGGAGTAGCGGGCCTCTATAGGCAGCAGATTGAGACTAGCATAAGCAACCGGATGTAAAATATCGTCCCTACTGTTTTGCAGAAGCACTGCGCCAATGCTTGTGCTTGAGGCATCGGTACGGAGTACGAAAGGCTTCGAAAGATCCGGGGCTTGAAGTATGGGACTTGCGGCGAGCTTGTCTTTCAGCACGGTGAATGCTTTTTCTTGCGTCGGTCCCCATGATACGATGTGATGTTGGCCTTTCTTGGTAAGGTCAGTCAAGGGCTTGGAAATTTCTGCGTAGTTCGGAATGAACTGCCTGTAATAGCCCGTAAGACCGAGAAAGGATTGTACAGCTTTCTTCGTCGTGGGTCGCTTGGCGGCTAGGATCTTGTCCAGCGTTTTCAGCATTGGTTCTACCTTCGCCTCGCCAATGCGATGTCCGAGGAATGTAATAGTACGCTCTCCGATCTCACACTTGCTCGGTTTGATTGTGAGGTTTGCATTGCGGATTCTTTCGAAGACAAGTCGTAAAGCTTCCATATGTTCATGCCATGTGCTAGTAGCGATGACCACATCATCAAAATAATGATGCACATTCGGCAAATCGCCTAGAACTTTCCTCATAAGGCGTGCAAATATCGCTGGGACAGTCTTAATACCAAAAGGCATGTATTTGAAGTGGTAGAGCTCTGACATGCTTGAAAATGCCGTCTTTTCACGACTGTCTGGAGCCATGGGCACTTGCCAATAGCCCTTCGTGAAATCGAATTTCGAGAAAAATTTCTGTTTTCCCACAAGAGCTAGAACAACATCAATTCTCGGAATTGGTTCACTGTCGAAAACCAAGGTCTTGTTCAGCTCCCTAAAGTCAATGCACAACCGTATGGTGTTGTCGGGCTTCTTGACGACAACGATCGGCGCATGATATGGCGACTTGGATTTCTCGATTATGCCCATTCGGAGCATCTCCTGTACCTCTTTTTCGACGTTCTCACGCAGAGCTAGAGGAATCGGGTACTGAGGCACGTGAACCGGCTTTTCGATGACGAGATCAAGAGAGCATTCGACAAGTTGTGTTTTGCCGGGAAGGTCCGAAAATATGTCTGCAAACTCTTCGCACAGTGCTCGAACTTGTTCAAGTTGGTCTGTCTCCAATTTGGCCGATATCTTGACGTCTGATGCCATTTGCGTCTGGCATAGACTGAGAGATGGGATGCTATCTTCAGAGTCGATGTTCTCACTGTTCGCCTCTTCCCCAAGTGTTGCACTTGTAGCATTCACAGCAGCCACGTGATGAGGAGACGTTATTTCTCTTTCCTCATACTTCTTCAGCATATTCACGTGGAAGACCTTGATGCTCTGCCCTACGTCAATTGCATAATCAACATCATTCTTGGCTTCAGCAACTTTAAACGGGCCCTTCCACTGCATGAGAAGCTTATTGGTGTCTGTAGAAAGGAGAATTAAAACCTTGTCACCGGGCCGTAGCCTTCTGTGTCGGGCCTTACGGTCGTAATAAAGCTTTTGCTTTTCACGTGCTCCTCATGAGCGAGATTACAGTTGTGTTCGAGTCGGTTTCGAAGGTCCACAAGGTAAGTGTACGTTGTTCGCACTTCATCTTCAATGTTCTCGTTCGTCCACAGCTCTCTCAAAACGCTCAAAGGTCCACGCACATGTCTGCCGTAGATTAACTCAAATGGTGAAAAGCCCAAGCTGGCTTGCGGTACTTCGCGATAAGCGAAGAGAAGAGGAGCAATGTAGCGATCCCATGACCGCGGCTTCTCCTGACACACCCTTTTGAGCATGGCCTTCAGCGTACCGTTGAATTTTTCGACCAATCCATTGGCCATGGCATGGTATGGAGTAGTACGAAAAAACTTTACAGTTAGTAGTCGGCCCACTTCTTTCATGAGTTCAGACGTGAAACTTCTACCTTGATCGGTAACCACTTCTCGAGGCAGGCCCACTCGGGAAAATATTTCAAGGAGGGCTTCTGCAATACTGACAGCGTCGATGCTGGGTAGGGCTACTGCGTCAGGATAGCGAGTAGCGAAGTCAATTAGGGTAAGCACATAGCGGTTTCCCTTATCTGATCGAGGAGATAACGGTCCGATCAGGTCAATGGCGACTCTCTGGAATGGTGTCCGTATGAGAGGCATGTTGCCCAATGGAGCGACTCCGACTTTCCCTTTCGGCGTTGTCCTCTGGCAGACGTCGCACGACTTAACAAACCGTCTGATTTCTTCATGCATACCTGGCCAGTAAAAATCCCCAAGGATACGGTCTGTAGTCCGTCGCACGCCTTGGTGACCAGCCATAATGCCCTCGTGTGCAACCTTCAAAATGTGTTGTCGAAGTGTCTTTGGCACGACTACTTGTTTAAAGGTCCTCCCTGTAGAAAGACGGTAATGCCGATACAGTAGACCAGCCTCTTCAGAAAAGCGATACGTAGTGTCTCTATTGGAGTGACACTCCTTCCCAATCTTGCTGATGCAAATCTTCAGACTTGGGTCGTCTTTTTGGTTCTCAGCTAGCTGCACTCGGGTCACTTCTAGCGAACCAACCAGCGGAACCTTCATCATACTCTCCGTCTTCCCCTGCGTCCGGACGACGGCAGAAAGCAAGGTTGACTTTTCCCAGCACGCCGGGGTTTTGCTCGAACCAGTAGATTCAGGGAACAGGGCGTCAGAGTACTCCCAGGTAGTATCTGGCTCCTGTGGTCCTTTTACTCCTGGAATATTGCCGAGCATGAGGTCGTACAAAGGGTTAGTCATGCATAAAGCGTGTACGTCACCAACGAAGTAGGGCGTGTGTATCTGGATGTTTGCTTCCGGTAGTTCCTTGGCATTTCCATCCAAAAGCATAACTCTTGCCGTCTTCCCGGTCAGGCATCGATCCGGCACGAACTCGCGTTGGACGATGGTCGTGTTGCTGCCTGTGTCTCTTAGGACACGTGCGCGTTGTCCAAGCACCCGTCCTTCGACCACTGGCATGTTGTCGACTAAGAACACAGGTGGCTTCTCGCACTTCTTGGGGCATTCAACAGCGCATGTCTCATCCTTGGACTTGGCCATAGGGAAGTAATCCTGCTTTTTCTGTAAATCTATCATGGCACAAGACACCGACTTGTTTTTGCTCTGATCCTTGCAATCGGTGGCTTTGTGGCCAAGCTGCCCACATACTTTGCATTTCACAGACTCTTTAGGAACCGCACGACAATCCGGAGCGCTATGTCCTTTGCGGTGACACAGAAAGCAACTAGGCTGTTTGTACTGTGACACAGCACCGGGTTTATTTGCCTCCTTTGTATCATCTGCAATTTTACCAATGTTATTGACTCCCTGTGCTTCGAGAAAGCGGTCGGTGCACTCTGAAAGGGATGTAAGGGTTTTGCATTCTCTCTCTTTCAGGAAGATGGCCAGCTTCGGATTACAGCAGCGCAAGAATTGCTCGGCTATAACATGGTCACGAAGACCCTCAAATGTTTTGGGCACATCAGCCATTTCAATCCAGTTATCAAAATAGCTCGAGATCCTTGCTGCTAGTTGTTTCCCTGTTTCGCCATCTTCAGGCCGGGCTTTCCGAAATTTGTCCTTATATCCTTGTGCCGTGAATCTGAAGCGCTGAAGTAGAGCTTTCTTCACATTATCGTAGTCGAGGGCCTCGTCAGCAGTCATTCGGCCAATGACAGTGAGTGCCTCACCAGTTAAGCACATGCTTACGGCTACTCCCCATTTATCTCTTGGCCATTCTTGCCCCATAGCCACGCGTTCAAACCTCTGCAAATACGCATGCAGGTCATCGCGTCGCTCGTCAAATAGCGGTAGCAACTTCTGCGGATTCAGGCATGATGGGTTTGCCGACGGTGCGAGTGCTGTCGCCGCAGGTGGCTCACTATGCGCACCTTCCTGAAGCCTGAGCTTAAGTTGGAGGATTTGCAGCTGCCTCTCGTCCGCTAGCCGTTGCCTCTCGTCCGCTAAGCGTTGCCTCTCTGCTGCTTCTTTGGCCTCTTCTCTCTCAGCTGCGCGCTCATCTCTCTGCCTAACTTGCTCTCGCTCAATCCATTCGCGAAGTTCCGCCCCAGACAAGCCTAACTGGGCTGCTACAGCCGCTAACTTATCGAGATCCATGTCTCTCGTCTTGTGCTGCGTGCACACACCTGACTGGCTATTTCCGCGTTCGAGATGTTACTGGCGGATCCTGGCAGGCTCGCCAAGTTTGTGATGGTGTAATGTGGGCCCAGGATCCGAAATAATTCCACCGGCAGTCAGGTGATTCTGTACACACAACACAGACTTTAACACAACCGATAACTGACGATTTACACACAACACACTACAGCATTCCTTATGTACATTTCAAACATCCCACGCGCCTCGGCCACGCTACCTGTCCTACTCCGCTGCGGCGAGGTCGGTCGTCACCGGTGTTCCTTGTGCAGTCAACAGTCACGCTGCCTTGACCGTGGCGAGGTGGTGGTGGTGGTGATGGTGGCACTGCAGGCCGGTAGATCACCAGGCCACTGCAGTGCAGGTTAACTGCCCGTCGCCAACATGAGCCGCGGCCACCTCGTCACACCACTCGGGCCCCAGGACCTCAGGCCAGGAACAGACTAGGCTGCCGGTCTCCGTGTCAGCACCGGGCACAGAGCGGGAAACAGGCTCACCAGGTCCACATGGCTGCCGGACGCCTGGTTGAGTGACGCAGCCCGAAGCAGGCAGCCAGGCTCACCAGGTCCGCAAGGCTGCCGGACGCCTGGTTAAGCGATGTCGCGACCCGAACCGCTGACCAGCGGCTGCCGTTCCAACCGTGTCGCGCTCCAACTGCTCGAGCCGCACGCCCCGCTCGCGCTTCCTTTTCCTCGTCTTCTCTTCCAAGGCGTAACGCAGAGCAGAACTGTCGTTCCCTCTTCGCCCCGTCACGGGCCACACAATCCACATCATCACAGAGACGTTTCGGCTACCGTACGATAGCCTTGTTCACAATAAAGAGGCCTGGCGAAGCGGGCAAGGTCGATCCAAATAGGCCGCGAAGCTTCGGGCGAAAAGCGGTTCAGAACCTATTGCCAACGGCACCAGCAAGGGGTATTATGGGTGCTGCGATTGAAGCGCGACTATGTTTGGAGGGAACAAACACTAATACCGAAAAACCAAGTTTTATTCAAGGGCGAAGTAATCTTGATGTTTTACAGATTACGTTTATTTCCTGAACAATATTATGTAGGTGCAATGTGCCAAGAATGTAGGATAGTGTTTAATTATTACGAAAAACCTTTTTCTTAGCGCCCCCTGAAGAGAGGCGCACGTCATCGTTATTCAGTGCAGCCCTTGCGGTGCATCGAAAGGCGCGCTCGTAAACTCGTCTGCAACGACACGCCCCCTCACGTGGTGTTTCGCACTTGCATGCGTTCTGTGAATTATTGTGGTGAGAATTTGATTTTGGTGTTCGCGAAGTTGCGAGGTGCGTTTCATCGTTGGTGAATTTGGCTGCGGTGTTCAACGGGCAACGGCACGACGCGGCTAACATTTCACGCCGAACGCTTCCCTCGGTACTCGCGGAAACGGTGTGGTGTTCCAAGGATGCAATAGCAACACGCGTATCCCTGGCGAGCTCTCTCTTCTAGATAAGACACCGGAACAACGGTTCGGAGCAGTGTGCTTGCTGGATTTTCATGGACCAGTATTCCTGCTGCCCGATTTCCTTCGTGAACACGCAGTGCCTACTTTATTTCCTGCTATCGGTGAGCAGATCGCTGTTATCTGTCGCGCTACAATTCCCATGTCTTGATACGTTACACGAAAGGTTAATTTATTGGAACATAAGGAAAAACATAGTGCATGTAGTGTACGCACTTTTTGTACTTATTACGACATTTGTTGCGCATTGTGTAGGGTGTGATAAAATGCGTTATTGTGACCATTGGAAAAAACTGAAATATCATTATTTTGGCGTGACCAGGCGTCATTTCTTCTCATTAGAACTGAAGCACACATTCAATGTGCTCTTTAAGTCTCCTGCGCATGTGCGAAAGCACATCAGCAACGTTGCAAACATGAGAGGTACGCTGCTGCCTACTTTATTCACCCTATGGAAGATGACACGAACGCAGAATAAATGCTCCAATAATAAGGTTTCCTAGTAAACCAAGGCGAATTGAACGGCGGTACACTTAAACACCGCTGTTTAGTCACGGGTCGATATTAGTTTAAGTAGCGTTTAGCGCACTCGCCAAGGGCTTCCCGGCTCGCCGTAGCGCGAGTCCTTAGCGATCAGGGGCCTAAGAAAAATATTTTGAGGTCGAATTTCGCGCTAGTGACAAAAAAATGACGTCACATTTTTATCGGATATTGCATCACATCCGCTTTATTTTTTGTTCCACCGGAAGTGTTCCCTCCTCACACAGATGGCGCTAAGCCCCATGACCAGCTGATGAGCCGCCATTTTCTCAACGTATGGGCTTCTATGGAAGCTTCGTTACAATTTACATTTACCTTGAAGCGGGCTTATGTCCGTTTTAGAATGCTGCCGAGACACCTAGCGTACGCTGGAGGCAGATTTTCATCGTTTCTGTTCAGCGTTTTTTTTCGTAGTCTGAATAAGAAGCGATTCCAGATACTGACGCGAACACCAGCTTATTTCTTTTGCGATTACGGTTGCCTTGGTCCAGTCAATGTCGTGATTACATGTAGCCATGTGTTCGGTAAGTGCGTTAGATACCGCATTGTTCTTTCTGACGTCATTCATGTGGTCCTTCAGACGTCTCTCAAAGTTTCCACTCTCCCCGATATAAACATAGTCGCAGACTGCACAGGGATTCTATAAACGACGGCTGGGAACTTTTCTTTCTTGAGTGGGTCCTTCACGCGCACCAGTTCGGGTTTCAGTTTTCGGGCAGAAACATGCGTAACCTGTACGTCGAACGTTCGTAGAACCCGTGCTAATGCTTCACTAACACCTGGCACATAGGGAATGGCTGCACGAGCTTAGGGCTGCACAGCTCGCGTAGCGACAACGTTGCGTGTGCGGCGTTCTACGGAACGAATGAAGCTGAGAGGGTACCCGTTGTCAGAAAGTTCACTGTGCACTTTGGAAAGGTCAGACGCACGGTCAGCGTCACTGGAGCAAATCCTATGTGCCCTCTGTATCAGGGAAGTGGCAACAGAACGTTTGTGGCAGGCCGGGTGGACTGACTCGTAATGCAGGTAACGTCCGGTGTGCGTTGCTTTTCTGAAGGAGAGTTGTTTATGATGTTTATAAAACTTTTCATTTGGTCGGCGTTATTTCATTTTGTTACTCCTTAGATATCGTTGTCAGTTGAAACGGCTGGACTTGTGACGGTGTGAAAGAGATATGAGATTTTGCGCAGACGTGTGGTGTTTGCGGATGTGTGATGCTTGGTGCTTGCACATTTTTTGCATACGTGTGGCCGTTTTTTTGGTCCTCGTGGCACCTGCACAACAGCCTTCACAGTTGGTAAGGAATTTGCGCACACGGGCGGCGCATATATTTTGTGCTTATATATTGACGTGTCTTTCTGAAGAAATATGCAGTTGGAAGCCTCCGCTCTTTGCTGCCTTTTTTTCTGCTTCCTTCCTTCGTGCTTGCGCAGTACGCTATCCGTTCGCGAAGGGAAGCTTCACGCTGGACGGATGGATGGATGGATCGATGGATGCTATGAGCGTACCCTTATAACGGGGCAGTGACATGTGTGCCACCAGGCTTGGCAAAAAAAGAAAACTTTTTCCCTTCTCCCTTTTTTTTGTAATGTTGGCCTAATTCCTCTACTTTGATTAAATTTATCTTACTAGAGAAGAAAAAACGTAAGTTCTCTGCTCTTGATGGCAGAATGCCCTTTTTTTCTATATTTATTTTAGTCCTTTCTCTCTAATTTTCTGCCACCAATACTCTAACCGTCTCTGACTTATTTCAATCGCGGGTGCGTTCAGCTTTCCATTCATGTCCCTAAAACCCAAGGCTTCATGTAGGCTCGTGCCCAAAGGTACACCTGGCTGGATATCTCCACATTCAATCAGAACATGCTCCGTGGTTTCCTTATCTTCCCCGCAGCACGTGCATTGTTCTTCTTCTTTACTGGATCTCGCTTTATAACTACGCGTTCTAAGGCAACCCCATCACGCTTCAAACAGTTAAGTGCCTCCCCTTGAATTATCGTAAAATGCCTCTCTCCTTATTTAATTTTTGCCTTTCGGTAATTACTCAGAGCCGGTTTTTTCTCTTTAGCTGTCGTCCAGTAAATCCTCTCCGCTTCTCTGACTCTTCGCTTAACGCTCTTTATTGCAATATCCCTTACAGTACGAGCCATATATTTGCTGGTGAGCCTCCTAGTTCTTTTTCTCCACTGTGTGTCCACGCTCTTCCTATACTGCTACATCGGGGTCGGAGCGCATAGCATCCAAGAAGTACGCCAGACGAAGGCTGCCAGAACAAGAACCCTTTATTAGAGGCGGCTATCGTTTTTATAGCCACCGTAAAATCATATCATGTATGTACGATCAGCTGCGACTCGGTGCACGCATAAACAAACGCTATCTTTTTACAGTAAGCAGCCATGCGCGCGCTCGTAAAGCGCAATCTACTTTGCAGCAGCCCTTCCTTCTTATGGTGGATACCGCTGCACTGGTTTCTTAGCTCGCGTCGAACGCCGTAGCGCAGGCGCAGCTGATTCTTCGGTGTATGAGGCTTCATTAGGCTTGGCTTGAGTTTGAGGTGATGACCCGGCAACTGTTTCGCTTGTTGCAGCCGCGGAGCTGTCCCTCAGACGAACCTGGTCCATGTGGCGCTCAAGTAGCCCGGCTGATGTCTCGATGGTCATCATACGGGCGCCGTTCAGTTGTTTGATTGTGCCAGGTAGCCACCTCTCCCCATCTCCGAAGTTCCGGGCCCAAACTGCGTCTCTTGGACCAAATCTGCATGGCGTGTCTTCCTGCGAAAATAAAGGAAAATACAACGGCGGAGGAAGACACATGTCTAAACGAGATCGAATCTGGTAGTTCAGAAGCCTCTGCGAAGGTGACTTGTCGTCTTGCGGTGTTCTTCGATAGTTGAAGAGAAGCCTGGTCAGTCTTGTAGACAGGCTACCATGCGGAAGCTTCTTGAGGCCGTCTTTGATTGTACGTACGGCCCTTTCTGCGAGCCCGTTCGACTGTGGGTGGTATGGTGCAGTTCGAAGGTGTTTCACGTTGTTTCCGGACAAGAACTTAGCGAACGTCTCCGATGTAAACTGCGTTCCGTTGTCCGTAACAATCGTCCTAGGAATGCCAAAGCGACTGAACATCTCACGCAAGGACGTGACGGTAGATTCAGCTGTGGCATGATGCATAGGCACTGCCTCAATCCATTTGCAATGCGAGTCCACTGCCACTAATATCATGGTACCGTTCACTGGACCCGCAAAATCGAGGTGAACGCGGGACCAGTTTTCTTGAGTTGGCGGCCAGTTCATCGGTGTCTTCGCTGGAGGCAACGGCCTTGCTTGCACGCATATATGGCAATTCTTACTCAAGTGTTCGATTTCTTGGTCTAGTCCCGGCCACCACACATTTGTTCGCGCGACCGCTTTCATAGCCGATGCTCCCTGATGCGTCTCGTGCAGCATTTGAAGCGTCCTCTCGCGCGCAGCCTCAGGAATGACTATTCTATGGCCCCAGAAGATGAGGTCATGCGCAACCGTCAACTCAAGTTTTCTTGCCACGTACGCTTTCAAGCATGGTTCCACGTGTTTTCCTTGCGGCCAACCCTTTAGTATAAACGACTTGACTGTTCGCAATACCTTATCGGCTTCTGTCAATCGGCGAAGCTCGTGTGACGTCACAAGTGTGTCGTCAAGTTGCCGCAATGAGTGCACGTAATCAGGTATTTCTTCGGCGACATCGTCAGGGGTCGTGAGAGGAAGTCTGCTGAGGGCGTCGGCGTTTTGGTTGTCTCCTCCGGGCTTGTATTCTATCCGGTATTGGTAGGCTCCCAAAAGCAAAGACCAGCGCTGGATGCGAGCAGCTGCCATGACAGGTGTAGGGCGGTCTTCGCGGAACAAGCCAACCAGCGGCTTATGATCGGTTACCAGAATGAAAGGCCGCCCCAGCAGGTAATCACGGAACTTGGTTACGCCGAAAACCAATGCCAAGGCCTCGCGCTCGAGCTGCGAATAATTCCGTTCCGCCTGGGTCAGTGTTCGCGAACGGAATCCTACCGGCTTGTCGACGCCGTCAACACGATGGGAAAGAACAGCTCCTATGCCATGCGGAGAGGCGTCACACTCGAGCCGCAACGGCTGGGTTGGGTCAAAGTGCATGAGCATTTTGGCATGTCGGAGGGCTTCCTTAGATTGTTCAAATGCCTGTTGCTGACTTGAAGTCCACTTCCACCGGCAATCCTTCTTCAGGAGGTCGTATAATGGAGCAAGCGTTGTTGCCATGCACGGGAGGAACTAGCTGTAATAAGTGAGCAGACCAATGTAAGAACGTAGTTCACTCACGTTCCTTGGACTTGGTGCTTTCATCACAGCTTCCATGTTCTTCTCCAGTGGATGAAGTCCGTCACTTGTGATTTTGTGTCCCAGATACGATACTCCCGTCTTTCTGAAGGAACATTTATCCTTCCGTATTTTTACACCACATTCACGGAAGCGCTGGAGCACAGCTTTGAGATTGCTTCCGCTGTCTGCTTTCCCTTCTGCCACCAGGACGTCGTCTAAATATGCTTGTACGCCACTTAGCCCACCAAGCAAATTTTCCATAGTGCGCTGAAAGATAGCCGGTGCGGACGACACCCCAAAAGGTAAGCGGTTGAAGCAAAACAAGCCTTTGTGGGTACTGATGGTGGTCAACTTCTTTGACTCGTCATCCAATGGAATCTGGTTGTAGGCGTCCCGTAAGTCTAAGGTGCTATAGACGTCTCCCTTGTGCAGTGCTGCAAAAATGTCATCACTGGAAGCGGATAGTGTTCAGTGACGCATGCTGCATTTACGGGGACCTTGTAGTCGCCGCAGATCCTGACAGATCCGTCTTTCTTCAGCACCGGCACAATTGGCGTAGCCCATTCAGAGTGAGCGACAGGAGAAAGCACGCCAGACTTCACTAGCCTTTCCAGCTCTTCCGTAACCTTGTCTCGCAATGCATACGACAGATGTCTCGCCTTGAAAAATTTTGGAACTGCTTCTCCTTTCACGTAGAGGTGAACAGGCGGAACCTTGAACAGGCCCAGTTCTTGCTCAAAGACGTCTTCATACTCAGACAAAATTGCTTCCAGCTCTTTGTCATCTCGTCTGCTGGCACTGCTCAGGCTTAGAACAGGAGCACCCAGGTTGTTCAGGGCTCGAATAAGGTCGCGACCACATAAACAAGGCCCTGAATGACGAACTACGGTCATGGAGGCAGTCAGTGTCTTGCCCTCGTCGGAAATTGGCAGCGTGAGCTTACCAGCGATAGGCAGCGGTCCCAGGTAGCAGGACAACTTCAAGTCTGTCTTCTTGATTTTGGGCCACTGTTCGCGGTGCCTGTTGTACACGTCCCAGGGTATTACGCATACCGGCGACCCGGTGTCAATTTCCATAATTAGGTCAACGCCTCCGCAGCGAAACTTACGTCGTACAGGACAGATGATTTCGTTGTCCGGCACCGACGCTTGACTTTCGCTGATTGTGAACAGCTGAGCAGTACCCGCCTCGTTTCCTTCGGGGCTTCCGGTTAACGCAAAAGTGCTCTGTCTCCTGGCACTTGCCCTGCACGCTACGGATATATGCCCCTTTTTACCGCACTTGAAGCACTTGGCATTTTTGTACGGGCAAGCTTGATCCGAGTGGGTTTTGTTTCCACACCTTCCGCACTCTTTGCTTTCTTGCTTGCTTGTGCATCGTATTGGCCGCCTGTCAGCCAACCTATGTAGTTCTGGTTCAGTCTTCACGTCGACGTTCTTCATAAGCCTGATGCCTTGACCCGCCGCCTCTGATGCGAGCACCATGCTCTCGGCTTCCTTCAAGGTCAATCTTGAACGACAAAGTAGTGCTTTCTGTAGCTCTGTGCTTCGGATTCCGCATACAATCTTGTCCCGCAGCATTCGGTCCAACATGTCGCCAAAGTTGCACTTGTCGGCAAGTCGACGGAGCTCGACGATAAACTGCTGGGCAGATTCGTCTTCATTTTGGACACGAGTGAATAATCTGAAGCTCTCTGCAATTTCGTTCGGCTGGGGATCATAGAAGCTTTGCAAAATTTCCACCGCTTCCTTGTAGGTGAGCTGGTTCACCTTACGAGGAGCGCACCGCCCACTGAGGACGTCAATGGACCGTGATCCGAGAGCCGAGACAAGAAGCGCTCTCTTCTGTGCGTCTTCCGTGATGTTGTTCCCTTCGAAGTAGGACTCGATGCGAATGACGTACGACGTCCACTTGTCCTTGCCATCGTCAAATGGTGGTACTTGGTACGCCATTGCAGAAGCAGCGAAGCCATTGGTCTTACGTGGGTGGGTTTCTCGTCGCCATTGCTACATCGGGGTCGGAGCGCATAGCATCCAAGAAGTACGCCAGACGAAGGCTGCCAGAACAAGAACCCTCTATTAGAGGCGGCTATCGCTTTTATAGCCACCGTAAAATCATATCATGTATGTACGATCAGCTGCGACTCGGTGCACGCATAAACAAACGCTATCTTTATACAGTAAGCAGCCATGCGCGCGCACGTAAAGCGCAATCTACTTTGCAGCATATACAAATAACGGAACACCTTCCCTGCCCATCTACTCTCCTTCATATTCCTTAGTCTTTCTTCGAACCTTATTATCGGAACATGTAAATAGTATTTTGCTCTGAGCCTCCCTATTGAAAATTTATCCACCATGTGGGATGGTGGATTCCACCATCCACCATTGTGGTGGATTCTGGTGCTGGAAGATGGTGGCACATGGTGTATGGTGGATGCTGGCGTATGATGGATGCTGGGAATAGCGGAGCGTAAAACGGCTCTACAGCGTCGGGACCATCGTGATTAGCTGCTACACATAAATAATTGTATAGAAGGCGATGTAGAAAGCATTAGTACAAAAAAAGAAAAAAAAGCGTATGCAAAAAAAAAACTGCCGCCACCGGGAGTAGAACGTGCGACCTTCGGATCTCGAGGCGAGTACTTTACCACTGCGCCACGCTTTTTTTTTTTCTTTATTACACTACGCCACGCTGACAGTTGCTTTCAGTTCTGCAAAATGACTAGTCAACATACGAATACACCGTTTGGCTTCAGCTTTGTATGTCTCATACTGGACACAGACGCGATCTTCACATCGTACTAAAATTTGCATAGTTATTAAACGCGAACAAACTGCTGCCGGTAACGAATGGCACGTCGATAATGGCAACAGCGCTAACTTTCTTGCAGAATTCCCAACGTAACTCCAAAAAAAGTGTCAAGTGGACCGAGGAGCGGGTATAGTGAACCGAATGTTACACCTAAGTTTAATTGCCGTTTCTCGCTTTTTCCAAAGGGCGACATGTGCAGAGGCTTTATGTCGACTCAAATCTCATTCGATAAATACGCGCGTACAGTTGATTGAGTATTTTGATGCTTTTTTCGCGCAACCTACAGCGCAGCCGTGCCAGCGCACTGACCTGACGCTGTATCATTAGCTACAACTGCAGAACAGCTCGGCCAAACGCAAGTGCAGTGCGCGGGAAAAATATGCCATCATATTGGTTCAGTAAGGCGTTTGAATTGGACATGTCTATGTTTTCGCATACGTGTCAGAGAAGCGCCGGCGAGTGCGACCGGCGGCGGTTGTTGAGCGGAGTCGTTTGCTGGAAGCGCGTCGCATCTATGCTGATCGCTTCTTGTGCGGACACCGTACACAAGAAAAAAATGCTTCATTTAGGTTAGCCGATGCCACACCTGTGCTGTAAAGTCATTCGTACTCATCGAAATCGTGTATCCTGAAACCCAGAAGTGCCGATATAACACGTAGACGGACTCGGTCGGTAAGCTATGCCTAACCTTTGGTGGCAATCATGGTGGTAGAATATGATGGTGGAAGTGATACTTGGTCGGGCTTATCTCGACGCAGGCCGAAGGTAAAAGTTTGTGCATTTTAGCTTCGCACGCATTTTCACTGTTACCTTAAAGTGCCGCTGAGGTAAGTGAGTGTGCAAAAATTGCCAGAGTTGCGTTTCTAGCGTGACGGTATCAAGCGGCGGCTGTTTTCTGGTCTACCCGCTGGAAGGGCTCATTTGCTTCTCGGCAACTGCGCGCCGATGTAACACAGATACTGTCGCTGTTCACACCGACACTTCTAGACTTGTAAACATCACAATGGAGCAGCACATCGCGGATGTAAACCTGATAAGTACGTGCGTAAAATGTAAACATTCACGGCTGCTGTGCTCCACAAATCTTGAGGCGGTTACGCCGCATGAATAAAAAAAAGCGTGCTGAAAAGCTTAATGATCGGCGTTGGCTTCTTTGAACTGTAAACATATTTTTCTACACATTGAACAGCAAAACATTAGAAGTGACAGTGATTTCACATAATGCCACGTGCACTTCCATCATGCCACCGTCATTCAGCTTGTTCACCAAGCCATCCATCGAAACACGTTTTGCTCGCCACCATCAGCCAGCATTTTCCACTTAACACCAAAAAAAGCTCGCCACCACCACCACCATCTGCCACCATTTTTCCACTCTCGCCACCATCAGCCAGCATTTTCCACTTAACACCAAAAAAAGCTCGCCACCACCACCACCATCTGCCACCATTTTTTCCACTCTCGCCATCATCAGCCATTATGACCACCACAGTTTCGACCACATCCGCTATTGTTTCCACCTTGTCCACCAAGAATTCCAGCATCCACCAACCCACGATTTTCAGTAGGGCTCCCTCGCCTCAAAACCTGCCCATCCCATATCGCCCTTTACAGCCTCATTTGTCGTCCTGCCGTGAGCGCCCAACGCGAGGCGTCGCACAGTCCTTTCATTTACATCTATTCCCGATTGCACCTCTGCCCTCATGCACGCCTCTGAGTGCCCAAAAGTAAGCCCCGGGACCATCACACCCTTCCACAGCCCTCGAAGCACCTCGTATCTATTGTATCCCCACAACGCTCTGTGCTTCATTATTGCTGCATTCCTCTTTCCTTTTGCTGCCGAGGCTTTTCCCTGTACCTCCATGTATCTGTCACTCTCATTTACCCATACTCCGAGGTATTTGTATTCGCTTACGCTCGGTGTTGCCTTGCCCTTATTCACTTATTCACACCGCCTGCTCGCAGGGATCATTGAATACCATCAATCCACATTTCGTTACACTAAATCCTAGTCCAAGAGCTTCACCTTTCCTTCCGCATGTATCCGCCAGCCGCTGTATGTCATCTCGACTGTCCGCAAAGAAGACTATAGCGTCTGCATAGAATAAACCTGGAAGGTTCTGCCCAAGCATGACGCCGCCCTTTCTGTGCGACAGATTAAAAAAAAAATGTTGCTACCTTCTAGCGCTTTTTCCATACTCACCATGTACATCATGAATAACTGCGGGGACAACGGATATCCCTGTATCAGCCCCTTGCTAGTATCGACGTTCTCTTTGCTACATATTCCTTCCCATTCTATGGAAGCTGTATTTTCTCAGTATAATTTCCCCAAACGCTGTATACAGTCGTCCCCTATGTCCATTCCTTTCAATATATCTCATAAAGTTTCCTGACGCTACTGTTAGCCGGCAGCGCCACGGGCGGCGAACACTAGCAAATGAGAAAGGGAAACAGTGTGATTCAACCGGAGGGGCTCTTTTAAAAGGCATCGTTTTTATGACGGGGGCGCTGTCCCAATCCACTGAAGCCCAGGCACCGATCGCGGCTATTCTGAAGTTAGGCGCAGCGCACGTCTCTGTGGCCGTAATTGCGGGAGCTACACGTAATTTATGGACGCATTCTGTCACAGCGTAATGACACGCCCAGGCATTATTCATCGCGACAGGCTGTGTGTGAACAGCTTATGCACAAGGCATCTAGCAAGTGCCCGAATATTCTCGTTCTGCGGCTGGGGAACGTTGATCCTGCTCTACCTCAATAAACGGGTTCCGCCGTTCACTCTAAACACAACTAGAAAGGCGTAGCTTAAATACCGTGGTAGGCCGACCACACGACCTCGAACCACCGTTCAGTGTTACACTTTAAGCACCAAGCAAGTGTGCGTGTCTAATTTTGATACAATGAATTAATTTGTCTAAGGGCAGGATATCGAAATAAAAAATGCTGCTATAGTTTCAAGACCGGCACCGCCGTCGTAGTGCATTGGTCGCGACTCCTATGTGCTGTGGTCGCTTTGCTGGGACCGCGTAATGCACTGGTCATCCGAACTCAGCTTTATTTTCCGAGGTCATATAATACTTCATAAGCAGTCGCTTAGCTGTGTTTACTTTATTTTTGCGCCAGCTTGTTGTATGCTTGCGCTCGCTGATTTTCTGTTACTTGTGTTAGATATCTGCAAGCATTTTTCTTTCGCTGTTTGCAGATTTTTATTTCTCATCTTTACATATACTCCATCGTCACTGTTTTGTGATATTTCAAAAAGTCTATGATCATGCATTTCAGTTGACCACTTGCTGATTTTTACTGTTATTTATTTTTATTTTGTTTGGATCAGCACATATAGTTTCGTTTTTTTGTTTACTGATAAACTGCGTCAAATGTTGTGGTCAGGAAACCCGTTTAGCTGCCATTTCAACACCGCTTTTTTTCTCTCCTTACGTATTTTCTACAGTTTCAATTAATTTCCGCTTTTTGTTTGTATAACTGTTATCGCTGCATACGAATATTAGATCATTGCACTTTATTATAACTCTGTGTCAAAAAGAGCGCTCAACAAGCTGAAACTAACGTCACCTGATTTGTTTCGCTAAGTGTTACATGGAACGACGAAGACAATCACGAGGGCAGCTCCTACCTTATGCTACGGAAAAAATAGAGCAACAGCGCAAATTTGTGCAGGGACAGAATGGACATCACGAAATGAATGCTAACTTTCATCAAATGCTAATTGTAGGTTTACAGAACTGTATCCATGCATGCAAGTCTGCAACTTTCAATGTATGCTTTCGTTGCCTGTAAGTGAGCACGTCAGAGTTATCGCCTCATGACTACAAAAAATTAGCCGGAAAAGCACGCATTATTTCAAAAATCCCGGCCACGGCGGCCCCATTTCACGAAGGCCTGTGTACTCAAATTTAGGTGCACGATAAAGAGCACCGCGTCGTCCAAACTTCTAGAGTCCTCCACTACGGACTCCCTCCAAATTATATTGTGATTCACGACACAGGAACATTGTGGAGCACGAAAAACTTTTATCACTGAAAAACACATATGAAAAACCCCAGTATCAAAAAAGGCATGCAAAACATCGATGAAACCCCCTTAATCAACTATGCACAAAAAAATAATAGTCATATTTAAAATTAGTCACAAGTGCGTTGCATTGACGTAGCTGCTGCTTCGGGGTCACATCGTACGGCTCGTCGCGTCAGCGATGTTCGCAGCGTCGCTGGTGTACGTCCGTCAGCTGTACCGCCGATGTAGCTCAGGAACGACGTCGAAGTCCGCTCTCCTTAGCCGCTGTGCCGCTCGTCCACTCTGGTGCGAGGCCTACGGGGCGTAGCCGTAGGAAGCCTGGCGTGTCCTCCCGGGGATGACGCCGTTGTGCCCGAGCTCTGCTCCTGGGGTGCTATGCAGGATGGCCCGAGTTTGGTAAAAGTCGGGATCTTTCTGAGCTCTGGCGACACCCCCTTTTGAACGAGCTAACGCAAGCAAACTGTGTATTGGTATGATATTTTTTTTTCGGATTGTTCATGTTTAGGTACCGTTCAGTATTAATCTTTTTTTTTCCGCTGCATAAATTCGTGATATGGAGTAGCCGAGGCAATATGGACCTCAACCTCTCCACAGCAAAACAGTTAGAACAGAACAGAACAGAACAGTACGAGAAGGTGAAATCCATCCCTCAGCGCGTGCTCCGTTCCATTGGTTACGATGGAACGCGGCGTCACGTCAAGGGCGGTCGAGAAGATTCGGTGGTGTCTTCAAACTTCTTTCATTTGTTTGTTGTTCCACTGAGTGCAGAAGTGCACCCATGCAAGAAAAGTGACACAAAATTCTACTAACTATATTTTTATGTGTTCGCGGGCTGTTCGAATACATATTCAAGCGTTTAATGTCTGCGCTAAGTATCCTTTAGAATAATCAGCACCGTGGCCTCTGAGATTAGTTCCGACCGAGCGCCTTACATGCACCGCGGCTCATAGAGTTTCTTACACTAATACCTAGAGGGGAATCTGGCGCTAGTGTCTACGCGGGATCCTTGAGCGGCGCTTCAACTTCATGAGAATGATGGGAAGTACAGGCTTCGGATTTGCTTCAGATGGATTAGGTTCGTCAGATTCGCGACGCTTGTTTGCCGAATGTAAAACAAAGCGATATGAACTTATTTCCATTTAAAACTTGCTTCATTCTTTTGTACGTAAAACTTATTGCAAAAAGTTTTCGCCTGAAACCTGAACAAATTCCACCACCAGGGTATGCATTACTCTGCAATTGTGTTCCAGATTTGGCATCACAATATAATGAATTCTTTTCTTTACAACATTTAAAACAAACACGCTTGTTTCTCCCTCGAAAGTACGCATTATCTATTTATGGAAATAACAGTACTGTATTGAGTGAGAAAACGTATCGTCTGCTGCGATTCAAGATGCGTCTGTCGAAGTGGCCTGCCTCCAACGCATCTCTCGTTTTCTTGTGAAGTCGAGTCAGAGGAGCGTGGCGGTGCGTCTACTTAGCTTCGCCGCCGTTTTGCAGTCGATTTGAAAGAGTTTTGACAAGTAGCGAGTATCGCAGCTTATCACAAAACGTGAACTCAATGCAATTTCCTGCACTGGCATGGGACGCTACATCTATGCGCAGTGGTGAGTGCACGATGCTTTGATAAAACTGTCAAATATAACCTGTAAAGCTGCAACGGGGCAGCAGACCAAGAAACCTAGCTGTCTTCAGCCTCTTTCAGCAGCAAAGACACTGCTCGAGTGCTTTGCAACGTACCCCACTGCCCACGCCTCGCAAAGAACGAAACTGAAACTGTAGAAAAAGATCCGTAGACAGTTCGCTAGCTAACGCTATCCAATCCGAAGCCAGTACTTCCCATCATTCCCATGGTGGTTGAACGATCGCAGCGCCAGTTTCCTCTCTAGGTTACTGTATGAAAATCTATGCCGCGGCTAGAGCTAATTGCCGAGGCCACGTGTATAATTCCCATGGTCGGCCAGTACATTCTAGCGCGTTGCTCGGCCGGCGCGCGCCCTCTTCGTCCTCTTATTAATCGTCTGCTCGCTCCCCGAGCAGGTGCGCCCGGCTGATTAGCTAATTGGCTAAATACCTAGCTAAGTCAGCACGTGCTATGGCCAAGCTGATTAAGCCATATCATGCTAAGGCCGAACTAATTAAGCCACGTCTTACTAAAAACCATGCTAGTGAAGCCGTGTGAAGCTCACAACAAGCTAAATATAATCATAATAAATAATACGACACTAATCAGGAGGGTGCAATTAAAATAAGGTAATCAAAACCTTACTCACCGAGATCGTGTTAATTAGGATACGGATAATTATGATTACGCTAATTGCCTCTGTACTGCTCAGGACCTTACTAATTAAACCTGAGTAAATTATGTCGCGGTAATTAAAACATTAACAATCAAGACATAACTATTCAATGCCATGTTAGTTAAGACCGACCTAATTTGGTCCATGCTAATTATCACGACGCTCATAAGAGCATGCTAATTCAAACCAAGGTAATTAAGAACTTCCTCACCAAGAACGCGGTAATTAGGATCATGTTAATTAGCATTACGTTAAGTACATTAGTGCTAATTAGGACTTTGGCAATGAAATCTGAATAATTAACGTCGTGTAAATAAAACATTGTGATGAGGTTTATTGGTGTAATGAGGTCGCGACGAAAAGGGACCGTACGCTAACGCAGTGCAAGGCTGGCAAAGGCGGCACAGGCTCTCGCGCAATCAGAGCGCGGGTCGTTTTTCGTCCTCTTTCACCAGCGCATACTCGTTCGTGCATCTGCTCCACTACAATACCCCCGGGGTGAAGCGTAGCCATCCTGGCGACTCAGGGAGTACGTAGAATGAGGGCACATAGTAGGGCTTGAGACGGTCGACGTGTACGGTCTCGCGTCCTCGACAGCGCAAATCTGGCAATTGTGTGAGGGGCTCGACGATGCAGTTCACCAGTGAGGTGGCATGAATGATACGGTAGGCACCATGGCACCGCGCCAGAAGTTTAGAGGAAAGGCCAGGGACGTGGGGGGTACCCAATGAAAAACAAGGGAGTCAGGAGGAAACGTAGGAGCTGGGTGATGAACGTCGTCATGTCGCGTCTTTTGTCGCCCTTGAGCTTCACCTGCGAGGGAACGAGCCAACTGACGGCAGTCTTCGGCGTATGCGACTTCAGAAAATGGAGTGCACTCAGAAGCATCAGGTCGGTGCGGGAGTATGGTGTCCAGTGGGTAGGAAGGTTCGCGGCCGTACAAGAGAAAGAACGGGGAAAAGCCTGTAGTCGCTTGCGTCGCGGTGTTGTAAGCGAACGTAACAAAAAATCACAGCATATCCACGGAGTGAATGATGATGAGTGGGCGAAGCTGCGGAGGTTCATCGTTAAACCGTGAATCTTCCGTGAATTCTGCCCAGTACATCATCACCGACGTGAGATCGGGCGCGTTTATACTAAAGGTTCGATGAGAGTTATGACGACTTGCAGCTCACTTTAATTTTACATGTACGCTGTGAATTTTCATTGTTTAATCACGCACAGGAGAAATCGCACACACGCACTACCTTGGAGGTCAAAATCCAGTGCCTATATATAGGTGGTGGTCAGTGAATGGTTGTGCAGCGCGAGCGGTCGGTTTTTTCAATCAAGACGCTGCCGCGACGCTGCCTCGCGACGCTGCCTGCGTCGGCGCCGCTGCGCCGCGAGGCAAGATAAGGGGGGGGGGACCGTAGGAGAGGAGAAAGAGGGGGAAGCGTAGGAGAGGAGAGGGCGATACATATCACGTACTGTCGTAGCGCATTGTCTTTAGGGAGCCTTCATGTGTGCACACCCCGTCCGTTTCAGATGCGAAGTATCTTAAGGCCGAGCTCAATCCGGTGGTGGTGGTGTGCGGCGTGACCACTCTTACTGCGCATGCGCATAGCCTCTCCACACACCAGCATGCCCAACGAACGCCAACGGAACGCGATCGCGCAAGTGCTCCGGCTCCGCATCGCCTCATGGTCCCCTTTAGCGGGAGATGGTGTATTTTTTTAAGACTGGTTACACACTACTACGGGACCAACGGGTGCCGCTATAAGGAGCTTCGCCCCTAAAAGGTAGTACAGTGTCCCTGTTGTTGTGGTCGGAGGAGGTATACATCCTCAACATGTCGCCGAGTGTGCGGTTGAACCGTTCGGTGAGAGCATTTGTCTGTGGATGGTAGGCGGTGGATTTCCGGTGAATGATGTTGCATTCAGCGAAGAGGGCTTGGATGACCTCCGACAGGAACACGTGACCCCTATCACTGAGAAGTTCCCGCGGAGCACCATGGCGTGGAATGAAGCTGCGAAGAATGAAAAGTGCAATTTAGCAGGCGGTCGCTGCCGAGAGAGCTGCAGTCTCAGCGTAGCGCGTCAGATGATCGACGTCGACAATAATACGTCGGTTTCCAGAGCCACTGTACGGGAGGGGGCCGTAGAGGTCGATACCCACGCGGTCAAATGGGCAAGCCGGGCACGGGAGCGGCTGCAACGTGCCAGTAAGGGGTCGCTGGCGTTCCGCCGTGAGCACTGCTCCTCAGCAAGCGCAAACGCGGTGGGCGGACCCGATCTTCGCCGTGGGCGTCTGTTAATCAAATTGATTCACGTGCGAACTCGGGCAAAAACTCGTTGATTCTGAAAACGCCCCAGTTCAACTCGTGACTTTCATGGTGCCGGTGTGCCTGTGAAATGTTTCATGCAGTGGACGCTACTCAGCAGCTTCCTTGCATATAAAATAATGTGGTCGGCTTGCACTATTTGTGCAAGGCTGGGGCCATCGCAGGAGCTTGTGGTCCCCTAGCTTCTTCCAGCTTATTACGTGGCTCGTCTACTCAGTATGCTTGGTCTGCTTCGGAGTAATGACGGTGTCTGTTCGGTCTCAATATCGGTGCTATTTATTAGCTAGGCCTTAATTAACAATTAGTGAATAGTTATGTCACTTGATAATGTTGCAGTGGAGCAGATGCACGAACGAGTATGCCTGTGAAAGAGGACGAAAAACGACCCGCGTTCTGATTGCGCGAGAGCCTGTGCCGCCTTTGCCAGCCTTGCACTGTGTTAGCGTACGGTCTCTTTTCGTCGCGACCACATTACACCAATAAACCTCATCACATTTGGTGTAGGTGCGGGGTAGGTGCAGTGGTTTGTTACCAGCATTATTGTTGACCCAGACGCAGTTGTGATAAAGGCAAATGAGAGAACGACGCCCTTGCGTTCAGTAAACACTGGAGATGGCGTAAACGCTACCGTGGCGTCAGGTTCAGCAGTACACGAAAGGGTAATAGGGACTGAAGCTTCCGGAGGCAAGGTGGTGTCGGTATCAACGATGAGTTTGCAGGGAAGAGGACGGTCGGGCGATGAAAAAAACGCCAGGTCGGCGCTAAAACCGCAGCACAGTCACAGCGAAAGCTGGAAGAGCGGCATTTCTAGAGCCCGTTCTAAACTCTCTTGGGGCTATAATACAAGTACACTAGAAAGGTACCCACTACGCCATAAATCACAATTTTTGTGAAGTTGGGAAGCACCTACTAAGCGATTATTCGTCATTCTGCGGAGAAGCGAGGCACCAGCTACACGTCTGTAAGGCATTATGTGCACTTTGATGACGCGACGACTGATGACGATGAAGAATTATGGCTCAGCCCTTTGTAATGGGTTGAAAGCTTTAAACGGCCCACCAGTTATGTAATTTGCATTGGCTGATGCCCGGTCGCTATTTCCCTCTCCCGTCATGCTGTATAACATACGTTGATGTGGGCGAGAGACGGGGGGGGGGGGGGGGGCGAAGAACTTTACTGAGACCCCGAGGAAACGAATCATGCGCTTATGGGCTTCCTTGGCAACCAATACAATTGCACTTGCGAGGAACCCACTACGCTATAAATCATTGTAATTTTACTGATACTCCGAGGAAATGAATCATACGCTTATGGGCTTCCTTGGCAACAAATACAAGTGCACTTTCGAGGAACCCACTACGTTCTAAATCACTGTAATTTTACTGAGACCCCGAGGAAATGGATCATGCGCTTATGGGCTTCCTTCGCAACCAATACAAGTGCACTTGCGAGGAACCCACTACGCTATAAATCATTGTAATTTTACTGATACTCCGAGGAAATGAATCATACGCTTATGGGCTTCCTTGGCAACAAATACAAGTGCACTTGCGAGGAACCCACTACGTTCTAAATCACTGTAATTTTACTGAGACCCCGAGGAAATGGATCACGCGCTGATGGGCTTCCTTGGCAACCAATACAAGTGCACTTGCGAGGAACCCACTACGTTCTAAATCACTGTAATTTTACTGAGACCCCGAGGAAATGAATCATGCGCTTATGGGCTTCCTTGGCAACAAATACAAGTGCACTTGCGAGGAACCCACTACGTTCTAAATCACTGTAATTTTACTGAGACCCCGAGGAAATGAATCATGCGCTTATGGGCTTCCTTCGCAACCAATACAAGTGCACTTGGGAGGAACCCACTACGTTCTAAATCACTGTAATTTTACTGAGACCCCGAGGAAATGAATCATGCGCTTATGGGCTTCCTTCGCAACCAATACAAGTGCACTTGCGAGGAACCCACTACGCTATAAATCATTGTAATTTTACTGATACTCCGAGGAAATGAATCATGCGCTTATGGGCTTCCTTGGCAACAAATACAAGTGCACTTGCGAGGAACCCACTGCGTTCTAAATCACTGTAATTTTATTGAGACCCCGAGGAAATGGATCACGCGCTGATGGGCTTCCTTGGCAACCAATACAAGTGCACTTGCGAGGAACCCACTATGCTATAAATCATTGTAATTTTTGAGAAGTAGGGCAGCAGGCACTGTGCCATTTTTCATCATTCTACGGAGAGCCGTGGTACCTGCTAAACGCATGTAAGGCATTATGCGCACTTTGTTGATGCTGTGCCTGATGACGATGAAGAATTATGGCAGAGCCCTTTGTAATGAGTTGGAAGCAGTCAACAACCTACTCGCCGCGCAATTCGCATTGTGTGACGTCTGGTTACAGAATTCGCGTTGTGCGACGCTTGGCGCTTATTTTACTCTTCTACCGCGCTATATTGTATATGCTAATGTGGTTCCTTCTCGACATGAAGCCTCTATAGGACCTTTTTGCAAAGCAGTTTCAAGCACCGGCATGGCTCAGAGGTTGAATACTGGGCTCGCGCGAAGAGGGCCCAGGTTCTAACCTCGTTTCATCCTGGTATTTTTTCTTATTTCGTTTTTTTTTATTTCGAGCGATACTGGTTACGGACACCGGCGGCGGCGGCGGCGGCGGCGGAAAACTACGGCGCCAAAAACAGCCGGCGAAATGATCTCAATACAGCTTTCGCTGTAAAATCACATGTTGGCACAAGGGACACTTCCGCACGTGAACAGTCGATGATAGCTTCATGACGTGAAAGGAAATCCCAACCCAGCATGAGGTCACGAGAGCAAGATGGCAGGACAAAAAATTCGACTATGTACATAATGTCTCGGATGACGACGCGCGCCGTACACACAGTTGAGGGATGGATGCGTTGCGCGCTAGCCGTGGACAGCACCATGCCAGAGAGAGATGTTGTCACTTCCTTGAGTTTCCGACAAAAGTTCGCGTTCATCACAGAAACGGCGGCCCCGGTATCTACAAGCGCTAGTGCGGCGACTCCCCCAACAACGACATCAATAAGATTTTGCGGCGAAAATGGAGGCCTTGAGAACTGCGCAAAAGTGGCAGTTCTTGCCTCCGGAACTGCACTGATTAGTTTCCCTCATTAGAAGGTGGGCGACGACGCATAGGCGATGGCGACCGGCGACGAGGAGAAGGGAAACGAGCACTTTCTGAGCGGCGGTCCGAGTTGGAGTGCCTCTGTTCAGATGCAGATGTGGTGGCATGTTGCGGCGCGTAGGTAGGAGTTCCGAAGGAGGTGTACGCAGGTGTGGGACGGCGGCGGCAGACGCGCGCAATATGGCCAGCGACGCCACACGCGAAACAGATGGTGAGGTTGTCATGAGTGCGCCACGCGTTTGATTGACGGAAGAAGTGTGGTGGGGGCCTATAAACTGGAGACGAGGCGAGATGGGGTAATGCCGATAGGGAGCTCGGAAGCGGTGGGGGCCGCGCGACCACAGCTGCGTAGCTGAGAGGTGGAGATGGAGCAGGCGGTGTGTAGCCGGCACTCGAGAGGGGGGACGGCATGGAAGTGCATGGGTAAGACCCCAGAACTGCAGGGAGGGCCCCACAAATTTCGGTGCGTATGGCCTGCTGCAGTGTCGGAGGCAGGCTTGAGGTGGGCGCGTCGCTATGAGGCAGCAGGGAGAGCTGTCGGGCCACTTCCTCTCTGATAAAGTCCTTGATCTGGTTAGTAAGGGTGCCCTGGCAAACGTTGCCGTTTGCGACTGTGAAGGCCGAGATCGAATCTGGTGGTGGGAGACTTTGCCGGGCAATGGAACGGTGACGGCGCAATTCGTCAAAGCTCTGGCACACGCTTACGAGCACTGCGACAGTGGTCGGGCTTTTCGCCAGCAACATCTGGAATGCGCCATCTTGGATAGCCTTGAGGATGTGTCTGATCTTCTCATCTTCCGGCATAGATGGGTTAACCCGCCTGCACAGGTCTAGCACATCCTCAATGTAACTAGGAAATGTCTCGCCAGGCTGCTGTGCTCGGTGGCGGAGACGCTGCTCAGCGCGAAGCTTGCGGACCTCTGGTCGGTCGAATGCTTCAGTTACGAGGGTCTTGAAGGCTGAACACTTGGCGATGGCGGATTCGCGGTTGGTAAACCAAAGTTTAGCGACGTTAGCCAAGTAAAAGATAACGTAGCCGAGCTTAGAGTCGTCGTCCCACTTGTTGCTAGCGCTTACGCGTTCGTATAAGCAGAGCCAGACTTCGACTTCGTGCTCACCACTTCCGCTGAAGGTGGGCGGGTCTCGGTGACGGGTAGAGCCGGGGCAGGGGGTCGGAACAGCCGGTGGTGCTGGCTGGGCAGTGACAGTGTCAGTCATGTTGTCCGGTGGTCGCTCGGCCAACTTGCGAGAGCGGAGCTCCAGGTCCGGTTGGGGATCTCAGCAACCTCCACCAAATGTGATGAGGTTTATTGGTGTAATGAGGTCGCGAGGAAAGGGGACCGTACGCTAACACAGTGCAAGGCTCGCAAAGGCGGCACAGGCTCTCGCGCAATCAGAATGCGGGTCGTTTTTCGTTCTCTTTCACAGGCGCATACTCGTTCGTGCATCTGCTCCACTACAACATTATCAACTGACATAACTATTAACTGCCTTGTTAATTAAGGCCTAGCTAATAAATAGCACCAATCTTGAGACCGAACTGACACGGTCATTACTCCGAAGCAGACCGAGCATACTCAGTAGACGTGCCACGTAATAAACTGGAAGAAGCTAGGTGACCACAAGCTCCTGCAATGGCCCCAGCCTTGCACAAGTAGTGCAAGCTGACCACATTATTTTATATACAAAGAAGCTTCTGAGTAGCGTACACCGCATGAAACACTTAAAAGGCACACCGGCACCATGAAAGTCACCAGTTGAACTGGGGCGTTTTCAGAATCAACGAGTTTGTGCCCAAGTTCGCAGGTGAATCGATTTGATTGACAGACGCCCACGGCGAAGATTGGATCCGCCCACCGCGTTTGCTCTTGCTGAGGAGCAGTGCTCACGGCGCAACGCCAGCGAGCGGCACGATTTATGTATGAGCTTAATCGCACAGATAGTGCGCACACGCAGGAAGAATTAAAGGTTGTATCATCACGTTGCTACGGTATCTCGCATTCAATTTCACCGCGCTCACGGCGTACCACTCACAGCCACGAAGCAAGCGCCCCTAGTGGGATTTGCGGCGAGAAATATAATTTTTTACTTGTTTGTGGAGACATTGTTTCTACCGATTCGTTATTACACAAAATCTTCAGACGTGTAATGTAAGTGTAGCAGTAACCTGTCCATTTAATTATCTCTAATATTCCAGAGAAGCGAAACGAGCTGCACCAGTGTGCTGCGAGCGCTCCCTTGTTGCCTTCGAGAGTGGAAATTTCCATGCTGCAGGTGGAACGAAAGAACTTTCTGAAAGAGGACAAAGCCCACCAAGACGCCCGTGGGAGGCGCGACGATCAGTTGGCAAAAAGATAGCGCGACAATCACGCTGACGTCACTGTACTGTCAAAATGTTGACTGAGTGGCGGCGCTGCCGCGTTTGTCTGCGGCGTTCCTTTTAAAATCGCCGCGAAAGACGCACATGCGTTCGTGACGCCATGCTCGTTCTTGTAGCCGTTTTTATCAGCGCTGCTATCGCGTGTTCCGCACTGTCTTCCTGTCATGACCGCCGTAATGCGAGCTCGGAGCAAACTCGTGTGCCCGAGAAGCTCAGGCCATCCTGCATAGCACCCGTGGCCGTGCTCCCGCAGCTCACAGGACGTTGCTGCGAAGGCTGGGGTACGTCCTTGCCATTTGCACTGCTATCCGTCTCGGGTCGCACGTCATGCCGCCGCTACCGCTCGCCCACGCTTCCTCTCGTTCCAAGCGTGCTCTGCCCTCTCCCGGCCACGTCGTCTCTCGTGGTTGATTGTCGCTAGGGGTCTTGGAGTGCAGCAGGTCTTCGCTTCGGCTCCGTACCGCGACAGCGAAAATTACCAATCGCTGGTATCTCAAGTGCTGTCAACAACACGAACGCCTTCATAGAGGTGAGCGCTCTCTACTAACCCTTCTTGAGGTTTCGGCGAGCCCCAGGAGGGCCACCAGGCCCAAAAACCAGGCCCCGTCGCGCCACCGCTGTGCTAGGCCTTGCGACGCGTCGCGCCGTAGCCTCCCCACCTCAGGCCAACATGGAGGTTGTTCACGTGCAAGGCACGAATATGGACCCAAGCCATTATGACCCTCGGCACTGGACCCAAGTCCTCAGAGCCCAGGCAAATTTCCGGGAAACACGAAACGCGACCCATGGTACGAACGCCGATCCTTCTGTGCGAAAGACGCCGAGTCAGTCGCGGGAGACTCCGCAGACTGCCACAACTCCCGGGCTACACAGCTCTTCGACGCAGCTGCGCGTTCTCCATGCAACTGCCCAAAATATCAAGCAACCACCGCCCCTTCCACCTGACGGATGTAAAGTGGTATTCCGCTCCCAGGGAGGCGTTGACCTTACGACGCTCCAGCCACGCTACCTCCTCACCGCTCTCATGCAGGCCGCTGCGCTGACCGACCCATCTACGCTGACTCTTCGGATTCATCCCGTCAATAACACTTGCACAGTCTCTGCGGTGAATCAAGAGGACGCGCTAAAGCTTGTGCAGTTACAGCACATCACCTACAACACAGCATGAGTATGCCATCACGGCATACATCGCACCCCCCGATGGCTCAGTGAGGGGTGTCATTACGAACGCCTACTGGAAAGAATCACCACAAGAACTACTCGCGGACTTGATTTCGCGCAACCTCCACGAAACTATGCTAGACGCTCGCCGAATGGGACTCACGCGATCGATTCTCATTACATTTGGACAAGCCACCGTCCCCCGAAAAATTGTTTATGGTGGAGGACTGCATCTGTGCACGCCCTATACACCACAGGTCGAGACGTGCAGTAAATGCCGGACCATAGGCCACCACACGGATGTATGTATACAACCTAGGACGCACAAGTGCCCCAGATGTGGCCAATTACACCCGAAGCAGGCAAATCCAACATGTATTCCAGTCTGCATCATGTGCGAAGGCCCGCGTATGTCGGGGACACGGGAATGCAAGCACCGGCACCTACCTAAAGTAACCATGCCCACGTCACCACGTGAACCGCGATCCCAGGAACGGGTAGACAACTCAATAGACAACGGGTAGACAACGGGAGCACTAAATGCTCTGAGCCACCTGCCGGCCAACGAAAAGGGCAGTCCAAAAGTTCCGACCAACCTACATGGACCGACAAGCTGAAGACGCCCAATGGGACCAGACCACCAGCGACCAACTCCTGCCCCGGACCCCCGTGACCAGGAGCTCCGGGCTCTGCGTGTGGACGTAAGTCGTGTCACGAGCCTTGTAGGACAAAATCCTACTCCCCCCTCACCTCCTTCGCAGCAGTTGTCCCCAGAACAAATCACCCCACCCACTGCGCAGTCACCCAACAGCCCCGCCACACACAGCTCATCCCCCCATAAAAAGAAACGCAGTTCGGTCGCAGTCGACGATTATCAGGCTGATCTAAGAAACTTGGAAGACAAATTTGACGAAAAATTGTAGCTTTGGAGGCGCGCCTCGAAGCTAAATTTTCAACAATAGTCGAGTAGCTGTCTGCTCGTTTTAAGCAACAGATGGATGCACTATTACCACGCCTAACGCAAACTTTAGAAAGTAGGTTTACGCAATTTGAGACCCGCTTTCAGAGGCTCGAAACAACTACCAGCTCATCACATGAGGGGTCGTCTACCTCCATCTCACACACATCTTCTCCTTCTATCTCACTTCCACTACAGCCACAACAACCAATCCTCGCTCCACCCACGCTCCAATATGGCGGGTCGCGCTAGTTCTACCCATCTATCACTAATCCAGTGGAACTGCCGCGGCTTTCGGAGCAAGCAAGTGCCGCTGCAGCTCCTAATACCTACCCTCCCTGCCGTACCTAAACTTCTTTTGTTACAGGACACGCTACGCCAAGCCAAACTTACCAGTTACCATGCAGTACACTCAGACTCCACCGACACTCCCCGAGTATCCACACTCATTCATCGCACCCTTACCTACCAACAACACCAAATCACCTCCTCCGCTCCGTGCGTACTCATAGAAATCATACCCACGAAACTTAACACACCTCCGATTTTTATAGCCAATATCTTCCACACCCCATGCCAGGCCATGGCCATTCTCGATGCGCTACTGCAAAGAATTCACCGCATTGCGGGCCGAAACCCTCTACTCATAGGCGGCGATTTTAATTCTCAGCATACAGACTGGGGTTATCGGTACACCACAGCACGGGGTCGCAGGCTTTGGACTACCGTCCAAGACATGCGCCCCACTACACATACCAACTTTCACACACCAACCCGAATTGGCAATAGCGTAACCATGGACATTAGCCCAGACCTCACACTCAGCCGTTCTCTCAAAGATATCTCATGGTCTCGTACCCAACACACACTTGTAAGCGACCATTATATTATCGCCATACAAATACCTCTCACACCACACAGACCCCGACTCCTCACCCACAATCTTATTCACTGGGACGCTATACGATCCGCTCGTCGGGAACTCCCCGATACCCCGATACAAGACATTGATGATTGGGTCTCATCTATCCTCAATGACATAACCGCTGATACACAACACATTACCACATCACCCGACACCCCCACATTGGACACTCGCTGAGCCCACCTCTGGGAGGCGCACCATAGCATACTGGAGAGATGGAAACGACAGCAACATAACAGAACGTTAAAACGCCGACTGGCCACGCTACAGACACAAATAACTGCGCCCGCCGAGGAGTTGTGCCGTTCCAAATGGGGTCAGGTGTGCAGCAGTATAGCTGGCAACCTCTCTACCAAGTACGCATGGCACCTCCTACGGCACCTTATCAACCCCACAATACCACGCACAACATCACAACATCACATTGCACGCCTACTCCACAACACCACGCTTTGCCTCGACTTCCTTTTGGACCAGGACCAACTCCGCACAACACACACAGCACCCGGCACCTCCTCTCCTCTCCCGCCCTACACGGGAGCCCCGAATGAACACCTGGACAACGATATATTGGAGCAAGAGGTCCGTATGGCCCTCCAGAACATCCGCAAAAGCTCTGCACCGGGACAAGACAGGATAACTAACTCTATGCTCCGTAATCTGGATGACAAATTGATTGCGCTGAGTACAGATTACTTCAATAAATGCTGGAAGGAAGGCACGTCGCCACAATCCTGGCGCCATGCCAAGATTGCATTCATTCCTAAGCCTAACAAACCCCTTACCATATCAAACCTCCGCCCCATTTCACTCACATCGTGTCTCGGGAAGCTTCTCGAGCATGTTGCTTTGAACAGACTGACTCAACACATGCACGACCACAACCTATACCCGCACAGCATGGTGGGCTTCCGCCCAAGATGCCATGCTTCAACTGATGCACAACATTCTTGATCCTCTCATGCCCGCTCATACTAAAGCCGTCTTGGGCTTGGACTTAACCAAGGCCTTTGATCGAGTAGAACACCGAGCAACCATGGCGGTTTTCTCCCCTCAATGTGGGCGTTCGTATGTACGCCTGCATACAAACCTTCCTATCGGGACGTACGGCTGAGGTTCATATGGGCCCCCATGCGTCCCCTCCATGCACCCTCAGTATAGTACGTACTCCACAAGGTTCGGTCCTTTTCCATTTTCTCTTCAACGCAACACTCATTCCCTTAGCCCGCGCTCTTCACAACATCCCTCACCTTCGCCACACCTTCTATGCAGACGACATCACACTGTGGACCACCCATGGTAGTGATGGCGACATAGAGGAAACCATACAAACCGCCGCAAACATCACACAACAACACGCACAAAGCATTGGTATCTCCTGTTCCCCAGAAAAATCTGAGCTGTTTCTTATACGCCCTTCACCACGCACTCTTCCCACTGCCCCGATCACTGTAGCTCTGGCCGGTCGCCCTATCCCAGAGGTCAACACAATCCGGAACTTCGGCCTTCACATCCAAAACAACAGCCGTAACAATTTCACTATCCGGATACTCAAGCGGGTGACGGAAGCGCTATCGCACCTCGTCCGCAGAGTTTCTGGCAAACACTATGGCACGAAGGAACACCATTTGTGTCGTCTCATTCATGCCTTCATACTGAGCCGCTTCCTTTATACAATCCCGTATCTCCGACTTCGACAAGAAGAAATAGCCACTCTAGATGCCATGCTTCGTAAAGCCTACAAGGTGGCCCTACACCACCCCCTAACACACAGACCACTAAACTTCTTCAGCTTGGGCTCCATAACACCACACACGAACTCATTGAGGCCCACAAACGAGCGCAATACACTCGTCTAGCTCAGTCTTTCAACGGACGCTGCATACTTGACACCCTCAATATTCACATACCAGCAGCCGACCCCACACTTCTACCAATCCCCCGACCCACACACACACAGTTCATAGTAAAACCTCTCCCAAGAAACACCCACGTTACCAACCATTCGGCCCGCCGCAAGGCACGTGCAAAAGCTCTCTACAAATACTACGGTTCTGAAGATGACGCCGTATGTGTGGATGCAGCTTGCACGGGCGACGACGCGGAAGTTGCTGTCGTTGATCACACACTCCGACCCATCGCAACTCTCCACCTTCCTTCTGCGTCCACACCGGAATCCTGGGAAGAAGCGGCGATCGCGCTTGCCCTCACACAGACTGACGCCCGGTACGTTATTTCCGACTAGAAAACCGCGATCCTAAATTTCGCGCGAGGACGAGTCCACGAGACCGCTTTCCGAATTTTCAGCTCGCCCACCAAAATCCCGGCCCGACATGTGGAGCTGATCTGGGTGCTTGTGCGCTCTGGGAATCCCGGCAACGAAGCCGCCAATGACCCCGCCCGAGCTCTCATCAACCGGGCGGCGGTGGAATCGGAGTCGGGCTCTTCCAGGGAGCGCATGCATTCGTTCAGCGAGGTTACCCAGTCATATCGCGCCGCACGCCATATATACCCCCACCCCACCGATCCCTGAAAAATTTTCACCAAATATTATGGCGCCGCCTTCAGACCCGCACCCTTCCCTCCCCCTATTTCTTTTCCCGTATTTACCCGGGAGCGTACGCCCCGTCGTGTGCTCAATGCACTCACCCCCACGCTACCCTTACCCACATTCTCATAGAATTCCCAGCGGACCCTCCCCCGCGGTGCCCGGAGCCACTGACCACATGGAGGAATGGGAGACTCTGCTGCGCTCGACGGACCCGGCGGAGCAGAAGATCGCCACTGACCGGGCCGCTCACGTCATGGATCTGCATGAACTCATGAACGCATAGCGCAATGGGGTCTTGCGGGGACCCTGGGACGTACGTGCCCAAATCGCTTGGTCAAATAAAGTTTTACCTCCTCCTCCTCGTCTCTCGTGCCACCTTTTCCTTCTTCTTCCTCAGGTTATTTTCTTAATTCAGTCTTCAATATCTCTTCTTTTTTTTTCTTTCTCCTATATTTCTTCATTTGGAACGCGTTCTTTTATCTTATTTCTTCGTCCTCTTCTTCTGTATGTTTTCTTCGCATGCCAATATACTCATGACAATGCACCCTCCTTTCAAAAGTTTTTCATCCTGAAAAACTGCTCATGACGTCCCTTGGTGATTTCTTGGCCTTTTTATCGTCAATGTGCATCATAAGCACGTTATACGCGTCCTACCGATGCACTTCACTTCACTCCACGCACACACTCACAACACATCCTTGTCACTATTCCCATCACGTACGTCGTTGAACACTTCAAAGTTCACATAAATCATATAATGCAATCATAAATAATATAGCGCTCGTACTGTCTCCCTTCTTTACTCTATCTTCGTTTTTTGCGCTGTTTACCTCGACCAACTATGAATCGTTACCAACTTGCCCAGCTTTCAATTCTACATATAATGCCATTGCACCTCTTAGTCACCACTAAAATCATAATCACCTATTACGGTGTATTCAAGTCCATCAAAGAAATCATCTCACGCTTCAGTATACATATATATACATATATATATATATATATATATATATATATATATATATATATATATATATATATATATATATATATATGTTCGAATCGTTGTATTGCTTTCTAGAAATACTTGTCTCTTCTTTGCTCGCTTTTCCCATATTTTTTATTTTTATTTTTTATTTTTTGGTGAATCGTACACACGTTCTTCTACGGGTTTTTTCTGCATATATTTGTTCTTCTTCTTCGCTTTTCCCACGTTTGTGGCTGAATCGCATATACTTTTCCTGCCAGTATTTTCTGTAATATTTATTTGCACATCCTCACCTTCGTGACTGATTACACATATGATTCTTCATGCAAGAGTGATTATACTAGTCTTATTAGCATCGCTATGTTCTTTTTCTGTGTATCCAATTTTTGTGTTCATTGTACCAAGTTATCCCCCCCCCTATGTAATGCCCAACGGGCCTTTAGGGTAAATAAAATGAAAAAAAAAGGAAATAAGCACGTTATACGCGTCCTACCGATGCACTTCACTTCACTCTACGCACACACTCACAACACATCATTGTCACTATTCACATCACGTGCTTCGTTGGACACTTCTAAGTTCACATAAATCATATAATGCCATTGCACCTCTTAGTCACTACTACAATCACAACAATACAACAACAACAACAGCGATAGGCCTTTCACCCATTGTCGTTATGAGGTCCTGCTCAAAAAATCAGTACCCACGTTCTCTATTCCTTTCACGTTCTGGATATGAAAGCTATATTCTTGTAACGCAAGACTCCATCGCATTCCTCGCGCGTTAGTTAGCTTGGCTTTGCTTAAATACTCGAGTGGCTGATGATCGGCCTACACTCTGAAATGCCTCCCATTAAGGTAAATGTGAAATCGTTTCACAGCCCAAACCAGAGCTGGGCATTCCTTTTCAACTGTCTAGTAATGCTTTTCTCGCTCAATCAAGCGCTTGCTTGCGTAGAACACTGGATGCAGCGTATTGTCCTTTTCCTGCAGCAGCACGGGCCCCAGTGCTTTCTCTGACGCATCAGTGCGCAAAAGAAACTCTTGTTCCAGGTTGGGTGCTAGCAGAATAGGAGGTTCAGCCATGCGCTGCTTGAGTGCAGACGCTTGCGCTTTCGTCCATTTAACCGTATTGCTTGCGCCTTTCGTCAGATCCACTGGAGGGTCAGCTAACTCAGCGTAATGTGGAATGAAGTCTGTGTAAAATCCTGTCAACCCAAAGAAGGACTCTACCTCTTTCTTGGTATTCGGTGGCTTTGCTGCTTGGATTTCATCGAGGATGCCTTCTTTTGTGGCTATGTGACCCAGGCACAACTTGTGCCCAAGGAAAGTCACTGCTTGAAACCCAAATTCACATTTGTTTGGCTTAATTGTCAGTCTGGCCTCCTGTAATCTTCGAAAGAGCTATTCCAGTGTTTCCAGGTGCCCCCTCCACGTGTTTGTAGCTGCAAGGATGTCGTCAAGATAATGTTCCACGTTATTAAGACCATGCAGAAACCTCCTCATCAGTTTTGTGAACACGGCCGCCGCGGTCCTGAGTCCAAACGGCATATACTTGAATTGAAATAGTCTTCGTGTGCATGAAAACCCCGTCTTTTTGTATAGATGCATTCTCCAAAGGTATCTATGGCCAATACCCCTTTACCCAATCGAACTTCGAAAAAAATTCGGCAGATCCCACGTACCGTGGGAGTCGATGTTATGCGAAGCATGCGGCGGGTAGGAGACTGTGGCGTAACTTTTTTTACTGAGCGACACGTTACAAAATGACGCTAAAGATTTGTATAAATTTTGCACGCACACATATATATGTTGAAGAGCCGCATATGTGTAATATAACCAATTGTTTGCGGTTGGGTAACGCTGCCAATGGCAACGTGGGTATTACCAACACCAGAAGCGGTAAGCTGATATGTAGTGCTGATACGTGTCCCGAGAACGCACGCACGTTTCATGAACCCGCGTGCATGTGTGCAAGAAGTTCTTGACAGTTCTTGAACAAGGGCATCATCAACGTGATCAGTGAGCACCAGCAGCTTGTCATGACTTGTTATAGGATCCGGTCGTGATTGTGGTGATGAGGGGTCCATGTGTAGTGAAGTATGTGGTATAGTAGAGCTTTTAGAAGTGGATGCCTCGGTCATTTCATCGACAGAGCCGGCGACATGTCGGAACCTGAAGCCACCCTTCGCGTTGGTGAGGTATAGGCCGTCGAGGCTGGTAGGCCAATGCTACGTAGACCAACATCAGTGGATGGTGTTTGTCGTATTCGTAGACTACCTGGGCGTATGTGGCATACGTAGCCTAGTCTACAAAGCGGCTGTCAATCAATGTGGCATCATCCTCGGTCAGCATGAGGCCATCGCCCAGCCTCGTAAGAAATGAAGAGGACGCTGCATCGTTCTGGTGGACGAAGTGCACTTTACGATGCGGTGATGTGGATATCATATGTAACTTTCGTTAATGTATTCCTCCGGGGTCGAGCAATGCTCCAATATAGCTTGCTGAATCATAGGAATACAAACGTAATGTTTATTAGACTCATATAAAAGCGGAGCCAACACTGGAACCACAGACGTTAATCTGATATGACGCCTGTATCGTAGAGTACACATCGTAGGAGTATCATGTAGTGTTCATTGCTTTCTTGCAAGATCACATAGCCAGCACCACAACCACAACCACAATTGACGTTGCACCGATATTACGCCTGCGTAGGCTGTTTTTCCTAACCAATGTATAGACCTAGCGTGGCTCAGTGGTAGAATACCTGATTGCCACGCAGAATGCTTGGGTTCAATTCCTGCTGGGATCGTAATTTTCATTTTTTCCATTCGTTGAGTCAACGCTGCCGATGTTGGTTTTCCTTAACGCTCTAGCATTTAAGTTGCCAATGCCTGTTCTCGCCGTTCCTGGGTGGATATATACTGTCAATCACCTGTGGCGCATACCCGTACACCGCGGCCCGTGGTAAACGGGTATGTGCCACACGTGTCTAGTGGAAAGGGTTTGATGACGTACGCCACAGGATTTTAACGTTATTCATGTCATGACCCGGCAATCATGTTCGTCAAATCCTCTTACCCTCCCATGTAAATTTTTGCCTACACCAAGTTAAGGAGGCGATCATGAGAGCATCCAGACGTAGGCGGCTAGATAGATAGATAGATAGATAGATAGATAGATAGATAGATAGATAGATAGATAGATACGTAGATAGAAACGCTCAAAGTGCCAGAGGTTCGCTAAGAAATGCTTCGCATTTAAAAACCTCTTTCCGCCGTTCTTTGCAAAGACCACATCCACTCTCGGTATTGCTTCCCAGTCCGCCAAGAGTATGTTGTTTAACCGTCTAAAGTCCACACAAATACTGTTGGAACCGTCGGGGTTCTTTACCACAACCAAAGGTGCCTTGTAAGGTGATGTCCACCTCTCTATGATACCTAGGCGGAGCATCTCATCTACCTCCTTTCCAATGGACTCTTGTACCACCAACGGCAAAGGGTACTGCTTGACGTAAACTGGCGTCATAGTGGTACAGTCTAGCTTGCATTCAATGACATTAGTTCTCCCTGGAAGGTCAGAGAATAATTCACCACATTTTTTCAATAGTGTTTCACTGCTTCTCTCGTCTCCAGCGCTGGATTGATCACAAACTTCTCCATCCCCATGCTCTTCTTGTAGTTGCAAGTTTGCACTTCAATGTCGTCTTTCTCTGCTGTCACAATCATACACGCCTTCTAAACCTTTTGGCTCATTTCTCTTCTAATATTTTTTAACATGTTTGTATGAAACACTTTCTTGGCATTATTCACCAGCAGTTCGTAGTCTACTTCTTTCTTTTACAGCGAAAGCTGTTATGAGGCGCTGCCGCCGCCGCCACCGCCGCCGGTGTCCGTAACCACTATCGCTCGAAATAAGAAAAAAAAACGAAATAAGAAAAAAAATTCCAGGATGGAACGAGGTTCGAACCTAGGTCTTCTGCGTGGGAGCCCAGTATTCAACCTCTGAGCCATGCCGGTACTTGAAACTGCTTTGCAAGAAGGTCCTATACAGGCTTCATGTCGGGAAGGAACCACAATAACATATGCAATATAGCGTGGTCGAAGAGTACAATAAGCACCAAGCGTCGCACAACGCGAATTCGGTAACCGAGCGTCACACAATGCGAATTGCGCAACGAGAAGGTTGTTGAATGCTTTCAACCCATTACACAGGGCTCCACCATAATTGTTCATCGTGATCAGGCACAGCAACAACAAAGTGCGCATAATGCCTTACATACGTTCAGCAGCTACCACGGTTCTCCGTAGAATGACGAAAAATGGCGTAATGCCTGCTTTCCTACTTCTCGACCATTACAATGATTTATAGCGTAGTGGGTTCCTCACAAGTGCACTTGTATTGGTTTCCCAGGAAGCCCATAAGCGCATGATCCATTCTCTCGGGGTCTCAGTAAAGTTCTTCGCCCCCCCCTCTCTCTCTCCCACGTCAACGTATGTTATCCTGCAAGGCGGGAGAGGGAAATAGCGACCGGGCGTCACCCAATGCACATTACGTATCTGGTGGGCCATTTTAAGCTTCCAACTCATTACAAAAGGCTGCGGCATAATTCTTCATCGTCATCAGTCGTCGCTTCAATGAAGTGCACATAATGCCTTACAGACGTGTAGCTGGTGCCTCGCTTCCCCGCACAATGACGAATAATGGCTCAGTAGGTGCTTCCCATTTTCACAGGTATTGCTATTTATGACATAGTGGGTACCTTGCTAGTGTACTTTTATTAGTAGCCCCAAGAGAGCTTACAACGGGCTCTAGCAACGCAGCTCTTCCAGCTTTCGCCGTGACTGTGCTGCGGTTTCAGCGCAGGCCTGGCGTTTTTTCTGTGTAACCTGGAATGGACCCTCCCACTGCATCAGCAGTTTATTTGCATCACTGGGTAATAATACCAGAGCCTTGTCTCCAGGTTTCAGATTCCTTGACACAGCCTTCTTGTTGTAATATCCCTTATATCATTCCTTTGCTTCACACAGTCTTTGATGCGCTAACTTGCATGTTTCTTCAAGCTTCTTTCGCAGTTCTAACACGTACGTATAAGTCGTCTAAACGTCGTTGTCAAGGTCTTCGTCTGCCCATACCTCTTTCAGCACCGTTAAGGGTCTTCTGACCGTGTGGCCATACAACATCTCAAAAGGTAAGAAGTTAAGGCTTGCTTGCGGCACTTCCGGGTATGCAAACAATAGTGCTGGCAAGTAACGATCCCAATTAGTAGGTCTTTCTTGGCACATTTTCTTAACCATGTTCTTTAAAGTGCCATTAAATCTTTCCACCAGTCCATTGGACATGGGGTGATACGGCGTAGTGAGCATCTGCTGAATTGATAGCAGCCTAATAAACTCTCTCATAAGTTGAGATGCGAAATTCGAACCTCTGTCGCTTAGTATTTCTTTTGGGCGACCGTACCTAGAGAATATCTCTAGTAAACCTCAGTGACATGGATTGCAACTATACTTCTCATTGCGATGGATTCTGGATATCTTGTCGCCATGTCAACCATCGTGAGAACATATCGGTTCCCTTCAATAAAACTTGCTGCTGGGCGAGTTGGTTCATACTTGCAAGGAAAGAATACTGATGCGCACACACATTCCCTTTAGTAGAAGCCGGCGTAATTGGACCTATGATATCCATTGCTACTCTTTGGAATGGTACGTCAATGACTGGCATGTTTCCTGCCTTGTCGTCCTTTAAGAAACGTCCTCTGGCAGACGTCACAAGACTTCACGTATCTCTTCACTTCGTTCTGTAGACCCAGCCAAAAAAAATCCCCACTGATCTTCGCAACCGTCCTTCTTATGCCCTGATGACCTGCCATAATTCTGTCGTGTGCCAAAGTACCGCTTGTCGTAGATCTTTTGGTACGAACAACTGCAAAGCTTCCCTTTCCGACGCAAACCGGCATCTCCTATACAAAAGTCCATTTAGTCGCTGATATTCGTGAACAGTCCTACTTTTTCTTTTCGGGTTTGTGTTTCCTTGTTTGTCAAAGCATGCTTGAATGGACGCATCTTTCCTTTGCATTTCAGCAAACTATTGCTGCATGACCTTTAGTACCTCGACTGCAGGCACTTTCAGCGCAGCTAACGGCCGGTGTGTATTTCTTTGACAAGATCTTGTCGTCACAGCCAACGATACTGCTTCGACAGGTTCTCCGCCTCCAATTTCATTGCTTCATTGTCGCCC
Source organism: Rhipicephalus sanguineus (assembly GCF_013339695.2). Lineage (NCBI taxonomy): Eukaryota > Metazoa > Arthropoda > Arachnida > Ixodida > Ixodidae > Rhipicephalus > Rhipicephalus sanguineus. The sequence continues at coordinate 250,398 of NW_023614146.1, read as the reverse complement.
TTATATTCGCCACGTACTTCCGACTCCATCTGAGGCAGTGTTGTTGCTCTTGCGCCTGTACTCTTCTACGTTGGATTAGGCTCATCCACTTTCCTGACGCCTGGTATATTACCCAATATAAGGTCGTAGAGTGGTTCCTCGACACACTTGACTCTAATCGAACCGCTGTAAAAAGGCGTTTACACCTGTATCTTGGCTTCCGGTAAGCATCAAACAGTGCGGTCAACCAGTATAACAGACGCCGTCTCACCTCTCATGTCCTCTTCGCGCACCAAACTCCGTCTCGCCAAGGCTATATTTGTGCCGCTATCTCGAAGCACCCTCACTTGCGTTCCGTACACCTCTCCATAAACAACCGGTGGATGCGGTGCTTCATCTCTTTGTTGAGTGCTATCTCTGTTCTTGTTGTCTTTGACAGTTCCGTTATGAGGAGCTTTCTTGTCCGAATCTATCATGCGTGGTACTACTTTCTTCATCGGGACTACACAAGCAGCTTGGCCCTTGTTCCGTAGTCGGCAATCTTCAGTGCGATGCCCTATCCGTTTACAGTGTTCGCAAAACACCTGGATCTTACTGTTGTCTCCTCCGAAACGACAGTCCCGGGCACGATGACCAACCCGGTTGCACAAGAAACACCTCAGCATTTTTGGTATAGCACCAGCCATTGCTTGCTTTTGACCACCTTTCATTTTATGGGGATTTTCCTTTGTTTTACTTAAATTGTTGGAGCCTTGCGCTTCAAGAAATTGATCGGCACACTCAGCATAATCATCAAGCTGCTTCAATGCTCGTTCTTTAAGAAAAACACTCAGGTTTAGGCTACAACAAGTCAAGAATTGTTCAATCACGATTCTACCTCGGACACCTTCGTATGTCTTCTCTGTGGCGGACATTTTTATCCATCTCTCGAAATAGTTTGTGAATCTACAAACAAATTGTTTACCTGTCTATGCATTTTCGGGTTTAAATTTTCGAAATCTTTCTCGAAATCCTTCAGCTGTTAACCTGAATCGCGGAAGCAAAGCCTTTTTGACCTTGCCGTAGTCCATCGACTCGGACGCGGGCATTCTTCCAAACACACTCAAGGCTTCGCCCACTAAACATAGACTCAGTGCTGTTGCCCACTCGCGTCTCTCCCATCCTTGACCCACAGCGATTCTTTCAAAACGGTGCAGATAAGCATCTAGATCATCCCTTTTATCATCAACGGGAGCCATTAGCTTCCGCGGACAAATGCTCTTTGCTCTAGGAAGCTCCTGTACCTCAGATACAGATGACCTACTCTCATCATCTCTGACGCTCGACGCGTCTGCTAATCGCAACTTTAAGAGGAGTATCTCCTTCTCGGCTACGCGCGCATCGCGACCTTCCTTTTCCGCACGCTCAAACAACGTAATTGACTCCTCTCGGCTGAGTCCCAGCGCAGTCGCTACTCCCAACAATTTCTCGTAATCCATACTTCTGTGGCGTGAGAGACTGACTAGGTAGGATGATGAATCCTGGCAGGCTCGCCAATATTTTGTCACGGTCTCTATAGATGGAAATGCACGACACAGGAACATTGTGGAGCACGAAAAATTTTTATCACTGAAAAACACATATGAAAAACCCCAGTATCAAAAAAGGCATGCAAAAAAACTATGAAACTCTCTTTTTCAACTATGTACAAAAAACTAAGTCATAGTTACAGTTAGTCACAAGTGCGTTGCATTGACGTAGCTGCTGCTTCGGGGTCACATCGTACGGCTCGTCGCATCAGCGATGTTCGCAGCGTCGCTGGTGTACGTCCGTCAGCTGTACCGCCGATGTAGCTCAGGAACGACGTCGAAGTCAGCTCTCCGCAGCGGCTGTACTGCTCGTCCACTCTGGTGCGAGGCCTACGGGGCGTAGCCGTAGGAAGCCTGGCGTGTCCTCCCGGGGATGACGCCGTTGTGCCCGAGCTCTACTCCTGGCCGTGCTCCCGCAGCTCACAGGTCGTTGCTGCGAAGGCGGGGGTACGTCCTTGCCATTTGCACTGCTAGCTGTCTCGGGTCGCACGTCATGCCGCCGCTACCGCTCGCCCACGCTTCTTCACGTTCCAAGCGCGCTCTGTCCTCTCCCGGCCACGTCGCCTCTCGTGCCGCTTTTTGCTTCTTCTTCCTCAGGTTCTTGTCTTAATTCCGTCTTCAATATCTCTTCTTTTTCTTTCTTTCTCCTATATTTCTTCATTTGGAACTCGTTCGTTTATCTTATTTCTTCTCCCTCTTCTCTGTTTTCTTTGCATGCCAATATACTCATGACAGTAGTAGAACGCCGACATATATTATTATCAACAAAGAATGAACGTTATTGGGCATTAGGCTATTGCTCAATTGGGTTGGGTGCCGCATGTGATGCCGGCGGTAGCATCCTTCGATACCTACGTGCACAGCCTAACTTATCGGCTCCAGTTGCCTTTTTCGTGTGGCGAAACATCGGACTACTATTGGTAGCGCCGCCAGAAAGACGGATCCATGAGACTCCGACGAAATGCCTTCAATGGCGACAATTGAACACACAAAAAAGGTACATGATGATAGTGTTGCACGGACTTCTCGGCGCTAGCTGCGGACACAGCAGCCCACCATCAATCCTTCTTCGTCGTCTGCCGATCTCCGACACTTCGCAAGCTTTTGCAGCAAGGCAGTGTGTGGATAATAATAATGACTGTTGGGCTCCAATGCCCCGAAACTACGATATGATTATAAGGAACGCCGTAGCGGAGGCCACCAAAAATTTGGACCATCTGCGGTTCTTTAACGTGCACCTAAATCTCATACACGGGCCTCAAGCATTTTTGCCTCCACCGAAAATACGGCCGCCGCGGCCGCGATTCGATTCCGCGACCTTCGAGTTGTCTATGGATGGGATCTGGAAAACAGTGTATCCGAGATGTTGACAAAAACACTGCATATGCGCGGCGTGGTGACGCTATATCTCTGAGCGATGGACTAATGTTTCAATAACAAGAGCTTGATTTGCCCGAGTTGGTTCATGCTGAATATCGTGGGTACAGCACAGCATCAGTAGGAAACATCTACTGATGGTTCATCACTAGGCCCACTTATTTGCGACATCTTTTTATCTGTAATAGAAAAACGGATTTCTGCGAGCCTTGCATGTGGGCGTGTACGCCGAGTGTATCGTTATGTTGACGACTACCTTTTGCTTGTTGAAGAGAGCGGACAAATGTGTTTTAATGATAAAGTTACGGCCGTGCTCAATGTCTTCAAACAGCACTCATGGGGGCTCAACTTCACATTTGAATTGCCAAAAGACGAGGGCATACAATATTTAGACGTTCGCATTTCATTCTCTGACAATTGGCATACTTGCTGGTGCCATCAACCTAGGAGCGCTAAGAATGTTCTTCCTTTTGACAGTGGCCATTCAAAAGTAATCAAAAGATGAATTGCCGCCACACGTATTCAGGCTGCGCTTCATAAGTCATGTGAGCACAAGGCTGAGGCCAGTCTCACTACGCAGATTGATAAACTAAAAGCTGCTGGCTATCCAAACAGCGTCGTCGTACCCGTTTGCGAAAGCCTCCTAGAGAAAGTAAAGCGCCAAAACACGGGACAAAGGGAAAACAAAATGATCAAAGACCATTGCATGTCATACCCTATGTACATAAGGTGTCTCACAGCTTAACGAAAATGGCAACCTGATATGACAATAATTTGTTGTTTTCCGCCCCGTACAAGCTCTCAAAAGTGTCTGTCCTAAATTGCAAGAAGACTGGTCGACAATGCAACATTCGTCATGAGCACAGCTTCACAGAATGCCAATCAAATGTTGTCTATGAGATACCGTTAACCTGTGGAAAATTATATATAGGTCAAACAGGGCAATGTTTTAATGATCGAGCTAGGCAGCATGCATACAACGTTAAGAATGGGTATGGTAGCCATACGGCTATACATTGCAAGGAATGCAAGTGCAGTCCTATATTCCATTAGACAAGGTTTTGAAAAAAGCAAAAACGAAGCATGAAAGAGAAATTATAGAAGCGTTTTTTATCAAGAAGGCCTCGGATCAGTGCATTAGTACACCTTATCTTCACTTATCCGATAGAGAATATTCTTTTCTTAGCATAGTCAAACAGTCTCACACGTGTTATCGCGCATGCGCACGGATTCTGCACCATGTATAAAAGCGGCCGGAGCACCTTCACTAAACTCTAGTTGAAAGTCGGCGCTCTTTCCTGTGTGTCGTTTTTTTGTACAGATGTTGCGCTGTACACACGATATTCATAATGTTTCAGTCGGACTCACGGTTGGACTCACGTCTCTGTTGTCACTGGCTCTCTGGGCCAGCGGCAATTGAGACGCGAGTCCAACCGACGCTCTCGGGCTAAGATGACTGACGACGTTCGATCGGGCCAACGACGCTAAGCACAAACACAGTGCCCGCTAGGACTCTCGGTATCGCGAAGCCTAAAACGCCCATCGTCGAGACGCCGGGCGTTTTAGACTGCGGCCGATAAAACTCCCATCGGCTACACGGGAGCCTCGGCAAGGCTGGAACGGTAGTTGGTCGGGAATATGTTTAGTACCCCTGCGGCGTCTGTAATCATCTGTTGCGCCATCTCCGGCGTGCGGGACCAACTGGACTGGGCGGCGAGAGCAGTGTGTGCCATCGGACTGACCCGAACAAGTGCTGGCGTGTGTCGCGACTCGGCGCTTCAGTAAGTTATGCCCCGGTTCGCCACCACTGCGTACACCTCCCAAAGACAAATGTGGCCGTCGAGGAAAGGCGGGAGTTCCATGCCTGCGCATGCGTGGCTCGACCAGTATGTCGTCGAGGAGCATCTGCTGACTGTCGTTGAGGGGCATCTGCTGACGTTGTTACGTCAGCAGATGCCCCTCAACGACATACTGCTACGACAGATGATACGGCATTGCCAGGCAGGAAAATAATTATTAGGATTATTTAAATAAAACAAATTAAACAGCTTCGTTGGCGTTCCATCTTAACATAGTGGAAGTGCTCCTAGTATTTCTTTTGTGTTGATCTGCCGAAGCGAACCCATCATAATCCTAGGAACTTCTAGGAATAATTATTCCTCAATGTACCCGCACGAGAAATCTCTCTAACGGATTGAACAATTCTTTGTCAGATGAATGATAATAATAATAACAAAATATCTGGGGTTTTAGGTTCCGAAAACAGATATGACTATAGTGGAGGGCTCCGGAAATTTCTACCATGTGGTGATCAATAACATGCACTGGCATCGCACACTACACGGGCCTCTAGTATTTAGCCTCCATCAAAATTCGACTGCCACGGTCTGGACCGAAACCACGATCTTCGGGTCAGCAGCCGAGCACCGTAATCAGTCTTCCAACGATGCAGACGGTACGATGAGAAATGTAATCATGAACTTGATTGTACATTTTTACAGTTTGTACAGCAGAAAAAATTGTGTATTGTCCTGTTTAATAACTTCCACTCTACAATTCAACCGAAAATGCCGTCTGTTGTATTTTCTGTCTCCGATTTATGTGCACAGATTGAAAATACTCCCCACGTCATCTCGCATACATGGTATCACCGCAAGGTTCCTTGAGGTGACTTTGCAGGTGGCTTTAACTTACCTTCTGTTGACTGGCACTATTCATTTTCGAATACTGGTCGATGCACGGATGTTGAATCTTTCCTTGATAATATGGTAAACCTCTGTGTGCAACAAGTGGTAACAGAGCCTACGCGAGTTTGTGATGCATCCTCTTCAATCCTGGATCTTGTTTTTGTTGCTAGGTCTATTGAACAATTTACAGTGTCGGTTAATCTCGGTATTTCCGATCATTCTATGGTGTTATTAGCGTTTATAATTGATAAACCCTGTAATGCGCCCCCCCCCCCCCCCGAAATCGCTTTTCTTAAAGACTTTTCTCGTACCAGGCGCAGAGCGTTTTGGATCATCTTGAGCTAGTGTTTAACATTATTTTCAACATAGCTTACAAATTTTCTAAAGGAATCCCCTCAGAATTTCTGGGATTTCTTAAATAAAAAAAGTCTGTTAACCAGATTGAAATCGATGGTGTTCGAATTGATGACAATGATGCCATTGCAGAATATTTTAATATGTATTTTCACAGTGTGTATTTCGTTTCTTCAGAAACAGTTATTCTTAACCCTGTATGTTGCTCAGACTAAGAAGGTATTGTATCGCTACTAGATATTGTCGCTATGCTTCTTAACCTGAAGACGAAAACATCGTCTGGTCCTGATGGCCTTCCAAATGCATTCCTTCGTCGATATTCAGCAGCACTCACCCCATTCCTCGCATACATTTTTCGTGCATCTTTGTCCTCTTCACACCTACCGAATGACTGTCGAACGGCACGTGTGGTGCCCGTACGCAAGAAAGGGGACACTGCACTGATTACAAACTATCGTCCTATATCGCTCACTTCTTCCTGCTGTGAGATTTTTTATCATATTGTTGCAAATTACATTATTAAATTTTTAACAGACAACAACGTTCTTTCTTCATTTCAGCATGGATTCAGGAAGGGTTTTTCTACGGTCACACAACTAACCACTGTATTTCACAGTTTTGCAAGCGTTCTTGACGAACCTGGTCAAACTGACGTATGTTTTTTTAGATTTTCAGAAAGCCTTCGACCTTGTTTTACAAGAAAATTTACTTTGCAACTAAGATACATTGGCCTCCCCTTTTTCGTCATTAATTGGATTTCTGCCTAGTTAAACAAACGCACCCAATCGGTTTCTATTAATGGTCACCACTCGCGTAGTTTGCCAGTTACTTCGGCGGTACTACGAGGTAGTGTACTGGCACCGCTCCTATTCTTGATTTTTATTAACGACATCGTTAACTTTATAACAGAGCCAGTTCAAATTCGCTTATTTGCAGATGACTGCATATTGTATCATGAGGTTGTTTGTCGAGAAGATCAGGAACTTTTGAATACTAACTTCCATAACCTTCATTCATGGTGTAAACAATAGGGCATGAAGCTAAATGAAACAAAAAAAAACAAAAACAGGACATACATATAACAAATAAAATACATAAACGGCTCTTTTCTTACAGTCTTCCAGATAATCACCTAGTTGATGTAAACGGTAAACGAATACACATATTTGGGGGTGACCATAACTAACAACCTCAGTTGGAATTCTCATATCGCTAACATTTGTGCTTCTTCTTTTCGCAAACTTTGCATTCTGCGCCACAAACTTAAACAGGCGCCCCCAGAAACCAAGCTTCAGGCATATAAAGCACTAATTAGGCCTAAGTTAGAATACGTTTGCACCGTGCGGGATCTTCACACCAACCACAATACTAACGCACTTGAAATGGTTGAGCCCAAAGCTGTCAAATTTATTTTTTCTAAATTCCGTACGACCGATTTGCCAGCAGCTCTCATGCGCACTCATGGAATACAAACTTTGAAACTACGACGTAAAATACTCCGGCTTAAATGTCTTTTTCTACTGAAAAATAAGAAGCTCTCTTTTAATCCTGGTCCATATCTTCGCCCGTTATCAACAAGACTAACCAGAATCATCATCCTGAATCTTTCACTCCATATCACACAAGAACTAACACCCTTCAAGTTTTCTTTTTTCCTCGCACTAATAACGAATGGATCACACTGCCATTATCATTGACTGATTCAGTTGAGTCGATTGACCTGACTGATTACTAATATTCTAACACTGAAATTGAAATGAGAGCGTTTATTTGTATTTTTTTCGCCTTTTCGAATTTTCTGTATTGTATTGCAATTTACCCCTTCTCTCTGGGCACATGTGGGCCTGTAGTATGTTGCAAATATATAAATAAAACACCAAATGTATTTCTACTGCTTATGCACTCTTAATACAGTCACAGTCTTGTGCTACTGCCAGCATGCGTGAACAACGCTGATTTTTCGCTCTACACAGCGGCTGCCTTCGCCGAGTGAAATTCCAGGAACACACCCCGTGTTCCTCTATGGGTACCGTGCCCAAGTTTATTTGTTTTGATATTCGGCAATTCATACCCGCAAACGATAATGACTCAATCTGTAATAAAATAATAATACATACGGAAGAGCTGAATTATGCGGTTCTCACAATGAGCGACACATAACAATATATCCGATGTCTAAAAGGAAAATACGCTCTTCGTGCGCAAAACGTTTCAGAAAAGAAGAGAGATAGGACAGAGCGCACACTTACAACCAGTTTATTGCTCAGATGGCGCGAAAATATATATGCTCATGAGGGCGAGGAGATGACACACAGAGAAAGGGAAAGTGATGGCGGACGTGCAAAAACATCTTATTCACATCTTGAAATCATATTTCAACTAAGAATATACTCGTATTCATTGTCCAACAAGTTGATAGACGGGGCGCTTACACACTAAGTTCCTGCCTTGCGAATCAAAAAAGCTTCGTCAATTTCACGTGCCCTCTTGTCCCTATATCTTGCCATTACCTGGCAATCATCAAACAAGGGGGTGCACCCACACTTGGCACAGTGACTTGCCAAGTGAGCGCCCACTGATCCGCGCATGAGTGGGCTCGCTGATCGGCGCATGAGTGGCCCACTGATCCGCGCATGGGTGGGCTCGGTCGCTGCGCCACAATGATGACCACTAATCCTTTCGTCTTCGCCACACAGGTGATCGTTCCCGTAATCACCCAGATCGTCTTGCCATCTCTTGGTGATGTCTCCTTGACCCGCATTACAACGACCCCGCTACTGCGCACTGGACGCGACATGGAATTCTGCTCCTCTGCATTTGGCCTCCCAGCGGCGCTTTCCTTGGGGCATCCGCCCCTTGGTCCTGCTTGGGAAGTGTCATCGTCATCAACAGTCATCGTTCGGTCAGCTATAAAAGAACGCCACCCGCGCTCAGCAATTCGTGGGCTCGGTGGCTGCGCCACAATGATGACCACTAATCCTTTCGTCTTCGCCACACAGGTGATCGTTCCCGTAATCACCCAGATCGTCTTGCCATCTCTTGGTAATGTCTGCTTGACCCGCATTACAACGACCCCGCTACTGCGCACTGGACGCGACATGGAATTCTGCTCCTCTGCATTTGGCCTCCCAGCGGCGCTTTCCGTGGGGCATCCGCCCCTTGGTCCTGCTTGGGTAGTGTCATCGTCATCAACAGTCATCGTTCGGTCAGCTATAAAAGAACGCCACCCGCGCTCAGCAATTCGTGGGCTCGGTGGCTGCGCCAAAATGATGACCACTAATCCTTTCGTCTTCGCCACACAGGTCTGTAAGCAATACTCCCTGTTTTCTAAACGGACGAGCAATTACTTTTTAGTTCAGCTACCGGGCCCACGGTGTTGTGTTGCTGTCGCTGTTGAAATTGTTGACACAATTCGATGTTTACTGTTACTGGCTGGCGATATCGAATCTAACCCTGGTCCTGATACATCTGCCGTATTGTCTGAATTACGAAAACTAACTACCGGGCAGTCTCAGCTGATTTCAGAGGTTAAGAACCTTAAAGACAAGCTATTAACTACTGAACAAACATTAACTGTCGTAAGCCAACGCCTAACCGACCTGGAAAATCATTACCAGAACCTTCTCTCAATCAGGGCCGACATTGACAGCTTGAGGGCCGACTGTACGCAAACAGCTGGCTTAGTTTGCAACATTGAAGCCCGACTGGATGAAGCAGAAAATCACTCGCGCCGAAACAACCTAATTTTTTATGGTGTTCCTGAAACAAACACAAAAGAAAGCTTCGCTCAGTCAGAGCAACTAATTATTGACATCTGTCGCAACAACTTAGACGTCAATGTGGATCCTAAGGAAATTGACCGTGCACACCGTCTAGGTAAATTCAGCCAAAACCGACGCCGCCCTATAATAGTTAAGTTTACTTTTCACAAAACTAAATCTGCAATCCTCTCCTGTGGCCGTAAATTCAAGGGAACAGACTGCAGCGTGTGAGAGGATTTTTCCACTGCAGTCAGTACTGCACGAAAACACCTCCTTGCTTTTGCTAAATCTAAAGCAGTCCCATATTCCCTGAGGTACAAAACGCTCTTCATCGGACCGCAGCGTTACATTTTTGATGCATTATCTCAAACGGTAAAGGAATGTTCTGTCTAGCAATCAGCTCGTAAAACGAAAACGCCCAGTCGTACAAAAAACCACCCCTTTAAAAGATCTGTCCTTTTCCATCATTTTCACAAACATACGTAGCTTCTTGCCGAAACGTGAGGCTATATCAAATCTTCTATCGTCCTCCGCCAGTAATCTGCTGGTACTAACAGAGACCTGGCTGACTAATGATGTCAATGACGTTGAACTTCTTGCTGACTTGCCAAACTTCAATATATTCCGGAAAGACCGCGAGGGCTCCCGAGGGGGAGGCGTTCTCATCGCTGCTAGTCAGAAGCTGTCTTACTCCGTTATTAATATCGTCACTGACCTAGAAATAGTATGGCTAATATGTCGCGCTAGACCAAAAACAGTTTTACTTGGTGTATGTTACAGGCCACCACGAAACAGCCCCGACTTTCCAGAGAAACTTAATAATATACTAACCCAGCTTCATACCGCACATAGTAATGCCAGTGTTGTTCTTCTCGGTGATTTTAACTATCCAAGCATTGACTGGAGTAACCAAGTTTCCATAGTAAGCAATTCTGAAGCAACCAACTTTATTGACGTTTGCCTCAATTTCAACCTTGCGCAATTGGTCTCCGAACCAACGCGCATCACGCAGGAATCGGCAAATATTTTGGATTTAATCCTTACAAACAGTCCCGAAAGCCTATCCTCTATTACTTACCTCAAAGAAATTAGCGATCATAAGGTTATCCAAGCCACATTTAATTTCGCGACAGTCCCACGCCACACTTCTATAAAGACCATTCGCCTTTATGATAAAGCTAACTATGAAGCAATTAATGACGACCTAATCACGTTCCTTCCTTTCTTTGAAGCGGACTTCGAAAGCCGAAGCGTTGAGGCCAACTGGTCCCTCTACAAAACTAAAGTGGACGAGCTTGTAAATAAATATATACCCAAAATCACTTTCCGCGCTAACTGTCAAAAACCATGGTTCACAAGATCGCTCAAAAGATTAGAAAATAAAAAGAAGCGGCTTTATCGTGCAGCTAAACTCATAGACAATGCGCATGCGTGGGGAAAATACTACGCCGCTGAGAATTCTTATTTGAAATAAATACGAAGTGCTAAATATCTTTTTTTTTCATGTTGATTTGCCTAAAATATTACAAAACAATCCTAAGAAGTTTTGGGAAGTAATTAATCCTCACAATACTTGTACAATAACTCTTACTAACGAGCTCGATGAAGTTTTGTCGGATGCTGAATGTGCTGATAAATTCAATAGTAGTTTTTCATCTGTTTATACTGTAGAAAGTGCGGCACCTTGTTCTTTTTTACTTCCCCCTTCCCTCATTGAATCAAAAATGCCACCTATTGTATTCTCTGCCTGCGGTATATCTTCTCAGATTGAAAATATTAAACTTTCCTCATCATCTGGCGTCGACGATATCACGTCAAAGTTCCTTAAAAACACTACGTGCATTTCTGCTACCTATCTATGTTTATTATATTCACAGTCGCTTGCCACTGCCACCTTACCCGAGGACTGGAAAGTGGGAAAGGTCCTTCCAATCTACAAAGCCGGTAACAAAAACTCGCCATTGAACTACCGGCCCATTTCATTAACCAGCGTACCATGCAAGGTCATGGAACACGTCATCTATTCCCACATCATGAATTATCTAGACTCGATCCAGTTCTTTAATCCCTCACAGCATGGTTTTCGTAGAGGTCTATCCTGCGAAACACAACTAGCCATCTTCGTTCACGACTTGCACGCTAACCTCGACCTCAATGTACAGACCGACGCTGTGTTTTTAGATTTTGCCAAGGCATTTGATAAAATAGCACATGGGAGATTAATACTAAAGCTTAGCCATTTAAACATAGATCCCAATATCCTCGAATGGATTAAAGCGTTCCTAACAAACCGCTCTCAAACCGTCCTTATTAACAACAAAACCTCTAGTCCGCTCCCAGTATCATCAGGTGTGCCACAAGGATCCGTCCTTGGGCCCCTTTTGTTCTTAATTTATATTAATGATTTGCCTTCAACAGTATCGGCTAACATCAGAATGTTCGCCGAAAACTGCGTGATTTATAGAACTATACATAACCCTCTCGACCAACAGGCTTTACAGAATGACCTTAACCTCGTAATAGACTGGTGCCACCAATGGCTAATGACTCTCAATCCTAGCAAATGCAAATCAGTAACCTTCTCTCGACGTTCTAATCCCCTTTCCTTCCCGTACTCAATTTCTGGTGTTGGCGTCGAGGCAGTTAACTCGTTTAAATATTTGGGGGTGACCTTATGCAATGACCTCTCATGGCGCACTCATATTACTAACATCATTGCATCTGCCAATAAAACACTGGGTTTCCTGAAACGCAACCTTCATCATGCACCCATGCACGTAAAACTAATAGCCTATAAATCGCTCATCAGACCAAAACTAGAGTACGCATCCGCTATCTGGAGCCCTCACCAGTCCTACCTCGCCTCTGCCTTAGAAGCCGTCCAAAACCGTGCTGCTAGATTCATCCATTCCACCTATCATTACCGAGCTAGCGTATCATCATTGAAAGCAGAATCCGGCTTAACTAATCTCTGTCTTCGCCGTCGCATTGCCACTCTGTCTTTATTCCACAAGTTCTTTTACAGTGATCTTGGCCATCCACCTTACATCGTTCACCTTACCCGCATACCTCATCGTGGCGGACACGAACTGCAAGTGTCGCGCCCACGTGCTCGCACCGTCACGTTTTCCTCTTCGTTTTTCCCACGAGCAGCATCAGATTGGAATGGCCTTTTCCACAACATTGCAGCCATTACTATTCCATCAACCTTCTTGGACAATCTAACCAATTTTCTTTCCGAATGAATTTCACCTGGCTGTACTGTAAACCCACCCCTTATGTAATACCCCCTTGAGGGGTCTTTAAGGAAATAAAGTGATGTGATGAGATCTGCATGCTCCCTGAGGCGATCGTTCAGACTACGCCCCGTCTGACCGATGGAGCATGATAAAGAAATGCAATACACAACTGCTATAATACATTCAACAAACATTTTTGCATGCTTGTTATTACACCCAACACTTGAAGAGCCTTCGGAGTTCACTCTTTTGCATAGGGATCCAAGCTTCTTTCTTGCCATGAAAACAACATTCACCCCTGCTTTTTTCCACAATTCTTTTTAGCCAGTGCGAAACTTTGTGCACATAAGGAATGGCAGAAACTTTCAGCTTAGGCTCGTCCTGAGTTGCGTGTTTTGCATTCTTTCCGTGCTTCAAATCTTTAAGAAGTGACTCCGCTATGCCTGAGAGCAGATGTTCAGGAAAGCCTGCTGTCTTAAGTCGGTTAACTTGGTTACCGAAACTGCTCTCAACCTGGTGGCGGCAGGACCTTGACAGTGATACCATCATGCATGCTTTTGCAATTCCTCGCTTTAAAAGCTTCGAGTGTGCGGAACTAAAAGGAAGCAGGGCTTTCTGGGAGCGGGGAGCGTATTGCCAACACACATGTTCTGGCAGGAACATAATCTCTAGGTCTAAAATCTAAGCTTGTTATTCTCAGGAAACTCCGTCGTCTGTTGCAGGTTAGTCATGTTGTCCGAAAAAATTCTAAAAATCGCATCGACGTTCTGCCGTGTGTCACACTGTTCTGTACTACATATGACTAAAAAATCATCAACATAACGGAATAGCTTAACGGCATTTCTCTCGGCAAGTCTCGCTTGTATGCGTTTGTCATAACGAGCTAATAAAACATCACTGAGTACTGGGGCTAAACATGACCCAATGCACACGCCCAGTCTTTGAATATACCACTTGTCGTACCTCGTGATGAACGTCGACTGCAATAAAACTTTAAAAGTTTAAGAAAGCTTTCTACGTCTGTTCCACAAAGTTTACAAAATTCCTTCTCACCATAGCGTTCGATGCAGTCTTTCACCTCCTCGCACAGAATGTCCTGGGGTAGGGAATAAAATAAGTCTTTGATGTCTACGGAAAATGCACAAACACTTTAGGGGCACCCATCACCGAAAAAGTCTGAAACATCCTGTGGTTTCCTTACGAGGAAGGGATTCTCAATGCTCAGGGCTGCAATATGCGCTTGAAGATACCGTCCAAGAAGTTTCTGCCAGGAGTCGCGCTCCGAAACGATGACCCTAAAACGGCACATATTCTTGTGAGTCTTGGCTGTGAAGAAGACAGAGAGACTAGTACATTTGCACGTCCTCACGGACAGGGCCAACCTTGTGAGCCCTGCTACTTCACACAGCCTCTCAGCTTCCCTCTTTACTTTCGTTGGAGCCACTTTCTGCAGTTCTCTGAAGTTCCCTGATAACGCCGCTGCAGCCTTTTCTTCATACAGTGTTTTCGCAACCATGACAAATCCTCCTTCCTTGTCAGACTGGAGCAACTTGATATCCGCTTTTTAAGAGCAGACACGACATGCCGAAATTCGAACGTTCTTTCTCTCATGGGTTCCTTGGGCAGGCACTTGACTCCCTGTTGGATGCAGCCCTCAATTGCATCAGCTTTTGTTCTTCCGGAAGCTTGCCTGACGAGACTGACCAATTCAGTCTTGTCTAGCCTCGGGTGGACGCAGTACTTAGGACCGAGTTCCAGAAGGCCCTCGACGTCCTTGGGTATCCTTTCATTGCCAAGAACGACAATTTTCTGCCCTAAAACGGGTGTTTTTGGTTTCTTCTTTGGTAGCCTTATCACCATGGAACGCCAAAGCAAATCTGCGGTTTGCGAAGCCTTCCGTAGATCCTGCAGGAACACGTTCTTGGCTTTTTTGAGTGGTTCCTGCTTCCGGTTTACGGCAAGAAGACAATCGGTGAAGAATCTCACCTGCCGCCAAGCCTCTCCCTTTAGCATCTTGCAAATCCTTTTCTTGTGGTCCCAGGAAGGTTCCAGTCCACCAAAAAGTCGTGACACGTCCGGTGGTAAGTAACCATTCTTCACTGAGAAGGCATAAAGCCTGGCTTTGCACGTCGCATCAGCGATCAAACTTACGTAGGCCTGTCTAGAACAGGGAGGGAAGGGAAAAGAGCCCGATGTACTTGAAATATAGTGCAACAGGGTGGCTACTTGGGCTGGTGGGTACTGCATTCTAAAAGGAAAATACGCTCTTTGTACGCAAAACGTTTCAGAAAAGAAGAGACATAGGACAGAGCGCACACTTAAAACCAGTTTATTGCTCAGATGGCGCGAAAATATATATGCTCGTGAGGGCGAGGAGATGACACACAGAGAAAGGAAAAGTGATGGCGCACGTGCAGAAACACCTTATTCACATCTTGAGATCATATTTCAACTAAGAATATACTCGTATTCATTGTCCAACAAGTTGATAGACGGGGCGCTTACACACTCAGTTCCTGCCTGGCGAATCAAAAAAGCTTCGTGAATTTCACGTGCTCTCTTGTCCCTATATCTTGCCATTACCTGGCAATCATCAAACATGGGGGTGCACCCACACTTGGCACAGTGACTTGCCAAGTGAGTGCCCACTGATCCGCGCATGAGATTTGCGTGCTCCCTGAGGCGATCGTTCAGACAACGCCCCGTCTGACCGATGTAGCATCGACCACATCATGTAGCATCGACCACAAGCTTGTAAAGCGAGGAATTTCAAAAGCATGCATGATGGCATCGCTGTCAAGGTCCTGCCGCCACCAGGTTGAGAGCAGTTTTGGTAACCAAGTTAACCGACTTAAGACAGCAGGCTTTCCTGAACATCTGCCCCCAGGCATAGCGGAGTCACTTCTTAAAGATTTGAAGCACGGAAAGAATGCAAAACACGCAACTCAGGACGAGCCTAAGCTGAAATTTTCTGCCATTCCTTATGTGCACAAAGTTTCGCACTGCCTAAAAAGAATTGTGGAAAAAGCAGGGGTGAAGGTTGTTTTCACGGCAAGAAACAAGCTTGGATCCCTATGCAAAAGAGTGAACTCCGAAGGCTCTTCAAGTGTTGGGTGTAATAACAAGCATGCAAAAATGTTTGTTGAATGTATTATAGCAGTTGTGTATTGCATTTCTTTATCATGCTCCATCGGTCAGACGGGGCGTTGTCTGAACGATCGCCTCAGGGAGCACGCAAAACTCATGCGCGGAACAGTGGGCACTCACTTGGCAAGTCACTGTGCCAAGTGTGGGTGCACCCCCTTGTTTGATGATTGCCAGGTAATGGCAAGATATAGGGACAAGAGGGCACGTGAAATTCACGAAGCTTTTTTGATTCGCAAGGCAGGAACTGAGTGTGTAAGCGCCCCGTCTATCAACTTGTTGGACAATGAATACGAGTATATTCTTAGTTAAAATATGATTTCAAGATGTGAATAAGATGTTTTTGCACGTGCGCCATCACTTTCCCTTTCTCTGTGTGTCATCTCCTCGCCCTCATGAGCATATATATTTTCGCGCCATCTGACCAATAGACTGATTGTAAGTGTGCGCTCTGTCCTATCTCTCTTCTTTTCTGAAACATTTTGCGCACAACGAGCGTATTTTCCTTTTAGAATGCAGTACCAACCAGCCCAAATAGCCATCCTGTTGTATCCGATGTGGTCAATAATTTTTTACCATGAATACTTCCGAAGCTGAAGGCTATTGGAAACCGACATAAACACATAAGGAACAGTTTTCATGGCTATATTTAAAGCTTGCGATAAGCACGAGCAGCGTTAGTGTTGCGTTCGCAACGACACTACGGTAACCGATTTCTATGCCCCCATAATTTATTCGTAAATAAATTTACGGAGCGTAATTTGTACGCTTTTCTGGACCAACATTTCTTACCGAGTCACTTTATACTTTGTGTAACGTAAGTGATTTTCTGCTCTTATGAGCATTCTTTAAGGATGATGGTCTTGACGAAATATGGGAGCTTGCCTTCACCTTAGCACCTTATGGTATCGCATGCAGTGAATTTCTTCGGTTGTAGATGTCGTTGTTAGCAAAGCATAGTTCGATTAGGGCACATTGGGTTTATTTGCAATGCCTTCACGGGCCCATAAAAAGGACTTCGAACTACATCGCAAGGAATTCGTCAGAGCGGCCGTCGTCGTGTCTAGTTGACTGCCCTTTGTCGCCCACTCCACCGTATCCCGCGCACCCCTCTTCATTATTAGGACCCCCTTTTTTTCCTATAGTTACCGCTCTTTCCCAGCGAAGGCTGACAGGAGCGCCGTCGTTAAAACCGGCAACTGGCTCGGTCGCCGAGCCGCCGTCAGCAAACGAAAAAACATGCACGCCGTTCCCAACACTGCCCCGCCGAATGAGCTTGCCCATGTTCTGAAATTTCGAGGGGAACAATCACAGAACTAGGCGCCGCCTCAAAGGTTTCCCCACTGGTATCCTGACTATACGCGAGCGGACCTTCTCGTCTCGCCCGAAAAAAAAAACTGAAATGATGACACCATGTTTCCCCAGCAGGCGCGGGATACTTCGTGCACTAACACAACGTACCCAACTGTAGGCCCTGTCGTCTTTGTTTGCTTCGTTGCATAGGCCGAGCGCAGCCTCAATCTTGCCGCCAGGCCTTCCTCGCTCGTGCCGCCGGGCCTGCCAAAACGCGCGGAGCAGCTACTTCTGGTGCTTCCAAAGCGTTCGAACAAAAGACGCGTCAGACACCCACGTTGCGATTCCTGTTTCCGGATTGCTTGTAAGGGGTCTGCCAGTAAGGAAACAGCTGGGGTTTAAGGGCGCACCGCCGTTCGGGTCATCCTGCACCTGCGTTTGGGGCCGAGAATTGATAACAGCCGCTATTTCAGCCAACACTGTCGACTGCTCAACGATGCCAAAGCACTTGCGGCCTACAACCTTCTTCAGAGCAGTTTCTACGCTGCAAACAAGGCGTTCATGGTAATCCTCCCCCCCCCCCCCTCCACACACACAATGCTGCTTGTTCAACAATAAATTTCTATTCTATGTTGGCATTCTCGAACAAGCTATGGGTTTCAGGATGCTGGAGGGCTTTCCAAAGGAGCGCCAGCTCCTTTGAAGCGCGCATAAACGTATGGGCGTTGTCCGAATACATGACTTTGCACAACCCTTTCCGCGATATAAACCGGCGTAATGCCTTAACAAACCTGTCAACACCCATGTCAGTCAACAGATTCACAGCCCTAGTTGCTGCGCAGGTAAAGAGTGAAATGTAAGATTTCACTTCCTTGTCGTCTTTTTTGACGAATAGAGGTCCGGCAAAGTCATTGCCGACCACCTCAGATAAGTCGGCCTGGGTGGTCCGATCGGGTAGAAGTCCCGTCGATGGATGGATGTTAGTAGCACTGCATCGCCTACACACCGCACACGCACGCACAACGCTTTTCACAATCGGACGTCCACGAAAAATCCAATAGCTCTCGTGCAAATGGACAAGGTTATTTCGGACGCTTCCACGCCGAACTTCCCGATGAGCGCGCTGCACAAGAAGTACAGCGCACCGATGTTTCCAGGCAGTGAAACAGGGTTGAGTTCGTTGTGAGTCCCATTCTGTGAACAAAGGCGTCCTCGCATCCGTCACTGTCTGTCCACAGCGTGAAGTCTAAGTGGAGAGTTGCTTGGCAGTGTGGATAAACTTGCTGTGCTCCGAGAGAGAGAAAAACTTTTATTGATGCAAACCTAAAGGATCGTCTTGGTTGGGTGGAGTTCGTTGGAAAACGCAGAATTTTGCGCTTTGTTTATCCAAAGGATATCGGCGCGCTCGCTCTCCTCGGCAGTCAATCGACCGGATGTCTTCATTTTCGCACGCGGGTTCTTCGCAAACCGCAGAATCCACGTGGTCATGCGATCCACTTTTGTAGCAGAGCTAAATCTAGCAAGATCGAGCAATTCGCCCACGTCGTTGACTGCAGCATTCAGTACCTGTATCCCTTTTTACAGCGAACGCTGTTATCAGATCGCAACGGCAGTGAGGTAGTTGTCCGCCGCCGCCCCCGCCGGTGTCCGTAACCACTATCGCGCGAAAAAAAAAATTGAAATAAATAAAAAATCGGCAGATCCCGCGTACCATGGGAATTCATGTAATGCGGAGCATGCGGCGGGAAGGTGACTGTGGCGTAATTTTTTACATTGAGCGCGACGTAACGAAATAACAATAAAGATAGGTGCAAATTGTATACGCACACACATATGTTGAAGAGTGGCACATGTGTTATGAAACCAAATCAAATCAAATGAAATCAAATTTATTTCAACATACAAGCGATGTCGTGGACAATGAACTAAAAGACAGCAAGGCTTGACAGGGTCCATTGCCCATTTTTCAGGTAGTGACAAAACGGGAAAGCAAGAAATACACCGGAATTAAACTATAAATACACCGCATGATATTACAAGAATACAACAATTACATGAAACACAAGAAATACACAAAAAATACACAAGAATTACACTATCAATACACCGAAACATATAACAGGAATGCAAGAATAACACAAGAAGTAATAACACAAGAACATAAGCACTAATACATAAACATTTGCATTGCAGTAAATAAACATAGTACATAAACATAGGCATTACAGTTGCATACATGTTTTTTTTTGGCATTATGAAGAGTTATATTACATTTTTTGTATTTAAGTGATAGGGTAGTCAATAACGTAGCATCTGATAGGTATAGTTCGTTCTAGACCTCGGTAGTTCCCATATATCAGAGCTCCTTGTATTGGCCATTTTATGTTTTCGCGGTAAATTAGAAATACGTTTTAGAGTGTCATTGTTCTTTTTAATAGCATTCTTATAACCTCTTATTAATATGTTTTCGTAACTGTTAGGCATTGGTACCAAATTTAGTTTTTCGAACAGAGGACTAGTTGGCGTTAAGTAAGGCACATCTAAAATGTAACGCACGGCTCTTTTCTGCATTCTATGCAGGGTAATGATGTTAGTAAGTGTCGCAGTGCCCCAGACGAGATGCCAATAATGTACGTACGACAGGAACAGGGATCTGTACAGTAGAAGTTTAACACTTTCAGGAAGAAAAAAGCGCAACTTGCATAGTATTCCAGTTAGCCAAGAGAGCTTACCTACTACAATTTCCACATGAGTATTCCATGATAAATGTTGCTCAAATACAACACCAAGACATTTAAAAGTAGGCACAATAGGCAAAATAGAGTTATTAAGATGTAAATTTGTTGTAGTAGCAACGTTTCGATTTTTCGGCCTAAAAAGTACCGCCTTTGTTTTATTGACATTTATTTTCAACGAGTTAGCGGTGCTCCAGGATGATAATTTTGACAGTACTTCGTTGGCTTTAATCATGACATCTTCAGCATCTTTCGCGGTTACTAGAATTGTAGTGTCGTCTGCATATATAATAAATTTTACGTCATTATCAATACTGACTGCGTCATTAATATGAATACAAAAAAGCAAGGGCCCCAAAATACTTCCTTGGGGTACTCCTGCAATAACTGGTTTCAAATCGGACACGTGACTATTTATAACTACTTTTTGCATACGGTGCTGAAGATATGATTTTATTAATTTAAAAAAAAACACCGCGAAAGCCATAATAATTAAATTTTTCTATATGTCTGGTATGATTGATGCAATGAAACGCCTTTG
Organism: Rhipicephalus sanguineus; assembly: GCF_013339695.2. Taxonomy (NCBI): domain Eukaryota; kingdom Metazoa; phylum Arthropoda; class Arachnida; order Ixodida; family Ixodidae; genus Rhipicephalus; species Rhipicephalus sanguineus. The sequence continues at coordinate 229,720 of NW_023614146.1, read as the reverse complement.
AGTAGTCCACAAAAATACCCAAAGTATATAGCTGAAGTTTGAAAGAATCTAATATAATTTCCTTCTGTGTTAGAAGCGCGGTTTCAGTAGACTGCCCTTTCGTAAATCCAAACTGCATATTTGTCATTTATTTATGCTTAGTTATAAATGATGTAACACGGCTGCGAATTATTTTTCCAGCGCCTTTGAAAAAATCGGTAAGACTGATATTGGTCTATAGTTCGTTGGCGCGTTTTTATCCCCGCCCTTATGCAACACTATAACCTTAGCAACCTGGAGTGCTTTTGGAAAGGTACCATCAGATAGAACTAGATTGTAAATATGGGTCAGTGCCGGAGTGATGGCATCTAAAACGTACTTTGCGGGTCCGATTTCGAAACCATCTATATCGCAACATTTACTATTTTTAATCGACAAAAATGTGTCAGTTATTTCCTTAGGTGTCGTAGGAGCCAAAAATGCAGACTGGCTGGTCCGCGAACTTAAAAAATTTAAACAGTTGGGATCGTGAGAACTCTTTACCAAACTAGTAAAATATTCATTGAAAGCTTCCACCAAGTCCTTTCCTGGCATTATATTGTCATCAATCGTAATCTCCTTAATAGTCTCCTTACAGACATCTCGGCCAAGAACAGAGTTAATGCGTTTCCAAAGAATATCTGATTTTTTCGTAACGTCAACGTTAAATAAATGTTGTAAGTATAATCTTTTCTCACGACTAGAAGGCTGTTTACTTTATCCCTTTGAAGCCTAAACTGGCGCAGGGTTTCTTCAGACCGTGTTGAAATAAAATTATGAAATAAGCGATTTGAATGCTTATTTCCTGTAAGCATTGTTTTGTGACCCATGGCTTTCTACTTCTGCGCGGAGGTTTAACTACCTTGTACCTAAAACATTTTTCGTAAGCAAGTTTAAACTTCTCATGAAAATAATCGTAAGCAGTTTCGGGGTCGGTAATGAACAGTAAAGGCGACCAATCAATGAGCAATATTTCATTACGAAAGTTGTTTAAGCTGTGTGCATTCACATCCCGTACAGTCAAAGGTAAAAGATTTGCGGTTTCAAGAGGCATGGTTTGTTTAAGGAGTAGAAAAACTGGGAGATGATCGCTAATGTGCGTGCTCACAACACCTGATGATAAATGTGTAATTTCAACATTGGTTATGAAGAGGTCTATCAATGTAGTTGAGTTAAGTGAAACATGAGTAGGAGCATTTATCACATTTGCAAAACCGTTAGATTCAAGAGTCCTATATAAGTCACCTCGCGGTTTCGAAGTCTTCAAAAAGTCAATGTTTATATCACCTCCCATAATGACCAGATGTCATTAATAACCAGAGATAAACCAGATGTTGACAGTTGCATAAGAATGCCAACAGCAACATGGGTATAACACCAGACACGGTAAGCCGATATGTAGTGCTTGTACTTGTCCGTTATGATGGAGAATGCACGCACGTTTCACGAACCCGTGTGCAGGCGTGGAAAGGGTTCTTGACAGTTCTCACGTGTACGGCGACCAGTGCAATCTTTTTGTTATTCTGACTGGTGTGCGCAATGCCGACCTCGCCGATTCCGCAGCTTATCTCTGTGTGTTCGTTGTGGGACGAAGACGGACGTGTCCTACGTTGAAGTTGCGCATCGCCGTGTTCATATATGTGGCCACGCCGCTGCACGTGCAATGAAGCCGCTTGTTGTGAACGACAAATCCCGTGATTCCAGTGGGATGATCGCTCCAGCTTTAGAAAGTGCTAACACGGCAATTTCTGTCAGCAGAGCGTCTTTTTCGAGGTTATGCACGTGTGGGTGCACAGACAGTACGTTGATAGCGGCGAGCATGAGGGGATTGTTGTGATTGTGGCACCGAATGAACGTGGTAGCCCGGTCCAAGACAATGTCTACAGGCCTGTTTGCTAGTTGGGTCATGTCGTCGACTGACTGTGTGAATAGAGCCCGTTAAATGTTGGAACCTGAACTCACGTTTTTCTTTGGCGAGGTATAGACCGTCGAGGCTGGTAGCCCTGGAAAGTGCTACGTAGACCAACTTCAGTGGATGGCGCTTATTGTATCCGAAGACTACCTGGGTGTTTGGGTCGTTTGTGACTTCATATATAGTTATGGCGTTTGATTGCACAAGGGGAAACTGTGCCCTGTTACACGAGATATTTTTCTGGCTTATGTCGTGGTTGTGGTTGTACGTAGTCTCACGGGCACTCCCTTGTACTCTATTGAGGGTGTGAGGTAGTGATGTGCTTCGTGCTGGCTGGGGCGACAATGCCTACCGTGGACGTTGGAAATTCAAACCACAGTCGCAAGAAGTTGCCGTACCACAACGTGGCCGCTCGGTGTACCACAAGGTGCGCATGCTTTCATTAACGAGGCCGTCCCTCACGTCGATTTTGGCCGTGATCATGTACGGCTTCCCGACGCTCAGGTGAACTGAAGCTGGCAGACTAACATTGTCGCTTGCTTTCACGTCAGCCATCTTGGTCAGGGCATCTCTGTGTACCCGCTCGTTCTTATAGCCAGTTATGTTATCGCATAAGGGATGACATAACACGTGTTCCGTTGAGTCAGGCAACCTCCGTTACAGCGGTCGACATCCGCATCGCTGTAGTATAGCCGTACGGCTTCAGGGCACTTAGCGGCGGCTTCTTGTCGTGTCACAAAACGACTTTCAGTCAATCTGACATCCTCCTCGGTCAGCATGAGGTCATCCCTCAGCCTCATATGAAATGATGAGAACACTGTGTGGTTCTGGCGGACGACGTGGGCGCGTGGATGGCACTCGAGCGTCTTTCACGCGTGTTCTGTCTTCAGCCCTCCCCCCGCCCTTTGCCTTCTGTTTCAACCTGCATGTTCGCGGTTAATGTGTTGAGACTGTGAATCACCTGTAGCAAATACCCGCATAACATGAACTGTGGTATGCGCCGATATGCCATACGTGACTGAGGGAAGGGATTTCATGACGTACGCGACAGGCGTTTATTCATGTCATAACCAGTGAATCGTGTTTGTCATATAATAATCTCATGCAACGCCAACGTTGGTATATTACAATTTATGGAGACGACCAGGAGAGCGCCCAGGCGTAGACCAGGAGAGAACCGAGACGTAGGGGCTAGATAGATAGATAGATAGATAGATAGATAGATAGATAGATAGATAGATAGATAGATAGATAGATAGATAGATAGATAGATAGATAGATAGATAGATAGATAGATAGATAGATAGATAGATAGATAGATAGATAGATAGATAGATAGAAACGGCGAAGAATACCTCAGGCTCGCTAAGAAATTTTCCGCATTTAAAAATATCCAGGATCGAATGGAACCAGCGCCCCCTGCGTGGAAGTAGAGAATTCCACCACAGAGCCACGCTGGTGCTTTGCAAAAAGACCCTATGCAGGCGTCATGACGGGCGGGGAATTGCGCTACCACGTGTAATACATCGTGACAGAAGAGTAGCATTACAGCCAGGCGTAACACAATGCTGATTGCGCAAAGAGTGTGTAGTTTAAAGCTTCGCATCTACTATAATGTGGTCAACCATAATTCTTCATCGTCATCAGCCACATGAAGCATCAACAAAGTGCACATAATGGCTTACAAATGTGTAGCGGTTACCTCGGTTAACCGCAGAAGGACGAATAATGGCATATTCGGCGTGTCCACACTTCGCAAAAATTATGATTTGTGGCGTAGTGGACACGTTGCATGTGTACTTGTATTAGTTTCCGCAAGAGAGTTTAGAACGGTCTTTGACTGTGCTGCGCAGCTCCTGAGGCGTTAAGCTTCTAGATCGCTGCTGTACAGGCCACGTCTTCTCTGCTTGCGCCATCCACAGTTGTCCGTTCCACCACAAATGACTTGATTTAAGGTAGCCAGCTGTCAGTTCGCGGGTCATGAGATCCGACGAATCCATTTTTTTTGCCGGTGTTCTGTTAAATCTCAGTAACATGGTTTCGGACGAATTCTTTCCATCTCGATGCGTCTCCTCGAATTCAGCTCACTGTAATAACGGAGTCCGCATAAAAATGAGTTTCGTGAAATTTGATCTTGAGATTGGTGGTCACAAACTGAAAAAGCCTTGAGGCGAGCAAGGCGGCCATTAATTCAAGGCGCACCAATGTGACAGTTTTCACTGCAGCTACCCTGCACTTTGATGACCAGGCTAGATAGGAAGACATAAAAGAGGCACTCGCCTCGTTCAAGGAAAAACAAACATATATTGACGTTTCGGGGCCGCTCCCTTGTTCACAATGAAGAGCATGCAAGAGGGCGTAACTATTTATGGAATGGGTGGCGCAGAGTGCGCATGTATATCTCGGGGAGATTACCCCGTGTCCGGTTAATCGCGTTTTTGGTTGTTTGAATGTGCAGTGATTCGAGAAGTAGGCGTGTCGATAGGCGCTTCTCTGTCGCAATTATGCTCGCAGATACCCAGTCAATGATATGGTTACTGTTTGAATGATGATCCGCCAAGGCGTTCGAGCTTGCATTGCCTTTCTTGACATCGTTCTGGTGCTGTTGGATTCTTCTATTAAAATTTCGAGTTTCACCTATGTAGGATGCGTCAAAATCTTTGCGTGGTATCTTGTAGATAACCCCTGGAAATATTGAGCTTTCCAGACGGTCTTTCACGCGTACGAGTTCTTTCTTTAGCTTGTTGGTCGGCACATGCGCGATTTTTACGTTGTATGTGTCAAACACTCTTGCAAGTGCCTCACTGACGCCTAGCGCATAGGGCACAGCAGCATGTTTTGGCCTGCCAGCTTCACGAGCCTCTTCAGGGCAGGCAACTGAAGACCGCAATTGTTGAGTCCTCAGGATCTGCGAGGAGTAGCCGTTGCTGCAGAGGTCCTTCCTTACCACCGCTAGCTCTTGCTTGCGCAGACCAGGCTCAGAGCAGCGCGCATTGCGCGAGAGAAAAGAGCAGCGGCAACGGAGCGTTTTTGCCCTATAGGGCAAAAACGCTCCGTTTTCTTCTAATAAATTTCATTTCTTCCAATGAATCCCCCTCGCCTGACGAGTTTTCGTCGAACCTTGGACTATACCAGGCTAGATGTACGTCGTCTTGACCTGACCGTTCAACAAAAAGCTTCTGTGGAAAATGTGACAGAGTTGCCAGGAAAAGCATTATCAATTCGCGTGGCAAAGACAACTTCTTTGTGCGCAGGGCTCAGGGCGAGCGAGCTATTCGTAGTGCGAGCGAAACTGATCTGCATCTGGTTGCTCCACCTTGGTGTTCTAGCTTACTTTATTCTCGCCATGACGGGCTAACGTGCATCGAAATACTATGACTGTTCTTCTTTTATCTCTGACGTACGCACTTTTGCTTTAACACAAAGCAAGTTGTCTATCTTTTATTTTGAAAGCCAGAAGCTTGAAAAGTAAATACACGGAAACTGAAATTTATTTGGAATCTTTAGAGCATAAATTTGACGTCCTTGCTTTTTCTGAAACATGGTTCTCAAGCGCTGATGATATTGTTCATTTTGATGGGTATAAGTGCGAAGGTGTTTACCTTAAACTCCGCCGCGGTGCAGGTGCGTCACTTTACTTGAACACTCTGTGTTATGAGCCATTGTCTGAATTTTCCCAAGTTACTTATTCGTATGAGTGTATCGCTGTAAAATGTTGTAAATATTTAATTGCATCAGTATATCGGCTACCGTCTGGTGACCATGGTGAATTCCTTCAATTCATTACCAAAATATTGGAATTTGCATCCGATATTCGCATGCATGTTGTCCTAGTTGGTGACGTGAACATCACCTTATTACTAGCAACCCCGTATGCTGAACGATTTGTGGAAGTGTTACATTCGTTTAATTCCATTAATTCAATCTGTTGCTGTGCCCCCGCATCATGGGCGCCTCAAAGACGGGCTGCCAAGTCAAGCATGCCACCATATACACTAGGTGTGCGACGGGGGTGGTATATGAAATACCACTAACTTGTGGGAAGTCCTGTGTGGGACAAACGGGCAGGTGTGTTAATGACCGCATGAGTTAACACGCAAACAATCTAAAGAAGGATTTCACTGCGCACCTTTCGGCGCATTGTAAGACCTGTTCTTGTGTGCCAAGATTTAATGATGTGAGGATTCTGGGCAGAAGCCATGATAAAACGGCGCGTGAACTTCTCGAGGCTTTCTACATCAAACAGAAGAATGATGATTGCGTAAGTCAGACGTCTGCCTTCCTGTACAATACGGAACACAATTTTTTCAAATCTTTGATATGATACGCCCCCTATGGTTTGTGACGTTGCGTTTGCGCATTGGGATGTGTATATATGTGCCACAATCTTGTAGTCTTCATTAAAGTTGTGAGTAGCGCCTGTCCCGTCGGTTTGTGTTCCTTACTTTGTGGTGTGTGTGTTTTTAGCGCTGCATTATGTCATTCAGTCGTTCGCAGACTAAAGGGAAACCAGCAGGACATAATCCCACATGCTTTAACAATAGAGGGCGTTGAATATAGTGATACCACTCTGGCTAACAAATTCAATGATCATTTTTTGTGGACAGGAGGGGCAACTCAGTCTAATGCTTCCTTAATGCATTCTGCAAAATTCTTAAACAACGAGTGCTCCAATTCCATTTTCTTATCACCTTGCACTGAAACGGAGGTATATCACATTCTTAAGTCATTGAAAAAGATTTTGCATCATGAATAGACGAGATAAAAGCAGTTCCAATTACAGCTGTTGCTGATATTATCACCGCTTCATTATGCCCTATCTTTAACAGTGCTTTTACTAACGGGATCTTTCCAGACACAATGAAAATGGCTAAAGTAATTGTACTGCACAAAGGGGGCCCCGTAAATGATCTAAATAACTACCGACCAATATCGGTTCTCCCTTTTTTTTCAAAAGTGCTGGAACGTCTCCTTAAGTGCCGACTAAAAAAGTTCCTCGATGACGCACCTCCCTTGTGGATCAGCAGTTTGGCTTCCGTGAACATTGGTCTACAGAAACAGCTCTTGTTGAGGTGAAGGAAAATATTCTTAGTAATTTTGAGAACAAATTATACACTTTCCTGGACATCAGAAAAGCTTTTGATTCGATTAAACATCCCATCCTATTCAATATACTAGCGTACTATGGAATTCGTGGGGTTGCTCTCAGCCTAATTCAAAATCACTTCACCTCGAGATTACAATGCACATGTTATAACGGCTTTTGTTCACAGATGAAAGAAATAACTATTGCTGTCCCACAAGAATCAATATTAGGTCCTCTGTTCTTTATATTATAATTATATTAATGAAATTGTTAACATAACACTTACCCCTTATATAGTTTTGTACGCGGACGACACAATTTTAGTTTTTTTTCTGGTAACAGTCTATGTGGGCTCGAAACTACAGCTAACAATTGGGTAGATCAACTTTATGTTTGGCTTTCAGCGAACCAGTTACAGTTGAATGTCAGTAAAACCAAATATGTTGTTTTTAAGCCTGTAAATAAGCCCGACGACTGTTCTATTTGTATCAAGTTTAATGACGCCGTAATCGAACGGACCTCTGTTTTTAAGTTTGTCGGAGTTCTCTTTGATGAAAACCTTAGTTTCAAGCAACATGTCATAAAGATCCATTCCAGCATCTGTAAGTCAACTGGCACATTGTTTAGGATCAGGCACTTCGTTCCCGTTTGGTTGAAATGTCGCTTGTATCACGCAATAATTCAATCTCACCTTAGTTACTACCTACTGATATGGGGAACCTCATGCCAATCAAATCTGAATCGGCTTATAACTCTTCAGAAGCGAGCAATTCGCTCAATGGAAAACCTTGGATACCGAGATCATACGGCAAATTTATTCTTCAAACGTGGCCTTTCAAAAATAACTGGCTTATATAATCTTAGGCTCGCCATATATATACGAGGTGAACTCGAAAAAAATGCCACTGTTTTTCTTCAAAGGTACCTTTCAACTAACAGCCAATACAATTTCAGGCATGATCAGTTTAGAGTTCCCTTTTGTAGGACAGTATGCGGTACAAAACAGCTTGCATACTTAATTCCATCCTTGATGAATGCACATCCTAGCACTATCAGTATTGCGCAAAACTGCAAGTCTTTGAGTTGCTTTAAAATGCCATGAAGATGTACTTGCTTTCTCTTACTGACTGATTTCATGCTAGGTCTATTCTGTCGGACGTATCATTTTGGTTCAGTGCTGTATACATAATTACTTCTTGAATTTGTCACATTGTCAGTGCTACATTGAGCTTTTAAACATTTTTTTGTTATAACAAATTGTACTAGCGTATAGTATCGTTTTGGTTGACCGCTGTATACATATTTTTTTAGTTTGTCACACTGTCTGTGTCACACTGTGCTTGTAATCATTTTCATTACTACAAATTGTATTAGCGTATGCTACTTTTTATTACTTAGAAATTGTCTTATTTTTCCGTTTACATGTAACTATATAATATTGTTATTCTTTTGTAGAAATTTGTCTACCCTTGTGTTCTATGCTGCCTCACTGTTGGAGCAATGTATGGGTGAAAAAGCCATAGTCAGGCAAACAGTGTTCTGCCTTTAGCCTTGCCATAAAATACTCATTCTGTGTCTGAAATAAAATCAATCAATCAATCGTCCTCTTGCGCTCTCACTGCACAAGTACACCACAGCTCCGCAGGAATTTGTGCTAGCGTCAGCAAACGCCTGCAACACCCTGCGCGCTGGAGATTCTTATATTTCAGTATTGTTCGCCCTCTTGATATTGGTTGCTTAAAATACGGGAAGCTCCTCGCACCACTTGGTCCAATTCTGCAGAGCATCATCAGGTAAGGACTAGTCCTCCTCGACGGTGTCCTTCCAAATCTCCCGAAGGAAAGCTCTCGCCCTTATCGTGTACGGCGACAAGAACCCAAGGGGATCAAAGCCTGGCCGTTGTTTCTAACACGAAACGCGTAGTGTTGATATTTGCTTTCCCAGAGTTGATGATAGCGTCAGGAGCAAAGGTGAGGACATCCTCTTTCGCTTGCCGAGAAAGGCCAAGAACTTTATGAGATTTGTTGGTTGCCCAACGGGTTTTTCCGCAATATCATCATTCCTGAAAAGCTTCATCATTTCGCTGCTGTTTGGCCCCCATTTTTGTTATACTCATCGATGCAGCACTGAAAGTTTCTTTCGCTTCCCGAAAATCTTTGTCGCCTCCTCAACATTCTCAGCTCCACAGATCAGGTCACCTACATAAATGCTGTTCTTCAGATGGTCGGCTGTCTCGGGACAATCTTGCTTCATTTGATCCAAGTGATGCTGTAGAGTAGCCGCCAAGAGGAATGGGTTCAATGGTAATCGGAATGGGACTTGCCATTCTGAATGTTTGAACTTCTCGGAGAGGATTTGCTTTCTCGGGACTGCTGGCGTACCACAAGAACCGCAAGGCATCCTTGTGTCCCGGAGCCACATTCAGCTGCAGAAACTCCTTCTTGGCATCGGCGAACAACGCTATTCGATGACATCCGAAATTGAGCAACAGCTTGATGATGTCGGGATTGAGATTCGGGCCACTTTCAAATTTTTATTCAGTGATCTTGCGTCGATACCGTGGGACGAGACATCAAACACGATCCTCATGCTTTTGCTGCTCCGCTGGTGAATAACTGGCTGGTGGGACACATAATACATGGGTTTACTACATCGCGTGCTGCCGCAGCTGCGTCTGCTATTCCCTCGTCTAACAACCATCGATTTGTCACCTAAGGCTCGCCCATGAGGCCAGGTGATTCTTGCCGAGAACACGGAACCATCTCTCAGCCACGGAACGATAATTTGATAGGTGTACGCTCTCTCTCCATGGAAGCTTAACTTCATAACTTCATATGGTCCGTCAGCCATCTCAATGCTTTTGGTGAATTCCTCCATGAAGCGCATATTTGGGGACTCTGTCGGTGAGTAAGACACGCCAACACCCTCAAGCTCCCAGAAGAGCCGAAGCATGGGCTGCATTTACTGATCTGCCACCAAAGCTCTGAACAGGATTGCTTGGGCACAGTTAACTGCTTTGCAATCCGATAAGGTTGGCCCTGGCACCACCCAGCCGCAGACAGTTTCGATGACTGTTAATTTACTGCTCAGTTGTCTTGTTCTTCTAGTCAGGCATTCCAAAAAAGTTATCAGAACCGGTGAGGACATTGACTGTGGCATCTTGCTCGGTTGGATCATCTCCAAGGGGCAATGACAGTTCGCGTAATGTCTCTTTTATTTACTTGTCAGGGCAAGGAATGGCTTGCTTACATATGAATGACACGTCTAGAGCATCAAGTACGTATTCCTCTTTAACGTCATCTTTTGGAAGAAGACGTAGTTCTACTTTGCGGAAACTGTTCTGTTCTTGTTGTCCCCTGAAAACCCCTATTGTGACGACTTCGGTTCCGAGGAGCCTGCAGCCAAGCTTTCGCGAGCACTCCTCAGTGATAAACGTTCTTTGTCACTGTAAAAAAAATCCACGAAATCTTCTTCGTTTCGGTTCTCTCATTCCATCCTGTGATAGTTTGCATGAATACTACCTGATTTGTACCAACGCCAGCTCCTGATGCATGCACACACACTTGCTCATTTGCTCCAATTTTGACGTCCATGTCTGTTTGGGCACTGGAAAAGTTGGGATTGACGTGGCATGTCGGCGACTGCACTTATTGCAGACAATTCTGGCCTTGCACCGTTTTGCAATGTGAGGGGTGAACTTGTCGGCTAGTTGGTTGATCATATTGTAGGGGAAACAGCGCAAAGTCGAGGACAGAAATGGCACACATACAACCATACGCGTGGTAGTATGTGTGCCTTTTCTGTCCTGGTTTTTGCGCTGTTTACCCTACGATTTGCAATGTGCCTCTTTTCCTGCAGCGGAAGCACACTCTGTTTGTGAAAAAATCGCCTTTTTCTCTGCCGGTTCCAAATTATAGTTGCAGTCCTAACTCTCATGACTCGTGAATACGAAAATCTCCCATGCGACTCTAAAGGTTGATCCATGTAGATCCGTAGCGGACGATAGGGAATAATTTAATCGCTGTGCCCTAAATTCTCACGATCGAAAGGAAATGCAGGCTTAGCCAGGGAATTGTCGGGCCGATGATCTTGTCTCCTTTCACGGTTGTCCAACTCCAATCGGAAATAGTGGAGCAAGGCGGTGAGCACCGTCCGATGTTCAGTTGCCCATCCGGCTGATGAACTACCATCCGTAGATGAAGTCCACCTGATATCGATGGTAGCTGAGGATCACGTCTCGCGGAAGCGCCCGCAGCAGCACAGGGTCGAGGACGGTGTTGTAGGCGTCCTCCTCAACGCCGAGTGCCTTTAGTCCATGCATGTGCATTGCAGGTCATCGTTGAGCCTTCGCAGGTTGCTATTATATCGGGCTGATCGGACGGGTTTGAGGTCTATGAGCCCTTGCATGTTATCCTGGATCAGTGCCGTTGCACTTCCAAAGCGCTGAGTCCAGATATCCATGGCATCCGCGTAACATTCACCGGTCGCCTGCAATCCTGCTATGTCTCTATCAGCTTCTCTTGAAACAAGTGACCTGAAGTAGTTTAACCGTTCTGTCACTGTTCCCGGAATGGCTCACAGTTCTTTATCTTGGTGTCGAATTTTGTTATTTCCAATTTGGGAAGCCCGATCTTTTGCGATGGCATCTGAACATCTGCTGTTGGTCGAATCGAAACATGATTTCTTGTTTGGGATCTATAAGTGAAAGTTCGATGAATGGCTTTTAATGAGCCAAGGTAGCTGGCAACCTTGTCATCATATTCGAGCACCTGTTCAAACTCTGCCTCTCCGTCATCATCTAAAATGTGCGTTTCGATAGCGGTGTTCACTGAGCTGAGCTGTTTCTGATGAAGAAGTAAACACTCGATGAGCGCGCTTACGGAACGATGTCGGAAGCCCGTTTAGTTGCCAAGATTTCTTCGGCCTGGTTGGTGATGCGGGTCACTTGAGTGCGAAACACCCGTCGTTTCTTCTTCAACATCTCCATGGCTGTCGCAGAAACTGTACTAGTTGGGTGCGGTTGATGTGGTCGATGTCTTTGAATACCCGTTCCCGGATTTCGGCAGCGAAAATTGTAGTGAATTCCTTCAGTTGTAAATGTCGTTTCCTAGAAACCAGTTCGGTTTGGGTACCCTAGGTGTATCTACAAAATTTCCACAAGCACAAAAAAGCACTACCAAATACATCGCAAGGAATTTGTCAGAGCGGCAGTCGTCGCGTCCCTACTCGGCCGCACTTTTCCGTCTACTCCCCAGCGCCGTCGCGGACTGCTCTTTTTCAATAGAACCCCATGTTTTTCCTCATGGCGCATCTCATTCCCAGAGGGGGTTGACAGAAGCACCGTCGTTAAAACCGACAAATGGCTCTGTCGCCGAGTCGCCGACAAGAAACAAAAAAAACATACACGTCGTTCACAACATAGCATACTACGACACTGCGTGTGCTACATTGCGTTCAAAACTACAGGTTTTCCCGCTCACTTTAATCCAAGTGCCAACTAAAATAAACCGCACGCCACAGAAATAATGTGAGTGCCAAACCATTTAATTCATGTGCCAAACATTTATTCCCAGCGCCAACGTATTTAATCCAAGCGCCACCACAAATAGGCCCCGTGCCAGTGAGTTTAATCCAAGTGCCACCATGCTTAATCCAATCGCCAACAACTTTAATTCAAGTGCCAGTCAGTTTAATCCATACACAAGAAACAGACGTCTTGCCATTTATATAGACTAAATGTCGGAACAAGGTAAACATGAAGCGAGAGGAATATTTATTTTTTGCCAATGCATGGTCGCGCTTAGGAAATAAGGTACTACAGTATTTTGCCCGCACGTTTTAGTGTCATTTATCTTAAAATTCAAAAAGCAGTGCGGTTTAATTATATATGTTCGGGTATTAAATGTATACGCTCATTATAAGCACGTGGTAAAAGTTTAGGCATCGAGACAGTTTATGCTTCACCGCTACTGCTAAATTTTGGGTAAACGCGTACTCCGTTGATCGCATCTGGGAGAGATTCACGTCGTGTGCTAGCAGACGGCACTAATGCTACGTTTCCGCTAAAGCGTTCGCAGTCGTCTGCTCGGCTCGATGAGAGCGATGGTGACTTACAGACGATATTCACCCTTTCCTGAAATCAAAGAATAACCATTCAAAACAAGTGACCGTGTATTTATTTGGGTTTATATGCAATTAAGTTTTATGTAAAAGCGTCAAAGGAGATGGCCATGTTCATGTAACAGACGACGATGTGTTCCTTATGCGTCGTCGCTTGTAACACGCGTGTTTTCAAAGGGAAATACTTCCAGACGAGAAGAGAGCTTTGCTTGAAGTCATGGCTGGACACAAGCGAGGGCCACGTTTCAAAGATCCAGATGAACCTCGTCGAAAAAACAGCAGGGTGTCGGTGCTCGACAGAGCGAGGATTGTGGACGTCTACAGGCATGGTGGCGACTTAAGGCAACTGGCGGAGGCCCTGGGCATCAACATAAAAACAGCAAGATCGATTGCAGCTACCGACAGACAAAAATGGTTGCGGGGTGGCGGTTCTAAAAAAAAGTTTGGAGATGATGTGAGTACTTTGAGGCAAATTGTCGTCGAAAACTGTACATTTACACTCAGACAGATAAAGGCGGCCCTGGAGGAAGAAATGCCTGGAGTGACGATCAGCACAAGCACAGTTGCTCGCGTGCTGGATGCCCACAGCTACTCGGTGAAGCTCGTGACGCAGAGGCCCGCAGACGCAACCGTGACGACATCAAGCACAGCCGTAAGCTGTACGCCCAGTGGCTGCAGTCCGATGGACCACGTGTGTGTCGGTTCTACTTGGACGAGACAAACTACAATATCTGGTGTTCCAGAAATTTTGGCAGGGCAGCTAAAGGGCAACCAGCTGTCCACACAATCACGACGACAAATGAAGCGAACTTGAACATCATGGCATGTCTGTCCGAAAATGGCCTTATTCACTGGACTGCAGTGGACAGAGTTCATTGGGCTGTTTTCAACGATTTCCTCAGCGATGTTTCGGCCCGTGTGGAAAGCGACGAGCCAAACACAGAAGCTGTGTTCATTTTAGATGGCGCACCTGCTCATGCTCGGGCAGAGCACACAGCTTTGGCTAACTCAATGCACTCTATCAAGCGCCTGCCAGCGTACAGTCCCTTCTTCAACCCAATAGAAGAGGTGTTCTCGAAAGTCAAGGAGCACGTGAAGGCCTACCTAAGCGAACGCCCTGATTTAGTGCTGGCGACACCGCAAGGTATGATGGAAAAGGAGCACAGGCGTTCTTTGCTGCTGGACGCGGCTCGGCACTCCATGCAGCAGATACAGCGCGTGGACGGCGCAGCCTTTGACCGGCACAATTTTTCTTTTGTGCCTGCAGCATTGCGTGAAGATTACTTGTGAACGTCCGTTTCCAAGCCCTAGGAGACAGCGCTGTTCTATTAAATACTTATTATAACCTGTGCTTATGGTGCAATTCTCGAGTGATCTGGAGTGTGCAAAAATATTGTTCTCTTTCGTTTTATCTATAATCCCATTCTGCCCCCTCTCATTGACTAAATATATATATATGTGTTTGTGTGTGTACACGTTAGATATACAAAATTGATGCAATAAATTTATCATTTCGCTGACCTCCGTAAGATTCAAATGTTCGGTGAGATGCATAATGCAGCGCGGAAAAACGAGTATAAAGTAAATAGAAGGAGCAAGGACCACCGCTCGTCCTTGTGCATTATATTTTCTCTGCGTATGTTTTCTCGCACTGCGTTAATATCTCACCGTCTGAACTAGGCCAACAGTTAATACTGTTCAAATCACCGGGCACATCATTTTGTTTTAATAAAAAGATAAAAACTAATAGGAATATAAAATATAACTTCCGTTTTCCACATATCGTAATCAGCAGTCTATGTTTTAGTACACTGCAGAACAAAAAGTTCTTCGAATTACCTCCAATTCGCCCTGCCCTGCGCGAGCCAGATAATTTCTTAATTCCGTACTCCATTTGAGCCATTGCTGCCCTCGCACAGGTTTTCCACATCTTGGTAGCCATTGCGTCACTTTAACTGAGCATATATTGTCTTTCCTTCGCATTACGCGACCTGTCCTGGAGCTGCTGTTCATTTCTGTGCCAAAACCAAAATCCAATTATGAGCTCTAGTCAGTAAAACTTAATTTTGCTGAACTACAAAATATTCGTTAACATGTTTGTAATGAGCAGCATGCAGATGCCTTTCTTTCGTTCCCATTAATATGATCGCACCCGTGCCAAACATTGCCCCACAGACTGATATAGCAACGTATAAGCCCTCCAAACACGGCTCAAGCAAACGATGGCAGTAAGTTTTTTTTTTCCCGTGAATAAAAGCGGCGAATACAAATATTAGTGCAGTCTTCTGCTTTCCGGCTACCGTGTTTCATATTGTAGCAACTGTATTTCAATTGCACTGCCGTTTTCATGCCCCGTATTACTGCTTATTGTGTATAGATTAAAGTGACTGGCACTTGAATTAAAGTTGTTGGCGCTTGGATTAAACATGGTGGCACTTGAATTAAACTCACTGGCACGCGGCCTAATCGTGCTGGCGCTTGGATTAAATATGTTGGCGCTTGGATTAAATGTTTGGCACATGGATTAAATAGTATGGCACTCAGATTATTTCAATGGCGTATGGATTATTTTAGCTGGTACTTGGAATAAAGTGAGCGGGAAACCTGTAGTTCACCTAAGAAAGCGGGCGCTTTTTATTCGTAAAGTCGTACAGCCTAAGAACCATGCTACCTGTAACGTTTCAGAGCAATTTTCTTCTCGTTATATAAATAATTTCACCTCTGCACCGCAAGTCTGAGGTTCTAATAGTAATCGATCCACAATTTTTTTTTATTTCAGTAGGGTGCTTTGCTGGATGACTGGGTAAAGCACATATAAGAAGGCAGCGCGAAACAACACGAACTTAGGATTTTATTTGACTAAGACATGTTAGTCACTTATAGTAGTATTTCATCCAATGCCGCAACAGCTAATGACCACAATGGCTATATACAAGACCAGACGCTTGCACGTACCAAGCTTCATCAAGAACAGCTGACAGAGCCGCACATGGTACACACCTGACGCATACAGGACCTACTTTTTTTATTTGCGACATAGACTTGCCCTTGGGCATAATATTTGTTGTGTATATTTGCGTTAAATGTGCGCCGTTATCACTTTGAAGGTTTGTGTAAAGACACACTTTTCGCGTCACGTTCGTAATAATGCGAAGCACGCCTTCAGTGGCCGCGTGCACGAACACGCGCACTCACCACTTGCCGGACGACGCTTTTACGGGGATCCGGCAGATCACGTTGCTTTTGGTGCGGCCGTCGCTCGGCATGGAAGCGCATCCTAGTCCCGCGGCCGCTCTCCTCCTCGGGACACACAGCGTCTAGTCCTCAGCGAGGGACACACGCACGCCGCTCGGGAAGCGCGGGACGAGAGGGGCACATTGGGATGCAGGCCGTTGCCACAGCGACAGACGCTGTGGCGACCAGTCTCGTGTCTCGCGGCCCAGGGGGCGCTTGGGACGGCCGCCAACGATGAGATCGTCTGCTGCTTGCGAACCGATGGCGCCGCGTAGAAGGGGAAGAGGAGGAGGTCAATCGACAATGCGCGCGGCCAGTGGGAAATAGAAATGACCGCATTTTTGAAAACTTTGCTTTTTCTGGTTTGCCCACAAGCACGAGTAAGAGGGAGCAAAAGACGCGCGTTTGAGAAAGAGCATATTTCGATCATTTTGGCGCCTTCTCGAAAAATAAAGGTATCGACGAACGTACATCAAAATGGCCAAGTACGCATGAGGCATGTATGCGAGTCTCTTCTTTAATTCAGTTCTCGCACCAGCATGTATGCAGTCCTGATACTCCCTTTGCTAAGTCGTCATTCCACTCACCTGTGCACTGTTATGAGCTGGAACTTAGGTAAGTCGCGGGTCAGATTGCACTGCCATAAGATAAGCTCACACTTTTGGTCGTGGTGCTTTAGAGTAAGATTGTTTTTCACTTAGCTCTACTCCATGTCACCTTTTCTTTCTGTTCGTCCAATACAGCTTATCACAGTAATAGCTAGAGGGCAATCTGACGCGTTCTCCCCAACAGGTGCTGTGCCGTTATGGGAATGAAGGCCTATGTGTGCTTACGAGCATTGTGACGGACTGAGGCTTGCCTTAAAATGTGCATACGCTCACACACACCTTCGTTTCCTGTCCGTACCTCGTAGGTTACTACCGGCAAGATACAGCTTTTATATCTTTTGCTCTTGAGGAATACCACTAAACGGCCATTCCGGATCTGTGAATACCTGCCAAATGCACTCGACAACATTCTTATCAAATGCAAAGCATTTCTTAGCGAAGCCTACATAGGAGACCTAGGTGCGGCCACCTAATCTTGCTGGTTTCTGTCACTACAGTTCATTCCTTCTCCTCTGCTTAACGAACCCAAGGACCTTTGAGCGTTTCTATCTATCTATCTATCTATCTATCTATCTATCTATCTATCTATCTATCTATCTATCTATCTATCTATCTATCTATCTATCTATCTATCTATCTCTTCGATAAACTTAATTAGAGCGCAACCACACGACACATTCACACACACCCACACACCCAAGCATCAACCACGTACAGCTCTCACTTCCAGCTGATTTATTCATCGCACAAAGGCTTGAATACATAAATGTGGCACATTCGCGCATTAACATCAGATAAAGCCAATCCACATACTATCAAGCCACACATTTTCTTCCTGCTCCTTCCATCTCACAGTCTAGATCTGATGAACTGAAATTCACTGGGAAACAAAGATAGCGACGGGGTGATTACACAGCGGTCCTTTTCTTTTTCTATGCAAAAAGCCTCTAACACTTCACGTGCGGTTTTCCTTGAGCTTCTGCCCAGAATCTTTGTCTCAGAGAATCCTGCGTCACAGCCACACATTATAGCGTGCGCAACCAGGTGCGCATACTTGTCGTCTCGTTTTATTGTAGCGTTAGCTACACTGGCCTAGCCGAGCCAGTTTCGCGTGGATCCTCAAGAGCCGTGCTTCGCATGCGCGAGGATCAGTGATGTCACGCACCGGAGCCGGCACCTCCCGCCAGCTCCGCCAGTGCCGCGCGCGATTCGCCGCCGCCGGTCTGCGCTTTCCAGAGAAGTGACGTCATAGATTTGGCAGACGTATTGGCGCCGACGCGCACGCAGCTATGCGCGTTCGCTGTCCAGTCGCCGTGTGACACTGCGCTGGAGCCGCTTGATAGCGCCTCTGACTGGCGTTTGCCACTGTGGTATAGCCATGGAGAAGGAGAGCGCAAATGCTTCACAACGGCGGAGAAGAGCGGAGAAGCTTAACTCATGGAATCCCGAAGTAGTTAATAATAATATCTGGGGTTTACCGTCCCAAAACCACGATATCATTATGAGAGACGCCGTAATGGAGGGCTCCGGAAATTTCGACCACCTGGGGTTCTTTAACGTGCCACTAAATCTAAGTACACGGGCCTCAAACATTTTCGCCTCCATCGAAAATGCAGCCGCCACGGCCGGGATTCGATCCCGCGACCTGCGGGTCAGCAGTCGAGCGCCATAACCACTAGACCACCGTGGCGGGGCGCCCGAAGTAGTTGCTTCGCAAGGTAAATATACATGTGCCACATAATAATACGTATACCGTGTGTGTGTCATTGGAGTAGCAGTAAGCATGATAATCATGCTAATCCGAGACAATCAGTAAAGCTAAAAATAATTAGCTGAACCGTTGCTAACGCTACGTTATCCTGACATAGCCGAGCTAAGCCACTGCGAAATTTTTAATTTTTGGGCGTGCTCCCTTAACCGGTCATTAACACATCTTTCGGTTTGACCGATGTGTACCTTGCCACATGAAATAAGTTTTTGGCATTGATCTACCAACTAGCCCAACAACAAGTTCTTTTACAGTACATCTATCTATCTATCTATCTATCTATCTATCTATCTATCTATCTATCTATCTATCTATCTATCTATCTATCTATCTATCTATCTATCTATCTATCTATCTATCTATCTATCTATCTATCTAGCGGCGTACGTCTGGGCTCTCTCGTGATTGTCTCCTTTACTTGGTGTACACCAAAACTGGCATGGGAGGGTAAGAGGATTTGAAGAATATCTTCCCCTCACGAGAGGGCAAACGCGTGAGGGGAAGACAGAAAATTAGGTGGATAGATGAGATTAAGAAGTTTGCAGGTATAACGTGGCAACAGAAAGCACAGGACCGGGTGGATTGGCGGAACATGGGAGAGGCCTTTGCCCTGCAGTGGGCGTAGACAGGCTGCTGCTGATGATGATGATGATGATGACTTTCTGATCATGATGTTAATCAAGTGAAAATCCTGTCGCGTACGTCGTCAAACGCTTTTCCCCAGACACGTGTGGTATATACCCTATTTACACGGGCCGCGTTGTACGGGTATGCGCCACAGGTAGTTAGGTAGTTAGGCGAAACCAGACAATGGTAATTTAAATTCCAGAGTGTTAAGTAAAGCTCACATGGGCAGCGTAGACCCTACGAATACAAAGAATAAAATTAGGATCCCAGCAGGATTAAAACGCAAGCATTCTGCGTGGCAGTCAGGTATTTTACTACAGAGCAACGCCAGGTCTAGAAACTGCTTTGAAAAAACACCAAATGCAGCCGTAATGTCGGTGCAACGTCAATTGTTGTTGCGGTGCTGGCTATCTAATTTTATAACAAAAGAATAAACATCAAAGAAATTGCGCGACGAAAACGCGGAGGGAAGAAGACCAGTACAAACACAGTACTGTGTTTGTACTTGTCTCCTTTTGTCCCTGTTTTTGTTGCGCAATTTCTTTGATGTCGTAGATCACCATCTAGCCCAAAATGCTGATCTCAAAAAGGATTAAACACTGCATTGTACTCCTACGATAAAGGCGTCATGTCAGGTTAGCGTCAGTGCTTCCAGTCTTGGCTCCGCTTTTATAGCAGTCTAATAAACTTTACGTTTGTATTACTATGATTCAGCAAACTATATTCAAGCGTTGCTCGACCCTGGAGGAATAGGCTAGCGAACGTAGCGAGTGATATTCACATCATCGCAACGTAAAGTGCACTTCGTTTCGATAATACTGATGTAAGTGCTCCAATGTGAGTGATGACGTTACATCAGGCCATGAGTTACCCTTCAACGCCAGTGCTATCGATGTGCCTCGAAGCCCACGATGTCCGCACAACTACTACACATACAGAAACAAGTCGATCTCCCTCGTTGGCTCAAAGCCAAAAAAGGCAGCATAAAACTAGTCACTGACTTCTTCGCATGAAACCGATTGCTACGCAAGGTGTGCAATCTGCCGAATTTTTTGCTAATTACTTCAGCCTCGTGGTTTGAATATGTGGTCACTCCCTGCCCTAAGTGGTCGTATTGCTATACCTCGTCCAGTGTCTTGCTAACTATAGCAAACCGTTGCTTTCTTCCGAGACTGTTGAACATTGCTCTAGTTTTCAGCACATGATTCTTACACCCACCATTCTGCATTACCTTGCCAGTTAGTAATCTGGACCAGAAAGCTCGAGATAATGCGGGGGCTTCAACTTAAATTGATGATGATGCATGGAGCCACGGAAAACAAAATGATAGTCTTCATTAGCACGAAGGAACGCTTGTTACGAACATCGCTTGTTAAGCGTTGTTCGTAACAAGCGTAACGAAGCGTAACGTAACGTAACAAGCGTAATGTACTTAACAAGCGTAACGAACACTTATCGTAAGTACATCGGAAGATCGAAACCTTTATTAAGGATCGAAATTAAGAAGGAATGATCATGACCGTTGGTGATTAAGAGTAAAATATTAGATTATTAGAGACGGCAAGTGCCCGAGAGAGAGGCATAAATTTATGTGGGGAGATGAGATTATGAAGTTTGCGGGGATAACGTGGCCGCCGCAAGCACATGGCCGGGTTAATTGGAAAAAACATAAGAGAGCCCATTGCTGTGGAGTGGTTGTAGACGGACTGATGGTCAGGAGGTTGTCGATGGCGCTGGTTGCGCAAATAAAGCATCTTTAAGCTGAGGCCATGCACAAATCTCATTCATCCGTCATATTATAATATGAAAGGAAAGTTTGTTCACCTGCAGTGCGTAATCAAACGCCGGAATAAAAGCAACTGGTGAGACGCTGCCACCGAACTAATGCTGGTTTTTTCGTCTGTCTTCCTAACTTGATCAGCCCATCGGTGCTTTTTTTTACGTTTTCATAAAATTGCAGATTCGAGCAGAAGTCCTCACAATAAAGCCACAGTTTTACATCAAAGCCGAAGAAATGAATGTCATAGCGACAAAATGAAATGCACCATTGAAATGTTACACGAAGTAAGGCTAGTAGATAAGTTCCTCAGTCTGCAAAACGTGTAAGTCTGCAAAACGCTGGCGCAGGGAAGCTCTCCCACTGCAGCAAGCGAAGCGACCTTCATGCTGCCGATCGCTTGAACGTAATGTAAACGCGGAGAGCACGGCGCGTACTAATGCGTGAGCCAGCTGCTGATCTCCGTTCTGAGAACTATAACGGAACTAATGCGCCATTACCAATTGAATCAGATCTGAAACGAATATCTTTTGATATGTTCACGATAAAAGTCACAGTTTCGCCGCAACAGCGAAGCAATGAATGCGATAGCAGTAATGTAACGCGAAGCACGGAAAGCAGCTCGAAATTGCCAGCGCGTCGCTCGAGCCCAAAGGACGCACGAAAAGAACGCACACAGGACGAGCGCAAACTAATGCGTCACAGCTCGACACTTGAAGCGCACTGCTCAAACATAAAGCAGGACGCACGAAACAAACGAACTGGTACACACAAGACGAGCGCGAACTAACTGTCACAGTTGTTACTTATTTCTGTTTGAACAGCGCGCTCCTTTCGCAAACGCGGCCGCTGCAGCGAGCGAAGCGAAGCACCCCACCGGCCACCCCTTCTTTCCTTGAGATAAGCGCACGAAAGCGACCACGCCCTGTAGAGCGAAGAGCAGCGGCGTTCGCAGGAGCGGGGCGACGATCTTTAAAGCGCGCCACGCGCGCGCACGTCGCGCCATCCATGTGGCCGCTAAGAAAGCATGCTGAACTACATGGTGTATATAAATAGCTCGGCCTTAGCAGGCTGACAGACGGTGCTGTCGTGGCCTAACGTCTAACGAGGCGGGCTCCAAAGCGAGAGGTCGCCCGTTCGATTCCGCGCGTCGGAAAGAATTTCTGAGATATTTTTCTTTGTGGCTTTTCTATATATATACATACTTATACATATACTGTGAATGACGGCGACGGGGACGGACATTTTCCAGCCGAGACTGTCCATATAATTGCTATCGCAATAAAATACGTGACGTTCTCCCGACTTCAATATTATTAAAAATCCTACCTTAACATGTAGGACAATACAGCAACAGTATTTACGGTATCCAGAACTAGTGCTGGCGTGCAGGCACACACACACACACACAAACACATATTACATATATATATATATATATATATATATATATATATATATATATTGTAAGTACGTTTATTGACGGTGGGATTGACGGCGATGACAGTCACGACAGAGCGCAGACTCCCAGACTCTCACGAGCTAGAGCACGAGGGGCGTGCCCTCCGAGAAGAGGCGAAGAGGGCGACCCACTAGAAGGCGCTCGAGAGGACGGCCCATTACAGCGTTCCAATGCTTCTCTACAATTACCCCGGGTACAAAAAGGGAGCCGCCTGGCGACGGAACAGCTGGTCACTATGAGCGGGTCATGGTAGGGCTTGAGGCGCTTCACGTTGACAATGTCGCGCCCTCGACGGCGCATGTCCGAAGATGGTTCAATGGGTTCAACAGGTAGTTGATCGGGGACGTACGTTCGAAGACACGGTAGGGGCCTTCGTATTTGGGCAGTAGTTTGGAAGAGAGGCCAATTGCAGTGGTAGGGACCGAGAGCCATACGAGCGCTCGAGGTAGGAACATGGGTGCAGAAGTGTTTGTGTCACCGCGAATGCTGTTCTGCCGCTCTTGGTCATGCGTAGTAAAGGTCTTGGCAAGCTCGCGACACTCCTCAGCAATTCTTGGCTGTGGTCCGGCTTGTATGGAAGGATTGGGTCGATTGTGTGTGACGGGTGCCTGCCGTACAATAGCAAAAAGGGTGAGAAACCAGTGGTGCTTTGAAGGGCGGTATTGTAGGCGTAGGTGACGAAAGGCAGAATGGAATCCCAATTTGTGTGAGCGGCGGCGACGTACATCGAGGGCATGTCGCCGAGCGTGTGGTTAAAGCGTTCCGTGAGCCCATTCGTCTGCGCGTGGTAAGCAGAAGTTTTGCAGTGAACAACATTGCATTCTTTGAGGATGGCTTCGACCACTTCCGACAGGAAGACATGGCCTCGATCGCTGAGCAGCTCCTGGGGTGGACCGTGGCGCAGCATGAACCGGCGGAGCAGGAAGGAGGCTACATCGCACGCTGAAGCCGCTGGGAGGGCGGCAGTTTCGGCGTAAAACGTAAGATGGTCTACAGCGACGATGACGCAGCGGTTACCAGCCGACGTCAGAGGAAGTGGCCCATACAAATTGATACCAACGCGCCCAAACGGCCGGTCAGGGCAAGGTAAAGGTTGTAGACCTGCTGGTGACTTTGTGCGGTGAAGTTCTGCGGCGCTGACAATCGATGCAGGAGCGAACGAACTTCTGCACGTAGCGGTACATCCCTCCCCAAAAGTACCGTTGGCGAATACGTGGTATCTTTTCAATACGCCAGAGTGCGCACACTGCGGATCAGCGTGGAACGACTCGCATATGTCAGAACGCAGACTGCGTGGTATTACAGTTGCCACTGGCGGCCGTCGGCATTGTAATTCCATCAGTGAAGGAGGTCGTCGCGAATGGCAAAATGGTGGGCCTGATGACGCAAGGCGCGAGTGGATGGTGTTGCCGATTGATCAGTGAGCAAGTCTATCAGTGAAGCGATCCATTCATCCTTGCGCTGTTCGGTAGCGATAGTGTCAATGTCGATGGTAGAAACGGCATTGTCAGGCATTGAGCTGAGGGTATTGTCGTCAGGCAAGGGGGAGCGCGAGAGTGCGTCGGCGTCAGCATGCTGGCGTCCGTTGCGGTACAGCACGTTGATATCGTAGTCCTGTAGGCGAAGTGCACAGTGGACGAGGCGGCCTGATGGATCCTTCAATGATGACAACCAGCATAGTGCATGGTTGTCGGTGATGACATATAATGGACGACATTCAAATAAGGTCGGAACTTCGTAAGGGCCCAGATGATCGCCAGGCATTCCTTTTTGGTGACGGTGTAATTGGTCTCGGCTTTCGTGAGCGTACGACTTGCATATGCCACGACATATTCAGGGAACCCTGGTTTGCGGTGCGCAAGGACGGCGCCATAGCCAACACCGCTGGCGTCTGTGTGTACCTCTGTAGGGGCCGTAGGGTCGTAGTGGCGTAGAATGGAAGGCGACGTCAACAAATGACGGAGCTTCGCGAAAGCGTCGTCGCACTCTGACGACCACGAATTGAAGGTCCCGTTACTTCCAAGGAGCTTCGTCAGCGGCGGTATGATAGTCGAGAAGTTTCGGATGAGGCGCCGAAAGTAGGAACACAGTCCTACGAAACTGCGCAGTTCTTTGACGGACGTAGGTTTGGGGAACTCGCTCACGGCCCGAAGCTTGCCTCTATTGGCGAGAATGCCGTACTTGGACACGACGTAACCGAGTATTGTCAGCTGTCGTGCAGCAAATCGGCATTTCTTAGGTTCACTTGCAGACCTGCGTCGCTCAAACGCGTCAAAACCTGCCGCATGCGTTGAAGTTGCCTGGGAAAGTCCGGAGCGAAAGCAACGACGTCGTCGAGGTAGCACAAGCATGTGTGCCATTTCAGGTTGCGAATAACGGTATCCATCATGCGTTCAAAGGTGGCGGGCGCATTACACAGCCCAAACGTGATGACGTTGAATTCGTACAAGCCGTCGGGCGTGACAAAGGCGGTCTTCGGTCGATCGTCATCAGCCATAGGTACTTGCCAGTATACTGAGCTCAAATCGAGAGATGAAAAGAATTCTGCTCGTTGCAGGCTGTCAATCGAGTCGTCTATTCGCGGTAGTGGATACACGTCCTTGCGAGTGATCTTGTTGAGTCGTCGAACAGAACCGTCTTTCTTCGCGACAAGAACGACAGAAGACGCCCAGGGGCTGTTAGTAGGTCGAATAACATCGCTTCGGAGCATGTCGTCGACTTGCTCGTTGATTACACTTTGTTCTGTCGGAGATACACGATATGAACGTTGCCGCAGTGGCGGCTGGGCTCCAGTGTCAATGCGATGCGTAACGGCGGACGTCCGGCCTAGAGAAGTTTGGGCGACATCGAAAAAAGAGAGAAATTCGTTCAACAGGCCCAGAAGCTGGGAACGCTGTACCGGCGTATGTTTGTCAGCAATAGAGGAACCAAATACAGCAGCGAGCGTACTGGAACAGTCGCAGTGCATTTCATCTGGTTCGTGCATAACTTGCGCGCCTTCAAGGGGTTCCACGCTGCCGAGACATTCCCCTCGCATCAATGTGACACTCTACGGGGATGGATTGATAAAATAGAGGTGCTGCCCTGAGTGACTTGCACGGTCGCGAAATGCACCATCAAGCCTTTCCTCGTGCGAACACAGTCAGATGGCGAGAAGAGTGTAACGGTGTCGGAGAGACTGGCGCAGTAGACTGACGCCGCCGTTGACGAGTTTGCAGGCACCTCGGTGTCGTCTTTGACAAGTGCTTTGCCCGCAGCCGATGGACTGTCTGCCGGCGTCAAATCAGAGAACGGTGAGAGGTCTATTTCGGCTGGTGCGTAATGAATTACGGTGTCGTGGCGGGAGAGAAAATGCCATCCTACCATGACGTCGTGAGAGGAAGCAGGAATTATGATCAATTCCACGGCGTACAGAGCATCCTGAATAATGACGCGGGCTGTGCACACCGCTGTAGGGTGAATACTGTCACGTGGTCGTGACGTCGACGAAGGCAGCAGTCAGCACGTCCGGTATGAAACTCTTTATTTGGCCGAACTTGTGGCCGGGAAACTGAAAGTGAACAACAGCAATACACTGATAGCGGCGAACAGAACGTCGACCGTCGATCAACTGACAAGCGGTGAAGCGCGTCGGCATTTATGAATGTGCCGCAGAATATTCCAGCGATATCGCTGGTTGTCGCGCAATCTCTAGAATAAGCTCGAGCGTACGCGTCTTCCGCGCAATCTTAACAAAATGATTTACAATAATCAAGAAGCTTCTCGAACAATGATACGCGGGTTGCGCTGAGCGTCGCTGACAGTCTTTGTGGGCGAAAACAGAATACAACGAAAGTGATAATAAGAAACGCACGTGGCAATGGCCGCCTGTGAAAAAGCATCGTCCCTATGCTTAAAACAGAACATGAATACAAGCAATAACAAAGAAAACTAATAAAGCAAGCAAACATTATAGTCCTTAGGTGCGTTAGCGAGCATAGTACGGTTTAAGGCGCACCACATACACGACCTCGGGTCGAGCTCGGCGCCTCTGAGAGTTCGTGATGCCGTCGGGGACAACCTCGTAGTTGAGTGCGCCGAGACGTCGAAGTACCCTGTACGTTCCGAAGTATCGTCGAAGAAGCTTCTCGCTCAGTCCGTGTCGTCGCATTGGCCTCCAGACCCAGGCACGGTCGCCGGGCTGGTACTCCACGAAGCGTCGTGGAAGATTGTAGCGACGGCTGTTGGTGTGCTGCTGGATCTTGATGCGCAGGCGGGGTAGCTGTCTAGCTTCTTCGGCACGTTGTAAGTAAGCGGCGTCGTCGAGATTTTCTTCGCCGGTGACGTTGGGTAGCATGGTGTCGAGCGTCGTCACCGGCCTCCTTCCGTAGACCAACTTGTACGGCGTCATCTGCGTCGTTTCTTGGACGGCCGTGTTGTAAGCGAAGGTCACGTACGGAAGGACGGCGTCCCACGTCTTGCGCTCAACGTCGACGTGCTGTACATGGGCAGCATGTCGGCGATGGTCTTATTTAGACGTTCGGTGAGGCCATTGGTCTGCGGGTGATAAGCGGTGTTGCGGCGGTGGCTCGTCTCGCTGTATTTGAAGATCGCCTGAGTTAGGTCCGCAGTAAAGGCGGTACCTCTGTCTGTGATGAGGACTTCTGGGGCGCCATGACGCAAGACGATGTTCTCCACGAAGAACTTGGCTACCTCGGCGGCAATGCCCTTGGGCAAGGCCTTTGTCTCGGCGTAGCGGGTGAGTCAGTTGCTATGACGATCCACTTGTTGCCGGTAGTCGACGTCGGGAACGGCCCCAAAAGGTCCATCCCGATTTGCTCGAACGGCCGGTGAGGTGGTTCGATTGGCTGCAGAAGTCCCGCTGGCCTAGTCGGCGGTATCTTCCGTCGCTGGCAATCTCGGCAAGTCTTGACGTAGTGGGCGACGTCGGCAGCAAGGCGTGGCAAGTAGTATTTTTCCTGTATCCTCTCGAGCGTGCGGAAAAATCACAGCATATCCACGGGGTGAATGATGATGAGTGGGGCGAAGCTACGGAGGGAATCATCTGTAAACCGTGAAACTCTTCCGTGAAATGCGCCCAGTACATAATATAAAGAGTGTGAAACATCGTGTATATATTAAACATCAAACTTTTATTGTACTGTTGGTTTACGTGGTCCCTTCATTATCACTTGTGATCGGTGAAATGCAAGGAAGAAGTCCGCTCCCGAGCGAAAGAGCGCCAAGAGCGACCGCATTCCCCGCTCGCCCTGTGCGAATTAAAGGCAAGGCTAGAGGGAAGACAGGACGCGCGTTCCACGACGCGAGGTCGGTAGCATGCCCAACGAAAGCCAACGGAACGCGATCGTGCAAGTGCTCCGGCTTCGCATCGCCTCATGGTTCCATTTAGCGTCCCAAAACCAAATATATTGCTCAAGGTGTGCCTTGCGTTTTTCGTAGAAATAATTTCTTTATCATGTACATTAAGACGAAAAGTTAAAAGCTCACTAGAGTGTATCGCCCGCAAAGTATGTCTTTTAGTGTGATCTAACTCTCGTACGGCAGGGTCCTCGCGCCGTTGCCGGTCCACCTCGCCCGTTGACGATCGGGCGAGGTGGCTACATACAACTACTACTACTACACTTTAAGAAAAACATCTGGCGTTCTTTCGTTCTGCTTTTACAAAACATCTGGCGTCTTTCGTTGGTTTATTTCATCAATCAACGGCGTTTTGAACAAAATTTTTATTGTTTAATCACGCACAGGAGAAATCTCACCAGGCACTACCTTGGAGGTAAACAATGGCTGCTAATGGGAATGAGAGACGGAAGAAGTAGGCTTTTAGCTAACTCTTACACTTCTACTTCTACTAACGTTTCCTACTGGAACATGCCAATGGCTGCTAATGGGGAATGAGAGACAGAAGAATTCGGCTTTTAGTTAACGCGCACGCTGCGAATTTTTTATTGTTCAACAACGCACAGGAGAAATCTCCCACCGGCACCACCTTGCAGGTCAAAGCGTAAGACTTGTTACGGACTACTACGACGATGACGACTACGAGGGACGAACGGGTGCCGCCTTAAGGAGCTTCGCCCCTAAAAAGCCGAGGTGGCCAGCCGTTCGGTCGTCTTGCAGGGCCTGCAGAAATTCTGGTCGCAGTGCCGAAGGTACAACGATAAGGTAGTTGGCCCGGGCCGGGGAGAAGTTCTTCTTTACGAGGACGTCATTTTTCAAGAAAACTGACGGTGACTGATCACCCTTTCCAGTCCGTCGGTCTTCTGCACAAGGACGGCGCCGAGTCCTATGCTGCTTGCGTCTGTGTGGATTTCCGTATCGGCGTATTCGTCCAAATGCGGAAGTATCGGAGGCGTTTGTAGGCGTTGTTTAAGTTCTTGAAATTCCTCGATTTGCGTCGTTCCCCACTTGAACTCCACGTCGCTCTTCGTAAGGTGAGTTAGTGGCTCGGCGATCCGTGAAAATTCCTTGACGAAGCGTCTGTAATAGGCGCACAAGCCGAGAAATCGGCGTACAGCCTTCTTGTCGCTGGGCGGCGGGAAGGCAGCAATGGCAGCTGTTTTCTGCGGGTCGGGGCGAACTCCAGACTTGCTAATGACGTGGCCCAAGAACAGGAGCTCCTCGTACGCGAAACGGCACTTTGCTGGCTTCAGGGTGAGTCCGGAGGTCTTGATTGCTTGAAGTACAGCTTCAAGGTGGCGGAGGTGTTCGTCGAAGTTTGAGGCAAACACAACGACGTCGTCCAAGTACACAAGGCACGTCTGCCACTTCAAGCCAGCCAGCACTGTATCCATAACGCGTTGGAATTTCGCCGGTGCCAAACAAAGGCCAAAAGGCATGACCTTGAACTCGAACAGGCCGTTCGATGTTATAAAGGCAGTCTTTTCTCGGTCTCTGTCGTCGACTTCGATTTGCCAGTAGCCGGTTTGAGGTCCATCGACGAAAAGTACTTCGCGTTGTGGAGTCGATCCAGGGCGTCGTCTATCCATGGGAGAGGGTACACGTCCTTCTTTGTGATTTTGTACAGGCGACGATAATCGACGCAGAAACGTAGGGTACCATCCTTCTTCTTCACTAACACCACGGGAGACGCCCACGGGCTTTTGGACAGCTGGATGACGTCGTCGCGTAGCATTTCGTCGATTTGTTTCTTAACGGCCTCCCGTTCCCGCGTCGAAACCCGGTAGGGACTCTGACGGAGTGGTCGAGCGTTTTCTTCTGTTATAATGCGGTTCTTAGCAAGGGGCGTTTGTTGGACCCGCGATGACGACGAGAAACAGCCCTTGTATTCCTGCAGAAGGCATCGAAGCTGGTGCTTTTGGCGAGCGGGAAGACTTGGGTTTACATCGAAGGGTGGCTCAAGTATTGGGGTAGTCATCGTAGCTTCGTCAGAATCTGAAAAGGCAAACGTATCGCCGACGGCCAAGATTTCTTCGATGTATGCAACCGTCGTGCCCCTGCTCAGGTGTCTGTATTCTTGGCTGAAGTTCGTAGCATCACGGTTCCTTTTCCTTATGCAATCGAGCGATGCCTCTTGCGACGCAAATGTCACGGTCTAGCAGCAAACGCTGATCCCTCTCGATTACACCTTCGATGTCTTCAGCTTTTTCGGTGCTGACGGGAATTATGACGCTGGAGCGATGCGGGATGGTAACTTGATCCTCGAGCACGTTCAGGGCATGTTGACATGAATTCGTATCCGGCGGTGTCGTTTTGTCCGACGATAGGGTTATCGACTTGGTTCTTAAGTCGATGACGGCGCCGTGAGGGTTTAAGAAGTCCATGCCAAGTATGACGTCCCTGGAGCAGTGTTGCAAGATTACGAAACTCGCAGGATACGTGCGATTATTCATTGTGACTCTTACTCTTCAGACTCCACACGGCGTTATTAGATGGCCTCCAGCGGTACGGATTTCGGGGCCTTCCCAAGCAGTCTTAACTTTCTTCAACTTCGTGGCGAAGGGCCCACTGATGACGCAATAGTCGGCTCCAGTGTCGACGAGAGCGGTGACGTTGTGGCCGTCAATGAGAACGTCGAGGTCGCTAGTTCGTCGTCTTGCGTTGCGGTTGGGTGGTAGCGTCGGGTCACGGCTAGGTCGGCTTGTCCCGCTGCTTCTACGTCGCGTCGACAGGTCTTCTTCGGGGTCCGAGGTTTCATCGTCAGGGCTTCGTCTGCTTCGCGTTGTGTTCGGCAGGTCTCGTCGCGTTGTCGTCGTCGACGGCCGCGGAGGATCTTCGTCATTTCGTCGTACAGCAACCGCACCTCCATCGGTTGCTGCCCATAGTTTCCCGGATACGGGCTAGGCGACCGGCCCCGGTTGGGGCCAGTGTGCTGACTACGGTGCGGTGACATGTAGAGGACGCGCGACGGCGAGCGGGAAGGTCCTCGTTCTTGCCACTGTGTTCCGGTGAGGTAATCGTCGATGTGGCGAGGCCGTTCGCCTGGCCGCGGGCGCGGCGCGTTGACGACGAATCCGCGTAGCCCCATCTGTCGGTACTGGCAGAGGCGGTACGTATGGCCGGCCTCCCCGCAGTGGTAGCAGAGCGGGCGGTTGTCAGGGGCGCGCCAAGCGTCGGTCTTCCTTGGCGCATAGCGCTGGCCGACAGGCGCACGATAGGGCGTTTGTGACGGCGGCGGCGTCTGGCGACGGTACTGCGGCGGTGTGGCGTCTTGGTGTGGGCGTGGAGGAGGAGCATGACGGCGGGCTCCAGCAGCATAGCTCATTGCTTGCGGCTGGGGCTAACTATTGCTTGCTAACTTGGGGCGGTTGTCAGGGGCGCGCCAAACGTCGGTCTTCCTTGGCGCATAGCGCTGCCCGACAGGCGCACGATAGGGCGTTTGTGACGGCGGCGGCGTCTGGCGACGGAACTGCGGCGGTGTGGCGTCTTGGTGTGGGCGTGGAGGAGGAGCATGACGGCGGGCTCCAGCAGCATAGCTCATTGCTTGCGGCTGGGGCTAACTATTGCTTGCTAACTCATTGTTTGCTAACTGGGGCGCGCCCAGTGACTGCTGGATCTCCTGGCGCACGACGTCGGTGATGGAATCTATTTGAGGGTGCGGCGAAGGTAGAATTTTTTGCAACCCCTCTTGCACGATTGCTCGGATCGCCTCGCGCAAGTCGTCGGATCCGAGGGCATGAACAGCCGCGCTGTCTTTAAATGCGCGGCGATTGTACTGCCGGGTGCGCATCTCGAGCGTCTTCTCGGTGGTTGTTGCCTCCGCGAGGAATTCTTGGATGGTCTTGGGTGGGTTTCTGCTCAGTCCCGCGAACAGCTCCTGCTTGATTCCTCGCATGAGGAAGCGAACTTTCTTCTCCTCGGGCATGTCAGGGTCTGCGTGGCGGAACAGTCTCGTCATTCCTTCTGTGAAGAGTGCCACGTTTTCGTTTGGCAGCTGCACGCGCGTTTCGAGCAGAGCCTCGGCCCTCTCCTTGCGGACGACGCTGGTGAATGTTTCCAGGAACCTGGTGCGAAAAACGTCCCATGTCCTCAGGGTTCGCTCTTGGTTCTCGAACCAGGTCCGAGCGGCGTCTTCCAAAGCGAAATAGACATGCCGTAGCTTGTCTTCGCTGGTCCAGGCATTAAAAACGGCGATTCGGTCGTAGGCCTCGAGCCAGCTTTCCGGGTCTTCGAACGACGATCCGCGGAAGGTTGGCGGCTCCTTGGGTGTCCGGAGAAGGATCGGTGCGGGCGGCACAGCGTCTGTCATCGTCGCTGTGGTCGAGGTCAGGATCTTTGTTTGCCGGGTCTGTTCAGGTAGAGGCCCGTGCTCTGGCGGTAGACCTTGTTGCCTGCTGCTTGCTCGACGATCCGGGTTTTCTTTGCCGTCGTTCTCCTCGCGGCTTGGGCTTGGGTCAGCGCTTCGCGGGGGCGTCCGGATCATGGAAGAAGCAGCACCTCCACCAGATGTCGCGTGGTCGTGACGTCGATGAAGACAACAGTCAGCACGTCCGAGATGAAACTGTTTATTTGGCCGAACTTGTGGCCGAGAAACTGAGAACTAGAACTACAGCAATACACGCTGTACAATGATAGCGGCGAACAGGGCGTCGTCCGTCGATCAACTGACTAGCGGTGAAGCGCGTCGGCATTTAAACATGTGCCGTCGAATATTCCAGCGTTATCGCTGGCTGTCGCGCAAATTCTAGAATGAGCTCGAGTGTGCGCGTCTTGCGCGCAATCTTAACAAAACGATCTACAATGATCGGGAAGCTTCTCGAACAATGAGGCCTGGTTCGCGCTGAGCGTTGCTGACAGACTTTGTGGGCGAAAAACCGAATAAAGCAAAAGTGATAATGGGAAACGCCCGTGGCAATTGCATTGGAAAGAACCGTAGCTGAAGTAGCATCCGTAGGTGAGCGTGGTTCCACCCCACTAGTATTCACAGCAGCTACTACAGAAACAGGTTGTGTGTTTACGTCGCAAACAAAAACAGTGCCTTCCGGAGGCAGAATCAGCTCATTTGTGACATTGAGTACAGCTAGGAAGGCTGTGCCATTGGTGAAGCCAACAACACTAGTGCAATTCTTTTGGATATATAACGGGCTGATGGAGCCACTAGAACATCACCGTGGTCAATAAAGTCTGAAGCAACCGTGGCCTGGTGGCACCACAGAGTCTTTGACGGTTCGTAGGCGATGGCGTGACCAATATTCCGCGTCGGTAGCATTAGTCTCTCGCATATGTACGAGGCGTTGTCCACAAGAGATGGAAGCGGCAGCGTCAGAAAGAAAGTCCCATCTCAAAATAAGCATATAAGCGCAGGAGGTCAACACGGCGAACTGAATATGGTGCCGAATCCCTTCAATGAAAACTCTAACGGTGCACTGTGCTGATGGCTAACGGCAAAGTCACTTGCGCTACGCAAGGCAGTGCCATTAGAAGGTGTAGTAACCTTACGGAGACGATAACACAAATCAGCATGAAATACAGAAATAGCGGCCGCCGTGTACACCAATGCTTGAATAGGCACCCCTTCAGCATACACTAATAAAAAGTGGCCATGCCCTCTGGAGGTGTTCGTGTCCGTCCGAGCGATGCAGCTTTCCCTCCAAAAACTGCACCAGCTATTTTTCCGAGCGGTATTCAGGGGTCGTCAGTGCACTTAGTTGGGCCAGTTGGTTCTGCATGTCGATGAGGTGGATGCGCTTGAAAGACGAGGATGAAGAAGGGACGGGACACACAGTGCGCAACCTGCAACTTGTTTATTGGAAAAAAGGGGGTAGCGTCACTTATATACACTTAAGCACGTGACACAGGGCCTGCGCGTTACACGTTACAGAGCACTCAAAAATGCTATCTCTTTCTTAGATAATGTCAATGAAGCTATGCTGACACATGATTCTGCGCATTCTAAAATATATTTTGCTTCAACTCCAAGGTGCTAGTGAAAAGATTAGTTAAGCAATCTGGTTGTGAACAGAACAGTGGTAAGACTAACAGGAACAAAAAAGTAGCGGTCATCCCATACATTCATCGCATATCACACAATCTCAAGAAAGCTGCTCAGAAGGCGGGTGTTGAGGTAGCATTTTCTGCTACGCAGAAATTATCAAGACTGTGCAGATTGACAGAGCCCTGTTCCAGTGCGCCTCTCATCTGCGACGTTAAACACAGGGTTAAATTCGTTCAGTGCCAGAAAGGTGTTGTGTACAACATTCCACTTTCATGTGGAAAGGTATATATAGGACAAACTGGGTGCTGCCTAAACGAGCGTCTAAGAGAACACAGCAATAATGTCAGGAACGGTAACAACGGTCATCTCGCAACTCACTGCCAAAAGTGCTCCTGCACCCCGAAATTTGAGCAGTGCACATTCATATCTCGCAACCGTAATCAATCGGCGAGGCTCGTAGTTGAAGCAAAATATATTTTAGAATGCGCAGAATCGTGTGTCAGCATAGCTTCATTGCCATTATCTAAGAAAGAGATAGCATTTTTGAGTGCTCAGTAACGTGTAACGCGCAGGCCCTGTGTCAGGTGCTTAAGTGTATATAAGTGACGCTACCCCCTTTTTTCCAATACACAAGTTGTAAGCTGCGCACTGTGTGTCCCGTCTCTTCTTCGTCCTCGTCTTTCAAGCGCATCCACTTCATCGGTATTCAGACATAGGGACTACCGGTCGTAGAGGCGATGTTGAGTGTCGCAGAGGGGAAGGGGAGCGGTGATATCCTGAGCGGCAGTTTCGAGGTGCGTCGGCTGGAGAAGAAAGGGAGAGCGAACGTTTTGAAGGGCGGCGCTGGTACTGGTTAGGAGGGGACGTCGAATTTCTTTCGTAGACGCCATAGCCAAGGCGTTCGTCCTGGTGGCGTTTGCGACAAATTCGTGAGATATGGCCTCGAATGCCACAATGATAACATATCGGGCGAGACGAGCGCCAGGCGGCGTAGAAGGCAGGAGCAGGTGGGACAGGTGGACGTGCCGCAGTTGCTGCTAAATTGATCGGCGCAGGAACAGGATGCACGCTCTCAACCCAGGCAGGTTGCATGGCAGCGCTTTGCCCATATGTCGGGGGCGGAGTTGGTGGCGTCTGAATGTCAGACGTGAGAGCGCTAGCCATGGAGGACAGCTCCTCTTTGATGATGTCGCGCAGACCAGTAGACAAAGAGCGCGGCCGTGGGGCTGGTACACATGACAGTCCTTGCGCTTGAAGCTCCTCGCGAATCAGAGTGCGAATCGGATGGGTGAAATCGTCGAGGTGAAATCGTCGGGGTGAATCGTCGGGGTGAAATCGGATGGCTTTTAGTTCATCGAGATGTTCGCAAGTCGTGATGACATTCTCCATGGTGCTGGAGTTTTGACGGCGAGAGCGTTGATCGCGACTTGGTCTATCTCTTTAAGGATGTGTCGAACCCGATCAGCCTCTGTCATAGCCGAGTTTACGCGACGGCTAAGGGCAAGGACGTCTTCGATATACGAGGTGCACGTCTCCCCTGGATGTTGTACGCGTCCGTCGAGCTTCCTCTTCGAGACTTCAGAATGGATGTTTGCTGTCCCGAAAATGCTCCTAATTTGTTGAGCGAAGCTGCGATCCTGGTTAAAATCCACGTTTTTGCTACGTCGGACAGATAGAAGGCGACGTGACGAAGTTTTTGAGGTGCGTCCCATTGGTTGTACACACTGGTCATGTCATATTCTTGAAGCCATACTTCGATATCATGGCCTGGGAGACAGGAGAAGATGGGTGGGTCCCGCTGCCGCGCGGTGATGGTCCATGCAAGGACGGGTGGTTGGGCGGGGTTGGCGCACGGTCCAGGCAGCGTTTCTTGGGTCATGACAGCGGGTACGCTGAGCAAAAGGCGACCCGAACGAAGCTCCAGGAAACTCGACGTCGTAGAGGACTTGGGGATCGACAGCAGCCTCCACCACTCTACAAGACGGCAGCAATGTCATGGGCTCCACGCGTAACTACAGATCGCATGCTAATAAGCTTCCTAGCCTACCATTATCAAAACACATTCGCTTACTTGGACATTCTTTTGAAAACATTTGGGCCACTCTATATACTTGAGTCAGGCTTTCCTTCTCATCATGAGCGTGATACCTGCGAGTCTTACCTAATCTATAGGCTTAACACCGCCTCATCCGCTATTAACGATAGCACAGGCACACTTACAAGCCTTACCACTAAGCGAGTCCTCTTGGGGTGGCTCAATGCCGAATAGCTCGGAGCTGGAGTCGCTCTCTCTAGTTTATCCTTCACCCAGTTGAATAATGATGGGCTGAATGTAATCACTTTCAGACGCGTCAAGTATGAACTTTGCGTCAAGGTTCATTGCGTGCCTAATATTGTTCTTCCAATCTTCCTCTGTAACGTTGCTGATCTTGTCCCTTAACATGTTTTCGACTGCCTACAGCTTGAAGTGTTTCCAGTGGCGTAAATCATGGGTGCGAGAGGTGGGGGGGGGGGGGGACGCTCCTTGCAAGTGTGATTGCAAAGAGCGGCGACGGAATACAAAGTGAAAACAGCTGTTTTATGTTTGAAAATGCGCTGTACACCATAATTCGACGTTTCCCAGCGTAAGGAACGAGGACTACATCGGAAGACACACAGCGCTGAACTTACAACTGGCTATATTGTCGAGCTTACGGCAATATATACGCGATTTTCAGAAAATTTTCCGAAACAAATTCAGAAAAAAATTGTAGAAGCCCAAGAAACGTGATAAAAGTTCATGAGTGCAGCTTCGCTTGGTCTTTCGAGCAACGAAAGTGAATTTCTCGTGGTCGTAAAATATGTGATATTGAAGATCGGTTGTTGTTTCCTGTGACTGCAATTTTTTGTACGCCAGGCGTACAATTTCCGCGTGACTAAAATTACGTGACATCGCACAACATCTGCTTACCTGACTTCAATCACGTAACAACACGTGACAACTAGTCACGTGTCTAAAAATCACGTAACATCACATAACTAGTCAGGCGACAATTATCCCGTAACATCACGTAACTCATGCATGATTGATGCAGCGCTAAAGACGGAGACGAAAAGAACACATAACTATTGACGTGAGATGTTTCCGCCAAAAGTATCGGAACAACCGGGTGGCGCAGGGCAACCTCAGTGTCTGCACTGGACTCTAATAATATTGTACTTTCTCTCTCACGTGACTAAACTCTCATTACGTAACTGCTAGTGACGTGACATTTTCCCTTCAGAACCACGTAACAAGGGCGCAGTGTGGGGAACCGAGCGAAAACTGAGAAGAATAGAATATTCAAGCCTAGCCATATCCTATTAATGCTAGCAAAAACTGTGCACTTCTAGCAAAAGCTTGGTATTACTAGCAGAAACCTAGAATAAGCTAGGTCGAACGCTAGATCCGCTGTTGGTTTCAGCCTTGCGCAACTAGTACAAGCTGCGCACATTTTCATTTATAGATGTTTAAAACGGCATCTTACTGCGGTACGTTGAGGTGGGCTGCGAGTGCGTGCGAAAAGCTGCTGAACCACAGGATATTCGTTTTGTAAATACCAGCAACAGTCCCTGGACTTCCCCAAAGCTTTGATCCACACACGTCATATCACATGTTCCTATTTGATGCAGCGCACCGTGCTTTATTATGTTAAAGGAAGAAGACATGCTGGCTTTTTCTGTTCACGCAGGACGATAGACGTGGCATAAGATGAATAAAAATCCCAGTTTCACCGCAAGGGCGATGCAGGGAGTGCGATAGCAACAAATGAAGTAAAGATGGCAGCTAACTCTTCTAGATCCAGCCTCGCGTAACTCTACAAAATGGTGCTGTAACAGAACACAGCCACTCCAGGTAGCAAAAGGGGATTTCGCACACTCTCTTCCCGTTGATAGCGCAGTATGTAGAAGGGTGTACGAGCCGTCCGCTGATGCGTGTTGAGATAACGATTTCGATTTCCTTGAAGTTAGGGCACTGTTGTTGAAAAAACAACAAATAATGTTTCCTATTCTTTGCTTAGCCTAATTATCTGTTGGTGTCATTAGTTGTGTCTAACAAGGAACAGAACCCCTCGAACAATTCCCCTTCTTTCGTTAAGACTACGACAGACACTTGCGTTAGCCCTAAAGTAAAAAAGCAACTACAAAAACGTCTAACCTTTTCACTTCATTACTATGCCTCGCTTTTCTAAGCTTAGTTCGTTTCCTTTACGTCGCTGAATTGTAGGTACCTAAGAAGATCATAACGAAATCATGAGAACGGAGGAATAAGTTTCCACCACAATACGCATACGAAAGATCGAAAGACTTTGTTCACCATAACTTGATCGGGCCTTCTGTTCCTTAGGAGGTTTATAAAAGAATAAAGTAAGCATTAAAAATGTAGATCTGAACGCTCCAATACACGTGGAGTGTTTAAACATGCACTAAAAAAAGTCATAACACGAAGAGACAAAGAAACGGCAGCTCAAGATTACATTCAGAAACCGAAACCGTAACAAAAGCTCCTTTGTTTTGTTTTGGCGGCGACATCTTGTGAGAAGATGTGGAACTAAGTCACGGGCTGCAAAAAAAAAAAAACTGGAGCTCTGACGCCAGGAATCGAACCGATGACGGCGCGGTGATCCCGCGCTCCGAACGTGAGATCGGCCACGGACGACGCCTCGCCGCCGGTGGTAAGCAAGGGTTTCTCAATTTACCGCAAGCATTTGAACTAGCGTGTTTCAAAAAAACGCGTTAGAGAACAACTTTATGCCAATTGCGACAAGTTAAGAATGGCTTTATTCGAAAGCTGAGTGTCAGGACTACATGCGATGTACTGACCATTATTATGACATGCTTTGTTTTACAACAGTGAGCGTTTTTGTCTCGAAAAACAGGCCACATTTTTCGCCGTTTCCACAGACTCCCATTGTACCATCTTTAACTGCTCTGGGAACAAAATTGAAGCTTACTGCAACATGATCGCTGCAGTCTTCTCGTGCGTTTAGATTCCCAGAAGCGCCCTGTGGTCTGCGTTTTTCAACATTCACCCTCTACGCTTATTTTTCGGGAAAAACTTGCTATTTCCTTTGAAAAAGCGCTCGCTTCGCACCGCGGCCGCCAGGGGCGCTGTCTGTTATGTGTCCACGGTTACGGATATCCAGACACCAATAGGAAGTTATTACTAGGTCTCTGCGAGCAACATAGTCTGGAGATAGTTAAAACGGGGCCTAAATGTGACGGCCAGATCACGTGGGAAGTCGGAAACAAACAGTCAAGTATTGATTAGTGTCTCATGTCTGAAGGAATTTATCACAAACTGAGAGAAATGAGAATAGACGAGGAAGGGATTAAAAGCTTGGGTAGTGATCATAAACGAATAATAGTACAAATGGGATATAAAACTGGAAATGAGAGCATAGAATCAAAGCCTGGCACCCCGTATTTAAATGACAAACAAATAATAAATATAGCCACAAGAGCCGAGGAAGAAGTGGGCAAACTACCAGGCAAGGACTGGGAGTACAGTGAGCTGTTAGATTTAATGACGAAAGAGATAGGGAGAAAGAAGAAAACTATTTGCTGGAAAGGAAAGAGAAAGCCAAAATTTGGTGGAACAAGGAAATCCGGGAAGCGATCGAGAAGCGGCGTGAAGCATCACGGAATCATAGAAGGGCAAAAAAGGACAAGCGACCGCAGGACAAAGTGAACGAAATATGGGAAATATATCTAGAGAAAAAATCAATTGTACAGACATTGGTCAGGCAAAAATTAAAGGTGAAAGTGAAGGCTGGGTGACAGATTCACGAAAAAAAGGAGGCCGCACCTAGGATATTTTGGAGCCACATAAAGGCGCTAGGTAGGAAGTCTGTCACAACGCAACAACATATTGTATATGAAGGAGGAAATCAGTTGGAAGGGTACGAAGAGCTAGGTTACATCCGAAAGGTAACAGCCGATTCGTTTAAAAAGAGCGTCCAGGGGATTTCTCCGGTTAGTAAAATTGTGGCGGAGAGAGCAACCGAGGAAGAGCTAGTACTGGAGAATTTCAACTGGAAAAAGGCTGAAGGAAAAATTCCAAAGCGCACTGCCGCGGGTTTAGATGGGATTCCCGTTAGCCTCATTAACGAACTAGGACATAGCACTGAAGAAGCACTGCTGAACGTTGTAGAAAAATGCGTAAAGGACAGGCAAATACCGGATAGTTGGCGAAAAGGTAGAATGAACTTAATCTATAAAGGCAAGGGAGAAAAGGATAACATTCGATTGTATAGACCACTAACCATTACATCGGTGCGATACAGGTTGGCGATGCAAGCAGTAAAAACGAAAACAGAAAAGTGGGCAGAACGCAGCGATATTTTGGGAGAACTCCAGAATGGATTTCGAGTCGACAGGCGGTTAGACGATAACTTGTTTGTTCTCACTCAGTGTATAGAAATATCTAAAATAGAAAATAGGCCCTTGTACATGGCTTTTCTAGACATCACTGGGGCGTATGACAACGTTAATCAGGAAATTTTGTGGGATATATTGAAAGGAATGGGCATAGGCGACGACTGTATACAGCTTTTGAGGGAGATATACCGAGAAAATACAATTTGCATAGAATGGGAAGGAATGAGTAGCAAAGAGAACGTTGAGATTAGCAAGGGGCTGAGACAAGGATGTCCTTTGTCCCCGCTGTTATTCATGCTGTACATGGTGAATATGGAAAAAGCGCTAGAAGGTAGCAACTTTGGTTTTAATCTGTCACACAAACAGGGCGGCTTGATGATTGAGCAGAAGCTTCCAGGATTATTTTATGCTGACGATATTGCCTTATTTGCTGACAGTCGAGAGGATATACAGCGGCTGGCGGATACATGCGGAAGGGAAGGGGAAGCTCTAGGACTAGGATTTAGTGTAACGAAGTGTGCATCGGTGGTATTTATTGATCCTTGTGATCAGGCGGTGTCAACACAGGGCCAATAAATGCCGAGGGTGAGAGAATACAAGTATTTATTTATTTATTTATTGATACCTCAAGGGTCCCGGGGACATTACATGAGGGGTGGGCATCAAAAGTAAGAACAAAAGATAGAAAAAAAGGGAAAAAATACAATAATTAACAAAAAACAACAAACGGAAAATGCAATATACAAAAGACGGCAATGATGAGAATTTGAAAGGAAGGAGAAAAAAAATCTATTTACAAAGGTAAGTCCAAAAACAGCAGTTCCATATGTTAGACTAAGAGTTCGGTAGCAGATCGGAAGCACGCTGCGTCACGGACGAGTGCGACATATCCCGGAAGGCCATTCCAGTCTCGGGCAGTTCGGACGAAGAATGACTGATGGAACGTAGTGGTGCGGGTTCGGGGTGGAATTACTGTGTTCATGTGGCCTGTTCGAGATGTACGATGAGTCTGTTGAATCAACTGGCTGTCACGAGGTATGGTATGAAAGAATCTGTGATAGAGGCATAGGCGTGAGATGCGACGTCGAGAGGCAAGAGGTACCTCGGAGTGTGGATAAATGAGAGTGATAGTTGCATGGAGGTACAGGAAAAAGCCTCGGCAGCAAAAGGAAAGAAGAATGCTGCAATAATGAAGCACAGAGAATTGTGGGGATACAATAGGTACGAGGTGCTTCGAGGTCTGTGGAAAGGTGTAATGGTTCCGGGCCTTACTTTTGGGAACTCAGTGGTGTGCATGAGGGCAGAGGTGCAATCGGGAATGGATATAAATCAAAGGAGGACTGTGGGACGCCTCGCGTTCGGTGCTCACGGGGAAAATGAGGCTGTAAAGGACGATGTGGGATGGGGAGGTTTTGAGGCGAGGGAGGCTCAGAGCAAAATACGGTTCGAAGAAAGGCTAAGGAATATGAAGGAGAGTAGATAGGCAGAGAAGGTGTTCCGTTATTTGTATAGGAATAGCGTGGACACACAGTGGAGAAAAAGAACTAGGAGGCTCACTAGTAAATATACGGCTGGTAGTGTTCAACAAAGAGCGTTATGCGAAACGTCACCGTAACTGCTCCGGACCAAGCTGAAGTCTCACGGTTACCCGGTTCTGAAGACGCCATTTTCGAAATATGATTGGATCAAACCTTTCGCCTGATCAGGCCGACGCTCTCTCCCAGGTTTTGGCCTCCAATAGTGACATTTTCGATATCTATGATCGTCCCTTGGGCCAGACTAAGATTGTCGCTCACCGAATTAACACAGGTGCCTCTGCGCCCATTCACCGTCGGCCTTACCGCGTGTCTGCATCAGAGCGAGCACTGATTCAAAAAGAAGTGGCCAAAATGCTAGCGAAAGACATCACCGAACCATCGTCGAGCCCTTGGGCCTCCCCCGTGTACACTCTAACAAAAAAGAGAGTCAAAAGAGGGTCATGGATACGTGACTCTCTTCGGGTGTCGATCTGACCCCTTTTGGGGTCAGATGGACATCCGGGGTCAGGGGTCATCAGGGGCTGGGGTCAGATGGTGTCCATCTGACCCCTGCCCGCGGCAAGCTATCTTTTCGTCTACTTTTCTTTCTTCACAATTACCTTATATTTATTACTAAAAACATCCCCTATATTTTCTTTGGCATTATTGTCTGTTAGT
The DNA here is from genome assembly GCF_013339695.2 of Rhipicephalus sanguineus. Lineage (NCBI taxonomy): Eukaryota > Metazoa > Arthropoda > Arachnida > Ixodida > Ixodidae > Rhipicephalus > Rhipicephalus sanguineus. The sequence continues at coordinate 187,122 of NW_023614146.1, read as the reverse complement.
TCTCATTAATATTGTGTATAACAAAGAAAACGAGCCCTTGAAATTAACACTTCTTTCCTTCATTCATAGCGAGGGTCTCGTTCTGGCAGACTTGATGCTTTCAGGTGGTATGCGAGGGATTATTGGTTAGCTGCCAGCTCGTAATAAGTTCACGTGCTACGTGACGCCAACAAGGCAGAAAAAGAGTGTTCCACACTCGCCGTCATGGCTACTGGCGGCGCTGACTGACGCTCCCACGTTTAAATGCACACATATACCCTATGAAGTGGACGGGGGGATGGCCGCCGTGGTAGCTCAGTTGGTAGAGCATCGGACGCGTTATTCGAAGGTCGCAGGTTCGGTCCATGCCCGCGGCAAGCTATCTTTTCGTCCACTTTTCTTTCTTCACAATTACCTTACATTTATTACTAAAAACATCCCCTATACTTTCCTTGGCACTATTGTCTGTTCTCATTAATATTGTGTATAACAAAGAAAACGAGCCCTTGAAATTAACACTTTTTTCCTTCATTAATAGCGAGGGTCTCGTTCTGGCAGACTTGACGCTTTCAGGTGGTATGCGAGGGATTATTGGTCAGCTGCTAGCTCGTAATAAGTTCACGTGACGCCAACAAGGCAGAAAAAGAGTGTTCCACACTAGCCGTCATGGCTACTGGCGGCGCTGACTGACGCTCCCACGTTTAAATGCACACATATGCCCTCTAAAGTGGACGGGGGGATGGCCGCCGCGGTAGCTCAGTTGGTAGAGCATCGTTCATTGAAGCCATAGCGCTGATAAGACAGGGACCACAGAAAGAGGACAGGACGTGCGCTGTCTTACCAGCGCTATGGCTTCAATGAACGTAACGAACCAACTAGCCCAAAAGTCTGTCCTGGTAGAGCATCGGACGCGTTATTCGAAGGTCGCAGGTTCGGTCCCTGCCAGCGGCAAGCTATCTTTTCGTCAACTTTTCTTTCTTCACAATTACCTTACACTCATTACTAAAAACATCCCCTATACTTTCCTTGGCATTATTGTCTGTTAGTTCTCATTAATATTGTGTATAACAAAGAAAACGAGCCCTTGAAATTAACGCTTCTTTCCTTCATATATATATATATATATATATATATATATATATATATGTGACGTATAAAGGCAGTGATGTCTGTTAGAAGCCGACGAGGAAGAAGTGGCTCGTGGAAGGGAATAAAAGGATGGCGTATGAGCCAGGGCCCGTCTCTCATTCATAGCGTCGCACAAGTCGACAGGATGAAGACCTGGCAGCCACTTCATCAGCCACGCATCATCAACGTTCTCAACAAGACACCCTGACCACATACGGACCATCTGCGCACATCATCGCTGCATACAGTGACCAGCTTCATGGCAGCATCATCAGCAGACCTCGACATCCCGAAGTACGCAGGATCGGCGGACGATGGACCCGTCCAGGACTGGTTCCACCTTTTCGAGGTCCACGCTACCGCTGCATCATGGTCAGAACGGGACATGGTCAAAAACTTCAACGACTACTTCACCGGTGAGGCCTTCCGCTTTTACCTCACGCACATCTTCCAAAACAATGAATCATGGAACAAAATCAGGGAAGAAATGATCACCCGATTTAGAGACTACAGTAAAGATTCGCCTGTAATCCACCATCTGGAGAAATTTCAACTATGCCATCGCAGTCCAAGCTCTTTTCCCAAAAGATCTAGACATCCATCAGATTTCCATTCTGCACGAAACTCGTCATTTACGTCTTCACTCCACCGTATGACACGAGGCGTTACTGAAGCACCCGATGCCTTTGATTCTTCGCCTCGTATACGTAGACCACCGCCTGGTTCTTCACGCGGCTCTTCAGTTGCTCCTAACGCCTACCAACTGCCTGATAAGGTCGCTGCGTTCACGGTAAGCGAGCTGAAGCATTGGGAGAATACCCAACGACCTCAGGATGAGCCCAAGAGGTGCCTTTCGCAGCAAGGTTCTATTTCAATAGTTCCGCAGTCTGGCCGAAATTCGCAACTGGAACCTGATCAAGCCATCTCCGCTGCGGTATCGCCACCCAGTGCTGATGCACCCGTGAGTCGAATCGATGCCGAAGGCTCGGATGTATCAAACCTCACACGCAGCTGTGAGTCAGAAGCGTCCGTAATGAACGACATCGCAGAAGCCTCTGAAGAGCTTTCTAGCAATGATGGCGCTCTGTCTACAGTGCCCGACAATCATCACAACAGCCCACAGTGCGCCGCCTGCCCAGTGGACATCACACAAACCTGCGAAGAAAACCAGACTCGTGCTCCTAAGAGAGGCCCACCTCGCCAACTTTCGCAACAAAAGCAGCAGTGTCAACAAAAGCTACTCCAAGAATCTCATAGACTACAACGGCTACTCGAACAAGAACATCGACGAACTGATACATCGAAAGCACACTTGCGGCATAAAGAAGGTCGTCAGAAAAGACACCGACCAAACCGACGACAAGTTCAACATCTGAGACACCTCAGTCGCAGGATGGACCGTAAAGGAAGTTTTCTGCGCCACCGATCAAAACGATTGCGACAACACCACAGAAAACGACTGAAAAGGCGCAAAACAATACCCTTCTATTCTGGAAGCACACAGCCATCACCCCATCAGCCTCATTCAACGGGCCCACAAAGTGAAAACACCGCGTCTCTATCAGTCACCACAAAGCGACGCCTACGGCATCTGAGCTGCCGTCTCTACAAGGTGCTCCAATACTATTCATTTGTTACATGTCTACCAAATGTGTCATCATTAGTGTCCACGTTCAAGGCATGTTTATGTTGTCCCGAACGCAACAGCCAGCCTCGCCCACCAGAGCTCTCCTTGATATCCCCGGACGGCTGGCCTCCTCTGTGAATCTTTTTGTGCTAATTTCACGGAACCCCCTTGTGACATGGAACTACTCCGCGTTTTGACATTTTAGCTTTAATACTCTGTTTGCTCATGTTTTGTAGTTAAACTCGCGCATTCTTTCGGGGGGAGGGGGAATCCTGTGACGTATAAAGGCAGTGATGTCTGTTAGAAGCCGACGAGGAAGAAGTGGCTCGTGGAATGGAATAAAAGGATGGCGTATGAGACAGGGCCCGTCTGTCATTCATAGCGTCACATATATATATATATATATATATATATATATATATATATATATATATATATATATATATATATATATATATATATATGTGTGTGTGTGTGTGTGTGTGTGTGTGTGTGTGTGTGTGTGTGTGTGTGTGTGTGTGTGTGTGTGTGTGCGCGCGAAATTACACCGTCTCCCGCTCAAGGGGACCTTGAGGCAATGCGAAGCCGGAGCACTTGCACGATCGCGTTCCGTTGGCGTTCGCTGGGCATGCTACCGACCTCGCGTCGTGGAACGCGAAGAGCAACTACGCGCGTCGTGTCTTTTATCTAGCCTGGCCGTTATTTCTCACAGGTCGTGCAGGGAACGCAGTCGACAGGCGCGCGCGAGATGCAGCGTAGGAGAGGAGACAGAGGGGGAGGGGACGCGCATGCGCTGGCCCTCATCGCGGCGCTGCGCAGGGGAGAATTTCGGCATGTTGAGCCCGCATTTCAGAGGAGCCAACCGAGGCAAGCGCTGGACTGAACGCACGCAGCGTTCTACCACTTGAAGGAGAGGAGACTAGAGGAGGAGAATAGCGTATGCGCCGTGAGAGCAGAAGCGTAAACGCAGGAGAAGCGCAAGCAGGTGCTGGTAGAGAAGTGGAGAGACTAACGCGCAGCTGTTGGAGAGAGGGAAGGAGGAGAGTCGCGCATGCGTAGTGTGAGCGCGGACTACTGCGCCGCGTGCGGATTACCACGCCGCGTGACATACCCCCGAGCAAGAGAAACTTCGCATCTAAAACCAGATATCTATTGACAGAGGAGTGGCACTCTCGAAGTTCACGAGTACCTTCCTGTCCGGTCAGCTGCCTGCCCTTCGCACCCACAACGCGTCTCCGATGTTGTACGCCGGGGCAAGTAGGCGGCAGCAGTCATAGGAGCGCCTGTTTTGTGTGTGTGTGTTTTTTGCGCTTGTGTGGCTTTTTTCATCGGCGCAACTCTGATCTTCTGGCAGACTGTTACAGCTGTCACGCGCTGCGGCTGTCTTAACGTGTGACGCTAAGAGCAATAATAATTCTTGGTGTTTAACGTCCCAAAATCACGGCATGATCTTCACGTACGCCGTAGTGGAGGGCTTCGGAAATTTTTAATTACCTGGGGTTCTTTAACGTGTACTAAATGTGACGCTAACAGGAGCATCTAGACTGAGAACCGCTTTCAACTTGGGCAGCTTTTCATACATGTCTTTGTACGGCCTCATACCAGTAGACGTCTGCAGCAATGTATTAACTGCAATGCCAGCTGCTGGAAAGTGGACGTCCCAATCGTCATCTCCTTTCTGCTCTACTGCATTATATGGAGCGAGTCTTCCCTGGGTACTCGCATTAGTTCGCTCGGTGAGGTCGTTTGTTTGGGTATGGAACGCGTATTCGTAGTGGTGCTGGACATATTCTTGCGAAGGTTCCTTCCTAGTTTCTGACTGCAGAATGTTGTTCACATCAGAAATGCTGTTCAGATCAGATAGCTGTTGATCGGATATCAATGCCTTCGGCAAGCAATGTCTTCTCTTTTCTGTGCTCTGACGGTTCGCTTTTCTCTGCTGTGTCTTGTGACCCGGCCGTTGGTGAGTTAGTCAAATGCATTTTGTATTCTACATTAGGAGTGATACAGAATAAAGACGTGGTTTTCAGAGCTTGTACGAATAGTTACTATATTATGTTGCATTAACAATCATTGCTGTCAGCGCAAAAACGCCAAAATTCGCTTTTCTGCAACTTTGTGCTGCTCAAAGTGGACGATTGGGCCAGTAGATGATTCATGATCGACTTTGTGCTTGCAGAAGTGCAAAGTTGAAAGAGACTGCGCCTACAGCACATGAAAGAAGTGCTTCAGGAGAGCTACCAGCCCATTAGAGTAACCTGTTGGTGTACCTGCGCCAACGGGATTCAGGACAATCACCTCCAGCATATGAGTCAGTCGACTGTGGAAAAAAAAGAAAAGAAAGAAAGAAAAATAAGAAATGCGATAGGTTATATAGGTGCCTTTTTTGCGCGGCATAGACGGCAGATCTAGAGGTTATTGCACAACGCGTCGGTCGTATGTTCTACTATACGTTCATTCCTAACAAAAGACTAACCAAGTGCACATTTTCCAGCGTACAAGATCATCTTTCAACGACGGCATCATTTTTGCATACCCGCTTCGACGGCACCAACCTTGCGATGGCAGCCACATTTCGATAAGAACTAAATGAAAACAAATAAACACTATCTTTAACGTCGTTTTTTTTACTGTCATTCCTAGCGTTCTCAAACTTATCGAGTTTTAATTTGAGGTAACGCAAGGAACAAACGAGCAATAACTAAGTGGTACACCAAAGGAAATTCGGGTATTATGCAACCACAATATCCTGTTCGTACCCAAATACGTATATATGTTCCCGCTTGCGCAAAAAGAAACTCGGAAAGCAGCATGGTGCTCCAAAGGCTCACCGGTACAGCCCCCAGCGCAAGAAACTAAACAAACAAACAAATAAAAAACAGGATTCTCTTGATGCGTCGCGGGTGCGTCTATAACAACGGCCACACATTTGGCACGGTACGTCTAGAAAAACTGCCGATTCATTGCCAGTCGTCGCCGTCGAGACAACGCCGACACACAGCGCTCTCTTTTCTGCGCACTGAGGTGAAGCGACAGTCTCGGCACGTGTGTACCGCTTCTTTTGATTCTATTTTATTTAGTGCCGCGTCACTGCATACGTCTTGGCGGGAATTTTGAATTCTTTAAGGCCGATACGCCACGTGGTGTCGTTCACGCGAACTAGACCACTGGTGTCCAGAAAAGCTGCATATGATGCAACGAACAGTATATTGGTCAAACAGAAGGCCCTTTCCGATTAGGATTTAACAATCATTAATCCCACGCTAAGAAGTTGCCGAACACGTTGCCCATTTCAAAACATGTGGATCTCTTCGGTCACTCATTTAATAACCTCAACGTGACGTTACTTGAGTCTGGATTTCGCTCAAATTATGACAGGAAAGCCCGGAAATCCTTCCCGATTCACAAATTCGACACCATCGCGTCTGGTTTAAACGAATGCCCTGGCAAATAGAAAAAAAATCCGTAAACAGGGGGTGGGTGCTCGAGCCGACGTTTCGACAAGTGGACCTATTTTCTTCAAGGCCGGAACTGATTTCCTTAGCCCTCGTTTGTATATGCTTCGTGCACTCTCCAGAGTGGGAGGGGGGGAGAGGCCGCCGTGACGAACTGTGTGAGTCATAAGGAAGGCGGGAAAAAAAAAGAACGAAAAGCGGGGGGAGGGGGGGAGAGGGGAGGGTGTACATTTCGCTGAATGATTGTCAGTGGAAGAACGTGGCATTTTAACAATAGTAGGTTCGAAATTCCTAGAAGGGCTTAACTATCGTTGGTTTCCGTTGTGTATGTACCATACCGAATGGATTCAAGAACCCCCTTAGATACGTTAATGCCTGCTGGCTGGAGTGTATTGAACTTGTGAATAAGGTATGACTCTGTATATTTTCTGTCTCTTGGGGACCGGAAGTTTGACTGAAGTATGTAAAGTTTGAGATCTTCGAAGTTGTGACCTGCTACATTAAAATGCTGTGCCACTGCTTTGGGTAACTTCTTCACCGTGTCCGCGCGATACCCGTTAATATAACATTAACAGGTTGTCCTGTTTCGCCAATATTAAGAGGTTGTCCCGAAACGGGATAACCTGTTAATGTTAGATTAAACGGGCATCGCGCAAGACGTGGGATCAGGTCCTGCCGTACGTAACATTTGCGTACAACACTGCCATCCAGGAAACAACACGATTCACGCCGTTCCGTCTGGTATACGGGCGTGAGGTCCAAGCCATGCTCGACGCTATGCTGCTACACGACTCCGACGCTTCGCTTACACCTGAAGCGGAGTGGCTTGCAGAATACGCCGACGAAGTTCGCCAGTTGGCGCGAGTCCACATCACGCAACAGCAAAGTGCAGATGCACGCCGCTATATACCTCGCCATCGACATGTCGAATACCACCCAGGAGATAAAGTTTGGATATGGACTCCCGTTCACCGCCGAGGGTTGTCCGAAAAGCTCCTGAGTCGCTACTTCGGACCGTACAAAGTGGTGCGTCGCATGAGTGATGTGAGCTATGAGGTTGTCCTAGATGGAACCATGTCGCCCCAGCGTCGAAAGCGCTACCCAGAGATTGTTCATGTCGTACGACTCAAGCCGTACTTCACGCGTTCGTGCGACTGTGCCTCGGCCTTCTTACTTTTTTTGACGAAATGCCCGCACTGCTCGTTTGGTCTTTTCTGCTTATGTATGTCCACTTGCACGAGCATCGGGGCGAGGCGTTTTTTTTCCGTGGGGGGAATAATGACGCCTGGATGATGAACTGCGGCGAGCACGAGCCCGCATCCAGCAAAAAACAAACGAAGAAGTCGTTTGGGACAGCGCGCCCTCTCGCTCAGTCTTGGTTGGTTTTGGCGCGGCCATATTATTAGGCCTGCGTCAGTCTTTCTGCCTGCGTGGTATTTCTTGCCCGGGGACCTATATATATATGTATATATATATATATATATATATATATATATATATATATATATATATATATATATATATATATATATATATATATATATATATATATATATATATATATACATATATATATATATATATATATATATATATATGCGGCACGAAAGCATCATTCTGGTGTTCACACTCTAAAATGGCAATATGAATGAAACAAAAGTGTGCCCTGTATTTTAAAATGGGTTGCGTGACCCAAAGGTCGACAAGCAAGAAAGCGTCATATTAGAACACTACGCACGTCAAGCAGTATGCGATGACGAACATTTGCATTCAGCCTGCATCATGCACAATGCGGGGCTGCGTTTCGGCATATGAAACAGAAAAGGAGGCTTCACTACGCATAAGCGCGTTGCATACCAAGCGCGCGGCGCACGGCAACGACGGCGCAGCGATGGAAAATCGAAGCTAGAGGCGACGCTTGGTTGCGCACAGAGGCAACCCAAAGCTCGGCACGCTCCGGGGAGCCATGAAGCACGCAGTAGAAACCAGCACGAGTAAATGACCATACGAACGATTCGTGCTTCCACGAAGAAAGCGATGCGGCAGAGAAAGCAGTCTGCAGGGCAAAGCTTTCCTTCCGTCTGGCGCCACTATGTAGTTCACGGCCTCTACTCGCCGCAATCGGCGTCGCGTCGTCCCATTCAACCACGGCCTTTCCCGTTAGCTTGTCGTGAAAAGTCGACGTTGTACTACGCATCACGAAAGAATGTTACGCCAGCGGCATCTGGAAGGTTGCCGGCCATCTGATAACAGGGACTGCGTAGAAGAAGCTGTTGCTGCCTATGCTTGCTAAACATGATATTCCTGGCGCTTGTCCTAGGAACGTGAAGAAAGGACAGGAAAGAGACTGAGAAGAGCCAGCTACCAACTGTTTATTGAAGGTGACAGTTGAAATATGAAGTTCCAAGGATTCCCAGTGGTGCCAAAGCGTTTCGCCAGGCATGTCATTACGGAAGCTGCCCATTAAAAAAAGGATAATTCTGAACCCAACTGATGTGTCAGTGATAAAGGCGGGGCCTATTCTTTTGGTGTGAAACGTTTCTAATAGTTACCTCACCGTTTGCTCTCATCACTTTTACTAGTGCTATAGGTGATATTCATAAAGTTTGGTGCTCCGGCAACACTGGGCGCGTCCGGTATTTTTTGTTGGGCGCCGTCGCGGAATCGTCCGCTAGCGTCGTCATAAGGAGAGTATTAAACACTTCGCAGTGCAGGAAAAACAGACACACAGAAGAAGACGACATCAGACAACATACGAGCGCTAACTACCAACAAAGGTTTATTGACCATCACATGCTGAAACACTTGAGCATCTTATAATACACTGTCCCGCGTTTGCTACGCAGCGGGCTTTGCTGATTAAGGAATATAAATTCCTCGGACTTAAATGCGCGACCATCGACGATTACCACTTTCCGAGAGGTTGTTTATCTCGACGCGACCAGGCCCATCGAGCTCTGCTGACCTTTATGGACCAAACAGATCTGGCCACCCGTCTATAAGCGTTCCTTTTGTGTGTGTGTGTGTGTGTGTTTACCTATATTTGTCCAAGTCTTCGTCAATTTTTTTCTTCACTTTCCTATCTCCTTTCCTTTTTTTCTCCTCCTAACTTCCTTTCCTCTGCCTCTTCCCTCCTCCCGAAAGAGCAGGCAGGCGTTGTGCCCCTTCTGGTGGCAGTTGCCAGCTTGCTCTCTCCCTCTTTTCTCTGTGCCCTTGTGCTTGTATGTATACAAATCAAATAAATAAAATAAATATATACCATGCTCAAACACCGTCGCACATGCGCACACTACTTTCTTAGGAAGTACAACTCTTTATCTGAAAGGTGTACAGAGGGGGTGCTGACACATGCTGAACCCAATGAAGATATTTTTTCAGCTTCTATAATCTCTCGAGTGGCCTTTCACTACTTTTGCTGACAACAGTACACTGTGCCAAAAGAGGTTCACAGCCACAAGATCCGCAATGCATTGCCAACCAGGCGTCACGTGCCCTTTTCTTTACATTTAGCGCATGCTCTTTCAGACGTTCACTTAGACGTCGCCCTGTCTGCCCTATGTATTGTTTACCACAAGACAGCGGAATACTGTAAACAACATTAGTAGCGCAGGCAACAAATGGACCTTTGTGCTGTTTTTTGCAGCCTCGCTGAACACGAGGGCTCCTCTGATTACAGAGTTTAATGAGCTTCTGTGGTGCTGAAAACACCATTTTCACTTTTGAGCGACCAGCAATCTTCTTGATATTATGGGACAGCTTGTGAATATAAGGCATAGCGGCCACTTTTTGATGTGCATCGGTTGATACACTCTGTGAACGATTGTTCTGCATGCGCATTAGTGAAAGGCTCACTCGAGAGATCTGTACACCTTTCAGATAAAGAGTTGTACTTTCTAAGAAAGTAGTGTGCGCATGTGCGACGGTGTTTGAGCATGGTATATATACGCATGAGGTGGTCAATAAACCTTTGTTGGTAGTTAGCGCTCGTATGTAGTCTGGTGTCGTCTTCTATGTGTCTGTTTTTCCTGCGCTGCGAAGTGTTTAAGATGATCAACCAACAGGCCCAATTCGCCACAATTCTACAATTCATAAGGAGAGGCCACGGAGAGGCTGAGCCGCCGTCGTTGGCGAAGCTTTCGGACCTAAAAATGCGGCTGTTTCTTTCGTCATCCAGCGCCGAATGGCCAGCGGAGCCCACTGTGTTGCCGCAAATGGACGAGAGCTTGATATTGGGGTTCTGCGCGCTTAAAACCTCATCCGGACCGCAGCTGCAAGAGGCGCACCACTTCGCAAAGCCGAACTGCTGTTCTCTAGTCGTGTGCGCTTCCTTTCTTAAGCAGGCGTTCAAGAGACGTGTTCGTTGCAGAGGATGCGCGACTGTCAAACTTCTAATATATCCGTGTACTGCGGTAGATCTCCATTGTGTAGCTCGAAAGACGAGCGAAAGACACATGTACAAACAGCAGCATGCTGAACTACCAACTTAGCTTTAATGGATAAAAATGCTTATCTATACAGTGTCACTCGTCACCACCGTCAACAGCTACAAGCACAATTTTAGCCAGTGATAAACAGACGCGACTGCTATTTCTTAACAAAAAACAGGACGGCAGCATAGTTAGATATTAGGGTGGCTTGTTGGGCAAGTCGGTACATAGTTCTTCGTAAGGAAGTGCCAGCAGCACCAAACCAATGCAGAAGAAACCGAGACAAGAAAAAAAATCACAGCATATCCACGGAGTGAATGATGATGAGTGGGCGAAGCTGCGGAGGTTCATCGGTAAACCGTGAATCTTCCGTGAATTCTGCCCAGTACATCATCACCGACGTGAGATCGGGCGCGTTTATACTAAAGGTTGGATGAGTTATGACGACTTGCAGCTCACTTTAATTTTACATGTACGCTGTGAATTTTCATTGTTTAGAAAACCATTGCTTTAGAAAACATCTGGCGTCTTTCGTTGAGCAGCTGGCGTCTTTTCGTTTTGCTTTAGAAACATCTGGCGTTCTTTCGTTTTGCTTTTACAAAACATCTGGCGTCTTTCGTTGGTTTATTTCATTAATCAACGGCGTTTTGAACAAACTTTTTATTGTTTGATCACGCACAGGAGAAATCTCACCAGGCACTACCTTGGAGGTAAACAATGGGTGCTAATGGGAATGAGAGACAGAAGAAGTCGGCTTTTAGCTAACACTTACACTTCTACTTCTACTAACGTTTCCTAGTGGAACATGCCAATGGCTGCTAATGGGGAATGAGAGACAGAAGAATTCGGCTTTTAGTTAACGCGCACGCTGCGAATTTTTTATTGTTCAACAACGCACAGGAAAAATCTCCCACCGGCACCACCTTTGAGGTCAAACCGTAAGACTGGTTACGCACTACGACTACTACGACGACTACGAGGGACGAACGGGTGCCGCCTTAAGGAGCTTCGCCCCTAAAAAGAGAGAGACCGGAGCAGGAACGATGCTCTCTTGTGTCGGTTTCTTCTGCTTCTTTTGGTGCTGCTTGCATTTCCTTACGTAGTTGAATATACACTGCCATCACAAATTATCACAGCGTGACATGTCAGTGCGCACATTCAGCATCTCGTTACAGCACACTAATGTGCCTGTTCCTCTCAAATTGGCACAGAAGACAAAGGAATTATTGTGATTAAAACATGCCAGGTTAAAGATGATAATGTACGTAATTTAAAAACTGTATGAAAAGAAAAACGGATGATCGAGGATGCTCTGTCATACAGAAGTGTGGTCATCATAAGAAAAGCTAGCCTTGTCTAATTAAAACCTAAAAACGTAAAAGATTGCTTCTGCATGGGCTTTGAAGAACACTATCTCATCTTTAGAGAGAAAGATGAGTGGTTCGCTAACACAGCTGTCACCAGCTTAGTTCATGAGAAACGCCGCCATTATTTCTATTCCTAATTTGTTGCTCGCTCTTTTTAGAAAGAAAGAACTCTGAAAATCTGGTTCACAGCCATACCTACGGCAGTGGCGGGCCCTCCCGAATCATTATGCACATTCAACCTGTGCTCTTTCGTGCCCTGTCATTAAAACATCGGCCCGTTTGGCCGACGCATTGGTGCCCACAGCTGAGCGGAATTTCATATACTACTTGAGACCGGCAATCAGTGTACTTGTTCATGTGCTTCTTCTCGCACGATTCTGGCACCCCGTCTACTAGAGAACAAAGCTTGGACAGCTCCTGAGGGGCGGATAAAACAACATTGACGCCGTATCTTGATGCTACTTTTTTTAAGTTGTGCGATACTCTGTGTATGTACGGAATTACCTGTACTCTCTTCTTTTCCTGCTTGTTGTCCCTGAGGATGCTTTATTGTCTGCAGCAACTGCTCACACACGGAAGCAATTGTTAATGCCGGGTATCCTGCACGCAACAGGCGCGTAATTTGGGAGGAAAACCCGATTGCACAGAATGGGAACAATATTGCTTTAAGGATGCGCCAAGACAAGTGATGGCGGTCCCTCTTTTGTTATTCTTTGAATGTGCACTGTCATACAGAAGAAACCCTTTGGCGAAACGCGCATTGTGCACCCAGCAGACACGAGATTCATGAAAATGCAAGCGCACGTCTAAGAACTGTATGGCGTGGTTCTCTGGTTTCTCAAAAGTAGGAACTCTTTTCAGCACAACTAAAAAATTATCAGGGTACATAAAAAGTTTTACCTATCTTGAATCAGAACTATTAGCCTGCACATCACGATCAATACCCGTCAAAAATATATGACATATTATGGGAGTGACGAGGGACCCAATACATATACCACGATCGTAAAATAACAGCGCAAAAGACGACGGACACAGAGACAAACGAGCGCTTATTATGATTATGATCGAGCGCTGAGACAAAGGAGCGCGTGTTCGTCCGTCGTCTTTTGCGCTGTTATTTTACGATCATGAGCAAACCAACTAGCCCGATTTACCGCCATTGTGACATATACCACTTCGTTGCACGTAATGCTTGTCCTTAAAGATTACAACAGTGGACTGAAGATAGAGCTCCAGTAATGTCAGAAAGTTACCATTAGTGGTGCCCGAGCTATTTTGAAATTTCTCTTTCCCCGCTTCCTCAATGTTTGTTCTAACCACATGAAAAACTTCCACGTGCGGCACTGAGTAATGTAGTTCTTCTACATGGATCGAGAACGCATTCGATTCCTCTTCTATGCACACCAAAGATTCAACCAGCTGAGACGACCTGCCAGTACCGAACAGATCAGCCCAGGGCAACGAGCTGAGATGGCGCTGAACAAATGCTAAAATGGCACGAACATCCTTCCGACACAGTTGCAAGAAACGGGCAAGCAGCTTTATGGGTTTGCGCCGTAAAATATATTTCCAGAGAAACTGCGCCATCTTTTTCCACTCATTTCCTAGGACGACTAAGATGTAGCTCTGCCAATTTGCGAGTAGCCAGCTTTTTGCACTCCTTAGGATAAAAATAATTCCCCTAAAAGGTCTTTTTGATAGCTTTGCGAGCTAACACTGCTTTGAGCAGCGGAACTTAAAAGGAAGGACAAAAAAAAGACAGGTAAGAGAGACGTCCTTTGTTGTCTTCTTTTTTGTCCCTCGTTTTAGGTTCGTCTGCTCAAACCAGTGTTAGCTACGAATCAACTAGCTCCGGCTAATACCGTTTTGAAGCTTCGCCAGCCTTGTCTCGAAACATTCCTTTAGGCATCACCACAAAGCCACCGTCTTTATCTGCTTGCAGAACACTAAGATTGTTCTCTTCAAGGCACTTCTGAACGTTGCGAAAATGGGTTTCTTGGGAAGCTTGTGACTTACTGTGCACTTGAGTGAGGAGACGCCCTCTCCGACGAGTATTTCCTTTGTATCTGCATTGTATCTCCGTTGTATTTCCCACTGCGATTTTATAAACGCGTCATAAACATTCGTCAGATATAGACAACACGTCGTTTCCGCCGACTTGTGGAACGCTGTGCTGCTTTCCTCGGCTCGTTGCTTTAGCCACACGTAGATCTACACCCTCCGCAGCAGTTTTTTTCGAAATAAACAAGGAATGTACATACACGCAAGTGCTCGAGCAGTGCGCCGCTAACCAAGCAAAAATACAGGTCGCGCGTTCCAACTGTATACAATGAGAGCTGCCCGAGTAATGCTCTTTTACAGCACATTGGTTGATTATTATGCATTGTGGTCATTGTCGAGCTCGTCAGAGTGATCGACAGACGTGGGGGGATCGGAGATCTCTGTTCGTTCCGCGTTCGTTCTGGCGGTGTTACGTCACAAAAGTGGGCGGTCCGCAGCTCTCTTCCGCCGAGAGGAAGAGGACAGCCAATCGTCAAGCGGTGAGCGGCGAGCTTTCCGGAAGTAGACGCGCATCGTTTGTCCTCGGCAAAGGAACCGTATATTTCAAAACGAAGTGTTTCTCGCCTTCTAATAAATACAGTTGTTATACGAAAAGATATTGTTTTTCTTTTCAAGCTCAAAGAGTTTCCGAAACAGCAATAGGTTTGAGCGCTGATATTTATTGGTGCTAGTTTTTCTAACGTGCTCGCTATGTGAAGTCGCGCGCGCGAAAAAAAAAAAGTAGCGGTAGTTTTTCAAGATGTCATCCCACCGGAATGTCTGGCTTGGCTCCCGGGTGTCGAATCGTCAAAAGGAGCTTCTGCTGGCTTTTATAAAAAAGCACCCACAGATACCTACGCCGTCGTGCCCACTGGGGCCGTCGTTCACGAGCGAGGACCGGGACGACACGTGGCAGTAGCTGGTAGCGCTTTTGAACTAACAAGTCCCTGCGCGTAAGACCACAGCCCAGTGGCAGGCCCGTTCATTTTGTTCGCACTGTTCGTTTCGAGAACAGAAAGCGACGCCGCACTCGCTCATGTCTTCAAACGCATCTCGCACCTGCAACTGCAAGAGAACCACACGTCGCAAGCGCCATTTCCTCAAAATCAGCTGTTGCGGCAGCCGCAACCGCCGCATCATGCCGTGCGAAGCCGATTGTTCGCTCGAGAGAACGCGTGCGAACGGTCTCGCGCTCCGTTCGTTTGTAGCAGACGACATGCTCGTTATGGCGCGTTATGACGTCACCAAAAAATAAAAAATCAAGCAAAAAGAAAAATGGCTACGCCCCTGAGAGACGTGGTTTTTTCCGGCTTCGGCCAATCGCGCACGCCGCCAGAATGGGTAGAGAACGAACGGCGCAGAACAGAGATCTCCGATCACCCCACTCGTTATGCCGCGATATGACGTCACCAAAAAAGAACAGATCAAGCAAAAAAACCACGGTTGATCCCTCCGTCATAGGAATAGGAATAACACGAAAGTAAAGCGTGCCCTTACAGAAGTAACTGAATATTTACTGTACATTGATATAAGAGAGTTTGCACAATGTATATTGATGTCTGGCAGCTAATGGCACCGTTTAACGTGTTGCACCCACTTTGATGATTGGTGGTACATCTCCATCCCGACGACTAACGTCCATGTTAACTGATTAAACAAACCCTTGTGATAGCTGTAGTAGTTAACGGTGAAAGCGTAATCAGAGAACGAGGTGTGATAGTCAGAAGAGGGTCGCTCATTGGACGCAGAACTTGGTCGCCATCCCGCGCCATGTTAAAATGTGATTGAACACCACGGCCGGACTAGAGGGAAACGCAAAGCGCGTCGTGCCACCCCGGTAGCCCGGCCGCGATTGTTCTCGGGGCGAGCGCGTGAGCACGGAACGCGGTGTTACATCCAGGTGAGGCAGGCACGCGTCGCAGGACTATTTTTGGTTTGTACTAGCGTGATGCTATGAGAGAGGCCGACGCTTTTACGACGCTTGGACAAAGATCGGCACCTGGCGGTGTGTAGAGGCATTGACAAAATTCAACTTCTATTGAAAACGCGCCGAATGGGACGGACGCGTAACGCGTTGCAGGAGCTAGTCGCGGAGGCCACAGCAATGACGAATTACTTTAGCTTACCACTCTCAGAGGTCAACACCACCCAGCCGACCGGGAGAGTGGTAGACATAAAAGGCGCGTTCGTAAAGCCTTCAGTCTGTCACCGTGGCGCAGTGGATAGCGCGCCCGGCATCTGTTCTTGCAGACCGAGCGGTCGTGGGTTCGATGCCTGTTGACGGTACCTTTTTTTTTCTTTGCCATGTGATCGTGCATATTTTTTCGACGTCATTTCCGTGACGGAAATAGGTCACTGAAGACTTGGTGGACCCCGGCATAAAACACTTTCGTGTTAAAAAAAAGAAATGGCGACACCTCCCGGCCTTGAGTGGCATCTCCCGCTTCAGCCAATCAGCGCGCTTGTTCTTCCCCAGGAGAACGACCAAGCGGAACGAACAGATCTCCGATCGCCCCCACGCTCGTTACATCGTGACCAAGAAAAGCTCTCTTTAATGTTTCCTCCTGGAATATATGCAGCCAGAATGGTCACATGACCTTTGTGATAACAGGATGACGGAAACAAACATAGCGCGTGTCTCGGCGCTTGTCTCTGTAACAGGCGGCCACGGAATGCACCAGGAAGACGTGACAGTCATAATCTGTCGCGCGGATATTGTATTGTTGTTCTTCTTTTCTTGACCGCTATACGTGTGCGTCCACTGACATATATATTTAAAATATTG
Organism: Rhipicephalus sanguineus; assembly: GCF_013339695.2. Classification (NCBI taxonomy): domain Eukaryota; kingdom Metazoa; phylum Arthropoda; class Arachnida; order Ixodida; family Ixodidae; genus Rhipicephalus; species Rhipicephalus sanguineus. Next base: position 170,311 of record NW_023614146.1, on the reverse strand, counting down.
AGCTCTTTGCTTTCACACGCCATGGAGGCGTGCATAACCCCCCAACTGTGGTTATGCATGGAGGCGCGCGAGGGCAGCGGAAGAATGAGTGCGATGGTCTACCTCAAGAGTGCCTTTTCTTGGGCTAGTTGGAACAGCATACCACATTTTTTAATGCGCTTGAAAAAGAACGACACAGAGAGGCACACATCGTTTGAGCTTTGTTTGTGCCTCTCTGTGTCCTTGTTTTCCAAGCGCATCCAAAAATACAAGATGATCTACTCAGAGCCATCTATACCCTTCAGGAGAGTTTGGCGATTCTTTCATCTCGCCGCTCTCCGCGCCCATCCCCAGCGCCGCCTTCTTCACGTGACGTAAACACTCTCTTCTCGCCGGCGGCGGCGGGCGGCAGTGGCGGCAGCTCGACGCGCCGCATTTACACGATTGCTGAGGAGCGCGCGTAGGTTGCGAAGTTCTTATGCGAAGCCGCGTAAGGTCTCGCGCGCGTATTCATGACGACTGCTCCTCGCATTTATGCGTGAATTTGTTGCGTGCGATGGCCTGTTGTTGGGCGGTTGGCTGCTCAAACAGCAGCGCGCAGGGTTTCCTCCTCGTTATGCTTCCCAAGGAAAAGAAGCGACGACGCATCTGGATTAGAAACATCAGAAGCAGCAAATGGAGCCCGACCGACTTCTCCGCGTTATGCGAGAACGCACTTGAATATTTGGCTTGAATATTGCTGGTACTGTAAACAGCGTACCATTAACACAAACTTATTATTTATTAAATGCCAAGCATTTCTTAGCGAGCCTCTGGCACTTTAAGCGTTTCTATCTACGTATCTATCTATCTATCTAGCCGCCTACGTCTGGGTGCTCTCATGATCGCCTCCTTAACATGGTGTAGACCAAAATTTGCATGGGAGGGTAAGAGGATTTGACGAATATGATTGCCGGGTCATGACATGAATAACTTTAAAATCCTGTCGCGTACGTCCTCAAACCCTTTCCACTAGACACGTGCGGCACACACCCGTTTATCACGGGCCGCGGTGTACGGGTATGCGCCATAGGTGATTGACAGTTTATATCTACCTAGGCACGGCGAGAACAGACATTGGTAACTTAAATGCTAGAGCGTTAAGGAAAACCAACATCGGCAGCGTTGACTCAACGAATCGAAAATATGAAAATTAGGATCACAGCAGGAATCGAACCCAAGCATTCTGCGTGGCAATCAGGTATTCTACCACTGAGCCACGCCAGGTCTATAAACTGGTTTGGAGAAACAGTCTACGCAGGCGTAATATCGGTGCAACGTCAATTGTGGTTGTGGTGCTGGCCATCTAATTTTAAAAGAAAGCAATAAACTCTACATGATGCTCCTACGATGCGTACTCGTACGATACAGGCGTCATATCAGATCAACGTCTGTAGTTGCAGTGTTCGCTCCTCTTTTATAGCAGTGTCATAAACATTACGTTTGTATTCCTATGATTCAGCCAGGTATATGGAAACATTGCTCGACCCCGGAGGATTACATTAACGAAAGGTACATATGATATCCACATCACCGCACCGTACAGTGCACTTTGTCCACCAGAACGACGCAGTGTCCTCTTCATTTCTTACGAGGCTGGGCGATGGCCTCATGCTGACCGAGGATGATGCCAGATTGACTGACAGCCGCTTTGTAGAATAGGCTACGTAGGGCACATACGCCCAGGTAGTCTACGAATACGACAAACACCATCCACTGATGTTGGTCTACGTAGCGCTATCCAGGCCTACCAGCCTCGAAAGCCTATACCTCACCAACGCGAAGGGTGACTTCAGGTTCCGACATGTCGCCGGCTCTATCGACAGACAAATTGTCGACGAAGTGACCGAGGCATCCTAGATTTCCAACAGCTGTACTATACCTCATACTTCACTACACATGAACCCCTCGTCTCCGCGATCACGACCGGATCCGATAACAAGTCATTTCCAGCTGCTGGTGCTCACTGATCACGGTGATGATGCCCTTGTTCAAGAACTGTCAGGAACTTCTTGCACACATGGACACGGGTTCGTGAAACGTGCGTGCGTTCTCGGGACACGTATAAGCACTACATATCAGCTTACCGCTTCTGGTGTTGGTAATACCCACGTTGCCATTGGCAGCGTTACCCCACCGTAAACAACTGGTTATATAACACATATGCGGCTCTTCAACTTATATTTATGTGCGTATCAAATTTATACAAATCTTTAGCGTCATTTTGTAACGTGTCGCTCAGTAAAAACTTACGCCACAGTCACCTACCCCCCGCATGCTTCGCATAACATCGACTCCCACGGTACGTGGGATCTGCCGAATTTTTTGTTGAGCAATGGGGCCCTTTCAGGCGCACAAATTTTAAAAATCATTTTGTCACGCTGAAAAAAAAAGGAGTTTTACGGTTCGCGTTTTGAACGCTTGGGCAGATTGAAATTTTGCAGCGATCACGCTAAAAGTGTCAAGTCTGATGTGTTGCGTTTACGTAATTTATCGCGCGTTCTGAGCACGAGCTTGGCATCTTACCGTGATGTGGTGAGGGGAAGATTTATTCCGATATCGCGGGTTAGTGCCGCCGCGCGTCAGCTGCGGCGGTTATCTGGAATATGTTGTTCGTTACGTGGTCTACGTTTCTGTAACTGTCAGCCTATGCTGTCATATACTGCTGTGTTGCCGCTTGTGCACATGCTACCAGTTTCACGCTTAATTCGGGCATATAAATTAATCCGCGTCTCTGTGCTAAGCGAATGTGCCTTGCGCTTTTTAGTCATGCACGTATAGTGCACGATCTCTGTGCTCGTGCCGGAAGCTCTTCTACTATAGCAAGGCGCCCTCATGTGCTCGATCAAATTTCGTGATTAGGAGGTTTAGAGCGTGAAGAATTTGAGCAAAAAAATGATTTTCCAAAGTAAACCAACGGATGTCCGCTATCACAGACTAGCAGGACGAAGTATTGTTTTCATTCTTCTAGGGACCCTGCACCTGCTCTGGCGAAAACCTTAGATGCCTCAGCAAACGCGAAAATTGACCGCCGGCGTCCGTGGCGACGGCGTCCCGCGTCGGCGGATGTCAACATGATGTCATTATGACATCACAAATTCTAGCTATCTATGATGTCCTAGTGAAGTCATCACATGATGTTTACTGCCTCCAAGATCGGAGGCGTTGCAAGCTCTTTGCTCGTCCCCAGGTCTTGCATTGAATCCGTGATCGGCCGGCGATCACAGAGGCTCTGCAAAGCGCCGATGTCATGTGATGACAATATCAGATGACGTAACGTAATCTGACGTCAGCATGACGTCCTTAAAACGTGACAAATTGAAGCTTGTATGATGTCCTCGTCACGTCATCACATGATTTCTACTGCCTCCAAGATCGGAGGCGTTGCCAACTTTCTGCACGTCCCCGGGTCTTGCAATGCCTCTGTGATTGGTGGGCCGATCACAGAGGCTGCGAAAAGCGCCGATGTCATGTCATGACAATATCAGATGACGTAACGTAATCCGACGTCAGCATGTCGTCGTTTACACGTCACAAATTTGAGCTGTCTGCGACGTCCTGCTGACGCCATTGTTGTGTCGTGCATATCAACTAAGGCACATCAAAGGAAACATTCGTTCCTCATTCTTTATTTCCTCTTCGTCGTCTTCGCTGAGGCGGCCGCCGAGCACGTGCCATCTCCTGGCGCCGTAGTCGGCAGTGACGCCTTATACGACATATCCCCTTTTGCGAAAAAAAAAAAAAAAAAGTTGCTACCTAATATAGTCCTTGAACTTCTGCGGTGTCTTCTTCTTACGAGTGCTTCTTCTAATACGCGCTTGAGATCCCGACATATTGGGTGAAACTTGCGCACTGTCTGCTGCGAGTGGTTCAGGAGAGTCCGCATTTTCATGATTATCCTCTCTTGACGTGCCAGGATGCGATAGATCACCCATAACTGTACCAGACGATTGAGTGGATGCCGGTGACCAGTTCATAACAGCAGATGTGCCTGATCTCATTTTGCTGACAGCTGCAGGGTGAACAGCAGCTAACTTGGACGCGTTCCACACTCGTCCATCTTCCAACAAGTACGAGGCTGGTCCACGCTTTTCAACGATCTTCTTGGGCGCGGAGAACTGTGAAGATAGCTTCCCAGGAATGGCAGATAATTTAACCCGCACGTAATCACCAACGGCGAAGTTTGGTTCCTTGGCTCCGCGTTTTTCATCTGTATAGCTCTTCGACCTGGTTTGCTTGTTTTTCACGCGCTCTCGCAACTGCTCAATCGCCCTTGACGGGTCCGTGCTGAAGCATTTGTCGGGCATGCCCACTATGTCGAGCCTTGTTCGAGGTTGGCGTCCATGAAGAAGTACAGCGGGCGCAACACCAGTTGTCGCGTGAGGCGTACATCGATATATTTGCAAGTAATCAAGCATGGCTATTTTTATATCACGGCGTTCAAACAGAGCCAGTTGTATGTATGTCTTCAATACCCTGTTGAATCGTTCCACCAAGCCGTTAGCTTGCGGGTGGTACACAGAAGAGTTGTAATGCTTGATTCCACGTTCTGCGAGAAATTCTTCAAAATTTGCTGATGAAAACTGTGGCCCATGATCGGATACGAGACCACGTGGGTATCCTTCGCGTGCAAAAAGTTCAAGTAAGAATTTCTTCACTGTAGGTGTGGTCGCGTCTCTTACGAAAGCCACTTCAGGCCACTTGCTGTAATAGTCAATGATTGTAATGGCAAAACGGCAGTCGGCTGAAGCTTGCGTGAAAGGTCCTACGATGTCGATTGCAACTTTTTCCCAAGCTTTGTCAGGAAGAGGAACGGGTTGCATTGGCGCTGCAGAGGTACGTGCAGACTTGTCACAGGACTGGCAAATCACACATGTGCGCACAAGCTCTTCAATGTGACTGTCCATGCACGGCCACCAATAGGACTCTCTCAGGCGAGCTTTGGTGCGACTAATGCCTGGATGTGACTCATGGGCCAGATCCATAAAACGGCGTGTCATAGACGCTGGCACGACAATCCTTTCACCCCGGCACAAGATATCATTTACAACTGAGAGTTCAGCTCGCACATGAAAGTAAGCCAGCAGCTCTTTCGACAAGGATTTTTTGTCAGGCCAAGAAGTAATCGTGAAGTGCTTGGCTTGAGAGAGAGCGGGGTCGTTGGCACTGGCTTCTTGAAGCTCTTGCATGGTAACGACTGGAGACAGGAAGCATATGAATTCTTCTTCGGGTGCATCGCGGAGTAAACTCTGTACGGGCAGCCGGGAAAGAGCGTCAGCCACGACGTTTTCGCTACCCTTTCTGTATTCCACGGTGTAGTTGTAGCACAGCAACCGTGAGGACCAGCGCGCAATCCTTAATGGACGGTGACCGGTACCTTTCGTTGAAAGAAGCGTAACCAATGCCGCATGGTCAGTCCGTAAGATGAAAGGTCTCCCCCACAGGTAAACGTGCCAATGTTCGCAAGCCCAGACGCAGGCAAGAGCCTCGCGTTCGCCAACTGAGTACTGCCGTTCATGTGGCTGCAGGGTACGCGAGGCGAACGCGACAGTTTGCAGTGAGGTTCCGTTATCTTGCTGAAGTACCGCACCTAATCCATATCCTGAGGCATCAGTCGTGACGTACACCGGTAAGTGAGGATCGAAAAGATGAAGAACCTCGCAAGATGTTAGAAGAGCTTTCAGTCGCTCCAAACTGCCTTGTGCTGCCGCAGTCCAAACGAAAGGTGCATTTCCTCGAAGCAAGGCACGCATTGGCTCCACAACGTCAGAAAAATGGGGGATGAACTTGGAGTAGAAACCTGCAAGTCCCAGCATCGAACGAAGTTCGTTGATGTTTTTAGGTGAGGGTGCCTTGGTTATCGCCTCAATGGATGACATAAGTGGGAATAACCCTCTAGCGCTGACAACATGACCAAGAAAAGTCAGCTCTGCGACGTCAAAAACACACTTGTGGTTCAACCTGAGGCCCGCATCAGAGAGCCGTTTCAAAACAGCGCGCAAATTGCCCAGATGATCCTCGCGGGAGCGTCCATACACGATGATGTCGTCAATGTAAAATAAGACGCATTTGCACCCTTTTAGGATCAAATGCATCATCTTTTGAAATGCTGAGGGCGCCGATGCTAGTCCGAAGCAAACCCTTTTGAAGCGAAAGAGTCCGTCATGAGTTATGAAGGTAGTAAGGTCACGGCTCTCTGGACTGAGTGGTAACTGGTGGTACGCAGAAGCTAAGTCGAGCTTTGAGAATCGCTGCGCCCCAGCCAAGCTGTTCAGTAGTTCTTCAGTTTGTGGCAAAGGAAAACTGTCCACTACCACAGCTTTGTTTGGCTCCCGTAGGTCAACGCACATGCGAATCGAGCCATCCTTTTTCCTAGCTACCACAATGGGTGACACCCACTCTGACGAGTCGACGCGCTCAATGATGCCCTGGGCTTCTAATTTTTGTATTTCTGCCGAGACTTGCTCGCGAATGACAAGTGGCAGCCGTCTCAGCTTGCTGGCCACTGGTTGAACAGACGCGCGAACTTTCACCTTGTGACAGAAGCCTTTAACAGTTCCGAGCTCTTTTGAAAATAGGTGCTCGAATTCGAAACGTAACTCTTCAGGCAACACAGGAGTTTCTTGCGTCATCAGAAGACACTTAAGCGGTGACCCCTGAATCTTCATGTCCAGAGCCGCGATGCCATCTAATCCAAGAATGGTTGTTCCTCCAGGCACAACGTACAATAAGATAGAAGTGCATCGACCATGGAATGAGGCCGCAGCAATGAAACATCCTTGAATTGGAATGGCGGACTTGGAATAATCGAGAAGCTGAACGGACGTAGATGTCAGAGGATACACTTTAGAAAAGTGACGTTTGTAAAGGTCCTCAGCCAGAATGGAAACCGATGATCCAGTGTCTATCAAGAATGACACAGAAATTCCCTCAATTTCTAATACTGCGTAAATTCCTTTCTTTCGGCTCCAGATTTGACACACACTTAAGTGATCGTCTGGGTCAGCTGTATCGCTATCTTCCGCGACATGCTGAACATTTTTCGCGAACTTTCGTAGCGACTTGCACACCTTTTCCAAATGGCCAATTTTCTCACATTTTCGACACTTATGTGTCTTGGCCTTGCACTGAGGGCTATTTGCAAGGTGCTCCGCCGAACCACAACGATAGCATTCCTGCTCTTTGAAGGATCGTTGACTTTGACTTTGCGTCTTATAGCATGTGCACGTGCTACAATGCTTCTCTCTCTCCTTTGAATTATTTTTAACACGATGAACTTGTAATTCCTTTCGGGACAGTTCTCTGGCTTCACTTGTCGCCTGATCATGCTGTTTTGCAATAGTAAGGGCCCTTGAAAGCGTTACGGACTCTTCCAGCAGAAGGCGTTCACGTAAATACTCGCTGGTCGTTTTCTCTATCAGCTGGTCGCGTATCATGTCGTCCGCCAAGTCACCAAAATCGCACGCTCCTACCAAACTTCTCAGAGCGGTGATGTAATCCGCCGCAGTCTCACCTGGGGCTTGTGTACGTCGACGAAACCGGTGACGCGCAATAGTGACGTTCACCTTGCTCCTGAAATGACCTTCCAGCGTCGCGATGGCACGGTCGAAGTCATCCGGGCTAGGAGACGCCAACGTCCCTTCCGTGGGGCTCGAAGCCGCGAGGCCCGGGTCGTCCGTTGCCGTCAGAGTCTGGAAGATGCGCTGTCCTTCCAAGCCCAAGCAGTTGAGCAGAATCGCCTTCCGCCGAAGAGCAGGTAGGTCGGAGGCGCCCGAAGCAACCATGTAATTCTTGAAGGCTTGTATCCATTGCTCCCAAGGGATGACCGGGTGTCCAGGTGACGGCAGGAACGGGGGTGGTGGTTGTAGTCCAGAAACACTCATCGTAGAGGACGACAGGCGTACGTACAACACTCACGAAGATGAAGGTCAGACCGGTAGCACATGGGCTCGTAAATCTTCGTCGCCAAAATATGTTGTGTCGTGCATATCAACTAAGGCACATCAAAGGAAACATTCGTTCCTCATTCTTTATTTCCTCTTCGTCGCCTTCGCTGAGGCGGCCGCCGAGCACGTGCCATCTCCTGGCGCCGTAGTCGGCAGTGACGCCTTATACGACAGCCATCACATGATTTCTTGCCTCACTCGTGTTGGCGCCGAAGTCTCAGGACTCCAGTCAATTCGCCCGTTTCATGAGGCATCTAAGGCGCTCGCCATAAAAGCAATGTTTTAATGGCCACGACATAAAACAGTGTGAATTCTGCTTGCATGTCTATGGCACTCGGCTTCTTATGGCTATGGCGCTCGGCTGCTGACCCGAAGGTCGCGGGATCGATTCCGGCCGCGGCGGCCTCATTTTCGATGGAGGCGAAAATGTTTGGGGCCTGTATGCTTAGATTTAGGTGCACGTTAAAGAACCCCTGGTGGTCGAAATTTCCGGAGCTCTCCACTACGGCGTCTCTCATAATCAAATGGTGGTTTTGGGACGTTAAACCCCAGATATTATTATGCTTGCATGAAAACATACTGTCAAAAGCGAGAGCATGGGAAATTCGATTTATGACTGTAGTGATCTTGCAAACTCGCCGGTACTCCACTCCCGAAGCAAATAAAGAAATCAATGTTATATATATATAGTGCATGAGAATTGAAACTTGAGCTAGTTGGTACGGATTCATCATGATTTAGGCAGCGCACTGACCGACGAGGACAGAGAAAAAGAAGGTGCACAACACGGGCGCTAACTCGCAACTGATTTTATTCGGAAGAACAAGCTAATATAAAGGTGAAGAACAACACAAAAAAAAGAAACAGAAACATATAAACTTTGTAATCATCTGCAGGTTCCGCTTAGGTATTGAAATTCCGCGTCACTTAGCGCGACAGATGGTAGACTGATACATTTTTCTCCTTTCCTTTGAATGTGGAACGCTTCGATGACTTCTCTTGCCATCTGTTGTCTGTGACGTGACAGAATCATAGTGTCGGCGAAGAATGGTGTGCAGCCGCATTGTTTGCAATGGGCGGCGAGTGAAAATGGTTTCGTGTCTGACAGTGAACGCTCATGCTCCCTAAGACGGATATTGACACACCTTCCGCTCTGTCCAATGTATGATTTTCCGCATGATAATGGGATTTCATAGACGATGGCTTCTTTGCATTCTGTGTACTGAAACGTGTGATTGATGCCGCATTTGCCACGAACACTGCCGCTGTCTCTGATTTCTGTGTCAGTGCTTTTTTGAACTTTTGCGCACATGGATTCCAGTTTATGTGGGAAGGAAAAAATGACGTCAACGTCATAACGTTGAGCCACGTTTTTCAAACCGTGAGCCACACGGTGTGTATACGGAATGACCGTGTACTTTTTGGCTCTCGTAGTCCGTTCTTCCCCGCCCCCCGGCAGTGAACCATTCGGCTTCAGCCGTTTGTGCATCTTTTCGCAGGCTTGCGCAGTGGTGTGCTCCGGGAAACCGGCTTGCTTGAGTCTTGCCACCTGTTCACTGAAGCTAATGTGTAGCTCATCCTGACAAGATTTCTGCAAGGCAGAACGAACGCAGGAAGACGCTATGCCCTGTTTGATTAATTTTGAATGGTCGATGTGAAATCTAGTAATGGTTTGAGTGAACGTGGATGATAGCGCCAACACACATGTGTAGGTAGAAAATCTAACTTGAAGTCTAGGAACTGGAGTGTTCCTTCTGTCATCATTTCAACCGTGAAATTTAGGCCGTGAAATTAAATGTTGAAGACCCCTTTCGAGTTTCGAATTCTACTGTCCTGGTAGAGTTTCTGCAGCAAAAAAATCCGGGGAAATGTCAGGCCATTAGTGTTGTCGTAGAAGATTTATTCTACTCTATACCGCATGATGAAATAATGAGAAGTGTAAGAATGTGCATATGTGATTTCAATGATGAGCATGCCTTCTTCAGCAGTTGTAAGGTTCCTCTAGAATCCTTTCTAGAGTTAGTTTCTTTCTACCACAAATCCACCTATGTTCACTATAATCAAGAATTGTACCTACAGAAAAGAGGAATATGCATTGGTTCTAGGGTAGCACCTGTCCTTTGTGAAATTTTTCTGAGTTTTGTGGACAGAAAGTTGGCGGAAGGCTTGGAAGGGCTGGTCAAGCATGTCTTCCGCTATGTCAATGACTATTTGGTGCTTTTTGATATCTGTGATTATTGTCGACATTCCGTGAACCTCTTAAAAGTGTTCCGAGAGAACGGCAGCGGCCTAAATTTCATGGTTGAAATGATGACAGAAGGAACACTCCAGTTCCTAGACTTGAAGTTAGATTTTCTACCTACACATGTGTGTTGGCGCTATCACCCACGTTCACTCAAACCATTACTAGATTTCACATCAACCATTCAAAATAATCAAACAGGGCATAGCGTTTTCCTGCGTTCGTTCTGCCTTGCAGAAATCTTGTCAGGATGGGCTACACATTAGCTTCAGTGAACAGGTGGCAAGACTCAAGCAAGCCGGTTTCCCGAAGCACACCATTGCGCAAGCCTGCGAAAAGATGCGCAAACGGCTGAAGCCGAATGGTTCACTGCCGGGGGGCGGCGAGGAACGGACTACGAGAGCCAAAAAGTACACGGTCATTCCGTATACTCACCGTGTGGCTCACGGTTTGAAAAACCCCCCGCCACGGTGGTCTAGTGGTTATGGCGCTCGACTGCTGACCCGCAGGTCGCGGGATCGAATCCCGGCCGCGGCTGCTGCATTTTCGATGGAGGCGAAAATGTTTGAGGCCCGTGTACTTAGCTTTAGGTGCACGTTAAAGAACCCCAGGGGGTCGAAATTTCCGAAGCCCTCCACTACGGCGTCTCTCATAATCATATCGTGGTTTTGGGACGTTAAACCCCAGATATTATTATTGCGGTTTGAAAAACATGGCTCAACGTTATGACGTTGACGTCACTTTTTCCTTCCCACATAAACTGGAATCCATCTGCGCAAAAGTTCAAAAAAGCACTGACACAGAAATCAGAGACACCGGCAGTGTTCATGGCAAATGCGGCATCAATCACACGTTTCAGTACACAAAATGCAAAGAAGCCATCGCCTATGAAATCCCATTATCATGCGGAAAATCATACATTGGACAGAGCGGAAGGTGTGTCAATATCCGTCTTAGGGAGCATGAGCGTTCACTGTCAGACACGAAACCATTTTCACTCGCCGCCCATTGCAAACAATGCGGCTGCACACCATTCTTCGCCGACACTATGATTCTGTCACGTCACAGACAACAGATGGCAAGAGAAGTCATCGAAGCGTTCCACATTCAAAGGAAAGGAGAAAAATGTATCAGTCTACCATCTATCGCGCTAAGTGACGCGGAATTTCAATACCTAAGCGGAACCTGCAGATGATTACAAAGTTTATATATTTCTGTTCCTTTTTTTGTGTTGTTCTTCACCTTTATATTAGCATGTTCTTCCGAATAAAATCAGTTGCGAGTTAGCGCCCGTGTTGTGCACCTTCTTTTTCTCTGTCCTCGTCGGTCAGTGCGCTACTTAAATCATGATATATAATGCACTCAAGAGGTCAACTCCAGCTTCGGAGCGAGCATCATAGCCGAGTCGAAAAACTTCTCACGAGCTCACTGTGCAGAGAAGTGCCAGCCGAACTGTACTAAACATCTTCAGCGTCAGCAACGTTATTGTTGAACCTAAGCTTCAAAAAAAATGAAGAAAACAAACCAAAACAGACGCAAACCCAGAGGTCTTCATAGCACGATAAGTCGCCGATGATTACGATAATCCCTCATGCGAATTGTGAGCGCAGCTTTGTGTTGAGGCAATGCCAACCGTGTTTGAAGTTCTGGCTATCCGCATTGGAAAATTCGTTACATATTGCCACAGAAACTGACAGTGCTCGAGTGCTACGCACACCACTCTGTGCATTGCAGGCGTCACGAACCAAGCAAAACGCTGACATCGACATCCCCGTGAGGACAAGCGAGACAGACACAGCGCATCCACCAGCCCTGCATGCGCACGAGCTCCGACCGAACAGCGAGCGCGCGTGACGGATGAAGAAAGCGATGCTAGAGGCCAGTGGCTCGTGATATCGACAGACTCCACATTCGCTGTCTTCCGTCCTCGTTTCTTCTATCGGTTACGCCGACTACGCCAACGGCGACGCCGATCAACGCAGGAACAGGCGCCTGCCGCGCTCTAAAAGCATAGCGCGTTGCGTAGAACGTCGTGGACTTGAATCGGCGTACACAACTCTAGAAGGCAATTTCTCGATGATTTGGACACATATAATACTCTCCATATTCTTCGTTAAACTTGTATAACAATGTGCTTGCACAATTTCGCTTTCGCAATTTGTTTAGCAGCGCTAAATTTCACGAATGAACAGCGCGTACCTAACCTCAGCCGTGCGCCCGTCGCACGGAAAGACTATATATGGCGGACGGCGCCGGAGCAGAGACGTGGCGGTGACGTGAACGGCGTCATCGCCACGCCGCGACGTCACTGCCCCGCCCATTCGCCAGACTCTCCCCATTTACAGCTCTGGATCTACGGCACAAACAGCGACATCTATTGTATGACTCCGTAACTCTCAGCTCCGTGTTCGCAGCGCACGCTGACCGAAGAAAGCAAAATAAAAATAAAAGCGGAGGGACAAGCGGGTCTAAAGCGAAGGGCAGACGCGGCATGCGGACTAAGTACTTCGGCGCACACTGCCTTGCCAAGCTTGCAAAGAGATGCGTGTTGGAATCTTTGCGCCGATCGTGTCTCGTGTCCCGGCACTGATTTATTTATTTATTTTTTTTTTTGAATACTGCAGCCCGGTTATGGGGCTATCGCAGGAGTGGGTACACAGCAAGAAATAATAAAGGTACACAAAAAAAACAGGTGATTACACAAGAACATTGGCAGGTCATAGAAATACAAAAAAATTACGCCATCTCCCGCTAAAGGGGACCATGAGGCGATGCGAAGCCGGAGCACTTGCACGATCGCGTTCCGTTGGCGTTCGTTGGGCATGCTACCGACCTCGTGTCGTGGAACGCGAAGAGGGACGCTACGCGCGTCGTGTCTTCCATCTAGCCTGGCCGTTAATTCTCACAGGGCGAGCGGGGAACGCGGTCGACAGGTGGGCGAGAGGGGGGGCAGCGTAGGAGAGGAGAGAGAAGGGGAGGGGACGCGCATGCGCTCGAGCTCATCGCGGCGTTGTGCAGGAGAGAATTTCGGCATGTCTAGCCCGCGTTTCAGAGGAAGAGTGGAAAGGGGGATGGAAGAGGGAAAGTGGAGAGGGAAAGTGGGAAGAAAAAGTGGAGAGGGGAGAGGGAGAGGGTGAGGGGAAATGGGAGAGGGGTAGATGGGAAGGGGAATGGTGAGGGGAAGTGGAGAGGAGGTATGTGGAGAGGGTATGCGCATGCGCAGTGAGGGTGGTCACGCCGCACACCACCACCACCACCACCGCCGGATTGAGCTCGACCTTAAGATACTTCGCATCTAAAACAATTTATAAACAGAGTTATACAAACAATGAAAAGTAGCAAGGTTTACAGCACACCACCTTTTAATGCCTTCAAGAATTCATCTTTCTGAAAAGACGGAATGTGACATGGTATGAGGTTCCACATCTCAATACATCGAGGAAAAAGGCGTATTTGAAGAAGTCAGTGCGAGGATGAAACACACATACATTAAGTGCATGGCTGTTTCTGGTGGATGATGGTTTGGCAGGTGTTATGTAGTTGTTGTGTGATGAATATTGCGGTGAATTAAATAAAGAGTGAAAAAGTTTCAGAGACTCGATGTCGCGTCTTTTAGAAAGTGATGATAGACCAAGTTGCGCTAGATGGCATGATGGTGAGAAATTACGATCATAGCGTCTGTAAATGAAGCGAATTGCTTTTTCCTTGATGGATTCAACGCGTTTTATGTCAGTGATTTTATAAGGGTACGATACAGTGGCGCCATACTCAAGGATCGGTCGTACGAGGGTTTTGTATGTTAGCAGTCTTGTTTCCCTTGGGGCTAGACGTAGTGAGCGGTTCAGGTATCCAAGCTTTTTCAGAGCCTTGTTGCATGTTATATCGATGTGACTAGACCAAGATAAGTTAGTAGTGAAAAGGAGGCCAAGGTAGTCATATTGTCAAGTGCTACGGAAAGACTTGAACTAGGAAATACTGCACCGGCAGAGAGACTCACACAAGACTGGGAAGATGGCTGGCAACACAACAACAACAACAACAACTCAGAGCGAGAGCGCGCACTGTCCCAGAACATCTTCTGAAGCGTCTGCAGACTGTACTGGAAACGCTCCGCGCTGCTAACCTCACGCTAAAGCCAGAAAAATGCCACTTTGGCTACAAAGTACTTAAGTTTCTCGACCATGTTGTGAGCGCAAGTCGTGTTCGACCTGATCCTGACAAGAGCACCACCGTAGCCTCGTTTCCTGTTCCCCGTGACAAGAAAGCAGTACCTCGCTTTTTGGGACTTTGCGCGTACTATCGCCGTTTCATCGCCAACATTTCCAGGATTGCGGAACCGCTAACTCGACTGACTCGTGACGACGTACCGTTCGTCTGGAATGAAGAGCAGGACGCGGCTTTCACTGAGCTACGGGATTGTTTGCAGACACCACCAGTTCTCGCTCACTTTGACCAGGATGCCGATACTGAGAGTAATACTGACGCCAGTAACGTGGGTCTTGGTGCCGTCCTCGGCCAACAACAAGAGGGCGTGGAGCGAGTGATAGCTTACGCCAGCCGCACTCTCTCCCGCGCCGAAGTAAACTACTTCACGTCAGAGAAAGAGTGCCTCGCGGTTGTGTGGGCCACGATGAAATTTCGGCCTTACCTTTACGGACACCACTTCAAGGTAGTGACCGACCATCATTCGTTGTGCTGGTTAGCCAACCTACGTGACTCGTGCGGACGACTGGCACGATGGAGTCTTCGTCTGCAGGAATTGGATTTCACTATCGTTTACAAATCAGGCCGCAAGCACGAAGATGCTGATTATTGTCCCGTGCACCTGTCGAAGCTTGTGCCCACGACGTCGAGGATGACAGCGGCTTCCTTGGGGCCATTTCCAGATCTCTTCTGAGTACGCCCGATGTTCACATTCCCAAGCTCAAAGGTATACGTGATCGTCTTTCTTCAGGTAACGACAGGCTATCGAAGATCGATGACGAGATCGAGGAACACATACCGGAGGATGAGTTAGGAGTCGAATATGCGACGGCTGCCGAGTACAACGACGAGGCAATCAGCATGCTTGCCGAATTAACTTGTCGGATCAAGGCACTGGAAAGACTTGAGAGAGATCGCACTACTCCTTCGCAAGCACCACCTGTGCAGCCTAACGTCACGGATAACGCTGTTCTACCGCGCAGTTTCTGTCGACCTAGTCTTCCCAAGCTCGATATGCCAACGTTCAAGGGAGACATAAATGAGTGGACTGGATTCTGGGAACAGTTTGAGCAGACAGTTCACCTAAATAATGCCCTCTCGTCCACAACGATGTTTTTCTACCTGCGGCGATATCTCGCCGGAGAAGCAGCAGCGGCCATAGCAGGACTGCCAACATCTGAATCTTGTTACAACGACGCTATCGATATCCTCAAGGAACGATTTGGGGACAGAAATCGAATCGAGCAGCATCACCTAGCCGCTCTAAGGAAGCTTAGTCACGTTAAGCAAGGCACTGACGTCCGAGGTCTGAGACGGCTGTACGATACTACACAGCTGCACATTCGTTGCCTGAATTCTCTCAACGTGCCTACGCTAAGCTTCTCCGCCATGCTTATCGACATACTGCAAAAGGCTCTACCGTACGACATCGTTCTTTCGTTTACTAGAGAGCAACGAACTAAAGCATTGAGGAGTGACTCATCCGGCGGCACCCAAGTTGTGTCTGAATCAGCTTCTGCAGCGGCTTCTTCAGATGCCAAGTTGAAAGAACTACTGGCATTCATTCGTGTCGAGTTGGAAAGTCGTGAACAATGCATGACGCCAAGCGAAAAACGTTGTGAACGACCTGAAACGACAACAAAGGGTGCCACGGCTTCGGCTTTGCACAATTCATTTGTAAAGAAAGCGGACTGCTTTTTCTGCCGCTCCAAGAAGCATGGCACGCGTGCTTGTGACAGCGACCTGTCTCTTGCTTCGAAGAAGGAGAAACTTTCCAAGGACAACCGATGCTTTCGCTGCACGTCCAGGGGTCGCCAGGCACGAGCCTGTCAAGTTAAGCTAACGTGCTCATCTTGCCATGGAAGACATGCAACAAGCATGTGCGATCCATCGTACCGCAAACCACGGGTCGATGCAGATTCATCAGGAAGCTGCACAGCAGTATTCGTTTCCCCCGAAACAGCAGTGTCAAATTTCACAGAGTTATCGTGCAGTGGGGAGCGAGTAAACAACAAGGATACTGAAGTATATCTGCAGACCTTTCGTGCTTTGATCATCCAAAATAACAAGCACCGCTGTGTCAGAGGCATTCTAGATGGTGGAAGCCAGAGGTCCTTCATCAAAGAAGAAGTAGCCATGAAGATGAGTCTCAAGGTCGTAGGAGAGACAAGGATATCGTTCAATACGTTCGGCAGCGCATCTCCTTCTCGAGCTGAACGTCGGAAAATAGTTGAAGTACCTTTACGCAGTCAACAAGGCACCGTGCTTTACCGTATACAAGCTATTGTTGTTCCGGTGATATGCTACGACATCGCTGCGCCATCAGCTGAGAGCCATTTCATACGACAGCTGCGTTTGGAAAACAAGTTCCTGGCTGACGACCGTATGATACTGCAAGTCGATGAAGAGCCAGAACTTAGTGTTCTTATCGGATCTGACTATCTGTGGAACATTCTGACTGCTGAAGTCATTCGCAGCACGGAAGTTCAAGGGCTCACAGCCGTCAACACTTGCTTCGGTTGGACGCTGCAAGGACCGGTTCGTCAGAGAGGCTTTCTCGACCACAGCACTAACTTGATGGTTTATGTTATGTGAGTGGACACCAGCGAAGTTGAAGATCAAAGGACTTCTCAAGTTTTACGATCTTTCTGGGAACTGGAAACAATGGGCATTGAGGACGTTTATGAATCATCTGCAATCAAGTCCTTGGATCACTTCACAAAGACGACACGAAAGTCCAATGGCGGATATGCTGTCGCTTTGCCGTGGAAAGAGCAATGCAAGCACCTCATCGGAGACAATCGCGACATTGCCGTCAACCGTCTACAGAAGCTGGTGAAGAGACTATCGCGACAAGAAGGCTTGCTTGACCGCTACGATACAGTCATTCGACAGTATATGTTGCATGGTCACGCAGAAGTTGTACCCAAGGATGTTCGCGATCACCATCCCGTTTACTACATGCCACACCGGGAGGTCATCAAAGAAGGGTCACTGACCACCAAACTCCGGGTTGTGTTCGATGCATCATCGCATGGCCCAGGACTACTATCACTCAACGACTGTCTGGAAAAGGGAGCTAATCTAAATCCAGAGCTTCTGCGTGTGCTACTTTGTTTTCGATGGTTTTTATTCGCCCTGAACTCGGACATCGAAAAAGCGTTCCTGCAAATTGAGATTCAAGAGCCAGACAGAGACGCCTTTTGATTTCTTTGGTTCGATAAGACACCCAACGAGAAGAACGCTAACGTCGAATGGCGCATGGCGCGCGCGCCTTTTGGGTCAACGTAAAGCCCATTTTTGCTGATGGCTACTATCCATAACCACCTAGACAACGCTGGTCCTGAAGACGAGAAGCTTGCGGCGAATCTGAAGAAGTCGTTTTATGTTCATGACTTGCTCATTGGAGCAGATACGTTCAACGAAGCCCTTGAAGTTTACGGAAGAACGAAGTCAATCATGAATGACGCTGGGGTGAATCTTCGAAAATGGAGAACCAATGACGACTCACTGCAAGAAGTGTTTCTGGCGAAAGAAAAGCCGATAGATGGAGGCATTAACACGGTAGTGTTGGACAATATGGCTGTATTGGGCATGCAGTGGAATACAAACTGCGACAGTTTTGAGTTCACTCTTAAGTCAGTAATGGAATACTTAACGTCAACAAAGGCAAATACCAAGAGGCATCTAATAAAGACGGCATCCAGGATCTATGACCCGCTTGAAGTACTCTCACCCTTCACAGTAACAGCCAAGCTTCTTTTTCAGCAATTGTGGGTTCGAGACGTTGCGTGGGACGAAGAGTTGCCCAAGGAAATCGGCACACCATGGAATAAATGGTGCACGGACATCCGGCAGCTTGGCTCGATTAGAATTCCGCGCTGCGTAAGAAGCAGTCTCCAATGAGTCACGGATACGGCAGGAACTTCACACTTTTGTGGATGCTAGCTTGAAAGCATACGGCGCATGCGCTTATCTGAGGGCAACCAACCTGCAAGGCGAGTCTACTACTACGCTCGCAGCAGCGAAATGTAGAGTTGCGCCGATGAAAGCACTCACGTTGCCGAAGTTGGAGTTGATGGGCGCATTTATCAGAGCAAGACTATTGAAGTACATCCGATCTGCGTGGGATCACCGGCAGTTTCCTTGCACTATGTGGACCGACTCCACTATTGTGTTCAGCTGGATCCGAGGAAGCGGGGACAAACTGAACCAGTTCGCCAAAAATAGGGTGAAGGAAATTTCAAGTGTAACGGTCCCAGAAGAATGGCGTTACTGTCCAGGACAAGGGAATCCCGCAGACCTGATTACACGTGGCATGTCTGCAAAGTCTCTTTTGGAAAGCTGCGTCTGGTGGAGCGGTCCAGAATGGCTCCCGCGAACGAGTTCGGAATCGCCTACAGAACCCATCATGGTCTCACAGGAAAATTTGGACCTAGAACCTGAGCCTGTGGTGCTTAAGGTACTCATTCAGGCGAAAAGGAAAGATGACACATTCATCGATCTCACAAGATTCAGTGACTTACAGAAGTTACTACGCGTAACTGCGCTGGTATTTCGCTTTGTTGAAAAGTGCCGACATGTGCAAAAAACCACTCAAGGCAAAATATCCGCAGCAGAAATGAAGAACGCCGAATAATTATGGATCCTTCGAGTGCAGAAAGAGGCGTTCAAAGACATTTGCCAGTTGACGCGCGGAAAAGCCACTAACAAGAATTCTGCGCTGAGAGATCTACATCCCTTCATTGGTCCCAAAGGAGAACTTCGTCTTGGCGGAAGACTTCAAGAGTTGGACTGTACTTACCAAGAGAAGCATCCCGTCATTCTGCCATATAAACATGAGTTCACGAGATTAATTGTGACAGAGGCTCACTGCCGTACGTTACACGGTACTGTGTCAAGCACAATGATGCAAGTGCGACAATGGTTTTGGGTTATACAAGCTAGGCAAGAGGCTAAAAAAGTCAGCAACGCCTATTTTTTGTGCAAGAGATACAGTGCAAAACGTACTGATGTCAAGTATGCGCCTCAGAATCAGAATGTCTCGGTCGTTTGAAATGGTGGGCGTAGATTTTGCAGGCCCACTCTACGTCAAGCAAAGGGAGTCGAAGTCTGGCACTGCGAAGACTTTCGTATTGCTTTTCACTTGTGCGAGTACCAGAGCGGTACACCTTGAACTGACAAGTGGCCTGTCATCAGCGGTTTTCCTCCTTGCGTTTCGCAGATTTCTATCACGCAGAGGAATTCCTCTTACTATTTACTCTGACAACGCCCTGGCATTCAAGAGAGCATCGCGAGACTTGCAAGACCTTTGGACAGTCATAAATGGATCCCCCTTTTCCACTTTTCTTGCTTCCTATCGCATCGAATGGAAGTTCATTGTACCTAGTGCACCATGGTGGGGAGGATGGTGGGAGAGATTGATACGGTCAGTGAAGACAGCGCTTCGCAAGACACTCGGAAAACAAACGCTTGATAGCGAACAGCTAACAACACTACTGACGGAAGTGGACGCCGTAATTAATTCGAGGCCGATGACTTATATGTATACGGACGCAAGAGAACCTGCTCCGCTTTGCCCAGCCAATTTTTTAGTCGGAAAATCTCTATTGGCTGAACCGGTGGAAAGCGGCGAGGAATACCAGAGCCGAATATTGCAGACAAGCCAGGAAAACCTAATTAAAAAACTACGACATAGGAACAAGCTCCTGAAGCACCTGTGGCTTCGTTGGAAGAAAGAATATTTACTTGAGCTTCGTTCACTTCATCACTACCCAACAGCGAGAGATAAGGGCTTAAAGGTCGACGACATAGTGATCGTCGAGGACCCCATTGCCTCACGATGTGTTTGGCCACTCGGAAGAATAACGGAGGTATATCCTGGACGCGACGGACTGGTACAAGCATGCCGAGTTCAGACTCAAGGCGGAAAGATTACGAGGCCTGTGCAAAAACTGTACCCACTAGAAATACCATCAGTTTCGGCGGGCCGGGAGAATGTAGAAAAAGAAGTGGTTTAATAAAGGATGGGGGCTCGTAGAGAAAAGAAGAAGACGATGAGGTTCGAATGGGCCCTATGTGTTTGCGTCAGTCTCTCGCGTTTTTAATAACTACAACAGATCTGGTTACACGGCAGCGCGAGGACGCCGAAATCTGCGCAATCATCGAAAACCTCGAAGGGCGCAACTCTCCCATACCTCGACGTCTTTCTCGAAGTCTGTCGTCGTTCTGCCTGCGAGGTGGTGTTCTGTATATAAAAAAAGTCACAGCTTCGCCGCAGGGGCGAAGCAATGAATGCGATAGCAAGAAACTAATGCTATACACTCTAAAAAGTTTTCGGGAGTAACTGCG
Organism: Rhipicephalus sanguineus; assembly: GCF_013339695.2. Taxonomy (NCBI): domain Eukaryota; kingdom Metazoa; phylum Arthropoda; class Arachnida; order Ixodida; family Ixodidae; genus Rhipicephalus; species Rhipicephalus sanguineus. The sequence continues at coordinate 149,551 of NW_023614146.1, read as the reverse complement.
CAGTTCATCCGAAAAAGGGCGCTTTACTCCCTCGAAGGACGAACTGAAGAAGCATGCGTGCCGTGCGCAAAGTTCGGAGGGTAACTGCTTGGTCCTTCGTCAAAATGAGAGAAACGGGAGGACGAATAGCAACACTTACTCCCGCACGCCTCGATAAGGAGAGGGAGGGACCCGGGAGGTGAGGGGGTGAGCGGGTAGATCTCCTTTCACGACTAAGCATATTTTCACGTTAAGTGCATTACGAAGTGCCAGTGCCTGGAAAATGTATATCAGTGGGCGTAACAATGCTCGTTCGTTTCTTGTAAGCAATAAGTGGATGAATAAATAACTATAATAAAATTGTTAAGAGAGATGACAGGATGACCTTTATTGAACGGTGGAGGTGGGCCCTATTTGCCCGACGGTATGTATACGTCCAGGCCGGTGCACCGTGGCCCATACTTCCTTTATTCCAGGGTTTATACTTCTTCGCACGGGGTATGGGGCACTGGCGCGAGAGCCAGATATATTTCTTGTGGTTTCGTAGCTGTGGGGCGCGTTGTGCATTCACATTTCTGTCTCACGACTTGCTGGTATTTGCTCATAACATAAAGCTTCCTGTAATACTTACTGTATGAAAGTCTATGGTGTCTATGGCTCGTCAGTCAAAAGTAGTGCTGCGTTTGAGAACATCGCAAAAAAAAGGAATTTCTTGTTTGTGTGTTACATTAATGTAAACTTAGTAAAAAAACGTAGAGGTTCCTTTCATTTTTGTAAAAAGACCAAAAAGCAGTAGATTCCGTCACCTTTTCACTGAGTCTGCAGAAATTACAAACATCAGTAGAGCTACTGATAAATCAGCAGTCATGGCAACGAGGACCGCACGTGGATACATGCCGCGTGTCGCGGACAGTTTGTTTTGGAGTTTCGAGTGCTGGGAAGCGCCACGCCTGTAGCATACGGCCCCCGCGTCCGTGGCCTTGGAACATTGAAAGCGCGCCTGACTGAAACCGCTACTGTTCTCCCCTCCGAAGTGGGCCATAAAACGGGGGACACGTGCACCAGTGTTTATGGGTGTAGGCAGGGGGGGGTGCAAAAGGGGCACTTGCCCCCCTCAAGCCACACCGGCACTTGCCCCCCCCCCACCCAAGCTATGCCAGCTCTCTCTCTGCCCCCCCCTCCCCCAGACGCGATGTAACACGGGTTTGCATCCCCCAAGGCAAAATCCTGCCGACGCCCATGCCAGTGTCGGTGGTTGTTTTTGTGTGTGTGTGTTTGTGGTGCAAGGAGGAGAATCCGGCGGACGACCCGGCCCCGGGAAAACATCAGTCGCCAGCGAACCTTTTGAGCTGCGTGGACGTTTCCTATCAGTAAATAAGTTCGTTTTGTTTTAATCACCGGCTTTGTTTCACTTTTGGGTGTTTCAGGACTAGAGCAATCGAGTCGTAGAGACACTACACCGTGTATGTGTGAGCGAGTGCATGTGCCGCGGCAGGCTTGAGAACTGTTCTTTGTCTTGCGCCGTTGTCGGCCCAATGTCATCGAAGTGCCTCGTTACATACGGCGACAGAAATGCCGTCATCACTTTCGACGAGCCGTGGACGGGGCGGGATTCAATGGAACATATAAAGGAGTTGGACATGTTCTCTGAAGTTGACGTCTCCACCATCGGCTCAACGGTGAGTGCTTGATCGTCATGTTGTAGCGGTTGCAGCAGCGTTTGTCATCGATTACTGCAGCTTTGTGTTACATTTTTGAGCATCGTCCATTTTATATAAAAATCCGGCAGTGCTAAATTTTACGTTATTGCCAAATTTAGTCCCATCTAAGCCTTGATGACAACATTGTTGCACCGAATTTAGCCCTCACTTCTTTCATCATAGAAAACGTGAAAGGTATTTCTGTTGAGTAGGATATCGTTCTTCGAGGCCACGCAAGGCGTCATTTCCAGTAGTGTTCGGCATCTAGCGCTGCTGCACGTATATGAGTAGCCGACACTGTCAGTAGTCGGACCTCGTTATAGTGTGTTTTAGTTTTAGATGTAGTAAAATGTTGCGCTTGTCACTTGCTATGGCGGAAATTTGGAATATATAAATAGTATGAATGCTTTTGGCAACAGTAGGCTGCGAATCTTTGTTGGCCAGCATTGCAACCATGACACTTCCGAACTTTTCATCCGTGTGTTACGTAGTTCTCTTCTGAGTTCTGACATTCTTATTTTTATAGCGTTTCGACGAAGACTTCCAAGTGTCTGTAGACATTACAGAAGTGGACGTGATCGAAAATAGAGCAAGAATAAATACTCGAGTGACCAGCCAGGTCCCATGAGTAGTAGTATTGTTATCAAACCACTTAGTCTGCTTGTTGCACACCGCTTTGAGAAAAACTTTAGTTAGATGGGGAAAAAGCTAGAAAAAAAAAAGACGAGGACGCAGAAACACAGTAGACTGGACGAGCGCTGAACTTACAACTGACATCTTTATTGCACCAACCGCTCATTTTTGCAGCGCATCAAGCCGAGTGCGCCATTCCAATCAAACCGCCAATCAAAATCATGAGCTATGCAAACTACATTGTCACTGAAAGCTATCACGTGTACATGAATTACACCGTGCGCATGATTCTTTCACACTCAGATAAAATGAACAAACCAGTTCCTAACAAGGATGAACAAGCAACAAAAAAAAACACAAAGAAACAACAACAAACAATCCATGTTCGAGGCGCAGGCTCACTTACCGCGATAACAATGATTGAGAGTTAGTCGATGGAAAATTAGAGGATGACCAACAAAAAACACAGTAAAGTAAATGATTTTGCTCACTGACGCTGAGATATTGAATCTCAGCGTCAGTGAGCAAAATAGATGGTTTGCTGATGTAACTGTCTCCTGCTTCCCTGATAGAAAACGCTTCCACGATTTCAAATTCTGTTTTGAGAACACACAATTTTTAAAGAAGGCAAACGGCAAAACAGAACGTGAAATGCATGTACATGTGATAGCTTTCAGCGACAATGTAGTTTGCATACCTGATGATTTTGATTGGCGGTTTGATTGGATTGGCGTGCTCGGCTTGATGCGCTGTAAAAACGAGCGGTTTGTGCAATAAAGATGTCAGTTGTAAGTTCAGCGCTCGTACAGTGTACTGTGTTCCTGCGTCCTCGTCCTTTTTTGCGCTGTTTTTCCCCAGCTATGCATGTACCAACTCGCCCAAATCGAAGTCTTGCTCGTAGCTGGTTCCTTTATAAAACAGGCCTCTCAAATGGATAAGCCTCTTTGCTCAGTTGCTAATTGCACCTTCAATGGATAAGCCTCGCCACGGTGGTCTAGTGGTTATGGCACTCAACTGCTGACCCTGCCATTCGATCTCGCGACCTTCGGGTCGCGGGATCGAATCCCGACTGCAGCGGCTGCATTTTCGATAGAGGCGAAAATGTTTGAGGCCCGTGCACTTAGATTTAGGTGCACGTTAAAGAACCCCAGGTGGTCGAAATTTCCGGAGCCCTCCATTACGTACGGCGTCTCTCATAATCATACCGTGGCTTTGGGACGTTAAACCCCAGATATTATTATTGGGTCATTCCATGCCAAGTGTCCCAGACGTGGCGCTCGCACATCGCAGATTTTGCTGATAAAATTTGTGCCTTTTTCCTGTGCCATATAGAGTATTGTGGCAAAACGTTTTTGCTCGATAAAAATTTTGACGATCATGGCGCCCCCTCGAAGTTCGCTTGTATTTGTTAAACCGTGCCTAATAGAAAAATGTGTATAAAATCTATTTTTCTGTGTTCAGCTTTGAAACCACGCTGGCGCTATCGCAGAGGTTCTGTTTAGGTGTCCTATTCACTAATTCCGAAATTTTTGTGTTTCACTACCAGCTAAGTATCTTCAAAACCTACAAAACTCTTCAATGTTCGTGATTTTTTTCTTGTGCTATCTTCAACTCCCCCTAACCAATCCTAATAATAGTATGATTTTCAAAGTGTATTATAGCACAAAAATGTTTAGGGGTAAAATAGACTTCAAATCTTCGCGAAAAAAATTGTGAACTTATGCGATTTGTCGCATGTTTGACCGTATTTTTCATACTAATGCGGTACAAGTAAAAATCCTCGTCATGCGGCGTTTGATAGAAGACTTTGTCGTTAAGTAATGAAGAAAGTCTAATCAAATCATTTTTTGTTTTAAGAAAGAAAATAATTTTTGAATTTGGCGCTCCGTAAGTGCCCGGCATTTCTTTTTGTTGCCACTTCGCCGCAAAGCACGTAGTCGCCCTTGCAGCTGAAACTCGTCACAGGCAGCGGCAAGATGCGAGATGTATGTCAGTGGCTCGTGAGTGCTCGAAAGTCTTGTCGCGTTGATCTCAGGGCGACGAGTAATCAATTCGCGTTACAATGTGAGCTTGGCGGGCCCAATGGGAAGTATGGACGCCCGAGAGCAGCCTATGGCGTCGTTGGCACAATGTGCTAGAGGCCGTCTGCACAACACGTATACCCCGAAAGAAAGTGTGTACAATGTGCATTATTTCTTTCGGTATGTGTATGCTAGTTGTGCAGACGGCCCTGTAGCACACTGTGCCAACGACGCCATAAGCTGCTCTCGGGCGTCCATACTTCCCATTGGGCCCGCCAAGCAAGCTCACATTGTAACGCGAATTGATTACTCGTCGCCCTGACATCAACGCGACAAGACTTTCGACGACTCACGAGCCACTGACATACATCTCGCATCTTGCAGCTGCCTGTGACGAGTGTCAGCTGGAAGAGCGACCACGTGCTTTGCGGCGAAGTGGCTACAAAATGAAATGCAGGGCGCGTTCGGAGGGCCAAATTCAAAAATCATTTTCTTCCTTAAAACAAAAAGTTATTTGATTAGACTTCCTTCATTTCTTAACGACGAAGTCTTCTATCAAACGCCGCATGACGAGAATTTTTACTTAGACTGCATCAGTATAAAAATTGCGGTCAAACATGCGACAAATCAGATATTTTCTCTAATTTCACAATTTTTTTTCGGGAAGATTTGAAGTCTATTTTACCCCTAAACATTTATTCAATCATCAATTATTCAATCATCTTTTGCAATTCACAGCCATCTGTAAGGTGACATAGTTCTAAAACGTTTTTTATGTGAGGTGTTGGCAAAATTAAGGCCACCAAGGCCAGAGACGGCATGGTCTTCTCGCACTCTATTTACTTGCGGGTCATTGATGTAGTCATGCTAGCATGCTGTGCATGCTCGGTTCTTTCATGCCTCCAATGGAATCGCTTACAATAATGTTTTCGTCGATAATGCAGTTCTTAACTCCACAATTCTGTCGATTGATGAGATCATGGCCGAGTGTGCCAATGCGTGCAGTGGTGGTGAAGTTTGGGAGAAATGGCTGTGTTTTTGGTCTTTCACTGTTGCGAGACATGCGACCATTTACAAGCCACGCCGAAAATACTGAGCAAGTCAGCTGAGATCGTCATTGCTCGTGGCATTATCGCCGGTGCATCCAGCGATAACCTTGTTTATGGATGTGAAAGGATCACGACGGATGGTCGCTTCAAGATACCGTTTTAGGTGCTGGCCACCCAAAGACACTGGGTTTATTCGGAAAAATTGTACACTCAAGTGATCATGGTAGGAGCCACATGACACAATGGGTATCTAATTAGTGCAGGAAAGTAAGTCTCTCAAGTCGATAATTCATTCTAACAGCTCAACTCCCACCTACCACAACGAATTTGCTCGCATTGTGCTGATCAGATGGAAAAAAGGTACAGGAGCCAACGCTGCACATTTTTTTTTCATCAATAACACTGAGATATGATTGTCGATTTCACTACGACTCTCACTTTTACTTTTTTCCCCATTTCCTGGCTCCTACATTCTTTTTGCACATGGCCTTGAAAAATGTATCAGCAGGTTCTACTTTATAAAGTATGCTAGCAAGACGTGCTGCTTGCAAACAGCAAATGCCCCTGTTTTTTTTTTCAGAACCAATTAATTGGCTTCCGTGTAAACGAGACCAGTCTCTAACCTGTGGATAAACCTGTAGCCTTACTGCAAGTTATTTGACTTGCTAAGAATGTTCTTACCAGTGTCGAACCATGTTTTGCAAATAAGTTGCAATTTCATTTATTTGTCAGTGTGTCGTAAAGCATTAGGTTTTATCTGTTGCTATACATGAAGCAGCTGGTGTAATAATGAAGCAACACGCCTTGTGTTAAAATGTGCCTTTTGTTTTGTAGGACCCCACCAAGACACATCATGTGCCGACAGTGACATACAATGGAAGCTTGTTGACTTCAAGGGAATTTATTGTGCGCCTGGAGGGTCTTGATATTAAGGAGACTAGCCTTTTGGCAGCCATTGCCACACAAATCGCGCTATACTGGGCGCTGAACATTGTTTTCAGCAAGAAAGCTCAGCGGACCTTCGATCTCCTGTGTCAAGTTCTGAAAGTTTAGAGCGTCTTGCGGCCGACGTCACTCGTCCGTGTGGCTCTAACCATCTTGAGCCAGTGAACAGCCAGACTGATTTCAATAAAGTATTTTCCTCACAAATAGATCTGGATTTCTGTCCTCTCCTGGAGCATTTGTGTCAGACTTGGCGCAACCCGATGAAAGTCATGTTCCTCAAAACTTTTTTTTTTTCATTTGCCGATGGGAGAGCTGGACTGCTGGTTTCTTGAGGACCACTCAATACAAGCAAACGTTACTCCATCGAGAGGCATTGAGGATGATTAACTGCATGCTGTTCCGATGAGGAATGTTGTGAAAGAGTAACTGTCGCTCCCATGGGGGTATTGAGAGATAATATTCATTCCTCCCTGCGGGACTAATGGGAAAGAGTAACTGTTACTCCATTTAGGTGTTCAGAAAGAGCAAGCATTGCTCCCGTGGAAGCATTGACAGAGAGCATCCATTCCTCGTTGTAAAGAGAAACTGTCGCTTCCCTGGGAGTATTGAAAAGGAATATATTTTCCTCCCTCGGGAGTACTTGTAAGGAGCAAGAGTCACTCCCATAGGAGTATTGACCAAGAGCATCCGTTCCTCCCTTTAGGAGTTTAGGAAAGGAGCAACGGCTGCTCTCTAGAGGAGTAATTGAAAAGAGTAACTGTCGCTCCCTTGGGGGTATTGAAGAAGACTATCTGTTCCTCCCTTCAGGAGTATTGGAAAAGAGTAACCATCCCTCCCGTGGGAGTATCGAAAAAGACTATCCGTTCCTCCTTTGAGGAGTATCGAGAAAGAGTAACCGTTGCTCCCGTGGGAGTTTCCACAAGGAGCATCCGTTGCTCCATTCACTTGCTCCCTGAAGGAGCAACTTCTACGGGGAGTAACGGTTCGTCCCGTCGCAGTTACCCCCAAAAAGGAGTAATGGGTGTGGCAGGTTAGTTACTCCCCTAAAGGAGTAACCTCGACCCCCCCTTTCCTCCTTTACTTTTTAGAGTGTACGAAGTGAGGCTCGCCAATGGATTTGAACAGCTTCTGTTGCAAAGGCGGCCAAAGCAGCGAAGGAAACTAGAGTGCTTCAAGTGTCGAGTTGTGACACTAGAGAGTTCGCGCTCATCTTCTGTTTGTTCGTTTAGCGGCATCCCTTGAGCTCGAGTGACTTTCGCACGCTCCGTAACATGAGCGCGGACATCACTGTGAAAGAGTGAAACATCCCTCTTCCCCTGAAAACGAGAAAACCGCGCGAGCAGACAGCGGAAGGGCAAGGTTCTCCCTGCGCAAATATAAGAAGCGAGCGAGCTCGCCGACGACTTTTAAATCCGCCCGTCTAAAGTCCCTCTATCTTTCAAAAGTAGCGAAAGGTCTTGATCGAGCCGCCGCGCCCTGCGATAGGCCGGTTTGCGACATGTGACCTTTTCGCCTTCGCGCCCCGCCCAAAGGGTCCAGCAGCGGCAGTGCTGTGCCGGCGATAGGTACGGATCACTGTGTTTTGAAGCGTGAAGTTGGGTGATTTTAGCAAGTAGAGAGTACTTCGCACGCCTCTGTCGCATTGTTGTTACAAACTAGAAGCGTTTATGTACCTGAAGTTGAGTGGACGCAGGAACTCTGCGTTTGAATTTAATGTTTAGAGCGTGACGTGGTAGTATCCCAGGTCTCTATGCCTTCGGCTGCCTCACCGCGGGGAGGATGCAAAAAAGCTTTTCTTTTTTTTTCGTTCCTCGCGGTGACAAAAATATATGCTGAAGAAAGGTTTGGCCAAAAAAAATCAGTTGCAAGAAATTTGTGCCCACAGAAAACACCCGGCTATGCGAAGTAAGTGATTTTGTAATGGTTATAACTTCAAGCAGCCTTTCGCCTGGCCGTCGTGCTTTTGTTCGTGCATATGCATGAGCATTAACTCAGCAGCCCTATTATTACTTCGGCATTATTTATGCCGTAGATTTGTGCGTAATAGTAAATGCAGAGTCACAACCAGTATCTCTAACATTAAATAGCTCGGAACCCAATACAGCTGATTTTTTCTCACCGGGGTGGCTTCAACGCTATAAGCTTAAGGGGAAATGACCATTTGGGATTAGTGTTTTGCCACACCTTGCCGTGTTTTGCTGCACTGATGTGTGCGAGATAGATCAAGGCTTCTTCGTTGAAGTATTCCGCGTGACCTTTTACCTGGAGGACCACGATGCTTTTGACAAGTTCGAATAAATAATGCTGCAAGATACTGGGACGAAAAAAACTGAAACCATATATGCCGCACCGAGCATCTTTGCTAATTTGCTAAGGCAGAAGGAACAGAAGCTACCCTGCAAGCGAATGGCGGAGGATCAGTTCTCACAACTAAACTTCAAAAGAAAAAGTTTGCTTCAGTTCATGCAATAAAATCCAGTTTTTCAATAAGTCATCTTTTATTCTCTTGCATCTATACAAAAAGCCGCCTAACTCAGCTTTTCTGGTTGTAGTCTGGTTTTAGGGCCTGTAGGTGTATACATACCCCAAATTTATTTGAAATTACATTGGGTAACATTGCACCATACCTTTATATCTTCGGGATACGGATGCGGCGGAGGTAATAAATGGGGGACGGCTTTGGATAAATGCACGTCGTTGAAAACAGTTAAAAATTAAAATGGGCGAGACACTAGTGGACATGTTATATTTTCTAGATCTTGAAAGGTACGCAAGTTGCTCATATTCCTCAAATACAGTGCAACTACAAGTGTGGAATATCCCCCCTTCTCCTAAGTAAACATCTGAGGGTATAAACAAAATAAGCTTAGTTAAAAATACCGTGCAACCGCGGGAAGACTTCCGAACGCTGACAAACACAGTCAAGCCAATAATAGCACGCACTTTGCGCTACGCACTACAAGAGCGCTATAGGTGCCCGATGAAGTTTCCGAAAGTAGCAGTACGCTCCCCACCTGCCTATTTTATTCGAACTAGAAAACAAGCCCTTTTAGCTCACCCAGATTCTACCTGTACTTCAAGTTACACAGAATGTCAAAATATGCAAAATAAAGATACCCTGCATCACGGCTGCTGTGGGGAAACGGCTCGGAAACTGCTTCGGAAACTCACGAGTTTTATTTCAACGTTTAACGTGCTCCGTGCTCGTTAAAGTTATTCTCACTGTACTTTAATAATTAATAAGCATCTTAGGCCACAAATGTTAATAATTTGACGGTTGAAGCGAGCACCGAGTTCTGTTTCAGGCACCCGCAATATGCACGGGAGCGAGCGGCGCGTCGTCTGCTATCGCTGCTCCTTGGACCCCTCGAGAGGGCGCGCGTGCAGTTGTCGCTACCTTTATAAATAGAGGGACCTTACGCCCGTCGCGCTCCTAGCGCCATCTCGCTGGTAATGAAGAAACGCTTATAAGCGCCTAGCGTCTCTGAGTCCGTCCAGCGGTAAAGGGTGTGTATATAACGCTCGCCGTTAGCTACGTGGATGATCTGCGTTTCGTGGCGTAGTGGTTAGCGCCACTCGCTGCGGAGCACGAGGTCCCTGGTTCGATTCCGCGCTTCGGAAGCTTTTTTCTGAATTTTTTCTTTGGGGCTTTTTTATATATATATATATATATATATATATATATATATATATATATATGTTGTAATGGCGAAGAACGACAACGGGGCTCTGGCGCGAGAGCAGGATGCGCGAAGAAGAGAAGAACGAGGTTCAGAATAAGAACAGCCGGCCCACGAACGGGCGTTGTCTCTTGTTTCTCTGTTTATTCTTCACAATGGCGCAGTCTACGAACTATCAACCGTAAGTGGGCCCTCGTGGCTCATCGGCGCTGCGGACCTTCCCTCCAAGGAACGATTATGCAGCCCGTCTCGCTACTTCTGCCGGAAGCACCTGTGCCACCATTCAAGGACGGCGTCCAAGCCTCCTCAGTGGCTCAAGGGCAGGCTTTTCCCGGCGCCGCCACGACAGTACACGGCCTACCGTTGCCTGGGAATGCCATCCACGCTTCCCGCAGCGACAACGGCTTACTCGGTGCTCCATCGGCACCCGAGCCGCTTAGGGGTGCTGTCCAAGCTCCCTCGGACAAGGGTCCCTCCTCTGTGAGTACACCGATTGTGTCCAACTCCTCCGACGTCACCACTGGCTCCACGCGCGGCTCGCCCGAGAGCGCTGCCGAGCTTTCCGCCACCATCGCGCGACTCCGAGTCACGGTGAACGCCTTGGCAGCGTCAATCTCCGTGCTGTGTCCTGCCGCCTTGCCAGCACTACACTCACTCAATGCCGCGTTGGCCGCCGCCGCCTCGCAAGACCATGAAGAGAGCTCACCCGAGAGCCGCAGAAAGCTCCTGAATGCCCTCACGGAGCTCTCATACCAACTAGGCTGCTTGGCGTCGTCATGCTCCGGAGTTTCGGCTGCCGTATCACCATCACCGGCTGCCTGCGAACTACCGGAGTTCCGCGGCTTCCAGGACGACGCCGACCATTGGGTGGCCACCGTCAGCGCTCTAGGAGCTCGTCAAGCGTGGACGGACCAACGGAAATGGTGCGTGGCCATTGACCGCCTTCGGTGCTGCCGCGGCGTGGCATAGATTCGAAGGCGTGCGGCAGCAGTCCTGGGCGGAGTGGAGCTTCAAGCTCATTGCTGCTTTTGGCCGGACACCCTCCAACTTCTATGCGACCACCGAGGCCAATCTGACTGTTACCGAGGATGGAGCTCAGGAGCGGTTCCACCTCGGGGCGGCAGCTCGGGCGTTCAACAACCTGCCCTCCAGCGGACATACAGCTCGCGAGGCGCAGCGCCCCCCTGGTACACAGTACCCTGTAGCTGCTCCACGGACAGCTTTACGGAGTGCCCTGCGGCAGTCATCCACACTAGCCGCAAGATGTCCTCCTCCCCACAGGTGTCAGACTCCGCGTCGATACCTGCCCCACAACGACCCGTGACACAGACCAAGACCGTCTCCGAGCCACAGCAGCCGGCGAGCCGGCCTCCAAGTTGGCCAGTGCTAGAGTGCCTGGAGGCGTCGGCCTACTGTGTGACGACTTCACCTCCCTCGCTACAAGCCGGAGACGATGCACTAGCCACCACTTCCGGTTTGGCCAACAGACAGGAGTCACATAATTCCCGGACGTCGCCGCAGTCATTGGCCGAGTGGGATGACTCTCGCCAATTGCCAAGTGCCGGCTCCATAAAAGAACCTGAAATGCCTATGCCCATGCCGCCTGTAATCGAGAACCTACCGGTGCAACCCATGTTTTCACCTGATTACAATGGGTTTGACCAGGATGGCTTGACCGCGCGTCGCACATTGTCAAGAACCACCAGTTCGTTCACCAGTACGACATCAGCAATACCGCAAGAGCACGACTTTCCTCACAAGCCAGTACGTGAACTCTGCTCTGCGATGCCACAGATGTCTAGTGGAACATCCCGTCCCCTCTTCACGCACAGCGAACGGCACAGAAGTCCCCGCTCAGTGTGGACTGTCGTGGCACTGCAGCCCAGATGCGCTGCCGTGTCTTCCCAACTGCGACGGGATAGTCATGATCATCTGCAACCGATGCGACAACTCCGCATCAGCCAGTACCACCTGCTAGCTCCATATTCTACGGTGACCACATGCATTCACAGCGTGGAAGAGACCTGCAACGACCACCCCGGTACAGCCAGTGTCATCCGCCAGAATGTTCGGCAGCTCAGCAGGACAAGTAACGGCGTATACATTCATGATGGTGAAGCGCTAAAAGAAACGGGGACTTACGAAGAACACGTAAGTCCCCGTTTCTTTTAGCGCTTCACCATCATGAATCTATACCAACACGCCCAACTGGCAGTTATTTTAGGCGTATACAACACCGACCACCGCGACACAGTCAATGCCGCCCGCCTGAACTACGTTTGGCACCTCATGAAACGAAGTCACTGCGTGGCCGAGATCGGCCACCTCGATGCAGCCAGTGCCGCCCACCAGAGACACTGTCGGCAGCTGCGGCCGCTCGCAGTCGTGGCCGAGTGTAATGGCGAAGAACGACAACGGGGCTCTGGCGCGAGAGCAGGATGCGCGAAGAAGAGAAGAACGAGGTTCAGAATAAGAACAGCCGGCCCACGAACGGCGTTGTCTCTTGTTTCTCTGTTTATTCTTCACAATATATACTTATACATGTACGGTGCATGACGGCGGCGACGGCAACGGCGAAATTCAGCCGAGACTGTCCATATAATTGCTATCGCAATAAAACACGAACGGCAACGAGAAGACCTACCTTCTAGTCGTACCCACTGACATGGGCGACGACATACTTCTCGCCTGCCAAGACGAGCCCACATCTGGTCACTTAGGTTCCTCTCGAACTCTCGCCATAGTTCGACAAGCGTACTACTGGCCCAAGCTTTCCGCATCTGTTAGGCGGTACGTAAAAAGCTGCCGTGAATGTCAACGCCGCAAATCCCCGCCACTGAAGCCCGCGGGGCTTCTGCAGCCGATCACACCACCTAGGGCGCTGTTCGACCAAATAAAAATGGATTTGCTGGGCCTTTTTCCGCTGTCATCTGCTGGGAACAAGTGCATTGTAGTTGCCACAGATTATCTGACGAAATACACCGAGACACGGGCACTACAGCGCGCTACGGCTTCCGATGTTGCCCAGTTTTTTTATAGACCAGCTCGTTCTTCGACATGGCGCCCCGTCGTGCGTAATTACAGACAGAGGGCCAGCTCTCACGGCCCAGCGCATTGACGACGTATTCAAGCTTAGCTACACGAGCCATCGCAAGACCACAGCATATCATCTGCAAACCAACGCTTGACAGAGCGACTGAACAAAACCATCGCCGATCCATGTACCAGGTCTTACCGTACGTCACACTCGCGTACAACACTGCCATCCAGTAAACTACACGATTCACGCCTTTCCGCCTTGTCTATCGACGTGAGGTCCAGACTATGTTGGATGCTATGGTTCCACACGATTGCGACGCTTTGCTGACAGCTGACGCTGTCCAACTTACTCAGTACATTAAAGAAGCTCGCCAGTTAGCGCGCCTGCACATTACACAACAGCAGATTGCAGATGCACGCCGCTACAATTCTCGCGAAGTTGAATACCATCCTGGCGATCAAGTTTGGGTGTGGACTCCAGTTCACCGCCAAACGGTTGTCTGAAAAACTGCTCAGTCGTTACTTTGGACCCTATAAGGTGTTGCGACGCGTTAGTAACGTGAGCTACGAGGTTGTCCCAAATGGGGTTTTGTTGCCCCGGCGTCGAAAGCACCCCACAGAGATTGTGCACGTGGTACGACTGAAGCCGTACTTCACGCGGTAGTGCGACTTGACCTTGTTGCTTTGTTTTTGTCTCTGCGTTCTTTCTGCTGGTTTGCTCTTTTTCGTCTTTGCATATTCACTTGCAGAGCATGGAAAGTATGCCTGTTTCTTTTTTTTAAAGAGGGGGAGTAATGCCACCTGCCCAATATGACAGGTACGGCGAGCGCGAGCCAACAATCCACAAGAATGGAAGAAGATGTTCTGGGACAGTGCGCGCTCTCGCTCTGAGTTGTTGTTGTTGTTGTGTTGGCAGCCATCTTCCCAGTCTTGTGTGCGTCTCTCTGCCGGTGCAGTGTTTCCTAGTTCAAGTCCTTCTGTAGCACTTGACAATGTTGTGTGACCCGCTGCACTACATAGTTATTAAGAGAATAATTAAACATAGATGGGGTTTTCTGTCTACTGAAACAAATAGCAGCTGTCTTGGACATTAATGCTAATCTGCCAATTTTAGCACTACCTGTTAAAGCTTAAGAACGGTGTATGGAGTGTATGATGATCACCAGGTAAATTTATTACGTGATATATAACGCAGTCGCCAGCGTAAAGACGAATTTTAATGGAAACTCTGTCGGGTAGGTCATTTATATATAACAGAAAAAGTAATGGCCCTAGCATGGATCCCTGGGGCACTCCGGACGATACACGTGCTTTAGATGAATGGTGTTAAATGATACGTACTGGCTACGATGTGAAAGGAAACTACTAATCCAGTCAACAAGCAAGGGTTTTTTAGTAAAAGATTGAGTTTATATAGGAGTTTTGAATGGATAACAGTATCGAAGGCTTTAGAAAAGTCTATAAATAATGCGTCCACCTGAAGACCTAAGTGAAGAGATATAGATATGTCATGAATTAATTCTGTCAGCTGTGTGATGGTACTGAATCCACGCCAGAAACCATGTTGTGCATTGGACAGAATATTGTTAGTTTCGAGAAAATTGATGATGTGTTTGAAGACAATATGTTCCGTAGTTTGCATGAGTGAGAAGTTAAAGATATGGGCCTCTAATTTCCTGTAATTCCTACTACCGGATTTGTGGAGTGGAAGGACTTGTGCAATTTTCGACGAGGGTGGAACAGTTGATGTTGATAATGATTTGTTGAAAATTACTGACAGGTATTGGCTTGTCCATGGAGAATATCGATGAAGAAAAATATTACTAATGTTGTCTGGGCTAGACGACTTTTTTTAATGAACATTTAAAATCAAATTTAAAACACCTTCTATACACACAGAGACATCATCAATAGAAACAAGCAAGGCATGAAATGGAGTGCAAGGAGAAATTTCGTGATTATTTTGAGCAAATACAGACGTAAAATATTCGGTAAATGCGTTGGCAATGACCTGCGGCTGGCTAGTGGGAGTTTCATTAAGGACGAATGTACTAGCAGAGCATTCATTTGGCGAGATTGAGCTCCAAAATTTTCGGGGATTATTCTTAATCATATTTGGCAAGGAAACCGAGAAAAAGAAGTCTTCAGCAGCATTTGTTTTCGTACGAAGTTCCTCCTTCACTGTATTGAATTCAGCTCTACGCAGGGCATTTCCAATGCGACTTGCACGCCTTAGTTTTGATAGTCGACGCTTTAAGTGCAGTATTTCTCTCGTTATCCATTGAAGTTCAGTATTTTTTCTTTTTAGTTTTTAGTGGTACATGTGTTTCGATACATTGTTTACAAGGTTTGCAAAACAAGACACCAAACTGTTCACCAGTATAGCTGAGTTCTTTGAATATGTCAAACTCGCTGCTTAAGGTGTCAATTATAGACACATCGTCAGCCAGGCTATAATCGCGAAAACTTGAATATTCACAGAGGCGTTTTGGACATGTGCAATTAAGAGAGATTAGTACACCTTTATGATCAGAAATACCATCAATCACCTGAACTGTAAACCCCCTTGTATACAGTAAAGCACTGAAAAAAAACGCAGTCCAGTATAGCATTGTCCCTTGTGGCGTCAGTGACAACTGCTTAAGACCTAAGTTTAGTGAAAAATAATCATCTTTCTATATATTGATCAATCGGTGCCCACAGTGGATAGCGACGACCATGAAATGCCAGGCTCATTAAAGTCCCCCATGCAAATTAGGTTACCTGAAGAAAAGCCTTTTTGTGTATAAAAATACTAAGTACTGTGAACTGATCTAGTGATGAACCTGGGGGACGATAAAATACACCGACAATTAGAGGAGCGTTCGCGATGTGAACCTTACACCAGACGGTTTCGATATCTGCAGGTGACTTTAATACAGAAAAACTCAAATCAGACCGCAAGAAGATGGCAACGCCGCCACCTCGGCCACGCAGTCTATCAGTACGAACAACATTGAACCCTGGTGGAGTAATTTCAGAATCATATATGCCGCCATGAAGCCAGGTTTTCCTGACGCCAATGATGTGAGGACAATAGGTAGCAAGCAAGTGTACAAAATCAGGAAGTTTATTAATGAGACTTCTGGCATTTAT
This sequence comes from Rhipicephalus sanguineus, assembly GCF_013339695.2. Taxonomy (NCBI): domain Eukaryota; kingdom Metazoa; phylum Arthropoda; class Arachnida; order Ixodida; family Ixodidae; genus Rhipicephalus; species Rhipicephalus sanguineus. Next base: position 133,370 of record NW_023614146.1, on the reverse strand, counting down.
ACTCAGAGTACACACCTTATCATGATTTGGTCATTTCGTGCCATGAGATGTAAGAGTAGAGCGTTTAGAAGACTGGTGGATTTTACTAATGAGTTGGAAATACAATCCGAGTCATACCGTGCGTTATCTACATACACATGATCGTACTTTAATTGCACAGTGGAACCGCCATTCCTAAAGGATGCAGTGGCGTCCCATAGTTTTAGGCGAATAATCCGTATGTGTTCGGAGAAGTCCTCCGTAATCCGCATGTTGGAACCAGTTAAGTTCGCCAAGTCGAACGTTAGGTCGAGTGAGCCCTCGGGCAGTGGGCAGAAAACGTGCTCCGATTTTAGAGGATTAGTCGCAGCCGACCCCGCGCCACTGTTCACTTAGTCCGATAGTTTGCTGCTTTGCGGTAAAAGAACCATTAGTTTCAAAGACGCGCGGCCGTTCCGCCGTGTCATCTGGAGGGGCACGAGAGTGGACAAAGAGCCTGCCCGACGGCGTGCGCCGTTTGCGGCTTCGGGGGAGATAAGAGACACGGGCCATGGATTGCGCGGCGCGGAAGACGAAGTTGCTTATGCATTGTTGGCAATCCTCGGACCAATTTGTGTGTTTGCGAGCAATGTCACCGCGCCATACCAGCTGTACAGCGGTCGTCTCGTCGCGTGTAGGCATGCCACATGCAGTAGCCCGAACCCTCCGGGTGCCGGCAGCTTCATTGTCTGAATGGGGCCTGGATACCGACAAAGCGGACTCTTCGGCGGCGCGGGTCTATGACTTCATAAGGACAACAGTGAGCAGAGGTCCCGCGTTGACATTGCGTGGGGCGAAGGGCGAGATAACTTGTTCATTGTTGGCAACATTCGAACCAGTGTTGTCGTCGCGAGTGATGTCGCCGCGCCAGGCCAGCTACACTGAAATGTACGCATGTGTAAACAGGAGAGCCCTGGGGCACTGCTGTAAGTGTCCCACAGTGTTACGTGAACGATGTGTCGTGGAAGGCGGGCTCGAAAGGGGGCGTGTACACTGAAGGTGCCCCGCCTCTTTTTCTATCGTCCGATATGATACACTCATTGGTAGAAATCGAGCGAGGAGATTAAACAATGGTGCCGCCCTACATCGCGAGTGTTTATAAACGGGTGAGTGTGTGAATGAAGGAGGAGCGCGAGCCGGGCATCGGCCGCCGCTGGATAGTCATGTATGTTGATCTGATCTGATCTTGACTTTTTGCTTCTAATAAACAGTTTTGTTTTTGGAAGTTGGCCTCCCTGGTTGCAAGCTGTCTCCGGACGACAAGGAAGAGGCATCCCTAGTAACGGGAAAACGCCTAGCCTCCCACCAGCCTGGACGGATCTTAACTGGTGCCCTGACCAGGATCGTCTGACTGACTTGCTGCATCAGGGCAGGTGAGATCTAGTGATTTCTGCTTGGAAGGGTAGAGGCCCCGACCAGCTTCCTGCGACGACACCCAAGCATAGTCTTCGGGCAAGGAACCGGCGACTGAAAGGTGCGGGTCCTGCTGTATCGACTAGCAGCGGCGTCGCTACTACGACGGTGAAGGACCACGAACCGCTGTCAAAGACCCGGTGGATCGACTGAGCGACTTCTCGGCTCCCGACGTTGGAGGATTTCGACAGGCGTCACCTGCAGACGGCTCGCCAAGTGGCTGCGGCGCATGAGCTCAGGTAGGCCCTGCCCTATTTTCTCTGGGAGCACCATGTCGGTTAAAACGCGGGCACAGACGCAGCGTGCAGCGGGGGAGATAACCGCTGCAACGGTGTTGACCGAGACAGATCTTGCGAGCGTAGAGGCTTCGGAAGTGCATAGGAGTACTTTCGACTCGAGTGATTCGGATGCTGCCATACGGCTCAGGGAGAAGGAGCTGGATCTAGAAATGCTTAGGATGCGAGTTCAGCTTCAGACGTTAAGGCTGCAAGAACAGGGTATTCATGAGAACGAAGGCGGACTATGCCAAGGACTTAAGGCCAGTACTTCCCATAATGCCTGAATCAGATGACCTAGCGCCATCGTGGTTTAAATGTGCGGAAAGTGTGCTTAGGAACTGCGACATTCCACAGGATGCTGCAGGCGCTATCAGTGTACCCTTTCTTAATGAGAAAAGTAGGACCCTCGTTGCAAACAAATCGGAGGCCAGAGTTTTGTCATACGATGAAATCCGCGAGCTAGTGCTCTCGGAATTAAAAATGACGCCCGAGGAGTATAAGCGCAGATTTTACGCCTGCCGGAAAGGCAAGGAGAGCTGGGGACAGTTCGTCACACAATTATACATAACCCTCGACTATTATTTGCGGAGCCGGAACGTAAAGAATTTGGAAGAGCTTCGCGCGCTCATGATCTCTGACCGTGTGAAAGAGATGTTATCGCATGAGGTATGGGCCTATGTCCTCCAGCATGAAACAGGCGAATGGTTTAGGCCGAGTGAGGTAGCTGAACTCGCCGAAAAGTTTGAAGAAAGTAGAGCTGGGTACTGTCAGACAGGAGCCGCCGCGATTACAATTACGGCAGAACCGAAGCCACGAAAAGCGGCAAGCGAAAGCGTAAATAAAAGTCGGGAGATTGAGCAGCGCCCTCAGCCGAAATGTTACGGATGTGGAAAATTCGGTCATGTGCAGTGGAACTGTCCTCAGGCTAAGCCGAAGGCAGCGACCGAATGGCAGAATGGTAAGGAGCCACAGCAGACGATGCTCGCGGGAAGGGCTGTTTTCGACTTTAATAGGGGGAAAATGGGACCCAGAGACTCGGCGTCGGAATCTAGACGAGCGTGGGTAGATGTTGTGTGCGGGAGGCGTTTGGTGAAGGCCCGTCTGGACTCAGGAGCCGAAATAACCATACTAAGAAAGAGCCTACTACCGGAGAGATTCGTAGGAGAACGCAGTAGAAAGGTACGCCTGCGAGGAGCGTTTGGGCACACGGTCATAGCAGACCTCATGCGGGTACCTTTGAGTTTACTCGCAAGAAATGGTGGGACTAGTCCGCAACTGGTGACATGGTGTGCTGTTACCGATTAGTTAGCGCAGGACGTTGATGTCTTACTAACTCCCGATGCTTTTGAAAAACTCCAACGTGAAAGAAAAATAGCTGCCGAACACTCGAAGCGGGTAGCAAAATTATACGATGAAACACAACGCAAGGAGGGCAACGACGGAGCTTCGGTGCTGGTAGTTGGGTCAACCGAGGGTGCAGGGCAGGATAAGACGGAGGGACTGGGAAAGGAGGAGTCACCATTGGACTCTCCAGAGGAAGGTACGGCCGAGCCAGCGTTGGCAAAGCGACAAGGAGATGTAGAGAAGGGGAGTTGGCTGGCGTAGACAACGTTCTAGACCCTTCTAGTGAGGTTGCTGTGTACTCTGATGAGGAGTGGGATGAACTCCTGGAGTATGTAGATGAGAGGCTGTGCGCTGTTAAAGATGTTAGGATTACGGTTAACCCTTCTAATGGTAACATTGCACAGCGAAATGTGAAAAAACCGAGTCATGTAGCGCAATCAGAGTCGGATTAGTGGGACCTAGGGCGGGTTCAAGCTATTCAGCAGCTCAAAGCACCAGTGACGAAGAAAGAACTTGTAGAGCACCTGGTTTGCTGAAGTACTGCAAGGACTACATTTCGTCATACTTCGAAATAGTGCGCCTTCCGACCGATCTTACTTATTACAGACGCCATGCATGGTCTGTATCGTCAACAAAACTTAGCGTTGGCATCTGGGAGTGTGACATGGTGGGCCAAGGAATGTATAGGGTGGTGGCCTGACCTGCAGACCCTGTTGTGTGTTGATGTGTGGTGCGGAACAAACATTCTTGTACACTATTCATTTCATGTTATCTTGTGATTACAATGCCGTTTGTGTTCAATTATTCAATGTTAAAGTGTCATGGTCTATTGCATGTTCTGATAATGTGTTGTGTGTACAACAAGTGTACTACAACATTCTCGGTGGGGAGGAGTTAAGTTCGCCAAGTCGAACGTTAGGTCGAGTGAGCCCCCGGGCAGTGGGCAGAACACGTGCTCCGATTTTAGAGGATCAGACGCAGCCGACCCCGCGCCACTGTTCACTTGGTCCGATAGTTTGCTGCTTTGCGGTAAAAGAACCATTAGTTTCAAAGACGCGCGGCCGTTCCGCCGTGTCATCTAGAGGGGCACGAGAGTGGACAAAGAGTTCCCCGACGGCGTGCGCCGTTTGCGGCTTCGGGGGAGATAGAGACACAGGCCATGGATTGCGCGGCACGGAAGACGAAGTTGCTTATGCATTGTTGGCGATCCTCGGACCAATTTGTGTGTTTGCGAGCAATGTCGCCGCGCCAGACCAGCTGTACAGTGGTCGTATCGTCGCGTGTAGGCATGCCACATGCAGTAGCCCGAACCCTCCGGGTGCCGGCAGCTTCATTATCTGAATGGGGCCTGGATACCGACAAAGCGGACTCTTCGGCGGCGCGGGTCTATGACTTCAAAAGGACAACAGTGAGCAGAGGTCCCGCGTTGACATTGCGTGGGGCGAAGGGCGAGATAACTTGTTCATTGTTGGCAACATTCGAACCAGTGTTGTGGTCGCGAGTGATGTCGCCGCGCCAGGCCAGCTACACTGAAATGTACGCAAGTGTAAACAGGAGAGCCCTGGGGCACTGCTGTAAGTGTCCCACAGTGTTACGTGAACGATGTGTCGTGGAAGGCGGGCTCGAAAGGGGGCGTGTACACTGAAGGTGCCCCACCTCTTTTCCTATCGTCCGATATGATACACTCATTGGTAGAAATCGAGCGAGGAGATTAAACAATGGTTCCGCCCTACATCGCGAGTGTTTATAAACGGGTGTGTGTGTGAATGAAGGAGGAGCGCGAGCCGGGCATCGGCCGCCGCTGGATAGTCATGTATGTTGATCTGATCTGATCTTGACTTTTTGCTAATAAACAGTTTTGTTTTTGGAAGTTGGCCTCCCTAGTTGCAAGGTGTCTCCAGACGACATGGAAGAGGCATTCCTAGTAGCGGGAAAACGCCTAGCCTCCTACCAGCCTGGACAGATCTTAACTGAACCCTTCAGCTTAAAGCTATTCTTCAGTACCTTAATCGTTTCGCGGAAGTCAAGAAGTTTAAGAATGACCGGGCGAGGTTTACTACCAAAATATCTACCGATCCTGTGGAATCGTTCGATCTGCGGAAATTCAACCTTAGGTGTGTCTGAAAAAAATCTTCGACAGACTGACCTGTAAAGAATCGCTATTTTCATCTTCCGATTCCTCCAGACCGTACATGATAATGTTGTTTCTGCGCGAACGGTTTTCTAAATCATCATTTCGAGAAGAAAGTTTGTTGACTGTAGAAGGCAGTAGTAACAACTTGATGTGGGCTAGTTGGTTCATAATTAGAACAAATAAAGTAACAGCGCGAATGAAATAAGGACGACAAAGGAACGAAGACCACGGGACAAGCGCTGACTGCCAACTGAATGTTTATTTCAAGAAAAACCAGCCTTTTATACATTCTCAGAATGAACATGCGCACAACAAACACTAACTAATCACACTCTCAATCTTTCTTTCAAGAAGTTTATTTCTCTCTCCGAGAGTAGAAGAGAGGGCGAACTGATACACTTATCACCTTCGTTATGGATCCAAAAGGCCTCTAAAATTTCCCTTTCCTTCTTAGATTTCCCATTTCCTATAAATTTCGTTTTTTTCAAACATGGGAACACATGCGCACTTCTTACAATGGTCAACTAAATGACTGCCATATCCATTTTTTTACATTATTGCAGTGCTGACGCGCGCGATCGTTGAAACATTGTCCAGTCTGACCTATATAAACTTTTCCACAACTCATGGGAATCAGATAAACCACATCACTCGTGCATTCACTGAAGCGGGTTCTGTGTTTAGTGGAGCATGCGGGAGGCTTGTTTCTTGGTTTCATGCGTGCACATATCGAGGACAGCTTGCAAGGCGCACTGAAAAGCAAGTTAACATTGTGCCTATTTGATACTTTCTTAAGATTGTGTGACAACTTGTGCAAGTATGGAACTACGTGCACTCGTCTCTTGTCTTGCCCTTTTTCTTTTTTGCGTGGTTCTGTTTTCGCTCTCTGCAGGATTGTTTCGCACACGGACGTGATGACCGAATGGGGGAAGCCTGCGTCTCGTAACCGTCCTAGCTGAATCCTCAGGCTACGCGCGCATTCGTGCTCACATGACTTATTCAATGCCGCCTTAATACAGGTCGTGGCTATGCCCCTCTTAATCAATTTGGTCTGTGCGCTGTCATAAGGCATCAATGTTTTCTTTGATCTAGGCTGATAGGCCCAGCATACATGGTTACACGATGAAAAACACAGGTTGATGTCAAGGAATTGAATTTGGTGACCATAATGTTAACTTGCTTTTCAGTGCGCCTTGCAAGCTGTCCTCGATATGTGCACGCATGAAACCAAGAAACAAGCCTCCCGCATGCTCCACTAAACACAGAACCCGCTTCAGTGAATGCACGAGTGATGTGGTTTATCTGATTCCCATGAGTTGTGGAAAAGTTTATATAGGTCAGACTGGACAATGTTTCAACGATCGCGCGCGTCAGCACTGCAATAATGTAAAAAATGGATATGGCAGTCATTTAGTTGACCATTGTAAGAAGTGCGCATGTGTTCCCATGTTTGAAAAAAACGAAATTTATAGGAAATGGGAAATCTAAGTAGGAAAGGGAAATTTTAGAGGCCTTTTGGATCCATAACGAAGGTGATAAGTGTATCAGTTCGCCCTCTCTTCTACTCTCGGAGAGAGAAATAAACTTCTTGAAAGAAAGATTGAGAGTGTGATTAGTTAGTGTTTGTTGTGCGCATGTTCATTCTGAGAATGTATAAAAGGCTGGTTTTTCTTGAAATAAACATTCAGTTGGCAGTCAGCGCTTGTCGCGTGGTCTTCGTTCTTTTGTCGTCCTTGTTTCATTCGCGCTGTTACTTTATTTGTTCTAGAAGGCAGCTTCTCAATTTGGCAACGCAGTTCGTCGTAAAGTGCAGCATTGTGAGAAGGCGGCGTCTTCTCTAGAACAGTTAGTGCGATTCGATAGCCTCAAACCGGGAGTTGACAGAGTTGCGCAATTCCACATCTTGTTCTATTTTCTTCTCACCATATAGAATTTGAGAAAACACTTCTCAAACAGAGCATTGATTGTCGGGATCAGACCTTGATTAGAATCCGTTCGAGTAGGAGAACCTGTTCGCGATGTAAGCCCTGAGTTAGCCAAATTAGCCCGAGTTAGCATTTGCGAAGGTCCCAGGTTAAACTCCACATCGCCGCAAGAGACTACACAGACCATGCACAATATCAGCATATGATAAAGTAAGCATATATGAGCAAATGTGGGGGCAAGGTACCAGCAGCAAACATCGATCGTCAGAACGGAGGAAATAGGCATTGCTGAGGTAATGTACCTGCTGGTGTAGGAAAAAACGTCCCCGGAATATACGTCCCCGGAAGATACGTCCCCTGAATAAACGTCCCCGGAAGAAACGTCCCCGCTGGCATGGCTCTCTAGGAAAAAAAGTCCCCAAGTGAAAAATTTACCGAAAAACGAATCCTGTGAAAACTCACTTGACAAAACACTGCATTCTTTATTCGGCACTTCGCAAATTTTTGGCCACATTGTGTTCGAAAAAGAATGAAGGTAATACCGAATCGTATGTAAAATAGGCCTCAGGAAACCTTCAATTTTCGTAGTCCCGGCAGTATAGTCCTCATACAGGTTGCGAACACGCTGCTGCATGGCCATGGCCGCTGATTTGCTCTTCTTCTGTGGGCATGCACCGACTGGAGACTGGGGCAACTTTTTTTTTATTGTCACGGTGGCTTCTTCCGAGCGCAAGGCGTCAGACCCTTACAAAAATACATTTAGGCACTCTATAGAATAAACACATTTTTAGACCATCTATAGGCTGTCTAAATCTGTTTTTGTAAGGGGAGGCCCTCCACACTGTTGGGCGGCTGTGGTGCGCGATGCTTCCCAGCCTTCTGTTCCAGGCCTCCGCATGATTGTTCGTCCTGTGTCCTCCATCAACAGTGGCCGAGTAGGCGTTCCACATAGCAGTAAACTTTCATTGAACTGCAATCTTCGCGCGGATCTTTTTTTTTTGCATTGAGAAATAAAGACTTGGCTACTTAAAGGCGCAACGTTTGAGGGCCCCCGTATGGGGACGTTTTTTCCGACAATGCAAATGGGGACATTTTTTCCAGGGACATTTTTTCCGGGGACGTTTATTCAGGGGACGTTTCTTCCGGGGACATTTATTCCGGGGACGTTTTTTCCGGAACCCTGTACCTGCACAAAGAACAGACAGCGATTAAGCATTGTGCTGGTGCTGCTGTCACCTGCCCCAATGAAGCGATGCAATTTCGGCGGCGCTTTTATATCCTTGACCACAGACGTCACATCGCTGTGCGTTTTCAGAAGTACGCAGTCATGGATGATGTCACCGAAGAATGTTGCCGGCATGCTTTCGAACGAACCATGGCTTTGCTCCGAGAGAAGGACAGAACAGTCGGTGCGCACGCAAGCCGAAACTTGCACGTGTCGATCAGCAACCGGTGAACCATCAAAAACCGTCGAAGATGTGGCTACCAAGGGAGCTGCCAGGCCAGCGCAAAACTGCACAAGGAACAGACAGCGATTAAGCACTGTGCTGGTGCTGCTGTCACCTTCCCGAATGAAGCGATGCACTTGCGGCGCCGCTTTTATATCCTTGTCCACTGACGTCACATCGCTGTGCGTTTTCAGAAGTACGCAGTCACGGATGATGTCACCGAAGAATGTTGCCGGCATGCTTTCGAACGAACCATGGCTTTGCTCCGAGAGGAGGACAGAACAGTCGGTGCGCACGCAAGCCGAAACTTGCACGTGTCGATCAGCAACCGGTGAACCATCAAAAACCGTCGAAGATGTGGCTACCAAGGGAGCTGCCAGGCCAGCGCAAAACTGCACAAGGAACAGACAGCGATTAAGCACTGTGCTGGTGCTGCTGTCACCTTCCCGAATGAAGCGATGCACTTGCGGCGCCGCTTTTATATCCTTGTCCACTGACGTCACATCGCTGTGCGTTTTCAGAAGTACGCAGTCATGGATGATGTCACCGAAGAATGTTGCCGGCATGCTTTCGAACGAACCATGGCTTTGCTCCGAGAGGAGGACAGAACAGTCGGTGCGCACGCAAGCCGAAACTTGCACGTGTCGATCAGCAACCGGTGAACCATCAAAAACCGTCGAAGATGTGGCTACCAAGGGAGCTGCCAGGCCAGCGCAAAACTGCACAAGGAACAGACAGCGATTAAGCACTGTGCTGGTGCTGCTGTCACCTTCCCGAATGAAGCGATGCACTTGCGGCGCCGCTTTTATATCCTTGTCCACTGACGTCACATCGCTGTGCGTTTTCAGAAGTACGCAGTCATGGATGATGTCACCGAAGAATGTTGCCGGCATGCTTTCGAACGAACCATGGCTTTGCTCCGAGAGGAGGACAGAACAGTCGGTGCGCACGCAAGCCGAAACTTGCACGTGTCGATCAGCAACCGGTGAACCATCAAAAACCGTCGAAGATGTGGCTACCAAGGGAGCTGCCAGGCCAGCGCAAAACTGCACAAGGAACAGACAGCGATTAAGCACTGTGCTGGTGCTGCTGTCACCTTCCCGAATGAAGCGATGCACTTGCGGCGCCGCTTTTATATCCTTGTCCACTGACGTCACATCGCTGTGCGTTTTCAGAAGTACGCAGTCATGGATGATGTCACCGAAGAATGTTGCCGGCATGCTTTCGAACGAACCATGGCTTTGCTCCGAGAGAAGGACAGAACAGTCGGTGCGCACGCAAGCCGAAACTTGCACGTGTCGATCAGCAACCGGTGAACCATCAAAAACCGTCGAAGATGTGGCTACCAAGGGAGCTGCCAGGCCAGCGCAAAACTGCACAAGGAACAGACAGCGATTAAGCACTGTGCTGGTGCTGCTGTCACCTTCCCGAATGAAGCGATGCACTTGCGGCGCCGCTTTTATATCCTTGTCCACTGACGTCACATCGCTGTGCGTTTTCAGAAGTACGCAGTCATGGATGATGTCACCGAAGAATGTTGCCGGCATGCTTTCGAACGAACCATGGCTTTGCTCCGAGAGAAGGACAGAACAGTCGGTGCGCACGCAAGCCGAAACTTGCACGTGTCGATCAGCAACCGGTGAACCATCAAAAACCGTCGAAGATGTGGCTACCAAGGGAGCTGCCAGGCCAGCGCAAAACTGCACAAGGAACAGACAGCGATTAAGCACTGTGCTGGTGCTGCTGTCATCTTCCCGAATGAAGCGATGCACTTGCGGCGCCGCTTTTATATCCTTGTCCACTGACGTCACATCGCTGTGCGTTTTCAGAAGTACGCAGTCAAGGATGATGTCACCGAAGAATGTTGCCGGCATGCTTTCGAACGAACCATGGCTTTGCTCCGAGAGAAGGACAGAACAGTCGGTGCGCACGCAAGCCGAAACTTGCACGTGTCGATCAGCAACCGGTGAACCATCAAAAACCGTCGAAGATGTGGCTACCAAGGGAGCTGCCAGGCCAGCGCAAAACTGCACAAGGAACAGACAGCGATTAAGCACTGTGCTGGTGCTGCTGTCATCTTCCCGAATGAAGCGATGCACTTGCGGCGCCGCTTTTATATCCTTGTCCACCGACGTCACATCGCTGTGCGTTTCCAGAAGTACGCAGTCATGGATGATGTCACCGAAGAATGTTGCCGGCATGCTTTCGAACGAACCATGGCTTTGCTCCGAGAGAAGGACAGAACAGTCGGTGCGCACGCAAGCCGAAACTTGCACGTGTCGATCAGCAACCGGTGAACCATCAAAAACCGTCGAAGATGTGGCTACCAAGGGAGCTGCCAGGCCAGCGCGAAACTGCACAAGGAACAGACAGCGGTTAAGCATTGTGTTGGTGCTGCTGTCACCTGCCCGAATCAGTGCATGTACCACGGACGCGCGCAGCAGCGTGTGTGATACTGCCTTCAGACGTTTATGTAATATACGTAAATAATTGTGCTCATCGATCTGCAACACAGAAGAGCTAATGTTGATCAGTCATGCTCTCGCGCATGTGCGACGCCCGCCGTCTCTTTAAAATGCATATATCGTAATATATTGTTCTGCAAGCCTAGATTACGATGCAGGCCAGCAACTAAATTGCACGGAGAAATGAGAACTGAGGTTCAAGAGCTGTTTTGCGCACGCCGGTAATTTACGAACCAAAGCACAGTGCCCATCTTGTTGACGAAACAAGTGCGCGTCGATACATTATTTTTCTTCGCTCAGGTAGATGATAAATTTGATTAGAAATTGTGTAGCCTTGTTACCGCCATATTCAGGGCTCCCTCGTTGCCTGAACAGCCCACGAAGCATTGAGATGTCTTCGCAGAACGAAGATATAAACCACTAGCTAGCACCTTTAAGGCTGCAGTATGCGACTGGTTTCGTTTTCGCACCCAATAAAACATGGCGGATTAAGCTTATTGGATTGTGGACAGATGGCGCTGTACATTTTGAATATGCTTTATTGGCGTCTATAACTGAGAACATCAATGGGAGGCCTTTCTCCAACAGAATTTTGGTTTGGGCGTCGTGGTTCATGGTCGAACTCTCGGAGTACAGTGCTAATAAACAGACGGCCATATATTAAACGTTATAGACCAAATGACAAGTCTCAGCTGACGTGCCGGTGAAGGTTATTCCATATATACACCAGTTATCGCTCACTATTAGGCGAATTGCTAAAAAGCACAACGTTCAAGTTGTATTTTCAGTGTCATGTTAACCTTCGAAGTTGTATGCTTTGACTAACAGAGACAAGCGCCGGCTGGCATCACATAGCACCGGAACAGATTTACAGCACGCGTTTTTAACGTCGTTTACACCTTTCTCCTGAGTTGTGGCCGCTAGTACATTGGTCACACTGGTCGCTGTTCTAATGAGAACGCCAAAGCGAATTGTTTGAACGTGCGCAATCAAACACGTTGTTTTATGGGTGAGAATCGCAAGCACTGTGACTGCTCCCTTGATTTTCACCGCACGGAATTTTTAGAGGTGGGAGATAAAGTGGAGAGCGAAATTGTTTTTTTTTTCATCCATGTAGCAGGGTACAAGTGCGTTAGCGTTTCTGCCCGACGTAGAGACTGAAACATTGTATTCATTGCGTCGTTATTTCACGCGCAGATCTTGGTTTTCAAAGTCTGATTTTTTGATCCTGTTTATGCCTTTTTACACGAAGCGTTCATGAGTTGTAATGTTTTTGTTTATGTTTGCCCCTAGTGTTGTTTCATTCCGGCATGCATGCTTCATGTGAATCCTCTGCTAAACAAATTCTTAAAAGATTGATTTTAGTGCTTGTAGTCATTACTCGTAGAGCTTGACATATCAGAACAAATTTTGAGCTTTAATGACACATATATATTTGCTTTAGTGATGGCAATAAAGATGAGTTGTAAGTCAGCACCTGTCGTTGGTACTATGTGTCTCTGCCCACGTGTTTTTTAGTACTGCACCCCGAAAACTCAACCTTCTCTCCCGTACCTTCCGAGACATCCAGAGACAGGTTCAAGGGGCGAGCTGACAGGAAGCACAGCATGGTAGCCTGCGTAGCTGAGCCTCTCTCAGCCCTCGCCTCTTGTATGATTAAAATTGTTACTTGTCGAAAAGGAATAAACGCCCGACCCCAATAAAAACACTTTCAAAACAAACAATGCCTTTTCTAAAATGCCTCCTCCCGACCTGACAGGATTTCAAAATTGTTACTCATTTACTCAGTAGTGCGATAGAAATTTCATTTTATACTGCTACTTTCGAAATGCGCCCGTCATTACCGCTCCTTGGAGAAAAACTGCAGCTAGCTCCACTCTGTGAAAGCCGTCGAGACGGATAAAGTGATGTCCCCTTTCATCAGGCTAACCCTTACAAAAATTCTCATTGAAAAACCATAGAGAAGTTATTGAGCAATGTCAACAGATGGCACTGAAAATACATTGCGGATCAATAGAAAAACTGTTGAGAAAACTGTTGACCAGTATTGAAAATTGGCCCGCGACTTTCAATTGAAAGACCATTATGTAAGTCAACATCGATATATCGTTGAGAGGAAAAGAAACGCCAATTGAAAATACATTGTGGATCAATAGAAAAACCGTTGAGCAAGCTATTCACCAGTATTGAAAATTGGCCCGCGACTTTCAATTGAAAGACCATTACGCAAATCAACATTGATTTATCATTGAGAGGAAAAGAAACGTCAATTGAAAATACGTTGTGGATCAAGTGAAATTTCGTTGAACTAGCTGTTGACCAGTATTGAAAATTGGCCCACAACTTTCAATTGAACGACCATTAAGGAAATCAATATTGATTTATCGTTGAAAAAACGGTGAACGTCAAATTGAAGCATTGTTGATAGGGTTTTCACATAGCCTGACTGAGATCATTCTTGATTTGGGAAAACGGCCAAATGTAAATGTAAGTACATGTGCACTGCAGGCCTAGCTAGGTCACCTTGGGCCTGCAGTACTTAAGTGCCTACATTTTCATTTGCCCATTCTTTCAAAACAACAATAATCTCAATTACGCGACATAGCTTCAGATTGCTGCCAGCTGGAATAAAACCTTTAACATCATCGTTTATGAATACACTGCTTGTTTTTCACACGCTGTAAGGTGCAGCAAAGGAGGTAATGTTTAAAACTTACTCAAATCTGTATTATATCTCGAACTCTATCACAGCCAAAGCTATATACCAGTCTCCTCTACCAACAAATATTCACACAGGTCATATTTTAGCAGTGTACATGGCTCCCTTTGTCCAGTCAGGTAGTGTTTGCAGGGTGTAAACACCTGTGAGTAAACGACACTTATACTTGCACCCGAGGTTGGCGACACCAAGGCACATGCCAAGCATCAACACATTAACGCTGCCATGAACTTCTCTTCTTCTCTATCAGCTTGTTTTAATGGACACTAGCCGAGTTTCCGTGTAACTTGGGAAGAAAGAAGAGAACAGTTTTCTAAGTAAAATATTTATTTTTAAGCAACAACTTTTGTTCAAGTTCCTAAGTATTTGTGGTTTGACATAGCGAGAACTTCCCACTGTAATGTGCAAACTGCATCCAAGTTGACAAAATAAGTTAAACACTATGTAAAGCACCACTCTAATACATAAATTTTAGACAACTACAGGTACCAGAAGGTAAAAAAGAGCATAAACACTGCTGACAAGGCACACACTACGGGAAGAAATGTGCTGAAGGAGTGAACAAGGCTCATACTGGTTTCAAAGCCCAAATTCAAGGATCTTCAAGGATTCCTATAGAAGGTTCTTGGAGGATGGAAGGCAGCATCAGAAGTATCAATTTTCTGCTCTAACAAAGTTTCCAAAACAATACGGGCAGCTTTAAGCATTTGAAGTAAAAAATGGGATTCAGCCAAGTGAGAACCTAGAGACAATGAAGCCAAGGAAAGTATAAAGCACATAATTCGTAGGCTTTAACTGTAGAGTAGTAATTATGACATAAATGGAAAGGAATTAAAGAGGATGAAAAATCAACTTGCTGCTGATAGGGACCAAATCTACAACCTTGAGATAATGCGTCCGATACTCTACCTGATCATATTAGCTTCCTGCTGTGCACAAAATTCACAGCATTGATGCAGCTGCTGGGACATCTTTTATATTAGATAAGTAATCTTGTTCAGTTCCCCCGTCTCACTTTTTCAGGCATTGAGAAACTGTTCAGTTTTATGACGGTGATGTATGACGCTTCTACTTTTTCCAAGTACTGACCTGCTAAACAAAATAGTAATGACTGCTTCAAAATTTTATCCCCAATTTTTACAATTTGATCGTTGAATACATTTTTGACTCCATGCAGTCATCATGCTTCTCCTGTTTTTGGGCTTTGATAACAATTGAGTCAAGTGCGAATTGGATTTATGCCAGTAGAGCAATGAACTCAGCAAACATCCTCTACATATAAAGTCAAGGTTCTTGCCTACACAAAAGAGCAATAACAATCACTACATGGGAGTCAATCATTAAGCCTGAGCAGCAATGCCATCAGCTTTAGTCAGAAGTACTTGGTTTCTAGCATGAAGCATCAACTTTTTTTCACATTTTGCCTGCATTATAGGACAGTGGATGTTTGTTGAGCTAGAAGATCTTTCACACGTAGTGAGCTTGCTATAGAAGAAGAGAAGCTAGGCGCTGGAAGTTAAGTCGAGTCCCGAGGAGCCAAATCAAGAGAAAGGGGGAGAAGGCAGAGCGACACTTGCGGAAACGAAATGAATCATCGGTCAAGCAGTGATGCAAGCAAGGTAAACACAGTAGCGGAATCATCATTGAGCACGACATGTTCCCTGAGTTTGCTAGACAAATGTTTACAGAACACAGAAAGAAATTAGTATTGTCAATATTGGCCACTATATGCTAAGAAATTCCAAAGGTTTTCAAGGGTTTCAGGGCTTTAAAAATGTACTTTTACTTTTTCAAGGGTTTTCAATCGTTTCAAGGACCTGCATGCACCCTCAGTAAAGGAGCAGATCACAATTTAAAGTGGAATGTGCGCCCTATGAATACCACCAAAATATGGGATTGCAAACTTGAAGCTTGATTGAGCGCTCACTTAATGCAACTGCACATAAACTTACACATTACAATATTGCAACACTTGACTAGTGAATGCAATTAATGTTAAATTAGCGTAACGCGATTGTTCGTACACTTGCACATTATAAAATCACAGTCGTTCACTATTGGTAGCACCACCGCTCTTCATCTGTTCAGGCAACTTCGGTTTCCTCGACAGAAGTGGGGCCAAGGTGTTCTTTACATTCGTGGCCAGCGATTTGTGACAGATGAAGCCTGCGACAGAAGGACAGGACACTTATAACTAAAAGTTCCACGAGAAAAATATAACAAACTTTGCACACGTCACGATGAAATTATTTGATTAGTTCTGTATGGGTATAACTGCAGTGCATGACCAGCACATTGCGTTCCCCAGTAAAAATGCAAAAGAGGGCAAGAACGAAAAGCACGCTGTGCCAGAGCTTTATGAACACCTTCTATGTCAAAGGTGTGAACCATACTTTACCACTTTGGCTGCAGCATAATTTCCAGCTAGACATATAAAAAACATAAGAGGAGAGACAGGGCAGAGCTCTTGCCTTCAACTGCTGAAACTCATTCACAAACCCAGAATATCCCCAGTAGACAAACAAATGATCCAACAAGTGTGCCAGAAATAACATTCAAGCAGGCCGGCAAAAAATTTCACTGGCGACAGAAGTCTTGTTGGTAAGCTTCTTAAGACATGCCACTTCTTGCCCAACGAGTTCAAAAATGGCACACTTACATATTTATCACCAGCCATGAAAATGCAGCAGTCTTACTGCCTGTCTGTCTAGAGAGCAGTCAGAGCCCACATATCTAGTTAAAAACACGAGTTAGGTTTTTAGTTTTAACAGTCAAATAAATAGAGTGCATTGCTCAGTGGATTTGCTTGCACGTAAAGTGACTTTCTTGCATGTCTGATTGTTTCAATTTCGTCAGCTGAAGCCTAGCGCTCTCTGGCAGTTGAGCTGCCAAAAAGATTGAGCTGCCTCTGCCCCTTCACTCTTCATTTTCCTGTTCAGCATAGGCGTTAGGAGATATGTCACAGCTAAAGCAATCACACAAACTAGCCCAACTCTCTTATTTAACTTTGCCTACTGAGTAACAATATGTTTACTAAGAAAACTTACAAAAACTACGAGACATTTTGAAGTAATTTTGTCTGTTTACCCAAGTGAGATGCAAACAGCTTTTGGAAGTTCGTATCGTGTAGCATATTTTCATTGCTCCTAAACAAAATTCCACCACGCCACAAGAATTAAGAGTCGCTTCAATTTAATTTGCATCGTACAAGCTGATATGCTGTTAAGTGCATTTTGTATGTCATAATTACTCTTCATAGGCTTCTCTACAAACAAACGTTAACACGGCTGACCAATGAAGTGTGTTTTCAAAGTTCAGAACACCATTTTACTTTGGCTTTACTGCAGTTATGCAAGCTGGTTAGACTAAAGCCTGCAGAACACAACAGCTATCAGAAATGTTCTGTTTCAAAAGTGGCATATTCACTGTGGGATATACTTGTAAGAATATTATTTTTTTTATAACTATAAACCCACACTTACTGACAAGCAGTCTAAGACAGCCAAATGCTCCTTTTGAAGTAAGAACTCACGAAAGAGTTGAACAGTTTCACAGTGGGATTCTAAGGTACATGTCACAGTTTGTAAGAAGCGAAAAATAGCAGACATCAAACGCCTATTCAGAGCTGTTTGATTTAGTCAGCATGTTGAAAAAAGTTAAACACGTTTTCCCTAACTTAGCAGCGAAGTTGATTGATGGCGTGTTATAAATGGGCTAGGTGCTTACTGGCAAACAAGCACCAAACATCACATGCAAATATAAGGGAACCACCAATCACACAGGACATCGAATAACTCATCCGGAATACAATATCCTATTAGCTTGTAGTGAAGTTTTAAACAGCAGACGGGACAATGTTAACGCCCAAGCTATGGAACGCGCAAAAAATGTCATAATATCCGGGGTTTAACGACCCAAAACCACGATATGATTATGAGAGATGCCGTAGTGGAGGACTCCGGAAATTTCGAACACCTGGGGTTCTTTAACGTGCACCTAAATCTAAGTACACGGGCCTCAAACATTTTCGCCTCCATCGAAAATGCAGCCGCCGCGACCGGGATTCGATCCCGCAAACTTCGTGCCAGCAGTCGGGCGCCATAACCACTAGACCACCGTGGCAGGGGCCAAACGATGTAAAAAAGAATATGGAAGTCACTGAGCATTACAGTACAAGGAGCGTGCATGCAAAAATTTGCTTCATCTGGTGACAAGATAGTCGGCACACCATTAATAGATATGGCAGCAGAAGTAACATTGCTCAATGATAAGACACCTCATGTGTCCCTTTTTTCCTTTCCTCTGTGAAAATTACTTTTTGAAACTGCAATATATTGCTGGATTTTACCAATAACATTCAGTTCGTAGTCAGTACTCTGGCTGTGCTCTACCAGTCTTGCTCTTCGTTATTGCTGTTTTACGCATAAATGTAAAGAATAATACTTGAATGCCATAGTCCGCTGCCAGTTCATTGGCACAACTTGGTTAGGGCAAATACAATGCCTAAGACGGCACTCTAACACACAAGCATGCATACCTTACAACTTGTTTTACCAAGTTTTACTTCATCATGAAACTCTGAAAATCAATTTAATTCTGCCTCGCATAGATGTCCCAAGTTTCCTCAAACAGTGAGATATCCTGCTATGGCGCTGTGCAGGTAGCTGACAACATATTTTTTCAGCACATCCTACCAGAAGCAGGTGGCCACAAGCATGAATGGCCAAGTGGAACATGTATATGACATGCACTTGCTATTACATATTGTTTCCTGTCTTGGAGTTGCTCACAATATAGGAGCAATAAGTCTCTCAATTGAAAAGGTCTAAACTGTCGATTTGTAGTGATGGAAACAAATAAATACCATTTAATATGGCCTTGTCCAGACTTGCAGGAAGAATGCTTCCACCTTTCACAGCAAGCTGTCCACCACTTGTCTCTTGAGCAGCTGTCTATGCTGGATACATGCATAACAGATAACAAAAAGTTCCGTCAACTTGCGCACAGAGTCCTTACAGTACAGAAGTAGTAATATTAAGCATGATGGCTTAACACAGGCATATCATTCATTATATACCAAAATTGTCCTCGAAAATAGGCCCAGGATGCATTAAGAACAAGTATTAGAGTAGTAGTGGGTCACTGCAAATAATTGTAATTTGCATTGGGTGTCGAATTTTTCCTACAATTGTGTATTACAAAAGGGTGAGATATACAGCTTGCCATATAGGTAATTTGAACACAAGAAAACTCCAGGAGTACTCCCACCAAAATATTAAATAAATATACGTGTGGTCAATTTGCAGAATGGATGACAATGAGCCCATTTATTGTATGACATCATGAATGTGGAGATTTCAAAAAAGCTTAAGATTCAGTAAAAGAGCAAGAATGCCAGACGGGACAGAAAAGATTGAGCACTGTGTCAGTTTTTCTGTCCCTCTGCTGTTCTTACTTTCATTAAATCGTGGGCACGCTTTAGCAACATGCCCAATTTTCCTCTCTCTGAAACAACTATCCTTGCTGTACTAAAGTCCATTCATGTGCAGACCTGGTCCTTTGCACTAGAAGTGCCTGTTCAATTTAATGAGCCCTTGATCCACTCCCGTTCTTTTGTTCTTTAATAGCGAGGGCCTCGTGCCAGCAAACTTGATGTCCTCAGGTAGCACATGACGGTTTATTGATCAGCTACCAGCTCGTAGATTTCACGGGCTATGCGACACCAGCATGACTACGAATGCTGGTGTGGCACTGCCAGGATTACACACACAGAAGTGCCCAGTGGGGTGGATGAGAGAACGACTATGTCGTAGCTAGAGTGGTGGAGTATGAGATGCAACACTTTGTTGTAGGTTCAGGCCCTGGCAGCAGAATGTTTGTATTTTTGTCTACATTATTTCCTCTTTATGTCATAATTACTACACTACTTTTAAAAACTACAAATAATCTCCCCTATACCTGCCTTGGCTTCATCAGGTTTTGTCGAACAAAAAAACTGAGCCCCTTGATCTATTCCATTTTTTTTTAGTTTGTTCAATTTCTCAGTGCTGTAATCACGCCTGAGAACCAGTAACCTCACTGTGATCTGCAAACACGTATACAGATATCAGAAATCGCGTTCTCTAATTAATTACTTCATAAACTAAAGCAGCATTGTCACCAGTTTCACTGAATTCTAGATCTTAGTTGTGCATCCTGCAAATAAGAACCCCCTTTCAATTTCCTCTTTCTTTAGCAAAGCACGAAGGAAAACAAGAACTATACAGTACAACACAATCAAGTAGTGTTTCAATGCACCAGCGCAGCCTAATAAACCATTTACCATTTGGGATAAGAAGCTTTTGCAATGGTGCTATTCCCTGTTACAAGAATTTGTATTAGAATGTGTATGGTTCATCAAAGAAAATATGAAATGGCATGTCAGATATCTGACCCAATTTTTATCACACAAACACAGCAACAAAAAGAGCATGTAATTGTTAATAAGCTTAATTGAACTGACACTAAATATCAAGCACTCATTACCTACTTTTTAATTGCTGACTTGAGTGAAGTTGTTTATATTAGAAAGTTGTGGTGCATGACAATTTAGCACATACCAAGTTTTGCTTGAAATGTCGTCCCTTCCTTGTCACGTGCAGTTCAGACACGCCGCGTGTCCCGCGCCAGTTTCGATATCAACCTTAAAATTGGAAGTTGAATATCTCGGATAACGTGCAACTCTCGCGATTTCAAAAAAAAAAAAAACGGCCTGCCACAACTTGGCACGCACAATATCTTTTTAATATAAACTACCTCCCTAAATAATTTAAAAGTGGATGAACGAGTTGTTAATTAACAGCGTAAATGTAATTTTGCTTGCGGCAAAGTATTTCCGCCTCGACTTCAAGTTCATGAGCGAAAATGACAGGAGCCTGACTGTCACACAACGTTTATAAAAAATATGTAATGTCCAAAAAGAAAAGACACACACTACATGCATGCTGTGCGACTTCCCGTTAAGTTTGATGTGTGTACGTCCTGTTACTACCAGTATCCATAGCGTGATTCACACAAATGCATTGCTTCAAATGGGCATCCAGCACACATCTAGGTGCTACGAGCCGCGACCTTGCGCATTTACACCACAGAAAGGGTGTGGAACGACCAGTATGTTTAAAAGCGGACCCACATTTACGGCGACAAGGCAATGTGCAAGTCGCTCCAAGCGACGATCTCGTGCAGCTGAGTTATAACGGCTCAACAACACAAGGCGTGCGTGGCAGGAGCACAGAATCCCGTAATGGAACGCGCATTCTTCAGCTTGTTTTCAACTGTAATCAACGCACACGGCAACCGCTCCATAGAAAGGTATAACGAAGAGCACAGAAAGCAGCGATACTAGCACAATGCATACTTTTTTAGCAGGCCCTTGCTCTTGCGCAGCATCCCTTCTGTGGTAACTGGCCGCCCGCCCAGGCACTCTTACCTGCATAAAAGTTTTCCATGCACTAAGGTAACTCAGTAACGCAATTTGGTAATATTCTTGAACTCACCGAGGTGTTGTATCCGCTGCGGCGACTGTCTCGTCAAACGGCCCGCGCTTGCGATCTTGTTCAAAGCTCGCGTCCGTTGGTTGGTGCCGCGACGACGCATCGCCGCCGTCGATTCCATGTCAAACAACGACCCGAACGTCCCGTCACGCGATGTAAGTAGTACGTGTTCATTCAACAACGATAACCGCACGTAATATTGATAAACACGGTAAAAATAGATGCGCGAAACACCACTTCGTTCGCAGCGAGCGCAGGCAGCCTTTCAACGGAACCCGTTTGAACCACGTCACGTGTTCACTGACGTCTCTGCGCGTGCGCGTTCTTCGGTTTGAACTGATTGGCTCTCTCGCTCAGCGGGCGATTTGAATCCTTGAACTGAGTTGCGGCAACTCTCTCTCCCTTCCGTCTACTGCATCTCCCTGTTCATGGCCTCCGATACGCCGGCACGCAATCTTAGAGGCCATGGCTTGTTCACCACT
Organism: Rhipicephalus sanguineus; assembly: GCF_013339695.2. NCBI lineage: Eukaryota > Metazoa > Arthropoda > Arachnida > Ixodida > Ixodidae > Rhipicephalus > Rhipicephalus sanguineus. The sequence continues at coordinate 111,612 of NW_023614146.1, read as the reverse complement.
TCTTTCTCGGACGCGCGCCTGTACTGTACTGTACAATCGGGCGGCCGCAACGTGTCAACCGCGTCTGTTCGGTTCTTACTACTACTACTACTACTACTACTGCGCTTTTGCTGTTTAAAAATATACAGCATCTGTACACGAGTGGTGCGTTTTAATTACTGCTAAAAGTAACAGCTGCTGTCTTTACGGTTGGCTAAGTGTGCACGTCCGTGCGTGTGCAAAACAAAAGCACGTCGAAAACCGGGGCCTTTTGACAACAAGTGTTCACTGTGCTACTTAATACCTCTTCGCAGGCACGTAGCAAGCCCCCCCCCCTCGAAAAAAAATCGTTTCTACGTGCCTGCCTCTTCGTATTGAGCAACGAACCAATGGTACCATCAATGCCTCGCCCTTAGTGTGATTCAGCTGCAGCTTCTTTCTTATTGATGTACTTTGTTAGCCTTAATTGATATATTCTAAGTTGGGCATGTAAGCAAGTTACTATCAATTTGAAACTGCCCATTTAAACACTATTCAAAAGTACATTGCACGTCGTCGTAATAAAAGCAGGAGAAAATACTTATTTGTTGAAAGGCGACAGCTAATCGACAAAACAGTAGTTTAACAAACTAAGTTCGTTTATATTCGAAAAGAAAGCCAACGTACTGTGTATACTGAATAGTAACAGAAACAGCAATACTGCACTGAATTCCACTATTTATGTCTTGAAAGAGGCTGTTTTCCTGTGCGTGACCGTTATCCCGCTTCGACATTGCGCTTTGCAGTATTCCATAAAATACGTTGTCCTTGGCAATGGACAAACGAAGGCGGAAAGACCATACGGTCCTTGCAGTTATATTAGTTTCTTTTGTGAGTTACTGTGTTCGTTAAAAGTGCGATCTATAAATACAAGACAAGATTTACAAGTTTCGATGCGTTTTTATAGCATCATTGATCCCAGGAGGGTTAGAGTCAAAGAACCCGCGCAAAAAAAAAAATCTCTTCTCGGGTGGGTAAATAGGGCATTAGTGGTAAATTACGATGAGAATGAACGACACACACATCACAGGTGTAACCATGTGGCGGGCGGATTGAGGGGGGCGGGCGGGGCGGAGAGAGCGCGCGCCTCCAGACCGGCCGTGGTTTTACAATAAAGGATCGGTCGAGAAGAGAGCACTGCGAAGAGTGTTCACAAAAGAAACGTGGGGTTTCAAAGGTAAGGGTACGAGGAAGTTCTGTAGATCCGGTACACATATGGTTGGAGAAATGAAAGGGCGTACTTACGAAAATTGCGTGCATTTTACTGGTTTGTGAACGTTTTGGCCGTGGCACAGCCTTCGTCAGTCAGAACTTTGACCAGTGCGCACGCGCATGTGCGCGTGTGTTTGCGCGTGCGTGTGTGTATTTGCATGTGTGCGCTCGCGCGCGTGTGTGTGTGTGTGTGTGTGTGTGTGTGTGTGTGTGTGTGTGTGTGTGTGTGTGTGTGTGTGTGCGTGCGTGCGTGCGTGCGTGCGCGTGCGTGCCTGCGTGCGTGCGCGCGCGTGTGTGTGTGTGTGTGTGTGTGTGTGTGTGTGTTTTGGACTGACCTGCATGCAGTATCAAAATTTATGAGGCAATGATTGCACCAAGTTCCACTGGCAGTGAATAATGCCTCGATGGTATTTCGACATAATTGCGTCAATGACATTTTTATTCCAAACTATACTCAACAGAAATACTGTTAGTGAGATATTTCCTCAATTGTATTTCAAAATAATTGCGTCAATGAAATTTCTATTGCAAAGTGCTCAAGAGAAATATTGTTTACGAATTATGTCCTCAATGGTATTTCGATAGAAATGAGTCAATAAAATTTTTATTGCAAAATGGTCAACAGAAATATTGTTTGCGAATTATGTCCTCAATGGTATTTCGATAAAAATGAGTCAATGAAATTTTTATTGCAAAATGGTCAACAGAATTATTATTGAGGAAATATTCCCTCAATGGTATTTCGATTGAAATGAGTCAATGCAATATTTATTGCCAAGTGCTCAACAGAATTATTGTTGACGAAATATTCCCTCAACGGTATTTCGATAGAAATGAGTCAATGACAGTTTTATTGCGAACTGCTCAACAGAAATGTTGTTGACGAAGTATTGAAGCAAGTCAATGAGTATTGCGGAATCATTGATAAACAATAAAGTCAATAATTCGATAATACTCCGGCAATGGAAAATCAACAGTCATTTTCATAAGGGAATGCATTTCTCTGTTTTACAAGGATTTTGTAAGAATTTCTGCAGTGTATCATTGTTCTTTATTTGTTACTCTATGTTAAGCTATGTGATAGTAGTAGTAGTGCTTCACTGTATTATTGCATCTGGTGATCTTCTTCATCGTCGTGCTCCGTGCGCATCTTCTGGTCTTCTCCCACGTTGCGCCTTTTTTGTATGTGTTGCGCGGCGTTGACTTCATCTCCTCCGTTCCTTGATCGGCTAGAACAGGCTAGCGACGCCATTTGCACTTGGAAATAACAGCCTTGTGCTCACTGTTATGTACTGTCAATGGCATTATTATTGGCTTCAGGTAATCGTGTTTATGGTTTGCAAAGACGAAGTCAATGCACGCACGGGCCCCTTATACCAAACCATGTGGATCCCGTGCGACGATATGCGTATTCGCGACCGTGCTGGAACGCTACGTCAGCGTTCCAGTGCGGCCGTGGTGGCGCATTACACCCGGCCACTCGTCCAAAATGGACATCACTATCACGGCTGCGTTGCACGCAAGCACCGTTTCAAGCACTGGTTCTCTGCGTTACGAAGGCTCACGGCCAACGGTCGACTGCGAAGAGCTTCGCTGCTAAAAAGCGGGCATGCACATTCGTCGCTATGGAAAAGCGGTTTCATTCAGTTAGTCAGCTAAAATACGGCCGCACCATTTTTAGTCTGTTTCGCTGCTTTCTGTGCCAAGTGAATTCCAGTGCCCCGAATTTTCCGCTTGCTGACCGCTCTCTTATCGAGATGTATTGCACTGTGATGAACACATTCATTGAAAACTGAAGCGAGCGCAAAAACGTCAGGCCTGCGCTAAGGTGCGCAAAGGTAGCCTATGGCTGCTATTCTCTAATAAAAGCTCGCCAATATTTTCCACAAGCTATACTTCGCACACTCTACTTTTCATTGTGTCACTGTCACATAGGTTACTGTCTGGAATCGTGGGGTGTGACGTACAACACTTATCTAAAAACTCTTGAACGACTTCAAAAGCGTACACTGAAAATCATAAGCCAAGGTGAATCAGTAGGTAATATTTTCCAATCACAACGCATTCTCTCGGTTCCGATGTTGCGCGACTACAAAATTGCCGTTTCAGTAAATAACATAATTAATAGAAATTCACCTTTGCCTGCTGATCTTTTTTCAATTCCTAAACGCAATACGCGACATGCTTCGAATAGTAATTTCAATCTGCCCAAATGTTTTAATGTTTACGGAGAAAGACTAATACAGTTTAATGGAACAAAGATATGGAACACGGTCCCCCTAGAGATTAAAACGGCACGTAATTTCAGCATGGCATGTAAATCATTTTTTCTGTGGAGTCAAGACATGTAAGCATGTGTGTGTTTGATTCGATTTTTTATTGTATTGTTTTTTTAACAAGTGCCTATGTATAGCAAGCTAGTTGCAAGCTAATAAGTATGCATGTCTGCAGGAAAAAAATGTATTCCTGTGTTGTCTGTATTTATATGATTGCTTTTGTTTGTTATTTCAAAGCTGACCTGTACATTTTTTTTTATGTTGCACATTGTATTGGACCGGCCACTAGCCACTTTAGGCTATCGGTCCGAATCATCCCTGTAATTGCATATATCTATTCGTGAAAATAAAGTTTCATTCATTCATTCATTCAAAACCGCAGCACAGTCACAGCGAAAGCTGGAAGAGCGGCATTTCTAAAGCCCGTTATAAACTCTCTTGGGGCTATAATACAAGTACACTAGAAAGGTACTCACTACGCTATAAATCACAAGTTTTGTGAAGTTGGGAAGCACCTACTAAGCCATTATTCGTCATTCTGCGGAGAAGCGAGGCACCAGCTACACGTCTGTAAGGCATTATGTGCACCTTGATGACGCGACGACTGATGACGATGAAGAATTATGGCTCAGCCCTTTGTAATGGGTTGGAAGCTTTAAACGGCCCACCAGTTATGTAATTTGCATTGGCTGACGCCCGGTCGCTATTTTCCTCTCCCGTCATGCTGTATAACATACGTTGACGTGGGAGAGAGACGGGGGGGGGGGGCGAAGAACTTACTGAGACTCCGAGGAAACGGATCATGCGCTTATGGGCTTCCTTCGCAACCAATACAAATGCACTTGCGAGGAACCCACTACGCTATAAATCACTGTTATTTTACTGAGTGAGACTCTGAGGAAATGAATCATGCGCTTATGGGCTTCCTTGGCAACCAATACAAGTGCACTTGCGAGGAACCCACTACGTTCTAAACCATTGTAATTTTACTGAGACCCCGAGGAAATGGATCACGCGCTTATGGGCTTCCTTCGCAACCAATACAAGTGCACTTGCGAGGAACCCACTACGCTATATATCATTGTAATTTTTGAGAAGTAGGGCAGCAGGCACTGTGCCATTTTTTGTCATTCTACGGAGAGCCGTGGTACCTCCTAAACGCATGTAAGGCATTATGCGCACTTTGTTGATGCTGTGCCTGATGACGACGAAGAATTATGGCAGAGCCCTTTGTAATGGGTTGGAAGGATTCAACAACCTACTCGTTGCGCAATTCGCATTGTGTGACGCCTGGTTACAGAATTCGCGTTGTGTGACGCTTGGTGCTTATTTTACTGTTCTACCGCGCTATATTGGATATGCTAATGTGGTTCCTTCTCGACATGAAGCCTGTATAGAACCTTTTTGCAAAGCAGTTTCAAGCACCGGCATGGCTCAGAGGATGAATACTGGGCTCCCACGAAGAGGGCCCAGGTTCGAACCTCGTTTCATCCTGGAATTTTTTTCTTATTTCGTTTTTTTCTTATTTCGAGCGATACTGGTTACGGACACCGGCGGCGGCGGCGGCGGCGGAAGCGGCGGCGGCGGACAACTACGGCGCCAAAAACGGCCGGTGAAATGATCTCATAACAGCTTTCGCTGTAAAACACCGGATAAGTCGGTTTAAGCCGTCTCTGCAAGACTGCAGTGCCCTAAGGGACGACGTGTCCGGCCCTTCTCTACGCTAGGAAACCATAATCTGCTTAAGTATTCAATAATTCGAGGAGGTAATGACTCGTCAGTTTATTGTCTGGTTGTTCTACACTAAATGTTACAGGCCACGGAGATCATCGCGTTCTTTTGAGGGGCTGTGGAAAGCCTTCAATCCCAATCTCCTCGAGGAACAAGAGTGCAAACACGGGCTTCTTTTCACGTAGCGAAAATTTTCACGTAGCGTAAAAAATACAGAGAGGACGAAAGAAGGGACGAAGACGAGCGCAATGGTCGCTGCCCAGGCAGCACGACGGCTATGGACTGATCTCGGCGCAAGGTTGGCAAACATTACCTAAAATATTGGTCCTATGTTGGCTTTTCGGGATTTGCTACACCCAAATATGCATTGGTCCAATATTGGAAGCCAACGATGGTCCAACGTTTGCGAAGATGGCTCTAGCCAATATTGTCCGTCCAACATATCGCCAATAATGGCAAAGATGGCTGTAGCCTACATTGTCCGTCGTATGTATCGCCAACATTGTATAAATAATGGCAGCTCCAATATTTTTTGTCAGCCTTCATTGCTGGCTGCGCCATCATTCTTTCTTTTCTAGCGTTTAACGCCGGTTCTTGCCAGCGCTTTCGTTGTCTATGCCAAGATCTATACGTTTTCCACAGAATGTGTTGTTTAACATGACGTAGATTTTTGTGCATGTAAATTAATGCATGTTGCCCATGCTTTTGCTTTTAGGCAAGCAGAAGTGATAATCTGTGTAGAAAAGTTGAGAGTAAACACAATTTTCTTACCCTTCAGCCTGCCCTCCCGGCTCCAATATGTACCACGTGCCCGGGGAACCAAGTTTATGCTGCAACGAGTTCGTGCTGTTGGTTTTATACTATCGATAGTACGTACTACCGATAGCGCTATCGATCGTATTTTGTACCATCGATAGTTCGATAGTGACTCAGCTATTGGTAGTATGGAAACTACTATCGCTCTCAGTATGAGCAACATCACGCGAGCGCGCGGCCGAGCGCTCTGCAATGTTGTAAGTGGCACCGATTATGGCATATTTTTCAGTCATCGGGAGAGAGTTTAGCTGCTCGTGCGAGCGCGCATCGGCCCCGCTTGCTTGCTCTCAACCTCGAAGTTATCATTTTCGAAGCTGATATCACCGCAGGGCAAAACGAGGGCGAAGGTGACAGCAAGTGGAGGCGATGCGCGCTCGCAGGGACAGCTAAACTCTCTCTCGATAACTCGAAAATATGCCATAATCGGCGCCACTCTTCAACATTGCAGAGCGCTCAGCCACGCGCTCGCGTGGTGTAGCTCATACTCAGCGCCATAGCACCATCGATAGTTCTTCTTCACTAGTAGGCGGGCGAGTTGTCGGGCTTCTTCGGCGCGCTGAAGGTAGACAGTCACGTCGAGGTTTTGTTGGTCGGTGACGTTGGGTAGCATGGCATGGAGCGTTGTTGCCGGGTTCCCTCCGTATGCCAACTAGTATCCCGCCATCTCTCCCCGCCACGGTGGTCTAGTGGTTATGGCGCTCGACTGCTGACCCGAAGGCATAGGTCGGCACTGTAAGAGAATATTCACTCACACTCACTCACCCCAACTTTTTCAGTCTTCGCACTCACTCACATTCATACTCACGCCTACTCACACTCATAGGCACTCACCTTCATACGCACGCCTACTCACACATATAGGCACTCATTCGCGTTCATACTCACGCCTACTCACACTCATAGACACTCACTGAGGTTCATACCCACGCCTACTCACACTCATAGGCTCTCACTCACGTTCATACTCACGCCCACTCACACTCATAGGCACTCACTCACGTTTATACTCACGCCCACTCACACTCCTGCACTAACTCACGTTCATACTCATGCCTACTCACATTCATAGGCACTCGCTCACGTTCATACTCACACCTACTCACACTCATAGGCACTCACTCACGTTCATACTCACGCCTACTCACACTTATAGGCACTCACTCACGTTCATACTCACGCCTGCTCACACTCATAGGCACTCACTCACGTTCATACTCACGCCTACTCACACTCGTAGGCACTCACTAATGTTAATACTCACGCCTACTCACACTCATAGACACACTAATTCACGTCTCACGCCTACTCACGCTCATACGCACTCTCACGTTCATACTCACGCCTACTCACACTCATAGACACTCATTCACATTCATACTCACGCCTACTCACACTCATAGGCAATCACTCACGTTCATAATCACACCTACTCACACTCATAGGCAATCACTCACGTTCATAATCACACCTACTCGCACTCATAGTAGTGATGCAGAACTATCGGTAAATTGACTATCGATAGTATCGATAGTTTCTTTGAAACTATCGATAGTGTAAACAAACTATTGATAGTACTGTATCGATAAACTATCGATAGTCAAATCGGTAGTACCATCGGTAATATTACTAGCGATATTACTGCCACGCGTGTTTATTGCTTTGTTTTGATGTATTCGGGTATTCTTGACAGACTGTTAGCTGCTTTTGACGCAGACCACGTTGCAATGTTTGAGAAGTTTCGCAATTGTCTGATATTTTAAGATTACGGGCCGGACGCGAATATACAAGTTTATTCAAGAGCTTACGCGAGCGCCAGCGATAACGCAGGAAGGTTTGATGACTGATGTATAAAAGACGAAGCGTTCCACCGATTATCAGATTACTCGACGGCCGGCGACTGTTCTCGCCGCTATCAGTGCGCAGCGCGTATCGCTTGGATTCTGAGTTTTGATTTTCTGGGTACAAGTTCGACCAAATAAAGAGCTTCATATTTCCCACTCTTGCTGCAACATTCTTCACCGCCACAAGCACGTGACAAACTATCCATAGTGGTGCGAATAACGATGCTGTTGCTGGCTGGCCAAATTGCCAAAATATTGTCGATAGCCTACTGTCAGCTTCTCTTACTTTATGAGCAAGTTTTTGGCGAGATAAATTATTTGCGCAGTGAAAATGGCGGCATATGTCCATCAATAATTTAATATTTAAAAGCAACCAGTTACATCTTACAATTGCCAAACTTTCTTCTTGATAATTTTTTTATTTTGAAATCACCAAATGCAATATAAAACTAGAGCCGCGCAGTTCCACCCCATGTAACGGGTTCCTTTCCGCTACAGCTGAATAGTTTGACTTTATGACCATGTGTCAGCGAAGCGCTCTGGTGAAGAACACAAGCATGTCAACTTTCTTGACCTTCAGCCTGCTCTTCCGGCTCCACTACGTACCACGCGCGCGGGCAACCAAATTTATTCTGCAATGAGTTCGCGCTGTTGATTTTCAACTATCGATAGTACTTACTACCGATAGCGCTATCGATAGTATCTTTTACCATCGATAGTTCGCTAGTGACTCAGCTATCGATAGTATCGATATTACCATTGATAGTTCTGCATCACTAACTCATAGGCATTCACTCACGTTCATACTTACGCCTACTCACACTCATAGGCAATCACTCACGTTCATACTCTCGCCTACTCACACTCATAGACACACTCATTCACGTCTCACGCCTACTCACACTCATACGCACTCACTCACGTTCATACTCACGCCTACTCACACTCATAGACACTCACGTTCATACTCACGCCTTACCACACTCATAGGCACTCGCTCGCGTTCTTACTCACGCCTGCTCACACTCATAGACACACTCGTTCACATTCATGCTCACGCCTACTCACACTCACACGCACTCACTCACGTTCATACTCACGCCTACTCACACTCATAGGCACTCACTCACGTTCATACTCACGCCTGCTCACACATTTAGGCATTCATGCACACTCATACTCACTCCTACTCACACTCATAGGCACTCACTCACGTTCATACTCACGCCTACTCATACTCATAGACACACTCATTCACGTCTCACGCCTACTCACACTCATACGCACTCATTCACGTTCATACTCACGCCTACTCACACTCATAGACACACTCATTCACGTCTCACGCCTAGTCACACTCACACGCACTCACTCACGTTCATACTCACGCCTACTCACACTCATAAGCACTCACTCACGTTCATACTCCCACCTACCCGCCCTCACACTCACACCTACTCACACCTACTCGCAGTCAGCCAACTTCCTTCAAGCGTACGTGAAGAAGCCCGCACCCGTGCTATTGGCGTGCTTTCGGGATTGCGGATGTGCGGCACAAAGACGTTCTCGTCGGTAGCCGAGAAGCAAGCTATTTGGAGCCTACGGAGTAACAGAAGCATCGCCATTCTACCCTCCGACAAAGGAAATGCTACGGTCTCGCTGGACAAGAAGGACTACACGACAAAATGCTGGCCCTCCTTGGTGACCGTCATACGTATGCTGCTATAGCCTACGACTCCACAAGCTGACTACAGATTAAGCTGCAAAAACTACTGGCCAGTTTGTTCAAGTGGGTGCCTCCGCACCACACCGGTCTCTATCACCGTCTGCTCTGCACGAACGTGAAGCCCCTGCAATGTATGGCCTGCCAAAAGTCCACAAGCCTGGCGTTCCACTTCGACCTATTGTCGACTTCACCAGATCACCGCTCTGCCGACTATCGGGCAACCTTCACCAAGTGTTGAATAATCTAGCCAGTAAGACCTCGACACACATCGAAAATTCGTCTGCTCTTGTTGCTAAGTTAAAGGATGTCACACTGAGTGAAGACGACGCCATAGTCTCGATCGGCGTAACGCCACTTTTTACAAGTGTCCCGGTGTACTTGGCAGTAGCCACGTGCGAAGAAGCCCTAAAAGCAGACAGTGGTCTTCCTGGTCGCACCCCCTTCGACATCCTCGAACTTAGCGAGCTGCTGCAGTTTTGTCTCAGCAACACGTATTTTTCATACGATGGCAAGATTTACCAGCAAACAAATGGTACGGCAATGGGAGCGTCAATATCAGTCACCACGGCCAATCTAGTAATGGAAGCCTTGGAAGGAAAGGGCCTGGCTAACGTTTTCTCCGGCCCCCAAAGTGTTTTACCGGTACGTCGATGACTGCTTCTGCATTTTGAAGAAGCAAGACATCCAGCGCTTCTTGGAATGCCTGAACGCCCAGAACGTGAACATACAGTTCACCGTTGAACACGAGGATGACAAAGTGCTGCCTTTTTTTGGACATTCAGGTGCGCCGGGATGGGAGCGCCCTCGCCTTCTCAGTATACAGGAAGCCCACACACAGATGTCGATATCTCAGTTTTGATTCGCATCACTCCACCGGCCACAAGACATCCGTAGTGTCATCCTTGGTGACACGCGCCGTACGGGTCTGCTCAGACCAGTGGCGTACCAACTCGTTTGCGAGTGGGGGGGCTGGCGTCGCTCATTCTGTCCGTCATATATATATATATATATATATATATATATATATATATATATATATATATATATATATATATATTTATATTCTACAGAAGCATTAGACCGCTGTAATGGGCCGTCCTCTTGAGCGCCTTCTAGTGGGTCGCCCTCTTCGCCTCTTCTCGGAGAGCACGCCCCTCGTGCTCTTGCTCGTGAGAGTCTGCGAGTCTGCGCTCTGTCGTTACTGTCGTCGCTGCGCATCGTCGCCGTCGATCCCGCCGTCAATAAACGCCTTTACAAAGTGGTGGAGAGTGCTGTACCGTCCCCACAACTTCGGTCTCCATCTGATGCCCCTGGAGCTTCGATCCCGTACCGTGCCATCTACCATGCCGCAAGACGCCGCTCAGCACACGCCGCCTGCTGCCCCGACCGCTTGTCCCGGTGCCCCCCGTATCCGCGACCCTTCTCTCGGCAAACTTCTCTCGGCCGCACTTCCGCTGTTACCCATCGCATCGACACTGGCGCTCAACCACCACTGCGGCAACGTCCATATCGCGTGTCTCCTGCAGAACGCCGGGTCATTAATGAACAAGTTGACGATATGCTTCGACGCGACGTTATTCGGCCCTCGGACAGCCCATGGGCGTCTCCCGTTGTTCTCGTTGCGAAGAAGGACGGTTTCGTGCGGTGCTGTGTGGACTACCGACGGCTCAACAAGATCACTCGCAAGGATGTTTACCCGCTGCCGCGAATCGATGACGCGATTTACAGTCGGCAAGGAGCCGAATTCTTTTCATCTCTTGATTTGCGCTCGGGGTACTGGCAAGTACCCATGGCGGATGACGCTCGACCGAAGACAGCCTTTGTCACGCCCGACGGCTTGTACGAGTTTAACGTCATGCCGTTTGGTCTGTGTAATGCGCCCGCGACCTTCGAGCGCATGATGGACACCGTTCTGCGCAACTTGAAATGGCACGCGTGCTTGTGTTACCTGGACGACGTCGTCGTTTTCGCTCCGGACTTTTCCACGCATCTCCAACGTCTGCGGCATGTTTTGACGAGTTTGCGCAACGCAGGCCTCCAACTGAATCTGAAGAAGTGCCGATTTGCAGCGCGGCAGCTGACAATCCTCGGCTACATCGTGTCCAAGGACGGAATCCTTCCCGATCCGGCCAAGCTTCGGGCCGTGGCCGAATTTCCCAAACCTACGTCCGTCAAAGGACTGCGCAGTTTCGTAGGGCTGTGTTCGTACTTTCGACGCTTCATACGAAACTTCGCCACCATCATATCGCCGCTGACGAAGCTCCTTGGAAGTAACGGACCCCTAAATTCATGGTCGTCCGAGTGTGACGACGCGTTCGCAAAGCTCCGTCGTTTGTTGACGTCTCCTTCCATACTACGCCACTACGATCCTATGGCCCCAACGGAGGTACACACTGACGCCAGCGGTGTAGGCCTCGGCGCTGTTCTTGCGCAGCGCAAACCAGGGTTCCCCGAATATGCCGTGGCATACGCAAGCCGTACGCTTACCAGAGCCGAGACCAATTACACAGTCACGGAAAAAGAGTGCCTGGCGATCATCAGGGCCCTTACAAAGTTTCGACCTTATTTGTATGGTCGCCTATTTGATGTCGTCACCGACCACCATGCACTATGCTAGCTGTCGTCATTGAAGGATCCCTCATGCCGTCTCGCCCTCTGGGCACTTCGACTGCAAGACTACGACATCCGCGTGTTGTACCGCAACGGACGCCAGCATGCTGACGCCGACGCCCTCTCGCGCTCTCCCTTGCCTGACGACAATACCCCCTGCTCAGTATCTCACATAGCAGTTGCTTCAATCGACGTTCACACCATTGCTACCGAACAGCGCAAGGATAAATGGATCACCTCGCTGATCGACTTGCTGACGGATCCGTCGGCAACACCATCCACTCGCGCGTTGCGTCGTCAAGCCCACCATTTCACCATTCGTGACGACCTACTGCACCGACGCAATTATAACGCTGACGGCCGCGAGTGGCTACTAGTGATACCCCGCAGCCTGCGTTCTGAAATATGCGAGGCCTTCCACTCTGACCCGCAATGCGCGCACTCTGGGGTATCCAAAACTTACCACCGCATTCGACAACGATACTTCTGGCGAGGGATGTACCGCTACGTGCAGAAGTTCGTTCGCTCCTGCCTCGATTGCAAACGCCGAAAACCTGCAACGCGCGTATAGCCAGCAGGTCTACAACCATTACCTTGCCCTAACCGTCCGTTTGGGTGCGTGGGCATCGATTTGTATGGACCGCTTCCTCTGACTTCGGCTGGTGACCGCTGGGCCATCGTCGCTGTTGACCATCTAACGCGATACGCCGAAACCGCCGCCCTCCCAGCGGCTACAGCGCGCGATGTGGCATGGTTCCTGCTCCACCGATTCATGCTGCGTCACGGTCCGCCCCAGGAGCTGCTCAGTGATCGAGGCCGTGTCTTGTCGGAAGTCGTCGAAGCCATTCTCAAAGAGTGCAACGTCGTTCACCACAAAACTACTGCTTACCACCCGCAGACGAATGGCCTTACCGAACGCTTTAACCGCACGCTCGGCGACATGCTCTCAATGTACGTCGCAGCCGACCACACAAATTGGGATGCCATTCTGCCCTTCGTCACGTACGCCTACAATACCGCCTCTCAGAGCACTACTCGTTTCTCGCCATTTTTCTTATTGTACGGCAGGCACCCATCGCACACAATCGACACCATCCTTCCCTACCGGCCGGATCGATCTGAATGTGCGCCTATTTCGGACACAGCCAGACTTGCTGAAGAATGTCGCGAGCTTGCGAAGACCTTTACAACGCATGAACAAGAGCGGCAGAAGAGCATTCGCGGTGGCACCACCACATCTGAGTCCACGTTCCTCCCTGGAGCGCTTGTGTGGCTCTCGGTCCCGACCGCTGCAACTGGCCTCTCTTCCAAACTGCTGCCCAAATACGAAGGCCCCTACCGTGTCGTCGAACGCACGTCCCCGGTCAACTACCTGATTGAACCCATTGAGCCATCTTCGGACATGCGCCGTCGAGGGCGCGACATTGTGAACGTGGAGCGCCTCAAGCCCTACCATGACCCGCTCATAGTGACCAGCTGTTAGGTCGCCGGGCGGCTCCCTTTGCGTACCCGGGGTAATTGTACAGAAGCATTAGAACGCTGTAATGGGCCGTCCTCTTGAGTGCCTTCTAGTGGGTCGCCCTCTTCGCCTCTTCTCGGAGAGCACGCCCCTCGTGCTCTTGCTCGTGAGAGTGTGCGAGTCTGCGCTCTGTCGTTACTGTCGTCGCCGTCGATCCCGCCGTCAATAAACGCCTTTACAATATATATATATATATATATATATATATATATATATATATATATATATATATATATATATATATATATATGTAGAGAGAGAGAGAGAACTGCATTTGCTCTCAATTTCACGTGATTTTTTATATTCATAGTGATGTCTGACATCAAGGAAGAATCTGCACAAAGAGATTGTGTAGGCTGGGCCGCCCTATACCGCGACAACACAGCAGTGTTTAATAACATTTTGATTCCACCTGCAAACTTCACAGTCTCAGTTTGGCGTTGTAAATACGGTGAGTATTAAGAACCTGCTATGACTCTAGTACCTTAAAATCTCACTTCTTGAACAAAACATGTGGCTGACAAAGCAAGGTACTTCGCTGAAGTGTTCAGAATAAGCCGAGTGCCTATTTCTTTACCGTTAGAGACCTCTAACATAAAGTCTTTCTAAAGAAGAAGACAAAGTTCAGTCGATTAATATTTATAGAAACCACATTGAACTGGTTCTGTATACTATAAGATTGTAAATGACTACAAATTTATATGCTAGGCGTCGTTCCTTGCCTTTTCCGAGCTTGGAAGCGGGGTGAACGGGAAAGCGGTAAAGTGGCTCTTTACTGCTCCCCTCCGGCTACTCCAAGTAAATAGCCTACGTAAGCTGTGTAAGCTCAAATTTTCTTTCAAAAAATGTGGGCGATTATAACGTTAAACTGCCCCACATTGTTTCCTTCCGTATAGCTCGTTAGCTGTTAACGATTGGTCGAAATTTTCTGGGTCATGCTCACAGCACCTGCTCGTAACATGACGCAATAAATGAGGCGTAAGTGATCCACCGCCTAATTACCACTTACGCATGACTACGTACGGCACGGTACGAAGAACTTTATTTAAAGATCCGAAGAAGTGCTACCCCTTAGGGTGACACCGCGGGCCACTCCCACGTGGGGACAGTTATGCCTAACCTTACCGCCGCATCGCAGGCTCTCTGGACAGCCCAAAGTTCATGCTGATATTCCGAACTCTTGAGGGCCGAGCTCCATTTCTGCTCTGTGAGGTCCTTATCCCCACGTAACGAGGCGCACCGCCAAAGCATGTGCTCTAAATCGCACGTTCCCCCGCAGCCAGGGCATTGCGAGCATAAGTCACTTGGGAATAGACGGTGCATGAAAGCGAGATTCGGATAAGAATTAGTTTGTAGCATCCTAAGGGCGATCTCGTGAGCTTTTTGTGTGTTTAAAGACCTAAATTTCCTGAAAAAGGAGAGCGTTTGATCGGGCTATAAAACGTTTACTGGTTCCCGCCCATATTTGCGTCGCTGATTACTTAAATTTCAGGCCAGGCCGCACAAAATAAAATCATGACAGATTGCTGTAATCTTATACAGCCCCTGCTGAGCGATAACCTCCTCTGAGATGCTCGAGCGCAAGGCGCGAAAGCGTGGAATCCCGCGCCGCTGAGAGCCTACAATGCGTGGTGCATGAGACACGGACGACAGTAGTTACAGCAGAATTGTGGGAAACTTTTTACATAATTACGTTATTGCTCCGGTCAAGTAAACATTTTCCTAACCTGTTAGTTTTCCCGTCGGCGGGCGATAATGACCCCTGTCGGAAGTGGGGGGGGGGGCTCCGCCCCGCTAACATTTCTCAGTGGGGGGGGGGGGCTAGCGCC
The DNA here is from genome assembly GCF_013339695.2 of Rhipicephalus sanguineus. Taxonomy (NCBI): domain Eukaryota; kingdom Metazoa; phylum Arthropoda; class Arachnida; order Ixodida; family Ixodidae; genus Rhipicephalus; species Rhipicephalus sanguineus. The sequence goes on along the minus strand of NW_023614146.1, from coordinate 96,034 downwards.
CCCCTTGCCCCCCCCCCGGTAGATACGCCTATGGCTCTGACGATGATGCGTTGAAGAAAGAGCTGCGGACGATCCGTTGGGAGCTAAACCGCAATGGTTATCCTGATCGATTCATCTCGAAAACTGAGAAGCGGATACTTCAATACAGCTCACAGAGCAGCGTGACTACCTGTGCACGTGCGGCCATTCCTTACGTCGAAGGTATCAGCGAGGCACTTTCGCGCGTCTTTTGAAAATACGACTTGCGCATTGCTCACGTCCCGACCAGCAAGCTCCGGAACCAGCTCGTCAATGTGAATGACAGACTGCCAAGTGAATCGTTTCCAGGTGTCGTGCATAAGATACCGTGCGCTGATTGCCGTGAACTGTATATTGGCGAAAGAGGAAAGTTTTCTCGACGCCTCAAAGAGCACCAACGTGGCGTGACTAAAAACAATCACATGACAAACGCCATCGCTGAGCATGCGCATGCACATGATCATACCATTGACTGGGATAACGCCGCCATCGTCGCAAAGGAAAAGGACGTGTCGTCACGCCGGCTTCTGGAATCACTAATCATTCAGTCGACGCCAGCTACAATGAACAGGACACCAGGAACTATGCCTGCCGTGCACGCATGCCCGTTGCGTCACGTTCTGCCTATATAATTGACAACGACTTCGAGTCCTGCTCAGTGAACAAGGAAGCCGTATGCGGTTCCGAAACGTCAGATCATCTGATCCGACTTGGTCAGTGACCGTGAATCATCTCATCCAATGCCTGACCAGACGAACTTTCGTCGAACTCTTGACTACGCTACTCATACTCTTTACTATGCTACTCACGCTCATGAAACTCACTAACGTTCACACTCACGCCTACTCACACTCATAGGCACTCACTCACGTTCACACTCACGCCTACTCACTCTCATAGACACACTCATTCACGTTCCTACTCACGCCTACTCACACCCTTAGGCACTCACCTTCATACTCACGCCTACTCACCCTCATAGGCACTCACTCACATTCATACTCACACAGGCCCTCACTCACGTTCATACTCACGCTTACTCCCACTCATAGGCACTCACTCTAGTTCATATTCACACTTACAGGCACTCACTCACGTTCATAGTCACTCCTACTCACAGTCATACGTACTCACTCACGTTCATACTCACGCCAAATTAAAGCAATTAGTTGTGACTGTTCATACCCACACCTACTCACACTCATAGGCGCCCACTCGCGTTCATACTCACGCCCACCAGCACCCACTGATGGGCATACTCACGCCCATACTCGCGCCCACTCACACCCACTGAAGTTCATACTCACGCTTCCTCACACTCATAGGCATTCACTCACGTTCATGCTCACACATCACGACCATTGGTAGTCACTCGTGTTCATACTCACGACCGCTCACACTCATAAGTATTCACTCACCGGAGGGGATACAGCGCAAGAGAAAACGAGGACAAGAAAGGCGACGCACACAGAGCGCTGACTTACAACACTTTATTGGTAGAAAGGGAAGGATGAACATTTATACACTTCGCTGACATGCGCCACAACCGGGGCAACTGACGATTTTTTTTTTTTTTAACTTTATACATAGAGCAACCATCACTGCGCACACGGGCGTATCACTCATGGTCTGTTTAGATATGATATTTCATGAGATGAAAGTGCTATCGAAGGAGAGCTGATGCAACTGCTATCGAACTTTCTGATGAAGTCTGCCTCGATGATTTCGCGTGTCAACTGCAAAGAATGCCTGGCCAGGACCTCGCTTTTTTCAAAGAAGGGCGCGCAGCCACAGTCACGACAATGAATGCCCAAGTGGCCCTGAACCGTGTTGTACACATTGTTGTGGTGCTCTCTTAGACGGTCGTTTAAGCACCTACCAGTCTGTCCCACGTATTTCTTCCCACAGGACAGAGGAATCACGTATACCACGACGTGATTCCTCTGTCCTGTGGGAAGAAATACGTGGGACAGACTGGTAGGTGCTTAAACGACCGTCTAAGAGAGCACCACAACAATGTGTACAACACGGTTCAGGGCCACTTGGGCATTCATTGTCGTGACTGTGGCTGCGCGCCCTTCTTTGAAAAAAGCGAGGTCCTGGCCAGGCATTCTTTGCAGTTGACACGCGAAATCATCGAGGCAGACTTCATCAGAAAGTTCGATAGCAGTTGCATCAGCTCTCCTTCGATAGCACTTTCATCTCATGAAATATCATATCTAAACAGACCATGAGTGATACGCCCGTGTGCGCAGTGATGGTTGCTCTATGTATAAAGTTCAAAAAAAAAAAATCGTCAGTTGCCCCGGTTGTGGCGCATGTCAGCGAAGTGTATAAATGTTCATCCTTCCCTTTCTACCAATAAAGTGTTGTAAGTCAGCGCTCTGTGTGCGTCGCCTTTCTTGTCCTCGTTTTCTCTTGCGCTGTATCCCCTCCGATGTCTAACCAACACGCCCAAGCTTCGATACTATTCACTCACTTTCAGTAACGCCTCTCACACTCATTGGTACTCACTCACGTTCATAGTCACGTGCACTGACTATCATACCTACTCACTCACGTTCACACACTCACGTACACACACTCATAGCACTTACGCTCTTCTCACATCTGCTCGTGCTCACGTTCACACTCACGCCATATCACACTCATAGGCACTCACTCACGTTCATACTCACGCCATTTACGCTCATAAGTACTCACGTTCACACTCAAGGTACTCACACTTATGGGCACTCGCTCACGTTTATACTCATACCTGCTCATACCCATCGGTACTCACCGGCCCATTCACACTGATAAGTACTGACTTACACCTACTCACACCGGTGATCACGTTGATACTCACACGTACTCACAGCCATTTGTACTCACGTTCGCTCATGTCTACTCACTACCATGGGTACTAACTCACATTCATGCTCACACCTATTACACTCGTATGTTGCCTTCATACCCATGCTAGCTCACATCCCTCGTCACCCACTCATACTCACACTCACGCCATTGAAATGAGTCTACTCTTGAATGAACATGCCAAGCTTTCCGCTCTAATCACACTCACATGCGGCACGTGATGTCCATATGAAGTACACTCCCGTTCACAGATACTGGCGTTTACACGTCTTATAGCTCCCATCTTCGATCATGACCACTCACACCTACTCAACCCTCGCCGGGTCTCATTCACACCTGTCTGTCACACTGGGCAAAAGTTTAGTAGTTTTGTATGCATTCGCATCTAAGATGATCATCTCTCATATATTCTCGTTATATCCGAACGTGCAGATTTGTAAGTTTGTAATGGATAGTCTCAGGGACAAACCTCGGATGTTAACACTGGTTCAAGAGAAATGTGCTATGTATATGTATTATAATTTTTTTAATTTGAACTTTATTCAGACAGACATTGTCTGAGATGAAGGGGTTAAAGGCAGTTGCAAGTGCCTGACAAAGGCCCCCCTACCCATACATTGCTCAGGGGATGTCGCATGGGATGTCGGGACCGCGGAAAACTTGTTCGAATTAACCGAATGCCGAATTATCAAAAGTATCAAGGAAACAACCAAGAAGTGTCTATTACATCAATGCATTTGCACTTTCTTGATGGCCACTTAAATGCATGGTACATATTTGGCGTAAAAGCAATGCAAATGCCGCAAATTTCTTCATTCGCAACTCCATTCACAATGTGACCACGGCTCAAGACAGCCGTGTCTTAACACTAAACGTGATCTGCCCCCCTCCCTTATTGCGTACCGCCACCGCCACCGCCACCACGCGCACGTGAAGATAACTTCTGCGCCGGAAAAATGATCGACACTTGATCGTTCGTTCATTGTAATGTCGCAACCGAATTTTATACCAGCATGAGCACTGCGACTGAATCTCTTCACCTTCAACAGCTTCCACTATGGTCGAGTTACATGACATGCGCGCGCATTGCCCGAAGTCAAAACGAGGCTACTGAGTGCCGCATCCGCTGTGGACGAAAGTGTGGTCGCCAAATTAAGACACGATCATAGCGACCACGCAGTTCCGAAGGCGCGTGCGCGGCCGGCGCCCACAGTCGAAACGAAACTGCTCGGCACAGCATCCGCTGCTGAATAAACCTGGCTCGCTAATGCACAATAATAAATGGCCACTACACAGTTCTGAAGCGACGCGGCGAAAACGGAACTACTGCTTGTCGCAGCTTTGACCCGCAGCCGCCGCTGGCGCTATGGACGCGATCACAGACATATCACCCACGCAGTTCGCGTGCGCCGAGCAAAATCGAAGACAAAGCAAGTGGGCCGCAGCCGTCGAAGTGTTTGTCGCCAACGTTCATTGAAGCCATAGCGCGGATAAGACAGGGACCACAGAAAGAGGACTGGACGTGCCCTCTTTCTGTGGTCCCTGTCTTATCCGCGCTGTGGCTTCAATGAACGTAACGAACCAACTAGCCCAAAAGTCTGTCCACTTTGTCGCCAACAACGCGATTATGGCTAGATCGTGCACGGCGACCACGCCTTTATGAAGGACTGCAGCCGTTGTTCGCGAACGCCGTTTTTCCTCCTGTGAGTCGAACTCCGAGTCGAACCTCGGATTTCTTGGTGCGCTCCGAGGATCGTCCGAATTAACCGAGTTGCGGACAAATATGACCAAATGAACGAGAGTTTGATACCATTAAACAATGCATAAGCTTGCCGCGACCAGAGGACACGTCCGAATTATCCGATTTTCCGAATTAACGAGGGGCGAATAGCGACCTTTTAGCGTATAACCTTTCATTTTCGTCGACTTACCAAACAGCAAATGTATGGCGCGCTTATTTGCTAACTCCACCTTCCCTGCTTATGCCAGGGGTTTAAAACTCACGTCAGCTAACGAGCCGCAGTCACGAAAATTTACTCCCGCAAGGGCCAGGACACAATGACAAAGGTAAGAGCGGTGGGCGGGTAGGAATAGTTTGTACAAAATGTCAGGCCATGCATAAACATTCTCCGCCGCTATGTCAGGGACAATTCCCCCCCCCTCTCCCCCCTGAAAGTGCATAGCACTTGCACGCTGCTCGACCAATATAGCATTGAATGCTTAGGTTTGTTTTGTCGGCGAACACCGTGAAAATCCAGCGCACAGTCACGACGTCGAGGAAGAACAACACCACCACTGCGCTGATCGGCCTTGTGCCACATTGTGATTTCTGTGCGCCAAACCAGCGGCCGCGTTAATCCTTGGATTATGCCGCTTTTGGGACATGGCGAGTTGACGCTGCAGTATGGACGTCTGCGTTACGCCATAAAAATGTGTATCTACTAAATTGAATCGGTGTACTTCATGTAAAATTATTCGTATTAAGGCGAAAGTCTTATATGCCTCATCAAGCGGGAAAAGTGACCTGTAATGCCATGTGACGCTCCCTCCTAGTATTTTTCCTTCGTCCATGTACAAGTCCAAGCAGTAAACACACACACACACACACACACACACACACACACACACACACACACACACACACACACACACACACACACACACGAGATCACGGGAAGTACACCATCTCCTCATTATGCGCTCCTGTCGACCACCGCCACGGGACCGGCGAGGCTTCCATCGTCCGAGGCGGCAGAAGCAATGGCCATAGCCCTAGCAATACTCCATAGTGGCAACGAGGACACACCTCTCGTGAGTGACGCCAAGACGGTGGTCCGAAACTTTACCAAGGGATGCGTCTCCGTCGAGGCGGCGCACATGCTGAACGCCAGGGTCGCGGACTTTAATTCCGGCGCGATCACCGCCAAAATCTCTCAAGTGGTTCCCCGCGCATGTGGGAGAGCTTGGCAACGAACAAAGTCCCGACTTCCCGTCGAACCACAACGAGCGCGCCCACCGCGTCGCGAGACTGCTAACCCGCCGCGACGCGGACGAAAGGGCCACCGCTGTGCGAGACATCGTCGATGGTGAGGCACCAACATTCTTCTGCGACGATAACAGACCCCGAAGCCTTACAAGACTGCAAGAACATCATGGTCACGTACCACGAGGTCCACTACAGGAAAACGCCACCCCACAAGCAGCTAGAGAGGTCTCAGGCGTCTGACCTGAGACGTCTGCAAACTGACACATTCGAATATCCCCGGCATCTGAACTGACCTTGTCCGTCGCTCCACCCGTCACCCGGTTGTCCGTGGTTGCGGACACGAGACAGCCGACATGGCACACATACTTTGGAGGTGCGAGTGCGTTATCCGCCCCCACTACCCGGACGAGAGAGTGTGTACCTCATGACGACTGGCTGAGCGGTGGCAAGCCGGCCCTCTCAGTCCACATCTAGTGGACCAAATCTCGACTGTCCAGCGAGCCAGGGCTATCTCCAGGACGTCGCACGACGTTCCCCGGACGACGGCTCCTGGAGGCCTAGCTCGGGCCAGTGATTCCTCGTTGGACTCTAAATAATTTAAAGTTCATTACCTACCTACCTCATTATGCGCAAGGGTCAAAAAGTCGTCACAAACTCGTAATTTATTAAGGCGGAAAATAAAAGCAGAGCGCAAAAAAGACGGGACACAAGAGACATGAAGAGCGCCCGTCCCGTCTTCATGTCTCTTGTGTCCAGTCTTTTTTGCGCTCTGCTTTTGTTTTCAGACAATGCACCAACTCGCTCAGCAACGCATTCTATTAATGTTAAGGCGGAAGCCTTGTATGTCTCACGCGAAGCACGAAAGTCTGGCTCAAAAAATCTAGTGACCTCTCATGCGCGAAACTGTGGGCTACCTTCGCCTTTGCGGCCTTCGTGTGAAAAGGAAAAAGCAAAACGGCGCTTGTGCCATGTAAATTGCATGGTAAAATAGTCGCACCCGATGGCTTTGGTATTCAAGCCGTCTTAGGAGAATGCATCACGGGCACCGTCAATCTTTTTCCTGGTTTCTAGGATATTCACGGTCCCTCGGTTCCTTGAAAGCCATCGTGCTGAGGTAGCCAAAACTTCTTTATCATATTGTCGCGACGTCAAGACAGAGGCCGTAACGCACAGAATGATCGCGTCTTTTTTTTCTACAATTTTTGTTTTTAAGTACATGTGAGAAGTCTGGGCTGCGTGTGAAAGTATGAAATAAGTAAACTTACGGACCAGCCCGACCTCTACGGACTACGAACTGGCACAGATACAGGTTGTCTTGTGATGTCATTTCCAGCTTTTAGTTTTCGCACTTTGCGGAGTATCAAAGTGAAATATTTTCGCTATAGCCAAAGTAAAATGTAGTGATTAGTGATGCCGAAAGTGCGCTCAATCTGAAGATAAAAAAAGTAAAGTAAACCGGAAAGAGATAGGCCAAGATAGATACAGCCAGGATCAAAACAAATTTACGATTTTCCCTGACAAATCACACGATGCTTTAGAACAAGAAGAAAATGTGGACGTGGAATCATGAACAATACCGTAACCACACTGATTTACGAAACGGCAATTTGAAGGTAAATCACGAAGGCAAGCATTAAGTAAACTCTCCAAGACAACAAAAAATAATAAAGAAACGGCAACGCGTCAGTATTACCAACTCCAGTGATCAAGTAGAATTAGTAGACTAGAAACTGGAACACCACTACGTTAGTTGGCGAAATCATTTACTGTTGCTGAGCGCTCACTCATTTTCTCTGATAATGATATCTGGGTTTAACGCGCCAAAACCACAATATGACTATGAGGCACGCCGTAGTGGAGGGCTCCGGAAAATTTGACCAGCTGGTGTTCTTTACCGTGCACTGACATCGCACAGTACACGGGCCTCTACCACCACGCCTCCATCGAAATGCGACCGCCGCGGCCAGGGTCGAACCCACGACCTTCGGGTCAGTAGCTGTCACAAATTAGCGCGTAATAAAGCGCGCGCGAGGTCGCCTTCAAACGGCTGCGAGACAGGCGGCGCGAGCCAATCGCCCAAGAAGCGCGAACGGCGAAAAAACAAGCATCAAAAGACGCCGGCGCGCCGCATCCTCCTCACCCACTCGAGCCAGAAGCAGACAACGCGATCAGACACCCAGCAATGCCTGGAAACATCTAGAAGGAAAGGATGACGCATCGCCGATCATGCCGCCGCGGTTCGAACATACGAGAACGCTCTCGCCCTTTGTCTGGCCTTAGCTGTACTGCACGCCGAAGAACCCTCCCGACGCTTCTAGAAACCGGGGAAGAAGGGATAAAAGCGTGCAAACGACGAGGGAGGTCAGTGAAGAGTCGAGAAGTCAGTGAAGAAGTGAAGATGTCAGTCAGCGAAGGAGTGAGCGACTCAGTCGGGCCGGTGATGGTGAAGAAGACGTGTTTATGATGGTGTGCGGTCAGTCGATCGTCAATCTGGAAGAATTGGATGACGACGCCGCGTGAGCCGTGACAAGTTGCGACGATGGTTGAGCTACGACGATCAACGCTGGAGCTGGCGTGAGTGTTTCCTTGAAGAGAAACATTCGATTACCGTCCAAGTATTGCGGACTGGATACGCCATTGAATATTCAGGACTTTAACGGTCATTGATTAGTTGTAATGCATGCGATTGCATTTGTAGCGTGTGATCTGTTTGTTTAGCTCCCGTTGTATAAACACCATCTGAATTATATTGTGAAGTTGTAACTGGTACCAGCCGAGTGTGCATGTGTTTGTGTTATTTGTATTGCCTTAACTGAGAATATATTTCGTTTTCGTTTGTGTTATCGACTCTCGGCTCTGACTCGGTCTTTGGACCACAACCGGCGTTCGCTGGCGCACCAAAGAACCAACTCTAAATTGTCCGCGTTTTCGTGGTGCGTTTTCGGAGGGCCGTGACGCCAGCCCTTAGAATCCGCCCAGCGATTGCCAACCCGATTAACGGGATCAGGGACAGTAGCCGAGCACCGTAACCGCTACACCACCGCGGCGGACTCTTATTTTCTCTGTATAGACGACAGACTCTGCCCAGGCAGCGCTGCGAAAAACACCGCCACCAGCGCCCTCATCGCAGCCCTGGCGCTAACTGGGTAGTACAATGAGAGCCCTCCGCAAGCGAATGTGCATAGGCCACATAGACCCCCCCCCTCCTCTTTCGTTGGTGTTGAGGCGCCGTTTCTTGAAAATAAAGGTCCTGGAAAGCTTCTTCCGCCAATCCACGCTTCAGAAACAAAGGAAGCTGATCAAAACGAACAGCGAGTACAATGCAAAATATGTTTTAGTTATTCCGGCTCCCTGCAACTCGCAAGTACAAGCGAGCATCGCACAACATCGAGTTCGAGGCAAGCCCTCCGGCATCCGTTCTCCAGCGCTTAAATGCGTTAAAATCGGGTATATACGTAATGCTAAAGCGAGAAAGTACATACACGATCAATATACTTTGCAATGTATCTTACGATCAGTGGTACAAAACTCGCTTTATCAGGGAAGAATGGCCCGGGCGATTTTCGCCTTTTCAGTTGCATTCTCCCTTAAATCATCTCTCGTTTCCTGTGCATTGGAGCTGTTTTATTACGCACCCTCAAATGGTCTCTTCATGGTAGTCTTCCGTATATACTGCAAATGGTGACACGTGCGTGTCCACTTTCGCGGGGTACAACCAAAGGCAAAACCGTGGCCTCCGAGATGCAACCGCGGAGGCCACGGGCAAAACAAACCTGAAGGTGGTCACGGGCCACGGCCAACATTTTGCGATTGACTTGTATGACGCACGTGTTAGCTAGATAGAACCAGAACTCTGAGCCTTCAAAACGTACGTCCGCGATGCTGTGTGGTGACGACCAACTCCGATTATAGGATGTCGCGGTGTGCGTCTCACGCGTCTTCAGTCTGCCTCTAGCTGCTCACTCTGTGTTTACACGGCACGCACCGCGGTCAGAGCCTCTGCTGAGCTTCATAGTCAAAGTTACCACGGTTCTCCATCAGGGCTACGCACTACAACAACACAGATTATCACACTTGCTCATGTGACCGGCTGGGAAGACCGCGAGTAATTCACTTACCCAACACGTTCACAACGGCCCGTATCCAGCACTCTCGCCTTTCTGCTTCGTACTACAACTACGAAGATCACTAAAACTGAAGGTTGTCATTCAGTCTTTTACGTCCATGGCAATTCACCACGCAGCAGTAGCGTCGATCGCGGCTTTTCTTCGTAGCGAGCGGGGCGGTCTCGTCTGCTGTTGTTTTCGCCGTCGTTCTGGCGAGTGATCCAACAGGCACTTCATGGCGGTTCAGTGGTGCGTCCGACTAGCGGAGTGAAATTCACAGCTCTCGTTCCGAGTGTTAAATGCGCAAACACACGCAATATTAAGCTCAATCGTTGTTTCGCACTCGCTAATTGCACCTGCTCCCACTGCAAACTGTGCTAGGGAGTCGGTCTTCGTACTACCCAATACTTCTGTGACAGGTGGCGCCACGCGTCTTGGAAACTCCAGTCTGACGTCTATTAGCAAAAAGGTTGCTCGTGGTGATGTTGCACATGTCACTGGTCCCAGGAAAATTAGTATTCGAAACAGTGTGCTACACTCCAAGAAAAAAAAGGTCAAAAGGGGGTCTCTGCAACCGACTCTCTTCGGTAATTCATTTGACCCGTTTTGGAAAGTAGAATCAGAAAATGATATTTAACTTTTCTGCAAAAGTTGTCACTCTTGCAGCGCGTTTCGATCGGCTAACGCGTAGAAGACGCCGCCGTATGCATCATATACATCGCGTGGTCGCGTGGTGGCGTGGCCAATACCCGGAAACACTGCCGCACGTCATGATGACGTCACCGACACCATCTTGAATAATTTGCTAGTTCGGCGGCCTTTTAAAAGGGGCCGTAACTGAAGGCGAAATTGGCGCTAGTGTTCATGGAGATTCAAAATTAAAGCAGCCAATGGCAGCCTGCCGCCGTGCCGGCAAAGCTGTGCGCCCCGCGCCGGCCGCGGAGGCCGCGCGCGCGCCGCGACGCTAGTTTTGAATTCCTCGAAAGTTCCGTTGTATGTTGTAGCACGAAGCGAGTGTTGAGAGCGGGCACAAGGCTGACCGTGCAGGCAGGCTATGCTTGGCGGACACCTGCAAGTCTCCCGTTGTGGTTGGCGGGTCATTGTTCGCTCTTTGGACTTATCGGAGTGGTCGTTACGTCAGCCGTGCTCCGTCGCCGTCATACAGGAGCCCGTGCTAGTCGCTGGCCTTGACATGAAGTTTCGTGATGTTCCGTTACATGAAGCGAGCTTTGGCCGGCGTGTGGAGTTTTTGTGGTGTATGCGTGTTGTGCGCTCTTGCCGCCGTGGTGGTTAACGGCACGCACCATTCGTACATCATGCAACGGTGCACGGATACTTCAAGACCGGCCGAGTTCCGCAAGATTCTTCGAGGTTCCGAAAAACTAAAGGTGAGCATGCGGCTTGCGTTCGCAGCCACACATATACGAGTTGCAGTTGGACAACACAGTCATTGTTTTTTTTAAATATGGCTGAATCGTGAAGAGCACGATGTTGCAGTTAATATCGCTGTTCCTAGAAGCAATGAAATTAAAGCACTTGAGACTCACAGTTTAACTTTTGCGTCTATGACAGAACTGCGTGATGGAAGTGCGTTTTGCATTTTTTGCCTGTTTATCACTCGCCATCGTTTAAATACGCGTTTCTGAGACTCAATAGGCAGTTTTAGACTAGCGTACGAAAAGCTTTGCGTTAGCCTTTCGCGCAACTGTGCATGCGTCGTACGCTAACCGCTTGCGGGCTCCCGTAGTGACGGAAATAGCGAGCCACAAACGCTAACATAGCGTACGCTATTCTAAAACTGCCTAATGTATTGCAGCTTGCACTGAGCCGAGACGACGAAACTACATTTGCCTCATGCGACTGCGTAATTTGTATCGTTGGAATTAATAGTTTTCAATTGCTTTATTTCAGGACGGAAACGTTTTCGGAGTATTCGAGAAGGCAAGAACTGATGCGTTTGCCCAAGGAGGGGTTAACAGCTGTAGAATCAGCCCTCTGCGAAGTCTCGATCCGCAACTTAAGTGGATCAGCTTTCTATCCTGCCCCCAGTGCTTCTTCTCGGTGCGTGAATATGCTATGTACTTACGGCTGAAGAAGTAGTTTGCGTGTTTATATATTGTTTCTGTTATTACCTATGGAAAAACCGCTCGATTCATGTGTAGGCATGAGACATGTCCTGTATGCAGAATTTTACTGTTTGTGTTTATCACAATGAAGTGCTCAGTGTACCCGACATGTCGTCCTCCCTTCTGTGGCGTTATATTCAGCTAGGCATTGTATTCGCAGTGAAAGAAAAGCTGCGTATAGGCTTATTTCACCTGGTCGTTGAGTAATACGCTTTTCTTCGAATGTCATGTGCTGCTGCATAAAATGACCATGGCCTGCATCCCGTTGCCACCAACTTACTTTCAAGTAGTGTTGAAGTACCATATATTGTGTCTTGCTCTTTTTAGCGCAATGTACTACTTACTATGCTAAATCTTATCTTTTTCATTTTGTTTATCTGTTGAAGGTGTCCAGCATTTCATGTATATTTGTGCAAAATCTGAGCAAATATGTAAGTGGTTGTTTTGTGTTTCGTATCATTTCAACGGTTAATGAGTAAATCATTGCAAGATTATTTCATAATTACATATTTTGCGCTTCGTTATGTTTTTGTCATGCACTGACATTTCTTTAAACTACATGATTACCTCTCATCAGAGGCTCCTCTGCACTTTGCTCGGTATTGCACCAAACGAAAATCGTGTTTCTTATATGTGCGTACGTCAAAGGGCCTACACTTTTCAATGTGTTCGTTTTTTTAATTTCTAACTTTTACACTGAACTTCTGTGTTTAGTCATGCACACACTGTGAATTCTTCCCATCTGTTCTTCTCCTGAACTTGTATCGCGCCCCATTACATGCAAATCTTGCGTTTCGGAAACAGAACAATAAAAAGAGGTAACAGAAATGTTGTAGGTGGATTCATCCTTTATGCTCTAGCACATGCTGGCTGCGGGCAAACACGAATGCGCGGCCAAGCACAGCACGCGCGCGAGCGCACGCAAACAAAAAAAAAATATCCCGGCGCGGGGCATAGGAGAGGAGAAAAAGCAAGCGTACAAAATAAAAAACGGTGCGCGTCATGGGAGAGAAGGAAAAGCAAGCGCACAAAAAAAAAAGAGAGAAAACGGCGCGAGGAGAGGGAGGAAGAGGGGTGGAGGCGAGCGGCTGTTGTTACTGTTGCCCTGACGACGTAAGCAACGTAACCGCTACGTCATCGCCCTTTGAGCTTGGCGGCCTTCTGCAAGGGGCGTAACTCAATAGCGCTCTCGGCACTGTCGGCGCTTGCGTCGGCGGAGCGTTTGAATTTCGCGTCCTATGGGAGGTATAGGCCTCCAACGCTCAAGTTTGCGCAGCGCCGTCCGCCGCCCCCGCGGAGAGAGGGGAAAACTCCGGTAGCTGGGACGGGTCGCTCTTGCTTGGTTTTCCCATCGCGCGCGCGGAGAACGTGCTCCCCGGGCCTTTTATCTCGCATTTTTCACGCTATGGGTGCCCTTCCTTCGTCGTACTCGAAAGCAGGCACGCAGTCCTGCTGCATTGTGAACAGTCACAAAAGTTTAAAAATGTCGAAGAGCCGAAAACTTCCTGTCATGTTCTACCGTTTCCAATGCAAGCAGTCCGAGGAGCAGAGGCGTCAAGAGTGGATTATGGCAGTTCGCCGCTATGCTTTCGCGGTCTTGTCACCTTGAAGCAGTTTTTGTCGTACACAGTATTACGAACTATTAACGGGGAGAAACGCGATGATCGTGCTCATTTGAAAGGGCAGTGCGTTTGTGAACCGAAGTTACAACAAATAGACAGCCGCTGTACGTTTCGAGATTGCGCGCTGGCTTTCCGAGTCAACCATTTGTAATGTTACAGCAGTGGAGCATTTGGGCTTATTACACCACAGTTTAAATAACGTACCGTGAGTACTAAGTGTTTAATTCAGCTGATTGAGGTACATTTCCCGTCGCGGCTCCCTGTAAACAGAATTAAGCTGTATGTTTGCACTGAGCGTTTATATTGGCCTTGCATGCGACACGCCGTGATTGCTTAGAAGGCTGAAGTGTTGCGCTGCTAAAATCGTGGTCATGGGTTCGATTCACGCATACAGCAGCTGCATTTCGATGGGAGCGAAATGCACTAACACCGGCGTACGTAGATTTACGTACACGTTAAAGAAACCCAGGTGGCCGAAATTAATCCGAATTAATCCACCACGGCGTGCCTCCTATTAATGTCATGCGTTCGGCACGTAATAAAAAGCCTTGCATGCCGCTTTGGAAACGAGCTGAAAAAGAACCAAGGTGGCAATTAAATTTTCGATGGCTTCACGAATTCAGATGCGCTTATTATTGGGCACAAATCTCGGCATAATCATACACATGCGCGATCCCAGTGGGTATTGTATAGTATCAGGGGGTAGCCAGAAATTTTTTCGGGGGGGGGGGGGGGGGTCCAACCATACTTTATGTATGTTTGTGCGTGCGTTTGTATGTGTGCGTGTACATATACGCAAGCAAAATTGAAAATTTTCGGGGAGGGTCTGAACCCCCCCCCCCCCTTGGCTACGCCCCTGTATAGTATGATGCTGACCAAGCGAGCTGTCGAAACAACCAAAGCGACATTCGAATAAGCGAACACGGTGCGTGATCAGGCGTCGATATTATTCGAAATGAAACACGCCTCTGCAAGAAACATGCATCGTCGAAGTGGGCATGAAATATTTATTTATTTTTTGTTTGCGTATATCATTATGCTGTCAAAGGGAGCTCTAAAAATATCCAAGGCGACATTAAACTTGCGATCCGACGTTGTTATCATTCGATGCAAACCTCGGCAAAAGTGAAACTCCCACGAAACTGAACACTGCGCATTGCGATGCAGCCAGTGACTCAACAGGGCAGATGTAAATTTAAGCTCTTCACACTGAGCTCATAATAAATTTAAAGCCGCACGACAAACTTGGCATCCAAGCAATTGAAAAGTTATCAATAGAAAACGCACGCGAAAGCGTGCTGGATGGTTGCTGACAGCTCCGAGTATACACGACTGCCGCAACGAATGTGCGTTTTACCGGTAACATAAATACAGAACTCGCGCAGTCACCTCCCTACTCATGTCAAAGAAATGTGCCCGTTCAGCATCTGCACGCACGTAGCGCTCGCACAAACAGCATCGCCCTTGACGACCTGCTCGGTCCCGAAAAGGTGGTCGATCAACCGTCCTCCTCTGGTTAGATTCCCACCGTTAAAACGTTTTTTTTTCCATCTCTGGGATCTTTCTAAACCTTCAGAGCAAGCGACACGTGAAGCTGCACGTGCCCGGCGAGCAGAGAACAGCGCGTGCAGGGTGCCTGAATGTGCGGAGACAGCGCAGTCGAAAGGCTGGTGTGGGGACAGGAGCGACCGGTTTTCGCAAGAAAGGCGGCGAAACGCGTGCGACGCAGCGCCCCCTGGCCGAGCTTGGGAGGCCTATACGAAGAAACCGACCCTTGGCATGGCTGCCTGCCGTTCAGAGTAAAGTCCCTATACCTTCTTTAGTTCAGAGCGGTTCGCGCAGTTCGCGTACGCTGCCTGGCGAGGCGCCGGGGTTCGCCGTCGCGTCGGCGCCTCGGCGCGACAGTGGCGGCCGCGGAGGCGGCGCCTTCTCCCCTCCTCTCTGCTGTCCCTGTCTCATGAAGTGCGTTGCGTGTTCTGTAGTTTTGTGGTTTTATGATCGAGAAAATGTGCGCATCTTCGGTCTTCGGTTGCGCTCACGCGGTAGCCTCCGTGGAAGGGACGCTTGGAAGGGGCCATATTCACGGGCAACGTGCGCATCTTAATAGACAGTTTTAGTTCAGCGTCTGCAACAGCTCTGCGGACGCAACCTGCCATTGCGAATAGACTTTTAGTTGGGCGTACGCAGATATTGAGTGCGCAGTGCACGATACGTTGCGCGCGCTGCGAGCGAAGCGCGCCATAACGCTTTTAGTTTACCCTGCTGTGGTACGTTTCGCTCAACGAGACAAGTCAAGTTCGAGATGTAATTGCTTTCGATTGCTTATCAGCGCCACAGACGTCGGAAGTATACTAGGTCCCAGTAACAACGTGGCCTCTGTGATCTGTGCGCATGACCTCGATGGCCAGGGTAACGGCTATCAGCGTACACGTCAGACCGCGGCAATGGCTGTGTGCATTTTTAATGGCGTTCCTGGGAGCATCGGTTGTGCGCGTTGACCTTTGCTGTGTACGTTCAACTTTTTTATGCGTGCAGAGCATTGAAGCTGGGCGGACTACTAAAGAAGGGCATCTGATGAGGCACCGCCACAATGGATAGAACAATGTAATACAATGCAGCTTTATTTCCAGAAATACAAATATGCTGGGGAATACCATTCACTAAAAGCTGTCCTATCCTGCGTGGTCGTGATTGAGGCTTAGTATTGTGCAGCAACTGGTCGTATTCAACGTATTCTTGAGTTTCTGATCTACAACCAACACTTTCAAGGAGTTAAGGCTCGCACAACGCTCAACGCGCGTTATGTTGCAGCTTGAATAAAAGTACGTACCAAGGTTATTTTTTATTTTAATTTTTTTACGGTGGCATTCGCCGAAAGGCCTGACAGATAGATTAACGCGTTCCCGCACACAGCCTGTCGAATACGGTTGCTTGAGGACTTTTGTGAGACGCCAGGCTATGTCTTCCCGCTCGTCAGGACGCTGGAACGTGCCTCTTGATTATAGTACCTTGTCTGGCGTGGAAACATGTCATTTCAATGTGGAGTACACACGACTTGCGTCGGGTTCGCTCTTGCTGTTTGCGTCGAAAGACACTGCAGCCATCATGTGCTCTCGTTTCTTGTTTGTTCGAGGTCTGGCGAGACCGCAACGTAATAAGCGTTGCGTTACGTACGCAACGTCTTGTTGCAGGTGTATACGCGCGCATCCCTGGAATAGATACGCTACGTGCTGCGCATGCGCACTTCTCTCCCGCAGTTGTGCTGCGTACGTAGGCTCGTTACGTACGCACAACTTTATAAAGTGTCTTGCGGAATGGATGGCAGCGTCAGTCCGCCGAGCTGTTGCGGACGCCCAACTAAAACTGTCAATGAACGAGTTGTGACCGTTATGCGCGTCCTTGGTACAGGCTCCCGCTATATGAGCTATGCAATAAATTATCAAGGGCGATTGTCTGCTGACTCCAGATTGTGTCTGCACTGCTGAAAGCACAGTATGTCGCTTTGAGATGTGGTTTCATGTAATGCCTAATAACATTTGCAGCGATATTCAAGGTGCAGCGCGCGTCCACTCGCACAAACGTGAAAAAGAAATGTCAATCTTTGTGGGGAACACTCCGGTGTACTAAATAAATATAATGAATTTTCTTTATTAAAGACGATAGTTTGAGGCGCAGATTCAGTACGGCCCTTACAGCGCGTACGCGGCATTCGGTTAAAGTGGACCTACCTCGTCGGGACGCCTCGTCGGTACAATGCCGACGGCGCGCGTTGCCGGGGCCACCGCCGCGCACGCTTTTACCCTCGTTTCTGGTTGCTGTCTTCGGGGTTTGCCTGCATCTGCGGTGACATTATGCGTTGCAATGTGCGGTAATTATGCGTTGACATTATGCGTTGCTATGTGCGGTAATTCTATATCATTTGATATGTCTGATATCAAGGCAGACGGCGTCCGCGCGCGTTCGGTGTCGTTCGGGCGCTCGCACTCGCATGTGTTTATCTGAGTCTTCAGGGACAGATTACTTTTATAAAAGACGCGGTAAATAACCCCTCGCGGCGTGCCCATGACTGCCGATGGGTGCGCTTAGGTGCCGGATATGCCGCGCAACGCCGGGCTTACTCCGGGAGTAATTTGTGATTTTTCAGGAGTGCTTTCATTCGCGCATAGCGTGCGAATGAAGCACTCCTAGCGCGAAGATAATAGGAAAAGAAAAGAACAAATCAGCTAGGCTTCATCTTGAATCCCTTCACATTCAAACGACCGATAACACGCTCAACCGCAACTCAGGCAATCTGCCCCCGATATACACTCGATGCTTACGTCACATCATCAAGCCCATATAACCCATGCCCTAAAAACTTTCATTCCTTGTGAACAAGGCCCCCGTAACGGGGCCGAAACGTCAATTTATGTGTTTGTTTCAACGATTGGTCGGTGCTTGCCATTCCCACCATAGCGTGCGACTATTACAAAACGAGGTTCGCGCATTTTTTTAAATGCGAATGCATTTCTTAGTCGGGGGTTGTCCTGCGTCCCTGGCCGGCGTGCGCACAGATCTCTCCGCGCGCGCTCCTCCTCCCCCCAAGCAACAGCTGCGCCGCGCCTAGCAACCGGAGCAGGTGGTGAGTGGCGGAGGGTAAGGGAGAGGAGGAGCGCGCGGGCGTGTGATGGCGCTCGTATCGCGGAGCAGAGGAGGGTAAGGGAGAGCAGGAGTGTACCCGGTGAGGGCGCTCGCATCGCGGAGCTCGCTCGGCGGAGGGAGAGCTCGGGCGCTCCTCCTCTCCGCACTCGGACCTATATATATCATGCAGGAAGCGCGCGCTTTGGAGTCTTGATAGCGATGGAAGTCGGTGAAGTCGAATCTCTCGCGGCAACGATACCACTAGGACGAAGTGTAACACGATGCAACTCGAGCATTATGCCTCTACGTGCACACTCTCGTCTCTCTTCATTAATTAATCGCACACTCATCGGGTGCACCCAAATGCATTCGCATTTCCTCACGATCTCCTTCGGGGAGGTGCGGGGGTGAGGAAATTATCGCAGGTCAAAAAAGAACCAACTGCTTCGTTTGGGATGAACAAAAGAACTAAATTTATTTCGATAGGGATGCCCGTTGCCGAGCGAGTTCGCGATACTACAAGGTTGCCAGTTGGCGAAAAGAAAGAGGCTGAACTTGGCAGTTTCTTCATACTCCCCCCGGAATGAGCCTCTGGTCATTCGTCCGTGTATTCCATGGGGTATAAGAGTTGAACTGGTCTTCTCAATGTGGCTCCATTCGGCATGCGCACAATGCAGGCTCGGATCTTTCCATCACGTCCCAGAAGAACTTCGGCCACTTCTCCAGTTTTCCAGAGCTGCCTCGGGAGATGTTGTTCATGAACTAAGACGACGGTTCCTTGCTTTAGTGCACTTGACGAACTCGGCACAGCGAAATGTGCCGATCGGAGACTCGTCAGGTACTCCTTTTGCCACCGACGCCAAAACTGGTCGGCCATTCTAAGGCGGTAGCGCCAGCGACGCGTGAGTTGACCAGGTTTCTGAACCACTTCAGCGGCGGAGCAGCTGTCAGGAAGAGTGGTTAGTCTCTGACCTATCAGGAAATGAGACGGTGTTAAAGGTTCGGGTTCGTTCGCGTCTGTGTAGACGTAGGTCAGGGGTCGAGAGTTGATGATAGCTTCGATTTCAATTAGTATTGTCGTGAGCTCCTCGAAATTGCAGTAGCTGCTTCCCAAAACCTTCTTCGGGGATGTCTTCACGGAACGAACCGTTCTCTCCCAAAATCCGCCCCACCAAGCCGCTTTCTCAATTATGAACTTCCAGCGGATCTGGTGGTTTAAGAAGAAACTCTGGATGTCTTCTCCTCGTATTGTGGTCCACAGTTTCTGCGGGTCCTTAGAAGCACGCTTGAAAGTCCTTGCGTTGTCAGAAAAGATGAATCGACAGACCCCCCCTTCTCGAGATGAATCTTCGGAACGCCATCAGGAAGTTCGATGTCGACATATCGGTCACCAGTTCAAGGTGTATTGCGCGCGTAACTGCACACGTGAAAATGACGATGTAAGACTTTCTGTTATTTCCTTGATCTTTCGTGTTCAGCGGTCCAGCGAAGTCTACACCTGTTACATCGAAGGGTGGCTCTTGTGTCACCCTTTCGCGAGGCAGAGGAGCGACTGGCTCAGTAGCAGCACGGCTGTTGAAACGATTGCACGTCACACATTTCCTTAGCATCTTTTTTACCATCTGCCTTCCTCGCACAATCCAGTACTTCTCCCTCAGTTCGGTAAGAGTCTCTAGCGCGCCAGCATGCAGGAGACGGCGATGAGCTGCGTTGATGACAAGTTCTGTGATGGGATGCCTCGACGGAAGGACAATCGGATGCTGAACGTTGTAGGAAATGTCGGCTGCATTGAGCCTTCCTCCCGCTCTTAAAGGGGCCCTGCAACACCTTTCTTAGTTATATTGGAATAGTCTCATTATTGACGTATGACTCTTCACGAGTCATATGCCGCAAAAATTTTTCGAATCCGACAAGTCTAAGTGGTGTTACCAAATTATAGAGATCACGTTCCGCAGATTTCTCTCTCAACTCAACGCAGCGAGCGCGCGGAAAGCTGCGCGCGGCGTGAAGGGAGGGAGGGAGGGCGGAGGTGCGAGGAGGCGGCGTCAGCGCCGGCGGCATTTTTTTTTCATTTTTTTCTCTCTGGCGTCTCGGCGCAACCACGTGGTCTGTGGCGCCACTTCCGGTCGGCTCGCGCGGTCGTCGTCGAGCGGCGGAGCCCATGGCACCGTGTATCGCGCGTGCTTGAAAAGTGCGAGTCGGTTTGGTAATGTTGGGTGTGCACCTCGAACTGCCGTAGTGTTTTCATCGCTCTGCCAACCATGGACGCAAACTTGCGTGCGCGTTTGGAACGAATGACAGCTGAGATAGGTTTCGACCCACACTCCGATACACCGCCTCTTCGCACTGCTCGCGCTTGAATCGTATTCAACGAGGCAAAGCTGCGTGCATCCTTCTCCCAGTCGCGGTACTTCGATGCTGTTTGCTCTTCGAATGCGGGCGCACAGCGAGTGCGGGCTGACAACAAAGAACTACAGACTAGAAGAAAGGATCGTGGGGCATCGGGCCGGCGCGGATCCATCCCCCGGCTGTCTGCAGCTACCGTGAAAATGCGAATCTGCTTGGTTGCTGTGTCGCGGTTTCTCGGGAACCTGAGACTACGGGGAGGATACGCCGAGGTACGGCTCCATCACATACTGAACAGACAGCGAACGAGACTCTCGCCATACAGCGAGCACAGGTATCCTAAGCTAGCCGGCGCCAGCATTGTTATCGGAGAAATGCTGCACCGCTGCCTCGGTCGGTCGTGAGAACGTGCCGACGATGCAGTTTCCAGCTGACGAGGCAACACTCGAACGGCTGCCACTCTCAACGGGAACCGGCGATGGTGAAAAGCACAGAAATATTCACGATTTCGGCGCTGCACATGGCGAAGAAAACGCAACCACGCAACTACGAGCAGACGAGCTGTCGGTGAGACCGGAAGTGCTAATATTAATGTTTGTTCGGTGTTTTAAGGGTATAACACAATATAAACATACATATTATGTACTTATTGAACTCAAAATTAACAACTAAGGTAATAATGAGCGTGTTATCGTGATTAAAACATCAGCCAATGGTGGAACTGCCGACAATCGCGTCATATATTGCGGACTAATACATCATTTGTCGAGAGAAGAGGGAGCGATTTTAAGCTGACTTTGAGAATTTATTGTAAATTCCAGGCCGCTCGCTTCGCTATAATATTTGGCTCGCGTGTTCTTGGGAGCCTCGACTACCGATTGGCAGCGCTTTTTGACCCTGCTCAAAAAGTGTTGCAGGGCCCCTTTAACACGCCCTCGTCGTCGCAGAACACACTGAGATCGCGTATCGGAGAATCACTTGGCATGCGTATCGAGCGGTGAAGACATTGGAGTTCATTTTGAAAAGCCTCCAATTGTGTTTGAAGTATCAAACAAGTGTGCGCCTCTTCCACTTCCTCTGTCGTAAGATGCCCCTCGCGTTTCTCGTTGGGATGCCTGGCGTTGTGAACAAATCGCAGTACCCAAGCGGTAACTCGAACCAGTTTGGAGAGGGAGCTGTATCTCTGCAGGGGTAGTATGGATTCCCTCACTGTCACGTTGTGAACTCGAAGTGTCTTTCTTTCCTCCTCTGCGATGCTCATGTCAGGAGTGTTTTCATGACATGGCCAGCAAGTAGATGGCTGTGAAAGCCAGACAGGCCCGTTCCACCACACCGAGTTTGACTTGAGTGCTCTCGGGGTTACTCCCCTCGTCAGGAGGTCGGCGGGATTTTCGTTCCCAGGACAGTGATTCCAGAGCTCTGGATCCGTTCGCTGCTGAATTTCCAAAACTCGGTTGGCGACAAAGGGCTTCCAATGTTGCGCGGAACCTCGTACCCAATGCAGTGCGATAGATGAGTCTGTCCACATGTACCATTTGTCAATTGGGAGACCCAATGATTGCCCCAA
Source organism: Rhipicephalus sanguineus (assembly GCF_013339695.2). Classification (NCBI taxonomy): domain Eukaryota; kingdom Metazoa; phylum Arthropoda; class Arachnida; order Ixodida; family Ixodidae; genus Rhipicephalus; species Rhipicephalus sanguineus. The sequence goes on along the minus strand of NW_023614146.1, from coordinate 73,787 downwards.
ATATTCCTTCAGTCGTGCACCGATCACCATGCCCATCAGCTCCAGTCTTGGAAGAGACAATTTCTTAATCGGTGCTACTCGGGACTTTGAAAGAACAAGAGCCACCGCTGCTTCCTCGACTCCATAGGTGCGCAAATACGCAACTGCACCGTAAGCTTTGGGGCTCGCATCTGTGAAAATGTGCACCTCTTTCCCGCTATCGTTGGGCAAGCTACCGTATCGTCTTGGCACTGTTACGTCCGTTAAATGGTGTAGCTGGGTGTGCCACTGAGTCCAAGCTGTCTTGACGTCTTCAAGCAGAGGAGCGTCCCACTCAATACCCAGTTCCCACAGGGTTTGGAACATGAGTTTCGTTGTCACTGTGACTGGAGAAATAAGACCAAGCGGGTCATATATACGAGCTGATGCCTGAAGGATAAATCGTTTCGTGTCGCTGTTTCGATCTAAGAAATCCAAGATCGCCTTCATGGAGAACGCCAGATGATCTCTGTCCTTATCCCATACAAGTCCGAGGACTCGTGAGACACTTGATGTCGGACACTCAACGTGGCTCAGGGCACATCCGTTTCCTTCGTCGTTGAACAGTTGTTGCAGCTTCTTGGAATTTGAATTCTATTTGCGCAGTGTCATGCTTTCTCGATTCATGACGTCTCGTGCACCTCGGTAGAAGTCTACAGCGTCCTCCTCTGTCTCCGCTCCTGTTATTAGGTCGTCCACGTACAGGCTCTCACTGATACTTTTAGTGATGCGTGAATCACCCGCAGTAGTTGACAAATGATGACGCACTGTGGCTGCGAGAAGGAACGGACTGCTTGTCACACCGAAGGGCACTCGTGTCATTCTCCAGACTTCTATCACGGAATCTTGGTCTTGCCTCGTGGGTAAGTGCTCATACCACAAGAATTGGAGGGCATCGCGGTCTGCCGGTGTCACTGAAATTTGCAGGAATGCCTTCTCAATGTCGGCACTTAGTCCGATGTGGTGAATTCTGAAGTTAATTAGCACCTTCAGCAAGTCTGGGTTCAAGTTTGGTCCTGGCTCCAGGGCTTCGTTCAGGGAGATACATCCTGTGTCGCTTGACGATGCATCAAATACGACCCTAATCTTGGTTGAAAGGCTATCAGGTCTGAAGACAGCGCGGTGAGGCATGTAGTACACTCGTTTGTCGTCGTTATTGATTTCTTCCGGTGGAAGTCGTTCGGCGAACCCTTGCTCCAGGTACTGACGGATAGCCGCGTCATACGCGATAAGTGTCGCGTTATCTTTCAATAGCCTCTTCGTGAGACTTGTCAAACGCTTCTGTGCGATCGCTTTGTTGTGAACGAGATGTATGTTCAGAGGTTTCCATGGTAATGCCACCTCATAGCGCTTGTCTGTTTTCTTGATCGATGTCGAGAACGTGTTGATGATTTCCTGGCTTTTTTCGTTCGTTTGGGCACAAGAGTCAGTAATTCCGATGCTCTCCAGCTCCCAGAATGATTTCAGCTCGTTGGTCAAACTTGTTGTGTCATCTGACACTCCAGCACGAAGAACTGCCGCGGTTGAGCAGCAGGCAGCTGAGCTACTGCAGGGAATTGCTCCTTGAAGCGTCCACCCAAATTTGGTCTTCAGTGCAACAAGTGTGCCCTGCAGCTTCTTGAAGTCACCATACACCAACGACCAGTAATAGTCGGCACCGATAAGGATGTCAATGCCGCTTCTCGCCAGGTGGGCTGGTGCAACGGTGACATCTGCCAATTCATCTATTTCCGCTTGCAGTTTTTGTATGATGTTCTCAGGTACTCGCAGCTGATCAGAGCAGATTTCTGGTATTTCGAGAGCTTCGATGAAGTGCTCGTTGCGGTCATACTGACTTCTTAGCCAAAGTTTCACTCTTCTGCGTTTTTCTTTGATAATGTTGCCTGATCCTCCGAATGGGTAGATTGTGATGTCCTCTTCACCAATCACCTCTAGTTGCAGTTCGCGGGAAAGCTTCTTTGTGACAAAACTTCGTTGGCTACCCCCGTCGAAGAGGAGGCGTGTCAGAGCTCTCCCTCGTCCTTCTGCCCATACTTGAGCCGTTTGGAGCAACACGGTAGGCACATTCTTCGACTTCTGTTCCGCTGAAGAGTACAACTCTGCGGCTGTGTTCTCAGGTTGCCTCCAGGTGGGGTCACACATTTGTGACAGGTGTCTTCTGCCACAGTGCTTGCAACTTAGCCTTTTGTTGCGGCATTGTTTCGACATGTGTCCCTTTACGCCGCACCGGAAATAGCGACCAGCCGCAGTTAGTCGTTTCTTCTTTTCATCGAGGGACATTTGTACCTGACACTCGTCAGTCGCGTGATTCTTTGCATCACAAAATGCGCATGAATCGATCTGCTTCGATTTGCCCGCAGAGAAGAGCGAAGCCGCTGATCCTTTTGATGTTTTGCTTTTTTCTTTATCTCGATGTTTTGAGCTGGATCCTTTTACTTCGCTATGGCCAGTCTGCAGTGCCTTCTCTCGGCTCTCCACTTCGGTCTTGAGAAAAGCTCGTAAACTCTCGATGCCAATCCCCTCTTCCTTACTGTCAGCGGAGAGTCCTCTGTGGTAGTTGACTACTAGTTCCGATGGCAGCATTCGCAAGAGTGCGGAGCAGAGCAGGGCACCGTAGCCATCTGTTTTTACTCCGAGCGCTGCGAGAGCGGCTATGTTGCGCTGCAGATGGTCATAGAGTCGACGTAGGCCGATAACCTCATTCTCGTTGCGTACTGGTGGCAACTCGAGCAACTGAGTTAGATGTTCTTGTATGAGCACGTCTCGTCGACCGAAGCGCTCTTTAAGGAGCTCGATGGCTGTGTTGTAATTAGCTCCCGTCACCTGGATGCCGTCGATGGCCGAAGCAGCCTTCCCAGAAAGTGACGCCCGCAAGTACAGAAACTTCTCAGAGTCGGAGAGGGTGTCGTTTTCGTGCACTGCCCTCTCAAACTGCTCCCAGAAGGACTGCCACTCCGTGGAAGCGCCGCTAAATCGCTGTAACTCGAGCTTCGGTAGTTTAACGTGGGTCTGCGCAGCCCTCGGTGGGCCGTCGGTCGGCGCCCGCGTCGCGGCCATTTCTGCTTGTTTTTTTTTTATTTTTGCTCTTCGGCTTCTTGGCTGAGTTTCGCGATGCATGCGACGATCCGGTCGTTGTACTCGATTGTGCTTATGTAGTTTTGCTCCGCGTCTTCGTCAACAACTAGTGGTTCAATGGCATTGTCCACTTCGTTTAGTTGTAGTTGGAGTGCACTTAGCCTGGACGACAAGACACTGAGAGCTCCGTCGTTCGCATCGCTCGCCAAGAACAATTCTGCCTCGGAAATAAGTTTGGTCACCTGAGTTCTCAAGGCGCTCCTTTTTAGCTTGAGCCGGTCCATCCTGGCGTCTACGATGCCTGGCGTCTGTGATTCTGTGTTGCCTGGCGTACGCGTTGCCTTGAGCAGTGGTGTCGGTTTCGGCTAGGTGTGGCGTCGTCAGGCCTTGTTGGTTGAAGCGCCTCGTCGACCGTTTCTTGCCCGAGGATCGTTGCTGTTTTTCCTCAAGCTCGTTGTGCTGTCGACGTCTGTTGACCCAGCTGCCTCAACGGTAAGTTCGATAACTTCTTCCCGGGTTTCGGCACCAAATTATGAGGAAATTATCGCAGGTCAAAAAAGAACCAACTGCTTCGTTTGGGATGAACAAAAGAACTAAATTTATTTCGATAGGGGTGCCCGTTGCCGAGCGAGTTCGCGATAGTACAAGGTTGCCAGTTGGCGAAAAGAAAGAGGCTGAACTTGGCAGTTTCTTCAGGGGGCTTTTCCTTAAGTTTTGTTTTCGTTGAGAAATTGTTAAAAGCAAAATACTCGTGCCATAGGTGTATATAGTTACGGCACATTGCCTAAAGAGCGGGTTCAAAGGGACCCACAACTGATTTTTCTCGACCCAGTTTTTTACGTCGCGACCGGAAGCTCGCCCTTCGTAGTGTTTGTAGCTGCAGTGGTTTATCCGAAAAGCACGTAGTTATTTTATAAGCAGTATTTTTCGATCTGAAAGGCTCCAAACACGCATGGAGGCTTGCTCCAGCAACGCTGAGAATTGATAGCGATGCCGCTAGCCCTTGTGAAAGCTGTCGTTCTGCTTTCGCAGGAGTTACTGTAACTATGCTTAACCACCTTTATTTTGAGCTTTCCAATCATTTTGGAAAATAGCAAGCTGTTACAATGAGATGTGTGGCTTTATACACCTTCCCGCTATTTGTACAGCGTTGTGTGCGCCTGCGTCCAAGGTTGCCTGCGCCTGTGTCATGGATGGCTTGTCCGGGCGTCGTTACTCTCTTGATACACGAGCCAATTAAGCCAAGTAATCGAAAACGTAACTGTGCATATGCACGGCCGCACCGAGTAGCAGCGCGCGTCATTTTTGAGACGAAGTGTAGGTAGCAAAACTATGTCGCTTCAAAATCTTAGCGACCTGGAAACTGCGTGCACGGTTGCATGAGCACGCTGAAAAGTTGCTCAAGACGCGCTGACGAGCATGGGATCATTACGTCACGCGAAGGCATCGCCACTTTAATGCATACTACTAACGCAGGCCTATATATACATTATTATGGAGTAATACCTTTTAATATAAAGAAACGAACAATATTTCAATACTAACAAAAAAATCGACGATCGCGTACAGCAATCAACGGTCACGTGGCCGTCTTCATCGGATCATTCATGTTTTTGCCGCCAGAGGCGCCACAGGTCATTTTTCGCGACTTTCGATTAAGAAATAAAAATATAAATCCATCTCTCACGAAAAAAAAGAGGGTTGGTTTGACTCAGTGCAACGGGCAATCTTTACTTCACCGGAGTCAACTCATTTCATATTCTGGGCAGTTTTCGGTCCCTTTAAATCCAAATCACTCACTTTTATATTCACACTCATCGGGGCTCACCTGCGTTCATTCTCATTTCCACTCACAGCCGTCGATACTCACATTCATCGGCACTCACTGAGGTTCATACTCATGTATACTTACACTCCTCGGCACTCACTCACGTTCGCACTCACTTCTACTCACTCACGTTCATACTACGCCTACTCACACAAATCAGTACTCACTCACGTTCATTATCGTCTACTCGCACTCACTGGTACTCACTCACGTTCATACGTCTACTCACGCTCACAAGCACTCAGTCACTGTTATACTCACAGTCATCGGTAGTCACGTTCATAGTCGCCTCCTCTTACCTTTGTCTATACTCACATTCATACTCACGTCTATTCACTTTCATGATAGCTCACCCACGTTCACACTCACGTCTACTCACAGTCACCGGTAATCACTCACGCTATACTCATGGCAACATACAGTCATCGGTACTCACGTTCATTCTCACGTCCACTCACTGTCAATACTTGCTCACACACAGCTCCCGTCTACTCACACTCAAGAGTACTCACTCACGCTCATACGTCTACTCATACTACTCGCACTCATCGGTACTCACGTTCATACTCACGTCTACTCACACTCATGGGTACTCACTCACGCCTACTCATCCTCATGAGTGCTCACTCATGTTCACGCACACTCAAACTCATGAGCCCTTCTTCTCCTTTTGAGCGTCTACTGTTGAAATTAGTGAATTATTCATTTTAAGCAAGTCCGATAATACCTGCTGTTCTGCCCAGCGACTGCAAAAAAAGAATAGCTAAATTTTAGCCTTATTTTAATAAAACTCGTCGAAACAACAAACCTTTCCCTGCAAAGTAATATAGAAAGCGCGGAAAGATGGTCTCTGATTTCTAATTAAGAAGTTTAGATATTCCTCATTTACATGCTTGTATGAGTATAGCCAACTAAGATAAGTGACTGATGAGCGCAGTGTCATATGGTGCAAAATAATCTGCAGAAATTGGCATCATGTTTCAATCTTTATTCCTTATGATCAAGAATAAATCAAAAAGGGGTGACCCCTGGAGGCATCAGACTTGTGACTTCCTAGGCTGTCGCTCCTGTTCAGCGTAAGCACCAGAAAAACGGTATCTGAAAAGCAGAAGGTGATATTACAATGAGAAAATGAAATTTCAGTAAAAGTTTGCAAAATCAACACAATAAGTAGTTCACACCGACATAATGAAGGCTCCCAACTAAACAACAAATGCAAACAGGCATGGTAAGGAACCAAGTTTTTTGCCGTTATCGTGTAAAACACAACTTGCAAATAGTAGCTTTTGTAACACGTCACTTGGCGACGAACTTGCAGCACAAAATCATGTGAACCTCTTTTACACAACAACGAAATTGGTTTAAGCTCCTTTGCGTGGGTGCCACTCACCTATTTTCCTATACGTCGTCTTGTCCAACCAAAGGAAATGTACAACCAACTGCCTCGTTCGGTTGACAGGGCGAACGCCGCTGATGATTTTTCCATCACGAGCGGTGAGGCGCCAGACCAAGCGACACCTTCGTTTCCCCGAGTGTGGCTGTCAACTGGAGTGAAGAGGCGGGATAAGTGATCCAGGATTCTGGGAATAACCACAACATACACACTGCTTATTTGTATTCAAAACCGTCCTTTGTTCAACAAACCGTTACTTACACACATCTGACACGAGTGTTTAGTTCGAATTAATTTCCCAAGCTGGAACAGCGGGAACATCGTTTCGCAATAGGCTTCCCAAGCAACGCTTAGCGGCGCTGCTGCTCTTGACAGGCAGCGCCATCTCTGGCAGAAAAAGAGAAACTGGGGTGTAAGCAGCGAGCGCTTTCCCTTCTCTCCACCGCGTTGCCGCTCGCTTCTGTGCACGTGCAGAGCTCTCGCAGCGCCTCACAATGTACCGCCTGCAGTGCGGGTTCGAAAAGCTCTCACAGCTGGACAAGCACTTCCGAAAAGCGAACTTCATCAAAGGAGAAATGCTCGTCAATCACGTTAACGGTGAAGAGCAGACGATCGACGACAACGACGCCCGACTCAAAGCGAAATGCATTTTCCAAGTCGCGATTACACCGTGTAGGACTATACCTCCAGGTAAGTCTCATTCTGTCATGTTAGAGATGAATAATGGTCCACATGCACTCCGAAATGAAGCCGTACACGCTATGGATGTTCTGCAGTGTGGACTACAAATCATATGATTGTTGTTTTGATATGGTATGCTTAACGTAGCAGCCGTGTACTTTCGTGAACAAGCGTTTCCGGCGTGCGAAAAAAAGTAATTACGCGGCCATGGCCCTGTTTCCTGAGAAGGTTAGAGTCAAGTCCTCCGTGCCGCTGGAGAATCACCCGCTGATTAAGACGCGAGGCAGCTAGCTGAGCTTTAACCACTGTGAAGCAAGATGAACTGCTCGCCTCGCTTTTTCGGCTCTCGTGTCATGCTTACAGTCTGTTTTTATGATATCGACTTCACAGGCGTATAAAGCCTGCTGCGCGAACGCGGCTACAAAATCGCACTAATTCAGAAGGTGACAGAAGGTTACTTCAAGGTTGCAAATGCTAAGCATTTAATAAGTGCCAGTTGTATTTAGCGGCTTAAATATATATCACACTAATAAAGTGACAAAAACAAAGCAAACCTACAGAACGATGTCAAAGCTTGCTGAAAATGCACGGACGTCCATTCCGGCGTGATAAAGCAGCCTTCCCGACGCGTGAATTGCAGGCGCCGAACTTCCGAGTTCAGTTGAATTCAACCAACCGCGCAACGCTAACGGTATAACACGAGTGTGAACATTCAACAACGACGGGTAGGTCTCACGAACACGGGGAATCAAAACACAAAGTTGTTTCACCTACAACCGTAACTGGACTTTCACAATGCGAGAAGACAGCGTGTAATCATTACTGTAGTCGCTGCGCACGTGCGCCGCGTTACTTACCGATTCAGGTAGTCGAAACGAACGAAAGCGATGAACTAAGACAACCAAAATAGAAGGCGAGACAGCGCTGTCAGCTATCCACGCTTGCCGCCTTTAATTCTCGCGCAACACGACCAGGAAACAATACAGTTTCACACGTAAATCGCGTGCCTTGGTGTTGTCTGCACTGTTGTGGTAGCCCACGACACAGGAATACTTCCTACCTCACGTCCACGTCCGTGGGGTCGCTTCTGCCATCGCGGAAATGCGCGGCTTCGCACAGCAAGCCTCTCGGTTCAACGTGCCGAGCTGACGCCCCCCCCCCCCGCCCCCGTTACCCGCACCGACAGAAGAACGCGTGCGCACGTGCGCTACCGCTACCGTGAAAGTGGCTGAGTCGGCCGCGCATAAGCTCCAGAGCTTACCGACAGAGCCGCAGCGCGGTCAGCGCGGCGCTGTCGTCGAGCCGCAAACTTGAGATTGGGTTCCCTATAGGCACTGGCTACGCACGAATAAAAGCACTTCTTTTCGGAGAAATCGCTTCAAAATTTGGTTTCAGAATAAGCACCGCTTTGCGCCAACATATTCCGACACCCAAGCACATCCTCCGGCAGTCACGGGCACGCCGTGAGCGGTTACTGACCGCATGTTTTACAAACGTACCCCATCCTTAAATACTTGGCAAACACATTCGAGTACGAGCGCCCGAACGACACCCAGCGCGCGTGGACGCCGTCTACGCCGAGATCATACATGTCATATGCTAGAATTAGCGCACATAACTCCCACAATCACGTACACTCACTTGATTCTGTTATAGCGTCATCGCACATGTTGGCAAACCACGAAAACAGCAAACAGAAACGAAGGAAAAAAGTGCACGGCGGCGACCGCAACAACGCGCGCCGTCGAAAGTCTCTAGCTTTTTCGCCTTATCGGTGAGGCGTGTCCAGCTTAAGTGACTAACGCGTACATGCTGGAAGCATCCTACTATATCTGCACCTCAAACTACCATCTTTAAGCCAAGAAAAACCATATTATATAGTGCGTCTAAGCGTTCTGTAGACGGGCTTTTTTTCAAGTTCCCACGCGCGGAAGCACGCTGCACAGTCAAGGTTGATGGAAATGTTGTTATGAAGCAGACTAAAGGGCATCTCAAAAACGACATCTTACACCTTCAGCAGTGCAGACACAATGTGCGATCAGCAAAAAATGACCCTTGATAATTGTTTGCATCGCTCAATTTATGGGAGCTTGTACAGCAACGCGCATAACGTTGTCAACCCGTTAACTGACAGCTTTATTTGGGAATCCGCAACAGCCCCGCGGACGCAGGCTGCTGTTGGAAATGGCTGGCAGATAACTTCCGCAGAGCTGCTGCAGACGCCCAGCTAAAGCTGTATAATTAGTACCTACGAAAGCAGTACACTCACCGTTAACGGGCGCACGTTGTCCGTGTCCACGGCTCCATGAATATTTCGCCCTCCAAGCGTGACTTCGAGCACGGAGCCTGGCGTCAACGCCACCGAAGATGCGCATTTTTGATCGAAAACAAAATTGCACGACAGGCAACTGACGCAACCCGCGCAAACGACGCAACTCACAACGCATTCCAAGAGACCGAGCAGACTGAGAGAAGGCCGAGGCGCGGCGCCAGCCCGGCTGGCTCCGCCGGCGAGGGAGGCGAGCCACCGCGCCAGAACGGCGCCGAACGGCAAACGGGCAATACGTATGGCGCGTACGACGGCGCCTTCATCGCGGAAGCTAATCGAAACGCGCTTTGGGAGAGTCCCGTGATTCCAGCCCAAATGCTAGCTCTCTTTCCCTCATCCACCTTCCAAAAGGGGTCAAATGGACACTAGAAGAGAGTCGCGCGGCCGTGACCCTCTTTTGACTTTTTTTCTCTTAGAGTGTACTCAGTTACTCACACTAATGAGTACTGTCATCAGTGCTCACTCACGTTCAAACTCACGACTACTCACCCTCATGAGCACTCACTCGCGTTCGTACTCACGCCTACTCACCCACATGAGTACCCACTGACGTTCACACTCACGTCCACTCACACTCACGAGCACTCACTCATGTTCATACTCATTCCTACTCACACTCATGAGTACTCACTCACGTCCACTCACACTCATGAGCACTCACTCACGTTCATACTCACACCTACTCACACTCATGAGTACTCGCTCACGTTCACACTCACACCTAGTCACCCTCATTAGTGCTCACTCACGTTCACACTCACGCCTACTCACCCTCATGAATGCTCACTCACGTTCACACTCACGTCCACTCACACTCATGAGCACTCACGTTCATACTCACATCTACTCACACTCATGAGTACTCACGTTCACACTCACGCCTACTCACCCTCATGAGTGCTCACTCACGTTCACACTCACGCCTACTCACCCTCATGAGTGCTCACTCACGTTCACACTCACGTCCATTCACATTCATGAGCACTCACTCACGTTCATACTCACGACTACTCACACTCATGAGTACTCACTCGCGTTCATACCCACGCCTACTGACCCTCAATGGTGCTCACTCACGTTCACACTCACGTCCACTCACACTCATGAGTACTCACATTGCAATACGCAAGCAAAGTTACATTGCAGTACACACGCACGGACGTGCACATTTATCTAGCCGTACTTTTCCGCAAGCACAGTTACATTGCAATACGCAAGCAAAGTTACATTGCAATACACACGCGTGGACGGGCACATTTAGCCAGCCGTACTTTGCCGCAAGCAAGGTTACATTGCAATACACACGCACGGACGTGCACATTTAGCCAGTCGTACTTTGCCGCAAGCAAAGTTACATTGCAATACGCAAGCAAAATTACATTGTAATACACACACACGTACGTGCACATTTAGCCAGCCGTACTTTGTCGCGAGCAAAGTTACATTGCAATACACACGCACGGACGTGCACATTTAGCCAGCCGTACTTTGCCGCAAGCAAAGTTACATTGCATTACACACGCACGAACGTGCACGTTTAGCCAGCCGTATTTTGCCGCAAGCAAAGTTACACAGCAATACACACGCACGGACGTGCACATTTAGCCAGCCGTACTTTGCCGCAAGCAAAGTTACATTGTAATACACACGCACGAACGTGCACATTTAGCCAGCCGTACATTCCCGCAAGCAATGTTACCTTGCAATACACGAGCACGGACGTGCACATTTAGCCAGGTGTACTTTCCCGCAAGCAAAGTTACATTGCAATACACACGCACGGACGTGCACGATTCGCCAGCCGTACTTTGCCTCAAACAAAGTTACATTGTAATACACATGCACGGACGTGCACATTTAGCCAGCCGTACTTGGCCGCAAGCAAAGTTACATTGCAATACGCAACAAAGTTACATTGCAATACACACGCACGGACGTGCACATTCAGCCAGCCGTACTTTACCGCAACCAAAGTTACATTGACGCGACTAATTAACAGCTCGTTCATCCACTTTTTAATTATTGATGGAAGTAGTTTATATTAGAAAGATATAGTGCGTGCCGAGTTATGGCATGCCTATTATTTTTTGAGATTGCGAAAGTTGCACGTTATTCGAAATATTCAACTTCAAAATTGAAGGTTGACATCAAAGCTGGGCGCGCCCGGTGCACAGGACACGCGGCGTCTCTGAGGTACACGTGATAAGGAAGTGACGACATTTCAAACAAAACTTGGTATGCGCTAAATTGTCATGCACCACAACTTTCTAATATAAACAGCTGCACTCAAGTCAACAATTAAAACGTAGTTAACGAGTTCTTGATAATTAGTGTCAGTTCACTAAGCAAGTACATGCTCTGCTTGTTGCTGTGTTTGTGTGATAAAAATTGGGTCAGACATATAAGGTGCCATTTCATATTTTCTATGAACCATACGTGTTCTAATACAAATTCTTGTAACAGTGAAGTAGCACCATTGCAAAAGCTTCTTATCGCAAATGGTTTAGGCTGTGCTGGTGCATCGAAACGCTATTTGATTGAGTTTTACTGTACAGTTTTTGTTTTCCTTGGTGCTTTGCTGAAGAAGGAGGAAATTGAAAGGGGGTACTTATTTGCTGGATGCCCAACTATGACGTAGCATTCAGTGAAACTGGCGACAATACTGCTTTAGTTTATGAAGTCATTATTAAAGAACGCAGGTTATGATATGTGTATATGTGTTTGCAGCGGCCGTATAATGTACTTTTATTCCGTGTTCCGTATTCCGTTTTCCCTGTTACGTCACACTTGAGGCGCCGCCCATGCCGGAAGCCGCGACGTTTTTCGAATTTGGCCACTGAAGAGCGCTCGCAGCCGCTCATAGCTTGTTGAGCAAGACAAGTGCGGCAGTTGGCGTTTTTTACGTAGGAATTCAGGGGAAATCCCTAGTATTTTTCAGGTATTTTCAGGGGAAAAATCTAGGGGCCTTAGTGACTTTTTGGTTGAGGGCCGCAAAGGGGCCGTATAACTCTTTTATTTCGTCCGCGAGCGTGTGACAAAAGAACAAATGCACGTAAATGAAAATAAATTAGTTTTATGAGCTTCTGGTGCTAAGATTAATGAAGCGTATTGCGAAGTAAACGCAAAACAAACATATTTTGAGAGTCGTAGCCACATAGGCGTCGCTTTTGCATCCAATCCAAGTCGCTTAAGGTGGCCGATGCGAGAAAAACAGCTGATCGTCTCTGCGAGCCGTGTTTTCTGTTTTGTCACCTATAATGCTGCGAAAAGAATGTGATCGCGACTGCCGGGGAGTATTTTCGTCGCAGAGGAATATCGGAAGCTGCGAAGAACGAGGAAAACGTGGAATTCTAGCCGCAAGGTGAGTAAACAATGCCGAGAATGCCGTTACCGCGTTATGTTTACTTTGCTTTGGTTCTTACAGGTAGCGAAAAGCAAAAAAAATTTGTTATGAACTGGGGAAGCCTGTACTTCTATCGTCTGATATCTAGTACGCTTCACCTTTTGATTTCATGAACGATAATGCGTGAGCGAGCGTAGTTACAGCGTACATGGACGTGCACATTGAGTTGTTTCCCCTGTGCATTTTACGCACATTTCTGCTGAATCGAACTTGCACAGAAGAAACTTGTTGCGTAAAACATTTGTGTTAACTGCACACCACGGTGTTTCATTTGTGATGATATAACGAATAGATTTGATAAGTATATTTGTTGTAGCCGGCAAACAACTGTATGATATATGCTGCATATGTTTACCGCGTTGCGGCGAGAACTAAAAAAAAAGGGGGGGGGATTTACGGGGCCACCTATCAGGCTGTTCCAGCAGCGGTGGGCCTGTTTTTGGTGTGTGGTTAAAGTGCTGCGAGTTTTTCGCCAAGTTCCGAGATTTTTTTGCCACGTAAAGGAGGCTCAAGTGTGGGGACTTAACGATGTCACTTTGAAGTGCTTGTACCGAGGTTAGGAAGATGCGGAGTCAATTCAGGGTCACATTTTCATGGAACAAAAATAAGTGAAACCAACACTTCAAATCTGTTTGACTTCTTGTGGTTGGCCCTGGTTTAAACGTATAGGCCTGACTGGCTGCCCAGGCGGCGCTGCGAAAACGGTGCTAAAAAGCGCCCCCTACGACAAGTTCTTTGGTTTCGAGTAGTCAGACTGGCGGCCGCATGCAGCACTAAGCTCAGATGCGCAATAGAGCCGCCGCTGTCGGTTGTGCTGCGCTTTGGATCTCGGCCAGTTTCTGGCGTGGCTGAGTTCTTCAGGCCAAGCAATCTGCGTAAACGCAAGAAGCTCGTCAGCGTCAAGTATGTTTACGACGTGCAGGAGATTGAAGGAACCATTTCGGCGCGCTGCAATTCGCAAGTGCAGCAAACTCATACGACGTTGAACTCGAGTTAAGTTTTACGAGGCATGCTCGCGCGATTAGCGACAGTGCATAAACGAAAAGATTGCTGTTAAGAAAGCCGACATGATTTGCATTACACGACGAAACGGAATCAAGAAAGGTCCAGTGACGAAGGCTAGCCGTCGGCGGCCCGAATGAGCGCATTCGCGTCGTGTGCCGTTTTCTGCCGCATTCAGTCGCAAACACACTTTTTCCCCATGCACGGTCGTAATTTTCAACATTTGCTTCTAGAGAATTCGTCAAATTCTGTCAGCGTGCGGTGGCGGTCGAGCAGCGACGGCGCGCAATGTTTGCAGCCGGCCGCTGGAAGCAGCGGCTGTAAGCTGCCGGAAAAATCGTAGGCACATACGCAGGGTGACTCATGGCATCGTTTTTCTCGTTTCGCACGAAATGTCGGCTGCATATCCTCGTGATCACCGTCGGCAGACACGGCGTGCCGTCTGGACTGCACACAGGGAATATATACATATATAAACGCGTGCACGCGCGTACGAAAAGTAATCAGCACGTTACGTTGCAAACCACGTTTTGCTCGCGTACTCACTTCACGCGTCGAACGGCACGTATCCAGCGGTTCCGTCGCTCCACTTCGTACGGATTTCAGGGGAACCAGTAAAACCGCACATTAGGATCCTTACCCCCATGTTCGAGGCAATTAACCACGCAACAATAACGGCGGCGACCGCGCTTCGGGGCCGCGCGCTGCTCAGAGCCGTCGCCCAGACCACCTGCTTTCGGCACGGTTTGTTGAAGCAGGGATCGCTCGTCAAACATGTCAGACTCTGCAGGCATAGCGGCCAAGTTCCTGCGTACGTTTTAAGCACTTTTTGAGCCTGAAAACTGGGCGCAAAATTAAGTAAAACGCTTAAAGCAACTGAGAACTGCGCAACTCGCCGGTCGGCGTCCATTTTCGACTACCCAAGCAACTTCGGCGCACGCCACCAGGCTCCGCCACAGTACTCGAAACTCCAGCGTGTCAGCCCTATAAATAACAAAAAACGGTTGGATTTTTTCTCCAGCTCAATGACAAATTCCTTGTCATCGCTGCCTATCCGAATCAAACCGATGGAGCATTAGTTTGGTTTTCCGTGTGTTCTTGCATTAAGTGGCCCGCAATACATTGTGAATTTCTCTAGCTGCAGCATCCGGAGCTTGTCGATGGAGTGAGGGGCATGCGTTTGGCTACCTAATGCATCGCAGGCACCCTCTAACATCTCCTGGCTGCCATTGGGCCTGGAGTTCCCCACTCTTCACTGCTGCTGTAGCCACCTCGTCGGCAATGAACATTATGACTTTATTTCCTTTTTAACTTGTCTTCATTTTTTCTGTTCTTTGTTTTGCGCTTCTTTACTTGCATGTCATCTTTTGGTGTGACAAGTGTAGTGCATAAGCCTTTTTAAATCGATACTCCACTTTCTTGCGGTAGTGTGAGCACGTCTTCGCAAGTTCCTTTGACATGTGATCGTCAGCCTTCTTAAATGATGCACACAACACCTATCATGTGGCGTCATTTCATGCGGCAAGCCTGTAAGCATAGCCTTTCTCTCCAGTGAAACTGACACTGCAAGATTTCGTGGCAGTGCTTGCTCTTCATAAGTTTTTTTTACATGTGCTAGTCAGCTATTTGGAATTATATGCAGACCATGCTTGGCTGTACACCAAAAGACTGTAGTTTCATGATGTCACTTGAAGTAGGGATGTATATGGTATAAGTGCTTTTAGACTGAGCAAAATAATCACACAGTCTACTATCCGTGTCCTTTTTGAAACTGCAGTTTTTTGCATGGATCACAGCTATCAATCCTTTTGCAAAGTTATGTCCTCGAAAACCAAACATATACTTTTTTCGCAGACAAATTAGGCCAGTTACTGTGCAACATGCATTTCACATTCATGTAATGTTGACTCTATATCTGTAAGAAAAAACTTTGCTATTGCTATTCAGGAAAGCATCCCGTATATTACACAGGTGTGTTTTGCACACTGTACACATTGGTTTCTCTTGCTGCTTCATGTAATACCATTTTTATGCAACTGTCCTTTCCTATAAACATCGACAAACTGCCATCTTCTTAGGGGTACTTACTACCAGGGCTGGGCAAAGATACTTTGAAATTGTATCGCGATACGATACAAGATACTCAGGCAAGAAGTATTTGAGATACAAATACAAGATACTGCTGAAATAATTGTATCCGATACGATACTTGCCAATTGTATCTTAAGATACTTCGATACATTTACAAATTTGCTATTATAGATCCATATAATGCAGAAGCAAACGCCAATGCACGAAATTTTCTGCATGAAATTTTTTTAACTGGGAGTAATTTTGCTTCACTTGAATGAAATATCTGTTAGTATATCAAAAGGTTTGTCCTTCCTACTCGAAGTACATTAGTTAAATTCCGCAACAACTTACTGAGGCTCCTTTAAACTGATTAACTGGGCATCTCTTTACACACTTCCCTGATATTGGTTCTTGGTTTTCTTTTTGTAATTGATGGGAGTCGCTGCTCAGCTTGCCGACCAGCTAGGTGGTTGCCATATAATCACAAGAACTTCACTAAGAAGCCTTCACACGATGATAAAAATACCGGCGTGGAGTTTTACCTTGTCCGTTAACCACCGCTACGCAATACCCGATAACCGGACAGGTGCACAGCAGCAACAAAGCTGGGAACGCCATATTTTGTAACGCATAGTGTATACGTAGGGGACATAAAACTGCAATGGCTGTTCATATTCTACTTATCTGCTGGTGTAAAGCGTTCGTTATCGATATACTCGCTAACGTGCAGTCTCTGAACAATTTTCCTTTAAGAAAAGAACATGCGTAGCACAAAGCGTCTCAGACGTATTGTATTGTCACGTGGTATAGCGACGAGTGAGAAGGCAGCAGTCAAATTGTATCCCAGACGTCATATTTCATTGTTTTATTGAGTCAAATTGTAGAAACGAAACTTTTTACTGAGCTAACTTGCGCCAAAAAAACTAAGTAACTGAAAGTACAATGAAACCACGCGGCGCACTGATAGCGGCGATCACATTCGTCGGTCGTCGGTAATCTGATCATCTGCGGAACGCGTCGTCTTTCATACATCAGGGATCAAACATTCTAGCGTTATCGCTGGTGCTCGCGCAGGCTCCCGAATAAACTAGGCTGCTCGCGCCCTGAACGTAATTTTAACAGAACAATGGGAAAAAATGCGAAGCTTCCCAAACGTTGCAGCGCGGCTTGGGCCGAGTGGTGCCGACAGATTTTTGCGGGTTAAAAATCAGTCACACCAACATAAAGAAATAAGAGCGCGTGGCACTATAGTTGCACAAAGCGTCGCAGCACATAGCCGCTATTAGCGCTATTTCCACTTACAGCTCCTATTATCTGGCGATTATTAATAGTAAAAAAATTCAGAGAGACCTAAAAAAGGAAAACAGACATAAGTAAAATAGAAATGGGGTTCCTATGAAACACTCACAATGAAGAAGTAGAGGAACACGATACAGGCTGGAACCCTCATAGCTATGATGATTAGGCATGAAGTATCGCCAACTTACCACTTAAGGTAAGACAATAGAAAATTCAATGCCCTTCTAAAATTGCCTGAAACGACTCGTTTGCACTCCCATAAAAAATTTGGTATCAATGTTTGTCGAATCTTTCATCTAACATCTTTAAGATGGCTCCTAATGATTTCTATTATTATAATGCAAAATCAATTTCAGCCCCGCCACGGTGGTCTAGTGGTATGGCGCTCGACTGCAGAACCGAAGGTCGCGCGAACGAATCCCGGCCGCGGCGGCTGCATTTTCGATGGAGGAGAAAATGTTTGAGGCCTGTGTACTTAGAATTAGGTGCACGTAAAAGAACACCACGAGCTCTAAATTTCCGGAGCTCTCCACTACGGCGTCTCTCATAATCATATCATGGTTATGAGACGGTAAAACGCCAGATATTATTATTAAATCAATTTCACTATTTTATTACGAGGTAAGCAGAATTTTTGGTACTGTATGCTCTAAGCACGCTTAGATAATTATATATTTGTTTTCAAAATTACCTTGGCAGGACAGCAAACAATAATAATATCTGGGATTTAACGTCCCGCAACCAAGATATGGTTATGAGAGACGCCGTAGTGGAGGGCTCCGGAAACTTCGACCACCTGGGGTTCTTTAACGTGCACCTAAATCTAGAGGTACACGGGCCTCAAACATTTTCGCCTCCATCGAAAATGCAGCCGCCGCGGCTGGGATGCGATCCCGCCACCGTCGGGTCAGCCGTCGAGCGCCATAACTACGAGACCACCGTGGCGGGGCGGCAGAACAGCAAAGTCAAGTGAAGTATAAATGTGTAAACAGTAGCAAAGATAACGCAGATAGTTAAAAGCAAGAATAAAGCAGAGCGCTCATTTTGGTAGCACGTTACAAAAGTTATAGTGCAAGTACCACATCGGAAAAAAACAATAAAGAGGCATAGATAATGTAAGGAAGGCACAAGGAGGACAGCAAGAAAGCATCCGTGCTAACAATCAAACTTTCACTTCAAAAACTATCTGAATACAGACAGCAGGATGAAACAGATACGGTACACCAAAATACCTTTTGTTAGATAAGTGCGGCAAGTTGAGCAGGTTGGTAAACTAAGGTTGAGCGTTCGGCTAGTTGGTGCAGCATAATCCAAAGGTTTCACAGCGCATACAACGAGGACGAGCACTCTGTGTGTCTCTTCTTTGCTCGTCCTCGTTGTATGCGCTGTGAAACCTTTGGATTAGGTTGGTAAAGTTGCATTACTTCGATTGGGTAGCGCAAAAACACGGAACAAAAGATAGAGACGTAGACAGCAGAAACGCAACTTCAAACCACGTTTATTTTGGAACACGCAAGAATATATACACCACTAATCACAACGATCTCAACTATCGGCTCATGATACAACTCTTTAGACTAACAAGAAAAAAAACATTCGTACTACTGCGCAGAATACCACATGCGTCGGACGGCGAACACACCCCAAAAACAACAAAAGATTCACTCATTTAGAAAAACAAAAAATTTCATACACTCTTCTCGATTCCACGCGCGACATCAGGTACTGACGTGATATTAGGACGCTGCACTAAGGAATGATAGTTCCTTATCGTGTAGGTGAAAATTTCATACACTCTTTTCGATTCCACGCGCGACATCAGGTACTGACGCGATATTAGGACGCTGCACTACACTCTAAGGCAAAAGGGTGTTAAAAGGGTGTGTGGTTCGTCCTTTTGGGGACTAATGGGGCTGCCACAACCATTGATCCCTTTAAGGACTAACGGCACCGGGTCTAACAGTTAGTCCCCACAATAGACTAACATTTAGTCCTTACATTTACACCTTACCGGGCAACTGTTAGTCCCAACAGATCACCTCAATGGACTAACATTTGGTCCTCACATTTACACCTTACCGGGCAACCGTTAGTCCTCGCAGTTGCACCTCGCAAGGACCAACGGTCGGTCCACTCAAACGCTTCATTCGGATGAACTTTTTATCCCAGGGATGATTTTCTACAGTTACTCTCCGCAAGACTTAATACTTTTTTCGCGTGTTTCTTTCCGCGGTGACCAACAAATGCTGCGGAAAAGAACACGCAAAAGAATATTTAGTCATGCGTATGTCACTGCTTTCGCATTCAATGCGACAACGAAAGACAAAAGTGAGACAATGAAACGTTTTATTTTTTCTATACATATGAAGTTTCTGCTTTCTTCCATAGAATTCCTTACAAAATGTCCAATACATGTTCAGCCGCGTTGTCATATCTCGTACAGTCCTTTCTGTGAAGCTGCTCCAACGGAAGCGATAGATGGCAGGCGTTGTACGCGCCAGGGCACACAGCATTCTGCTCGTCGTGGGCAACGGCTGCATCCTGCAAAGCACAAAAATATTGCAAATATTTAGTCACGTGACAGCGAGGGTGAAGACGCACGAACTGTGCAAATACGTGCAATGTGAACAAAAACACGTCTAAAACATGGCACGCAAATAATTTCACCCCTGCGAAGCACAAGAATATTGCAAATATTCTGCGACACGTCACAGAAGGGATGAAGACGCACGTACATGACAATTATGTGCAAGGTGAAATCAGAATCAGAAATCGTTTTATCTAGTTATCGAATCAATTACAAAATTTGTGTATGCAGAAGCAGGTCCCATAGTCAGAGACTGAATCGGGACCTCCTACAGTAGTGAATATAGGAACAATTAATTGGTGCAGCAAACAGTAGTGCAGAAAACAGGTAATAAAATACATCGCAGGTAAAAAAGAAAAAAGGAGTTCTACTGAAGAAAATCATTAGCAGAAAGTAGCAACAAAAACTGAAATTAGACAACATAAAAAATAGAGGTAATTCAACTCTCCTAAACAGTTTTCAGATAATTACCATGGTAAAAAATGTTAAAAAATAAACTACGAAAAAGAAAACTAAATAGAGACATCTGATATCAGCAATGTAGGATGATTATGCGATGCTGCGTTAACATTAGGTTGTGAGAAGGCACGAAAGGGAGCGGGTGTAATAGAAGTGACCAAAACTATCCAGATTATGGAATGGATGAGAGGAAAGTTTTCATATCTTTTTTGAATATGCCGATTGATTCCGAGGTTTTTATTCCTGAAGGTATAGTATTACAGAAATAGATTCTAGTGAAGTGGGCTGTTTGTTTGCCATAGTTAGTATTAACTAAGGTAAGATAAAATTGTGATTTTGTGCAAACCTTGTCAAGTTTGTATTCTCTAGACTTGATGGAGGGATTATAAACAAAGGAAGCTGATTTATTATTTGCTTGAAAAATAGTATTCCTAGATTATATTTGAAAGTGTTCTCGATTGTTGGGATGTTGTCGGCATGCAGGAGTGCTTTAGCATCACTGCGATAATGACTGTGGGTAAGTATTCTAATAGAGTCATTTTGCATAGTTTGAAGGGAGACGAGATGACTGCTGTAGGTATTGCCCCAAGATGTGATACAGTAATTAATATGAGAATGAATAAAAGCGTAGTACAATGAAAGTAATGTGGGTTTGGAAAATATATCGCGGGATTTAATTAGAAAACGTATGCCGTAAGCCATTTTCTTTCGCAGGTATGCAACGTACGAATGAAATTTCAAATGACGGTCCAGTTTAATTCCCAAGAAGGTCGCCTCATCGTCTGCTTCAATTGCGAATTGATTTAGAAATATTGGCGGGATATAATTATGTTCACGTTGGTGAGAGTGGAAAACAACGAATTTCGTTTTAGTGGGATTTATTTGTAATTTATTATGGATACACCAAGCCGCCAAGCCTGAAAGGTCATCATTTAGCTTCTGTGTCAGAGATTGGAGGCATTTATCAGTGCTAACAATTGTTGTGTCGTCTGCATACAGTAAGCATTCTGAACTGGTAAGGCAAGATGGCAAATCATTTATGTAAATAATGAAAAGAAGTGGGCCGAGAATAGAACCTTGAGGTGCTCCTATATTTGTTACTTTAGGTATATATTTATGACCTAACAGACTGACAACTTGGCTTCTATTGAGTAGGTAGTTTTTTATTAATAATAGTGCAGGACCAGTTACGCCTATTGCTTGAAGCTGCATAAAAAGAATGTGGTGGTTGATAGTGTCGAATGCTTAATAAAAACACACGTCTAAAATATGGCATGTAAATCATTTCACCGTGATGTCATACGTCATCAAAGACGCATTTCAAGCCACACAGCGCAACAAACACTTCAAGTGCGGCGGCCGCAGCCATCACGCCGAGGCGCCGCCAACCACCGTGCCCCAACGAGCCGGCGAGATTTTTGCGAGCGGCGTCGTACAACTCGAGCAAGCCCGCCAGCCGCAACGCGAAGCCGACGCCACGAAAGGCGCCAGGCTGCTAGCGAGCGAGCGAAGGGGACGCCTACGATAACGGCGTCCAATTTCCACGAAATTCTTCGAGCGCGCACTAGTAATGTGCAGCGAGCGAAAGCGGGGTCGACGCCTCGAACGGCGGCGGACTGCTTACGAGCGAGCGTCGAGGAAGCCGAAGGTCACGGCGACCAATTTCCGTAGAGTTCCGAATCGCAGCTAATGTCGGCTAGCTGAAGCACCCGCCAACCCATGCCGGTGCATTTCAAGCGCGCGGCATACAATCGAGCTCGTTGCTACCGCACAGCGTTTCGGACGAGTCGCAAAACAGCGGCGAGGCCTCTGCCTAATATTGCTAATATCGCGAGCTTGCAGCTCATCACCACGGTGAATCATCGGTGAGCGAACATCCGGCCAGGCGATGACAACGGCGGCCAATATCCAGGCGGTCACAAAGCACAGGCGAGCCACGCCCAAGCCGGCCCTCGCGGTACATTTCGTGCGCGAGATATACAACACGATCGAGTCCGTTACCGATAATCGCGATCAGTTTCGCGCACGCGATCAGTTTACTGCATCGCACGCGATAGGTACAGCAGAATAAAAAGCGATCACTTACTTGTGAAAGAATCCAGCGCCGATTTGTGCTCCGAGTCAGATTGAAGTCCGATAGGCCTACAGTCTTCTCGGCCGCCATTCCTAGCCGGTGGCGACGCAGTGCCGTGACTGCGCCGGAGATATACAGCGCGGCGTCGCGACGTGTCGAGAGCAGCTCCAGACTTCGTGGGTGTGGCGAAACGTAAAAGCAGCACGACACACTCATCCACGCATACGTCTGTATCAAAGGCAGCGAGCCGTAGGTCCTAGATCGGCGAACTCCGAGCGCGACTTAACCGGCAACACGCCAGTTCAAACACAAGATGGAAGACTGACCCGAGCAAGGAGGACGATTAGCTCCCTTGACAACGGTTTGCACACGGAACGTATCCATGCACACGGCCTGCATCTCCCGCGCCGTTCATCCCTTTGCAGACTAACTGAATTGCACACGGCACGCATCCCTCTCCGCTTGCTCCTACGACGGTCTAACCGTTCATCTGCGGGCCTATTGGGCTCCGTTACTCCTCGTTCGGGGTAATTTTGCCTTAGAGTGTAAGGAATGATAGTTCCTTATCGTGTAGGAGTACAGACGGCTGGCTTACGCACGAGGTGCCTTGCGTCTGGATGATGCAAGCCTCAGTTATCTCACGAGTTAATTGTACCTTGTGACGAAATAAAACGGAGGTTAGTTCAAACTGCGGAACGCAACCACACTGACGGCAATGTAAGGCCAAATTTGACGACGGAGCACATTTTAAGGAGCTGTGGTGCTCGCGCAGACGGATGTTCAGGCAGCGGCCAGTCTGGCCCACGTACGTTTTGCCACACGAAAGTGGGATCTGGTACACAACCCCCTTTACACATGACACAATGCGAAGGCCATGCTTCATGGTGCACTGTCCTCTTGCTCCTTCTTTTCTTTTCCGCCGATACTGCAGTCTCGGGCAAATCCCTTTTAGCTTATTTGTGGCTGAAAAAACAACATTAACGTTAAACCGTGCCGCCACTCTCTTGAAGCGGTGGGACACTCCGTGAATGTAAGGGATCACGGAGAACGGCCTGCATTTTCACTTCTTCCTCCCGGTGCCATCTTTCCATGTGCTCTTACTTCTTTTAGCACACGTTCACTGGTGGCCGCTATTACAGCATCAGGGTAACCGGCCTGCTGCAATTTCTCCGCCTGTTCGTGAACGCTTTGGCTCACCAGGTGCGGGCAGGACTTTGATATTGCAGACCGAATACATGACATCGCAATGCCGTTTTTTACGAGTCTCGAGTGGCCAGACTGATAGCTGAGCAAACCCTTTTTTGATCTCGGTCTGTATTTCCAGCATTTTTTTTTCTCAGGGCAAAATACCATGTGAAGGTCAAGATACTGCAACGTATCGTTCTGTGGGCTCTCACATGTGAATGTGAGTCCCTGCCCTTGTTCCCTGAACACCTTCATAGCATCAACCATTTTTCTGTTGCAATCACGCCTGTCAACAAACACCAAATAGTCGTCAACATAGCGAACTACCTTGTTTGTTAGACTACAAAGGTTACTCTCAAATGCCCTATCCACCTTCGCTAAAAAGATCGTACTCAGAATCGGCGCCACGCAAGAGCCAATGCATACGCCAGATCTCTGAGCGAAAGCTTTCCCCTTCCAGGTGATGAACGTCGAGTCCAAGTAGCACTTAAGCACCTCAAGGAAACCACCAACCGAAACGCCCGAGCGAGTGGTGAACGCGTGTTCGTCATCTTGATCACTTATGCACTCCTTCACACTCTGCAGTAAAGGAGCTTGCGGTAAAGAGTAATATAAATCCTCGATGTCAAGGCTGAAAGCACGTGACGCCTGAAAGCACGGACTCGACGTTCAACGAAGTTGAAGCACTACGCAGTGTTCTCTTTTCTTACCTCGACATTTTTGACATCGACGACCGTCCCCTGGGCCGCAGACGCGTCGTAGCCCACCGTATCGATACCGGCGACGCCAGTCCCCTTCACAAACGCCCTTACCGTGTGTCTCACTCGGAGCGCCAAATTATACAGAAGGAGGTAGAGAAAATGCTCGACAAAGACGTGATAGAGCCTTCCTCGAGTCCCTGGGCATCACCCGTGGTGCTTGTTAAAAAGAAGGACAACAGCTGGCGATTCTGCGTCGAATATCGCCATCTCAATCGAATCACCAAGAAGGACGTCTATCCTCTACCTCGAATTGATGATGCGCTCGACTGCATTCATGGTGCCAAGTATTTCTCATCAATTGACCTTCGCTCTGGATACTGGCAAATTTCTGTCGATGACCGCGACCGCGAGAAAGCATTCATCACACCCGACGGCCTTTACCAATTTAAGGTCATGCCTTTTGGGTTGTGCAATGCTCCTGCAACTTTTGAACGCATGATGGACTCTCTCCTACGCGTTTTTAAATGGTCGACCTGCCTTTGCTATCTCGACGATGTCATTGTTTTCTCGCCCACCTTTGAAAGCCACCTTCCACGTCTGTCGGCCATTCTTGACGTTTTTCGCTGTGCTGGCCTCCAGCTTAATGCATCGAAGTGCACCTTTGGACGCCGTCAGATTAAACTACTTGGCCACCTTGTTGACGCTGCTGGTCTCCAACCCGACCCCGACAAAGTCCGCGCTGTCCGCGAATTCCCGGTTCCACGTTCCACACAGGAAGTCCGCAGCTTTCTGGGACTCTGCTCGTACTTCCGCCGTTTTGTCATCAACTTCGCGGAAATTGCTCGGCCACTCACGGATCTCCTCAGAAAGAACGTGGCTTTCTCCTGGGGTGACGACCAAGAACATTCCTTTGCGTCGCTGATTTCCGCACTCACATCACCACCTGTGTTGGCTCATTTCGACCCAGCCGCTCGAACAGAGCTTCGCACCGACGCAAGTGGCCATGGCATTGGTGCTATACTCGCTCAGATACAGAATGGCACAAACAGAATGGCAAAAACTCAAATAGGTTAAGCAGTAGTTATTTGCAGAACTGCTTAACCTCTTTAAGTTTTTCAGACCCGTTTCGTATGCGTAATTCTCAGGCGCTAGTTCAGTTCCTCTCAGAGGAGAACCCCGGCTGTTGAAAGGCTTTGAGTATGGATATTGAAGACCTGTATTATTCTTTGCCGCATGGGGACTTGTTAAAATGTGTTGATGAATGTATTAACGAACAAGGGCACCAGACGGTTTTCACCGATAAATGTGGTCTTTCTACCGGGGCATTTCTAGAAATCCTTTCCATGTATTTAAAGTCGACGCTTGTAGGTTGGAAGGAAGGCGTTTATGTGCAGAAATCAGGAATATGTATTGGTTCTAAAGTTGCTCCGGTTCTTAGTGATTTATACCTTAGCAAGATTGACAATCTTTTGGAAGGCGCCTTAAGTAATTCGGTTATTAAGGTTTTTCGTTATGTGGACGATTACTTGATTTTTTGTAGTGGTGAGGACTTTGAAAAGGTGGTAACGCCCGTGAGCGAAAAATTTGAATTAAATGGAGGAGGGCTGAGCTTTACTAAAGAGGTGCCTCAGAATAATGGAATATAATTTCTAGACATTTCCTTAACGTTCCAGAAGAACCACGTGTGCTGGCACTATTCTGCTAGATCTTCGAAACCGCTGTTAAATTTCTCGTCGAAGCACTCGAAGGTTGTAAAAAACGGCATCGCCATGTCTTGCCTTAAGTCAGCCCTCACCAAGTCGTGTGAGCACAAAATGAGTGATAGCTTTAACGCACAGGCTACGCGTCTTTTAGATGTAGGGTATCCTCATGATGCAGTGGCCACGGTCGCTGAACGTTTAAAGAAGTCTATTGTGTTAAGTCCGAGCATGGTTGCAGAAAGCGATGGGAAGAAATGTGTCGTAGGTATACCGTACATTCATCGCGTATCTCACAGGCTAAAGAAAGTAGGAACTGGATACGGCGTTAATGTTGTTTTCACGGCTGCCAATAAGCTAGGTAAGATTTGTGCCGCTGTGCAGAGGAAGAATGAGCGAGTAAAAGACAAGAAGCGGATCGATATTTGTTTCGTAAAACACACCAACAAATTCACTGATTGCCGTACGAGTGTGGTGTATAAGGTCCCTTTCAGTTGCGGCCGCTTCTAGGTAGGACAGACGGGCCGATGCATCAGCCAGAGATTGTTGGAACATAAGAGATCGCTAACAGGAGGCTCACCTTCTAATCTATCGTTACATTGTCGAGATTGTAAGTGCACGCCAAAATTCGATGAATGCGCAGTGTTGTACCGGCATAGAAATGAAGAAACACGCCTGATGATTGAAGCATGGCATATCGAGAATAGTGGTAGCGCATGCGTGAGCCAACCGTCGATTAACTTGCATAAAGATGAAATCAAATGCCTTAACAGTTATCTTCCACGTAGACCGCCACGCGTGCCGGATTGATAGGTTCGCCTGTTGCATGGGCATGCGCAGATAAGTTTTCGTGCCTTCTTTCTTTTCAGCCGTTGTGCGTCTCTTCAGTTGTTAGTCGGCGTTTGTGGTGTCCTGACTTCTTTCTTGTGCCCGTGTTTGCACGCCCTGTCTTTTTAGAATGATTATCTTGCCAAGTTTGACCGTTTGCTTCAGCAATTATTGAACCACTCACTGGTTTTAAGAGTATGTAGATATGTCGATGATTTTATTGTTTTTATCGCGGTCCCCATCAACGCTTGCCATGAAGGTGTCCCTGAAAGTGTATTGAATTGCTTTAAGCAGTGTTCACCCTCATTATCTTTCACGAAGGAAATTCCTGACAATGATACACTCCAGTTTTTAGATTTAGCATTGTTTTTAATTGTGACGACCACATTTGCTGGGAGTATAAAACAAGGTCAAAAAAGCTATCCTTCCTTTTGACTCATCTCATACTAAACTAGTAAAAAGAGTGATTGCTTCATCATGCCTCCACTCGGCTCTGACAAAATCATGTTCTCATAGAGCCATCCTTAGCTATAACAACCAGATTGCGCGCCTTCTTACGTCGGGTTTTCCTCCCACTTTGCTCGTTGCCGTTGCTTCCACCCTTTTTAGACAGATTGGTGCCTCACCCAGCGTTACAACACGACAGAGGCCCAACAAGTTTGTTGTCATGCCCTACATACACAAGGTTTCACATAACCTTAAGCGGATAGGATCAAAGCATGGAGTAGACCTCATCTTCACGGCACCCCTTAAGCTTTCCCGTTTATGCAATCTTGCCGGTGAAAAAACAGAGAAAACAGTCTGCGGTAAGAAGCATTGCGAGCCATTTGTTCCCCGTGCTGCGGAAGTCGTATATAAGATACCACTCAGTTGTGGAAAACCTTACATATGCCAAACGGGCCGCTGTCTTAACGACAGAATAAGGGAACATGCAAACACGGTGAAAGCTCAGAATGATGGGGCGCACCTTCCTGCGCATTGCAGGAATGGCGGATGCAGAGCACTTTTCGAGGAGACTGACGTCATGAGCAGAGTAAAAGGCAGGCGAGAAAGGGAGATCGTAGAGGCTGGCCAGATAAATGCTGCCGTAGACACGTGCATCAGTGCACCTTCGGTGCATCTGACAATGAAAGAAATTGAGTTCCTTCAAAGCGGATAAGTGTAAAAGCTGGTCAAACGCAACCCTTCTGTGTTATCGTAGTTTGTAAACGCGATTTTTCCCAGGAATTTATTATCGGGTGTGCGACAATCCGCTGTGACGCGCCTGCGCATACGTTTTCGTGGTGAGATGGCTTTCAAAATAAACTCAGTTGCAAGATTGAGCGTCTGTTCTTCTGTGTCGTCCTGTCCTTCCTTCCAAGCCTTCGCTCTCCCAACCCAGATACGATTCCGTATATTTTAGCATAATGAGCGCGTACTCGTCATTTTGACGTCACCAAAATTTGGGCTTCCGACATTTCACTTGAGTGACAGGTGCAACGACCAATCACGCGGCGCTAATGGCGGCCAAAACGGAATACGGAACATGGAACAGCGGCTCATTATACGGCCGCAGATCACAGTGAGGTGACTGGTACTCAGGCGTGCTTACAGCACTGAGAAATTGAACAAACAAAAAAATGGAATAGATCAAGGGGCTCAGTTTTTTTTTTAATTTGTAAGACATAACCTGATGAAGCCAACAGAAAATGAATCCAAGGGAGGCATAGGGGAGATTATTTGTAGTTTTTAAGAGTAGTGTAGTATCATGACATAAATAAAGAGAAATTATTGTCGACAAAAATACAACATTCTGCTGCCAGGGCCTGAACCTGCAACAAAGTATTGCATCTGATACTCCACCACTCTAGCCACGACATAGTCGTACTCTCATTCACCCTGCTGGGCACCTCTGTGTGTGTAATCTTGGCAGTTCCGCACCAGCATTCATAGCCATGCTGGTGTCGTGTAGCCCGTGCACTATTTACTAGCTGGTAGCTGATCAATAGGCCTTCGAAGCTCGGCCAGGGGGCGCTGCGCTGCGCGTGTGTCGCCGCGTTTTTTTTTTTTTTTTTTGCTGAAACCAGTCGCTGCTCTCCCCGCTTCTGCCTCTCGACTGCGCTGACGAGAGGCAGAAGCACGTTCAGGCGCACTGAACGCTCCGTTGTCTGCTCGTCGTGCACGTGCAGATTCACTTGTCGCTTGCTCTGAAGGATAAGAAAAATAGCAGACATAGAGAAAACGTTTTCACGGTGTGAATCTCACCAGAGGAGAGCGGTTGACGACCACCTTTGCGGGACCGAGCAGGTACTTGGTCCCGCAAAATACCCAGAAAAGACAATCCACTATAGGACAAGCAGTTTACTCCAATTTGTTGAGTGTGTGGATGTGCAACGTTTGTCTTTTCAACCCTAAGTATTTCAATGCTACATAGTCTGTGTTGTCCAGTCCATAAAAAAAATACAAAACAGTGCGTATGATTCCTCTGACAGGTCAAAGCTAAACTTCACTCGCCGCACATTCAGAGCTTTTATTCTGCCCCTCTGCGGCGTCCACTGGGAAACGACCCTGTAGCCAGTAGTCAACTCGCCTGCTTTGGCTACGAGTAACGCGCCACGGAAATACTCCGGAAAGAAAAAGAAGCGCTCTTGAGCTAGGTGGCTCCTTGAAACATCCAAGCTAAATCCTTGTTTTGCTCGAACAGTTTGACGGCGCTTTGCTCCTAAATTACGGAATCTTGTTGAAGACCGGAATTCAGTAGCTTGATTATTCCAATCAGTTACTGAGGGTGCCATGCACATGCACCAGAAAAAAGTCAGCATGTTTCTCGATCAAAAGTTGTTTGCTGGATTGCAGTTTGGCGGAGGGTGCGCAACGAGGTACAAATCCCGTTCATTTCAGACGCGCCGTTTCCGGCTGACGTGAGGCGCGCCGGGAGCGAGTGTTCTGTCCTACTTGCGATAACGACCAGACGGCAGCATTTGCACGACGCGCTACTGCACCTCGGCGCGAACGAAAAAAAAGAAAGAACGCCGGGCATGAACACAGTGGTGTCAAAACTGTCGGCAAGCGGAAGGGTGCCGCTTGCCGACACCCTTCCGCGCGTGAATAAAGAGCCTCTCTCAACGCATAGAACGGGAAACGTCTGCTTCGGGGCCTCGTTCTGTGCAGCCGCGTTTTTTTTTTTCCGAGTACCGCGCCAGTTACAGCAGCTGCACCTTAAATCAATCTTCTATTGTAAAAGAAGCCTGCGAATGGCCTTTCTTTTCTCGGTTCCGCCGACATTCTCTCTCTAGCCATGCACCGGTGAACTCTGCGCTCATCCCGGAGTCTTTTGCCTGTGCTCGTTCGAGCGAGCTCTCATTTCTTCGAAGGACAGGCAGCCAACCCCGTGAAGGGCGATCAATACTTCTCGCCCGCTTCTTCACCAGCCTTGCGCGCATAATTTCTGATCATGCTATAGTCGAAGCTTTCTTTTTTTCTGAGTGACCACGACCGCAAGCTTTGTCCTCGGTGAGGCGACCGCTTCCGCGGCGCGCCACCGCTCAATGCGACAATCAAAAGCAGAAGAGGCGATGATCGTATAGGAGACTCCAAGACCATAGGCCGGCCTTTTTCGTGTTCCTCATACAATAAACGATGGCGCCTATAGGAAGCCCAGAGTTAGCGTATGTGTGTTTGTAACGGCGCAGCTGTTTAGGCCGACCGTTAATCCGTGCAGAGCGAACAGACAACTACCGACACGCGCTCTCTTCGTCGTCTTATTTTTACCCCTTCTGCTCCACTCCGAGAACAGGTGCGCCGACTTCTCCGGCGTGGGATGCAATAACTCTGATGGGCGAGAGAACGAGTACAGTGAGAGAGAGAGAGAGAGAGAGAGAGAGAGAGAACGGGACACAAGGGAGAGAAAAAGAGAAATTCTTGGCGAAAAAGTTTCCTGGCCAGGCGGGATTCGAACCCGCGATCCGAAGGCGAGCGTCGTAGTCACTCGGCTATCCAGGCTTTTTTTACAGTGAAATCCGTTTATAGATCACAATGGCAGTACACTGCAAAAACTGTCCTTTAGATTCCTTCAGATCCACGAACAAGATCTACGTAGAACTTACAGATGGCTCTCATTATATGGAAATAGGGAGTACATATTCGTAACTGCCAACGGACATATTGCTTTATTTTCATTTAGGGAGAGAGTGTTCTAGAGTCCTAAAGAAAAAGAAAGTCCTAAAAGTCCTAAAGTCGAAACGTCTTAAAGTTGACTGCGCTGTTAAGTTATTTTCCAACCAAAGACCGTCACGTGGCTACTTTTCTTGCGATAGCAATTATATCGGCACTCTCGACGGGTTTTTGTCGTCGCCGTCATGTTCAGTATAATGTCCAAATTGATAACATCCCACCGCGCATCGTAGGTTCTACCCGTGAGTAAAAGCTCGCGAGCAGCGGCGACGATAGCGGCTGATGCAGAGATCAAACGAGCTGGCCTATCTGCGTCACTCGGAGGGCGCATGCGATAACATCCCCCCGCGTGTTAGACCTGCCGTCGATGCTGCTCAAGCAGAAACGAAACGCCCCGCCCGTCTTGAATGAGCATGGAGGGATGCGAGGGGGGGGGGTGCTTGAGCAGCAACTGCGAACTTTGATCCTAAAAGCGCGTTCACGATCGCTTGCGCGCTCGCTATCTCGCAGGCATCAGCAAACGGCTCGTATACTCTTTTACGCGCGCTCTCAACGCAAAGAGACTGCGAAAAGCGCACCTCTCCCTGGAGCGGCCGTATTCTCTTACACCAACGTTTTGTATAGTTACGCGAGATCGGATCCAAAACAGTTAGCTGCCAGCCTTCCTTCGTATAACATTACAATTTGTTGCCTTTGCATTCATTGCTTCGCGCTTGCGGTGAAACTGTGATCTTTTTTTCTTCAGACACGATGCGTTTACAGAAGGCCTGGGGAGCGTGCAACTACCACTGTTCTCTATGTGAGCGGTTTAAATCTTTAACCTTTTTTTCAGGTCAACCGAGAGTGGTTAAATTTGTTGCTTTGTGCATGTTACCCTCGCGAGCAACGAGGGTAGACAATATTTTGCTGCCGTCCTGACATACTGGCAGACTGTCTGCGTCTGTTTGCCGCGAAGTAGGCATGTGCGAATATTCGAGCACTAGGAATGTTCGAAGGAATATTATAGTATTCGAATTCGCTTCGACACGAATTTAAGGTTCCGAAATTTCAAAGTATTCATAATGAACGAATAGGCGTATATTGGATGACATGTAACCCACCTGTGAAGGTGGTTTCACTGCAGCCTGAAAATGCAATGCCGTGAAAGCACCTAACCAACAAAATTGCGCAATGCCGCGAAGCCCCACTTCAAGGTTAAATTAACATATTACTCCGACATAGATTAATCATTTTCAGGGCCGTAACCAGAAATCTTTTTCGGGGGGGAGGGGGGGGTTCAACCATACTTTATGTATGTTCGTGCGTGTGTTTGTATGTGTGCGTGAATATATGCGCAAGCAAAATTGAAAAATTTCGAGGGGGGGAGGGTTGAAACCCCCAACCCTCTTCTTGGCTACGCCCCTGATCATTTTTTAAGTTTAAAAGCTTGTTATACGGGCTTATATGTTATAATATGTTATATGTATAGTAACTTTATAGTGTGACGTATTTTATCGGTTATAACTTGCATCTTACTGAAATTGAAATTCTGCTACTATTTGATGCTACTAAACGCCACTAAACGTAGCGTTTAGTAGCGTAGCGCTTATTTTAGTAGCGTTTACTTGCAGCAAAAAGAATGACAGTCGCACATGCCTCGTTCCAATTAAAAAAAAAAACGCTGTGCAGGTTAGTTGGGCCTCGACAATATTTATGCTAATTTTTTTTATATAATGTGTGATGCATACTATTCGAACTATTCGATTCAAAATTATTCGAGGTAATCACTGTTCGCTTCGAACCTAAAATAAATTTGCTTTTCGGACATCCCTACCGCGAAGGCTTCTGTGCGGCGTTCCACGGTGCCTAATAGACAAGGACACAAGGAACATGCGGCGCTGCTTCGTACTGGTGAAAAGCGTCCCTTTATGAAAGCCTCCTTTCGGGACTGTGGCACGGGAGTACAAACCGGTTCGCTGCAGCGGCGGCGGCCTGCGCATCAGCTTCTCTGCAGTGCACGATTGCTAGCGGCGTTTTGAAAACAGATGAGCAACTCCGCCACATAAAAGGAACATTTACAGTAACTCTAGGGTGCAGTAACGCTTTAGGGTGCAGGCGCTCGCAGCGACCCGTAGCGGCTGCCGCTACGGTCGTCGAAAATTAAAGGGGGGAGGGGGTAAGGGCACCGGTACCCTGTTCCTCTTAGATCCGACCCTGGAATTTTCGTGGTTGTTGCAATTTCATTCCGAGCTGCGTCTTGAGAGGTTCGTGCATGCTCGCGTGCGACTGCAAATCTTTCTAGCCTCTCCAACGCAACATGCCTAAAAAGAAAAAAAACAACCTGTTCCATGACGTTATGCAAAAGAACTCGTGCAATGAAAAGGCATCGATTCTCATTCAGAGCTTCTACGGATCCAGTACGCCTGCAAGAGTGGGCGTGAAACATCAAGGGAGGTCCCTCATGTGTACATAAATTTCATTTGACTGTTCGCTGATTCTTACTTTTAATTAATTATTTTTCTTTTTTATATGCACCTATCTTTTCCTTTCACTGTTTACATTCTGCGCGAAAATATCTGTCTTTGCGTCTGTTCATTTTATTTTTGTTCTTGATGTAACCGCTATAATTGTCAATGAATATTTCAATCATTGTACTCAAACATTACTGCGTGAAAAAGAATGTTAATCAACTAGAACGGAAACCCCGAATTTCCTACATGTTTGTTCTCTACGCCAGCATGTGCCGTTCAGAAGAAGCTAATCTGCCCGCATAGTCTCCAGAGTTTTCTTTTCTTCGTTTTACAATTTATCAGCGCCATGTGTGGCCTACACGACGAGCTTATACCGCAACAAAAAGCTTGGCTTCAACGGGAGGAGGAGGAGGTAAAACTTTATTGGACCAAGGGATTTGGGCACGTACGTCCCAGGGTCCCCGCACGACCCCACTGCGCTATGCGTTCATGAGAACTTCACAGAGCGCAGGCTCACACGCGCGAAAGCACGCCAGCGAGCGGCAGCGCCGTCTGCACGCTGGATCGCGCAATCTTTCCACCTGGCAGGCGCGCTCACGACACTAAGGAGACCTTCCTAGCCCGTATACGTATAGTTCTGCGTTCGTGTGATCGTCGTGCCGAGTTCTGTTTGTGCGGTCGACTTTTAACGCGCTGCCTCGCATTGTGTGTATTGTGTGTTGTATTTCGTGGTTACTGACGTAAGCGCAAGTATACGCGGTACCAGGCAAATAGTCACCAGATGCCGACCGTGCGACTTCAATCTCTGCGACTGCTTTGTTCGGTGTGACCGACGGACGCGATTCATAGTTTTGAAGAACACCTTCAAATGTTTCCGCACGTCAGTGAGTAGCAGCGCCGCAATCTTTTGTCGACGACGCGTTCTGTCGCCCTGGAAAATGCTTTGACGCTCGGGGACGGCCGGTAGCTCGGCGATTCCTCGCTTGGCGCACCATTGGAAACCGGCGGTCATCTAGCAGTGTACGCTGCCAGCGTATTTTTTATTGCCAGAGGTAAGTGAACGTTACGCTTCGTACATTATGAGTTATTGTTATTGTAGTACGCCTTGTCGCCGAAGAAAATCGCATAACGTGTTGGTAGTGTATGCGGTTGTAGTTGTGAGGATTGGGCTCGCGCATGACATTTGTCAAGAACGTAGTCGGTAGTGTTATAAAGTTTTGGTAATTAGCTCGCTTGCACGCACTGCTCTACGCTAATATTTGCTGAAAGGAGACAACATTTTTGTCAGGCTCACCATTGTCATGCGTTTTATGCATGTCTCTTGACAAATTACTTGGAGTAACGCCGTGAAACCGAAGCTTCAACATCCATTTCGTTCGCACGAGCTCTGAAGGAATAATCATCAGCCACCGTGTGAATCGTGAGTCGGTACAGTGGGAGAAATAAAGTGTATTTAGGGATGTTTTCTTTAGGCGTGCATTTTATTTGTCATTAAGTAACGTGACCCTCAAAAGCGTTTAGGTTAGCATTCTTGGACATTGCTTATCATCTTTCAAGCAATAGATAACATAGATTTGCTAAAAATGCAATTTCTGCAGCATGACATTGTATTTTGTTCAATTGGTTTGCCCCATTTTTATCCTTTATGCACGTTCACCTAATTTGACAATCCGTACTTTCAGCTGAATTTTCAATTGCTTTTAGCACTATATGTGCGTCCGTGTATTGAAGTCCCACCTCTCATCGCATAATAATAGCTTGTGAAGAACGACGCTTGTCTTGAATTAGCCATTTATCAGAGCTCTTCCTCCCTCCTCAAAGGGCAAGGTGCTGCTGGCACACCTGGTTCGGCTTTTCTTAATCTTTTTTTTTTTTTTTAATGCTGAAGTTTTTTGCAACGTACTGCAGGTAGCAAACAGCAGTGCCTCGACAAACAGTGGAGTGCTGACCATGCAGTCCAGAAGGTGGCTGAGGCAAGTATGCTATAGGAGGTGCTTATTCAGGCAGAAGAAATAAGCATCTGTAGCCAACGTAAAGGTAATGTACAAAGTTCCATTTAATGAAGAAGAATCTTGTTTTAAGCTAGTCATGTCGAAGGGAAACAATGAGCGCTAGATAAATGAGATGGAAATGCAGAGTAACAATGTTATGTATGCCAGCAACCAACTTAAGTTTATTCATGCAAAAGGGTTATTTCCAACTGGTTCATTTAGAGGAAGAGCCCACAGTTTCCACGAATGGGCATACCTGGTAGCCGTTGCACAACCTGTTACTGTGTTTTCGCACTCATTATTATGTGCCACTTACTCTTGTGACGTTCCACCAAGGTGAAATTACTTCACATAAACAGCAGCGAGAAGGCTCTTGCTAGCCAGTTCAATTAAGACAGCGTTACCGTAGCTTTTAGTTCCAGTAAACCAGCTAAGCTGTATAGAAGAGCGTACTTCATGTTTGTCACCATGGACAGTGCATTTTGCCTGGGAACATGGCTTAGTTTTGCAAAGGAAAATGTTGCCTTTCTGTAAAACGTGGTACTGGGAAATGGCATTGTGCCAAAAATATTGCCACGTGCGTGCTATGAGAAAGACGAAGACGACAGCGCAAAGGCTCATACGCGTTATACAGGAGCCAGAAAGGACAAAGAAGAAGAACTCGCTGGCGCGCGGTATTAAAAAGACCGACCCGCTGTTATTCTCTCTATCTTGGCGTTACGACCTCTCTCTTGACGTCGCGACAATATTAAGGTTTATGACTTCTTGCAGCACGCATTGTTGTACAGGGATGTTAGCGTTTTCATAAATGCAATGCATGGTGCTTGAAGAATATAGCGGCCCACTTTAAAATTTATAACTTCATGATTTCAGTATCTGGGACAGACTTTACTGTATACGATTTGTTTCTGGAAAGCTTCAACCTATCTTGCAATTCTTCAAGACCAATACTGAATTTGCTGTGTACATTTGGCTGCACATTCTCATCACTTGTGCTAAACAACAGGCTTGAGTGATGTGTGGAATTCCTGTCAATCAATTTTATTGATTACCTCGGACGATCTACTCTGCTTCCCACAGTTATTGGGTGCTTTGTGTGCATGTGCTATGCATGCTAGAAATGAAAACAGGGAATGCAGCTGGCAGCATCAACGAGTACAATGCCCATAGGCTATTATGAGGTGCGAAATGTTGCCACTGCTAGAATTTACATTATGTGTGCATGGTACAGCTGATTGTGTAATTTAGCACTTTCCAGCTACTTACGCAGTTGGAGCAGATGTCGATCATGTTTATTGTGGTATGGCACGGCCACCAAGTTCGTGCATTCTGCATACCAGGAAACCTGACACGAAGCAACATATTGCTGTGATGGCAGCTAAGTGAGAACGAATGAGTTTGTCTTCTCTGTACATTTGTCAATATCATTACACAGGCTTGTTAAGTGCATTCAAGCGGCTTTAGCAATGCACTTGCAGCTACAGAGCCAGTAAAGGCAGCCAATTTCATCATCAGAGTTCACTCTGCAAATCCCACTTTCCATAAAGGGCATTGTTTTGTGATAGCTTAAGGTCAAAACTTGCTCAATTAAACACTTCTTGGTGTCTGACATTACATGAATTATGATAATTGTTATATCTCATGTGAAATTATGCCATTGTTTTTTTTTTCATATTCTTACTTTGCATACACACTTTACGACTGCACCCTCCCCAACCGAATCTTTACTAGTGCTACATTCTGTTATGGGTGAAAACAATTATTGAACTAAAAACCAGGCCAAGGAAAGCAGTATGATGCCCTGTAATGTAGGAGGATGCCGCTATTGCAGTGTTTAGTCTAGAGCTGAATTTAATGAGAAAGGGCAGCAATGTAGGTCATCTGTGGATATTTGCAGACCATAATTGTGTTGTGGTCATTTTGTTATCGCAGGAAGCATCTTCAAAAAGCAGTGCTACAAGGATGTGAGCAGCAGTTTCCCTTCAACGAACGGGTCAAATTCATGGAAGCCACGTGCCTGCTGCTTCTGGCCTACACAAACATGCAGCCACCATAGTAAAGTTCTTGCAAAGGTGTGAGACATCCCTATGCTGCATGGATTGAGCATGTTAATTGCCTGTTTTTTATAGCTTATAGTAATATGTCTACAAGTGTACTTCCTTCTAGTGTATATTTACATTCTCTTAAAGGGCCAGTCAGCAAGCTCCGACTTCTTTTTTTTACACCTCCCAAACAAGCTCGCTAATTCGTACAGAGGGCCGCAGGAATCACATTGTCCGAATGTCAGACACTCCACTTCTAAAAACAATAACCGCACCTCCTCTTCAGCGCTTGACCAGTCCTCTTTGCTAGCGAAGTGGTGTAATGTTGCCTATGAGCAACATTAAGTAACGCTGACTGTTGAATAGTCCTCTGCAATACGAAACGGCATTTTGGCTTTGTGATGATGCAGTATCTGTGGTTGCCACAAGAGTTGCGAATTGGTTTATCTCGCCAGTGCTTTTACTGTGCTTCCTCACCGCACCGCTCTGGCACAGTGGCACATCGAGGAAGCCCCTCTTCAGGACGGTCAGGCTGAGCGAGAAACTGAAACCAGCTGGAATGTTCGTTCTATCCCCTGTGGCTTCATTATTACACCACTTAATGAAAAAATTCATGTGACAACATGTTGACGTTGTACAAGCGTGCAGTTGTCACAAATTTTAGACTCTGGGGTTGTTTAGGGGCCCTTTAGCCTTAAATTATGAATGGTAAATTCACACGTCACGTGGTTTTCTTGCTTTATTTTTTGCAATGCTGATTTTTAAAATAGCATGTCAGCTTCTGTGAGTGGTAATTTATACATTTATCATACAAAACATCCTGCTATATTCAACAAGTGTTATTATAGATTTTTCATGGCACCAGAGCCACCTGCTTTTTGCCGTGTGGCAGCTACATGGAAGTTCATTGCTATGCTGCTTTGTTTAACTGATATCTTTTCAATCATTGCGTTTCACAGTCCAGGGTGTTTGGTGTATTTGCATCTTGATGTGTTTAATATCATACAAGTGATGGATTTTTTCTGTCTTCTAGTGTTTACTTTGCAGCTATTTAACTGTGGTTTTCAGGGGCATATCTAGACAGGAACATCAATTCTGCTAAGCTTTGGTTCGAAAAGAGACGCTGAACAGGAGTTCCTTAGGTGCATGCCCTGAGCACCAGCCCTTTGGATTACAGAAACATCTAAACTGCATAATGTCTGCAGCTCCTTGCTTAATTGCATGTCTTTCTTCAACCTACAGCTCTTTCCATAATCCTTAACATTAACCTACATTACCAAGTGAACATCCCCCGCTGCAATACAGTGGTTATAATGGTCAGCTGCTGATCTGAACTGTGCGGGTTCGATCCTTGATGGAGTGGTTGCACTTTCGGTGGAGGTGCAAATCCTAGAGGTTCCTGTGCTTTTAATTTCACGTTTACATACAGAACCCCATTGTTATTATTACATCAGCAAGTGGACAGAGTGGTAATTCTAGATTGTACACATATTTAGTATAACAGACAGCTGAGCTGGTTGGTAGGTATTCATGTTAAAAAGGCAGGGCATGCAAACATGGACACAAGAGAGAAACCAAGACACCACTAACGCCAACTGGAAAGGTGGACAGTGGCACAAAATAAAGTAGACACAGAAACTTATCTGTGCATGCCCAGGCAAGAGGCGATACCTATCAATCTGGTACGCGCGATAGTCTACGTGAGAGATAACTGCTCAAGCATTTGATTTCTTCTTTATGCTAGTTAATCGACGGTTGGCTCTCTTGTGCACTGCCATTATCGATATGCCAGGCCTCGACAATTGGACGCATTTCTTCATTCATGTGCTTGTACAAAACTGCATTCATCGAATTTTGGCGTGCATTTACGCTCTCAACAATGTAAAGGTAGATTAGGTGATGAGCCTCCAGTTAGTGATCTCAGCATTTGAGGTGTCTTGACTCTCTTGTGTCCATGTTTGCATGCCCCATCTTTTTAACATGTATTCATATAGTGCGTAAGAGAAATAGGTTATCTAGTGAGTTATTTGGAAAGTAAGTTTAGGGCGAACACCAATATAGCAGTGTAAATTAAATTTAAGCGATGAATGCATCGGGCTGGATTAGGAAACAATATAATGGCGAAATATAGCCGTTTGCTCTTTGCTTATACTTGTCTCAGTTTCTTGTCTCGTATGCTTTGACAATGACCAGGTGTCGTGTTGGATGCTACCTATTGGTTATGAGCTATACATAGACAATGCAGAGGCTGTTTGGATGCTTTCTAAACAGCTACCTCATGGGGAGAGAAAAGTTCATTTGGGTTATGTGAGGCATGCTAAAAAAAGTCGACTTTTTTCTGATGTTTTTGTTTTCCTGGCAGACATTCTACACGAACTTGCCCAAAGGCGGAAGGAAGGCACGCACAGATGGACGCACAGAAATCATGGGGCTGCCGTAGAAGCTGTGAATGAGCATTAACCTGTGAGTATGTGTCTTAAACATTTTGCTGAAGCCTTTTATTTTGGCTGAACATTCTTATCGATGCTTTGTATTCCCTGATTTGTAGTGCAATATTGTTACACCCTGTTGCTTTCACAACAGAGCTCTTTAGTCTGGTACAAGGCCCAAAAAGTTCGACCTAGATGACCAAATTGCGGCAGCTAGTTGTTTCCACAATTAATGCATTAGTGTAAAAAACGCAATAGACGGAGCACAAGAAAAAGGAAGACACAAACAGTGCTGTGCTCGTGTGCTCAGTCTTCTGCACTGCTTTGTTTACGCTCTGTCATACCAACACACACAAGCATCCATTTTAGCTTATGTAGTAGTCCAGCTCATACACTTGGTAACGTTCTCCAATGGCAGGATTACCGGATATCTGGCTTGTGAAGTCAATCTAAAGTGCATGCCTGTTCGTGTAGACTTGTGTGCATCCACCGTTGTGATGGAAATTCAGCTGTGTTTTAATATTTTAGCCAGTATAGCTCGTGAATGGAATTTGGAGCTGTGACAGCAACACTTTTAGAGGGGGCGAGTTACTAAATTATTGTGTATTTCTCGATGTTTGCATGTTATAAACACATAGCTGGTTAAAATTAGTCCAGATTTTACGCTATTTCTTAACATATGACCTTCCGTACTGTTCGAAGGCATTGAACCATACGAAATGCTTTGTGCCTTTGTGTGTGTGCCGAAGGTTAGGAGTCATTATACTAGAGATAGATAAAAATAGGTCAGAGGTTAAAGTAAATTTTTCGCAATCAACTTCTTGTGGGCAGTTATTCAGAGCAGGATTTTGAAGTAATTTAGCAATACAAGCAGATTAGTGCTTCATTTTAGTGTCTGACAGTGCACACTGTTTTATTTTAGTACCTATTTGGGTCATTTCACGCCAGTGTGCCAGGTCGTTTTTTGACCATTTCCAATATTTTGTAAAACTGGTGCTGTTATGTTTCAGTATGGGAAGTAGTCATTCAAGCGTTATTTTCGGGGAAAGAATTGCATGATGCAGCAAAGACCTTTCAAACTTCGCATGCAGAAATGAAGCTGTGTCAGGCAAATTAATTGACACATGGTTATTGCGTCGAGCTATTACTACAAAGCATTTGTTTCTTTAACATAGTCACCAATCTTTCATGACTATGATAGTCGAATTTATTTTGATTTCAATTTATGCTATTTGCAGTCGTGAGGAAACATTGCAAAATGCACCATTTTTAAGTATATTGTAAAAAAGACTGAATGTTTCATGTGAAATATTTTCACAGTATGCGTTCAGTGCATATACCAAGGGTTGAAAATGCTGCTGGCAAAAAGAAGCAAAAATGTCTTCAAATTGGCACTTGGAAGAAGTAGTGTTTGAACCCATATTGCGGGCTCTCTTTCACTGTGTAGCAATCCCAGCTAAAATGTTGCCTACACATCATAGTGTGCTTTCCTCGTGCGATAATTTAGACAAAGTTTTTAAGGTGTAATATTATCTTCAAGCGAAAAATAATTTTTTCAAATGAAAAATAACAAGGCTGTGGGAAGTTCCTTGGAGCTTTGCCTTCACTGCACAGCACATCATTGTTCTTGCATGGTATTTCAGACAGAAGTATTGCTTAAATCTGCAACATTTGGACTTGCACTATATCAGCACAGGGGCACCCGCGTGAATCCTGTGCCAATGTGCTGTGCAGCGAAGGTCAAGGAACGAGACTCTGTGCAGGCTAGGGATTATTCACTTCAGTAAATTTTTCCTTGCTTACAACCAAGCAGTATATATTTTTTTTAAATGGAATATAAATTGCCAGCAAAGTATACCACACAATAATGTCTTGGCGACATTTCTGTTTGGAATGCTACATAGCAAAAGCTAAGCTGCAATATGGGTCAAAAGCTATTTTTTCCGACTGTTACAGTTTGGGTGGAACGTTTCTGATTATTTT
The DNA here is from genome assembly GCF_013339695.2 of Rhipicephalus sanguineus. Lineage (NCBI taxonomy): Eukaryota > Metazoa > Arthropoda > Arachnida > Ixodida > Ixodidae > Rhipicephalus > Rhipicephalus sanguineus. The sequence goes on along the minus strand of NW_023614146.1, from coordinate 32,108 downwards.
GTTTTTATAGTAGTTTTATGACAAAGTGGATATCTATTTACTTATTTATTTATTACTTGACAATACTGCTGACACCAGTAAGCAGTATTGCAAAGTGGGCTACAGTGATAAGTTACACATAAAATGATCTTGCTAAGCAAAAACAGGAGCATAACATATACAAAACACAAGATAAACCAAGAACATCTATACAACCGTCTTAAGGAAAATGATAAGGGAACAGCACAAAATACAAAGGCAATGAACTTTGGAAATCAACCTTCGGTATTCCATACGAAAGAATTAGTCTTTCTTCTGATAAATGTTAACATTAGAACTTCAGCATTTTGCAGTGTTTCCTTATGGCTGAAAAAATGTAACTTGAAATGCAAATTAGTAAACTATTTTAGCCATGAAACACTGCCACCTTCAGATTAAAGAAAGAAATATTCTGCATTAAAACGGGAACAAACAGCGCTGGACACGGGACGAAGAAAGAACAATAGACGAGGGTGCTGTCGCCTTCGTCTACCTTTTTTTTTCCGTCCCGTGCCCAGCGCTGTTTGTTCCCGTTGTAATCATGTACTAACCAGCCCAGTTAGGTGCTATCCTGAAATATTTTGCTCTAGTTGCTCAAAGCAATAACTTTGTATAAGTTATCTTGCATGACGCAGTTTCACATCTGTAGATGGATGGATGCTATGTGTGTTCCCTTTAAAGCGAAGCATTGACATGCAAGTGGCCAAGCTCAATTTTTGAATTGGCTTAATGCCTTTCCTACCTGAATTAAATTTCTTTCCTTAAAAAAAACTTATAATAGGTAGCTTATTTTTCGGCATTGTACAAAAGACCCTGCAAGTTTGTTTTTGGCTGTTCTTGCTGCTTTTCCACTACCAATCCTCCATCCGTCTTTTACTGATTTCTCTTGCGGATGTGTTCATCTTTATCAATCTTTCTCTAAGCCTACGGCTTCATGAGAGCTAGTTCCCAACACGTACATGGGTGGACACTTTTACATTTATTTAAAAGGTGGTCCGTCATTTCCATATCTCTCTCACAATCAGTGCATGTGACGCCTACTTACTGGATCTCACTTTATGACTGCATATTCTAAGACAAGATTAACTCGCTTCAGACATTGCACTAGCTTATCATATGCTTCCCTCCTTACTTCGTCCTTATTCTTGCGATAGTTACTCAGAGCTTTTCATTTTTAGTATTTGCTATCCATTAAATCATCTCCACCTCTCTGACATTGCACCTAACGCTTATCGTGCATAAAGTTTAATGCATGCTCTCAGCATCACGAAATTTCGTCCTGGAAATTAGCACTTGACCACAGGTATGATCTTTTTAGCAGCATGATCTTTTTCAACAGCAAAGGAGTTCGTTAAAAAACCACCTTTTATACTTAAAATGGGGATGACTAATTCCATACCTCGTTTATTAAAGTTAACCTCTTTCAATTTCCTTACGCTTGTTCTTTGTGTTGTGCTTGCCTCATGGTTTGCAGTCTTTATGGATCTGGTATATTTAAAGAGTTGAATAGCCGGTCACCTGCTTATGACACTGCAGCTTAAGTATTGCACCCACTATCATTGCCATAGTAGCATTTGGTACAGTAGAGGTTTGTAATGAATGTAACGAGATGTGCAGCTCATGAAATAATTGTTGAACAACGAATGTTGTTGGAGCTAGTGATTCAACAAGAGGACTCCTCTTTAGAGGGGCAACGAATTGCATCAAGGTTGCTGCAACAACTTAGACACATCAATTTGTTGAAACATTGGCTCCAACAACACGCTTTGTTCAATGGTTTGACATTTATTCAAGCCGCCATCTTCAGCTCAACTTTTGTCGCGTTAAGATGTACAGGATATACAACTGTCATGTTGTTTTCTGATAGAATTCAAGAGCTATTGACAGCAAGCCTTGCTTCTCAATTTAATTCTCATCCTTTACGTTTACGCTTTAATCTTTGTCATCTTCAGCCTTATTATATGTGCACTGCAGCAGTAGCCCTTCGCAGTGGTCTACAATTTGCCTCGTCTTGTGCGAGCCGATTCCATTTTATACATGCGCAATTCTTCATTTCTTCAACCACATAACTCTCGGCTTTCTCGGCAGCATTAAGTACGAAAATTGTAACTGTTAAGACTTTTGCTTCAACATCACGACAATAATTGAATAGAATTGGTAATGCACGTAAATAAATACTCTTGCAGTTAGAACGTAGTGTGTTTAACCCTGAGTTCTTGTGTACTATAGCAATAAGTCTTCGTGAAATCATGCTGCTTGTTCTTCATATAATTAGAACGAGTCCAGAAATATCTGCAAAATACCGTTTCTGCTTTTTTGATTTCTGAAACAGTGATGCTAAGGGAGGCCATGTGCACATGCACCATGGCAATGTTTAAATGTGTATAAATTCTGAACATTGCTGTTGCTCTAGGTGTTTTCTTTCAATTCCTTTTCAGACGTACAGAAAGGAGCGAAGTGGAGCTGTCCATGGGCCGTGCACACAGTTTCATAAGCAGGCTTGCAACACTTTTGACAAATATGTTCCTGAATACATCTGCCAAAGTGGCATTTAAAGAAGCATGTAGTAGTGTACTTCACTGTTTATTTGGCATGAAGCAGCAGGTATGCTTCCGTCATCAGCAAGTTCACACAGTACAGTGCATCTACACATGGCATGCTACCCCCACATCTACCAGCTCGGGATGTGTAGCTTGATTGTAAAATGTTTACTTTGACTTAACACAACAATTATTAACAAAATGACATGAAAGTTTTGCCACCTATGCAGGCGACATTCTCGGTATACGCTGCCAAATATACGCGGAGTTTGACCAGTCCATTAGTCGCACATTTCCTTGTAAACATCTCGTAGAGGGCTGCTGTTGTTGTTGCAAGCCAATGCGCCGTGATGAATGAACCATGATTCCAAGATTTTTCTTTTCCTCCGACCTTTGTACACGAGGTAGCATCGTCGAATTGATTAGGTCAAAGTTATGCCTTGTCATTCAGCAGCGTTCAACAAGCTCCGTCTTAGAACATGTTGCATGGGTGGTTTTCGCAACATCCTCTTTGTGTTCTTTAACCTTTGATTACCTTCTTCAACCCATTTCGTCTATGCAAGTTGTGTCGCAATCCCCACATTGTACTTCGTAGATGATCCCGCTCTAATCTTCGGCGGTGTTTGTGTATACCTTGTCCTTAGGACATGTGTTCACAAAGCCCAAAGACCGCACACCTGCGGATGATTAGAGCAGGGTATTCTACAGAGTACGTTGTGGGGTTCATGACACCACTTACATCGGCGAATTGGGCAGGAAAATGCCAAAGACGTTCAAAGAACACAAAGTGGGAATGTTGCTTAAGCCACCCATGGAGCGCATTTTAAGACAGCTTGTTGAATACTGCAAGACGACAGGTTATAGCTTCGACCTTAACAATGCGACGATGCTGGCTCAGGAACGAAGGTGGAGGAAAACTATTGGAATTATGGTTCATGCGTCATGAAGCATCTGCTTGAAACAACAACCACAGACCCATACCGAACGTGTACGTGGACGTATGTGGCTAGTGGACTGGTCGACCTCCGCTCACTTGTTGCCAGCGTATACCGAGACTGCCACCTGCATAGGTGGCAAAGCTTCTATGGGATTTTATGGTGCAGTTGTGGTACAAAACAGTTATTTTGCATTAAGGCAAATGTGCCGTATTATATTGGACAGTACGGGCAGACCATTCTTTAGTATCTTAACGTAGGAGGCACGTAAGAAGACCTTCTTTGAAGGAAATTGTTTTATTCTGGTCACGGAACAGTGCTCTCATTCAAACAAAGTGACGGAGTGCTTTGTTTTATCTGTGGTAACGAAAGCACTTCGTAAGAAGACTCCTTTTTAGAGAAATCGTTTAATTCGGATCGCGGAAAAGTGCTCGGCACCGCTATACCTTCAGCTTTGTCCGTGTTTAGGGGCCAGATTTTTTGCAGTGTAGAGTAGTTGTTCGCCGCCGCCGCTGGTGTCAGTAACCGCTATCGTGCGAAATGAGACAAAAATACCCAGGACCAGATGCGATTTGAACCTAGGCTCTCAATGTGGCATTCGAGTATTTACCATAGAGTCATGCTGTTGCTTGAAACCTCTTTGCAATAAGACCCTAGACAGGCGCCATGTCGGAGAAGGAATCTCGTTAACATGTGTAATATAGCGTGGCGGAAGAGTAAAATAACAACTAGTCGTCACACAATGCTAATTGTGCAAGGAGTGTGTGGTTTAAAGCTTCCCAACCACTGCAATGTTGTCAACCACAAAACTTCATCATCATCGGCCACGTGCAGCATCAAAAAATTCACATAATGCATCACAGATGCGTAGAGATAGCGTCGCTTATCTGGAGAAATACGAATAATTGCATAGTGGGTGCTTCCCTACTTCACAAAAATTGTGATTTGTTGCGTAGTGGATACCTTGCATGTGTAGTTGTATTAGTGTTCCCAAGAGAGTTTACAATGGGCACTAAAAAAATTCGGCAGATCCCACGTATACCGTGGGAGTCGATGTTATGCGAAGCATACGGCGGGTAGGTGACTGTGGCGTAACTTTTTACTGAGCGACACGTTACAAAATGGCGCTAAAGATTTGTATAAATTTGATACGCACACAAATATAAGTTGAAGAGCCGCATATGTGTTATGTAACCAGTTGTTTACGGTTGGGTAACGCTGCCAATGGCAACGTGGGTATTACCAACACCAGAAGCGGTAAGCTGATATGTAGTGCTTATACGTGTCCCGAGAACGCACGCACGTTTCACGAACCCGTGCCCATGTGTGCAAGAAGTTCCTGACAGTTCTTGAACAAGGGCATCATTACCGTGATCAGTGAGCATCAGCAGCTGGTCATGACTGTTATCGGATCCGGTCGTCATCGCGGAGACGAGGGGTTCATGTGTAGTGAAGTATGAGGTATATAGTACAGCTGTTGGAAATTGAGGATGCCTCGATCACTTCGTCGACAATTTGTCTGTCGATAGAGCCGGCGACATGTCGGAACCTTCAGTCACCCTTCGCGTTGGTGAGGTATAGGCCTTCGAGGCTGGTAGGCCTGGATAGTGCTACGTAGACCAACATCAGTGGATGGTGTTTGTCGTATTCGTAGACTACCTGGGCGTATGTGCCCTACGTAGCCTATTCTACAAAGCGGCTGTCAATCAATCTGGCATCATCCTCGGTCAGCATGAGGCCATCGCCCAGCCTCGTAAGACGTGAAGAGGACACTGCGTCGTTCTGGTGGACAAAGTGCACTGTACGGTGCGGTGATGTGGATATCATATGTACCTTTCGTTAATGTAATCCTCCGGGGTCGAGCAATGTTTCAATATACCTTGCTGAACCATAGGAATACAAACGTAATGTTTATGACACTGCTATAAAAGCGGAGCGAACACTGCAACTACAGACGTTGATCTGATATGACGCCTGTATCGTACGAGTACGCATCGTAGGAGCATCATGTAGTGTTTATTGCTTTCTTTTAAAATTAGATAGCCAGCCCCACAACCACAATTGACGTTGCACCGATATTACTCCTGCGTAGACTGTTTTTCCAGACCCGTTTATAGACATGGCGTGGCTCAGTGGTAGAATACCTGATTGCCACGCAGAATGCTTGGATTCGATTCCTGCTGTGATCCTAACTTTCATTTTTTCGATTCGTTGAGTCAACGCTGCCGATGTTGGTTTTCCTTAACGCTCTAGCATTTAAGTTGCCAATGTCTGTTCTCGCCGTGCCTAGGTACATATAAACTGTCAATCACCTGTGGCGCATACCCGTACACCGCGGCCCGTGATAAACGGGTATGTGCCGCACGTGTCTAGTGGAAAGGATTTGACGACGTACGTGACAGGATTTTAAAGTTATTCATGTCATGACCCGGCAATCATATTCGTCGAATCCTCCTACCCTCCCATGCAAATTTTGGTCTACACCATGTTAAGGAGGCGATCATGAGAGCACCCAGACGTAGGCGGCTAGATAGATAGATAGATAGATAGATAGATAGATAGATAGATAGATAGATAGATAGATAGATAGATAGATAGATAGATAGATAGATACGTAGATAGAAACGCTTAAAGTGCCAGAGGTTCGCTAAGAAATGCTTCGCATTTAAAAGGCGGCTCTTCGAGCTTTCGCTGTCACTGCTGCGCGCTCCACGGAGGCCTGGCGTTTTTTAGATGCGAAGCAGCCTATGGCCGAGTTCAATCCGGTGGTGGTGGTGTGCGGCGTGACCACCCTTACTGCGCATGCGCAAGCCCTCTCCGCGCACCTCCTCTCCACTCCCCCTCCCTCCTCGTTTAGATAAAAGGCTCCCGATAGGTCGTACACACGCTCAGCCACTGCGCCGGCAGTGCGTGAATTGTGTGATTCCGCCAGCGTAGACATGGCAACTGCATAAAAACAAAAAGAAACCCTGCCTTTACATTGATTGAAGCTGTATATAGCGTCGATGAGGTAATGGAGTAGAATAGAATTCTAGTCTGCTTCGCAGTGGGCCTCTGCGCTGGTGCGGCTTTCGCGCGCGCGCACCGAAATACTCTGACGGCTTTATTAGCGGCGAACAATAAAAAAATTTTATGTGACTTCAACCACACCACGTTCTTTTATGTTCGCTTCACGACTGGTTGGATTACAGGATTGTAGCTTTTTTGCGTGCGCGCTACTGCGATGTGCTGCCAAGACTGTGGTATCGCCCGCGGAATCTCCAAATGAGCCATCCATCAGTTACGTTTCCACTCTGAATGCTTCAAGCAGGCAGACGTGTTTACTTTGAATAAATGTTCTCAGTATTCGAGGGGCCCGAGAAGCGCGCGACGCCATGTTTTGCTCAGGAATTTTACATCCTCTTCTCCCGGCAATGGCGTAGCGGGGTGGTGATTGGTCATAAAACACTCTTCACTTGACGGCTGCTCCGCCCACGGCGGTTCCGAGCTTTCACTGCCTATGAAAACGAGGGAGGGGGAGATGGCCCGAGATGACGGGAGCTCGGAAGATGCGTATGCGTTTCGGTTTTGGCCCCTTATGGCCGGCAGCTATGATTTGTAACTCAGTGATGGTTACTTCACCTTGTTCGGGAGCCCGGCATCGGCGGGCGCGCATCGTTCAGTATTCAGTCGGGAGTCGTCAGGAAAAACGGAGTCGGATACCGAGACAGGGTGAGATTCTACCGCGATGCCACAGTGAAAAAGAAGCTGCCCTGTGTTTCTTCGGGCCTGATTGTTTTGATTTTTGACGAGCCATCCGCAGATGAGCACCGTTGTGTTCTGACAACTCGTAATGTTTTCGCTAGATTTTTGTGTACGTATCGCGTTCAGTAACTAGTTTCTTTCCTTCATATCGTATGTTATTTTCCGTGTTTTCCGTATGTGAAATATGTGCTGCGTTTAATAATGTTTGCATTATTACGTATTTTCTTTATATTTGTTGGTTTATGAATAGCCATGCGTTGGGCTTTGTTCTGAGTGTCGAAGTAGCTTAAGCGCTCACCCTTAGCGATGTTGTCAGCATTCGCATGTTATTTTGTCGTGTTGTCATGTGCCAGCTAAACATCCGTTTTTTATTTGCCCTGTGCCGCCCGTTTCTCGCCACGAAATGATGGATTTGTGACACTCAAATTTTTATTAGTTGTGAAGTTGTCGCTTTCTTTCAAGCTCTGGCCGCAGTCACCATTTAATGAATAAAGAGGCCACGAACTTTCGGGTAGTTCATAGTGGTTATGGATCTCGGGTGTATGGAGTGTCTGTTCAAGTGTGGATATTCATTTATTTCATTTTGTATCACACTTCGCTTTTCGCTCACTTCCTTGGCAATATTCGGTGAAATGACAAATCAAATAAGCGCTAACAGACAGATATTTTGGCTGTGTGCGTTTGTGAGTGGTGCCTTTTCCGCGATTCGTATTATAAGAGTGTCATTCAAAATAATTAGTGTCGGTTCTATGCAGTTGTTATCTTCAAGCAAGCGGTCAGCAGAACAAAACGCGAAAAGCGAAATTCTTTCCGAAACTTGCAGTATCGTTACCACATGTATAAATGCAGAATAAACTAGTGTTCTCTCTCAACGCTTCTACTTGATTAACCCTGGTGCTTGCCTAAAAGCAAAAGCGTATGGTATGGTATGAATAACTTTGTAGCCAACATGCATTAATTTACATGCACGAAAATCTATCTCATGTCAAACTGAACATTCAGTTGAAAACATCGTAAAGATATTAGCGTAGACAGCGAAAACGCTGGCAAAAACCGGCGTTAAACGCTATAAAAGAAAGAACGATGGCGCAGTCAGCTATAAGGGCTGGCAAGAAATGTTAGAGGTGCCAATATTTATGCAATGTTGGCGATATGTACTACAGAAAATCTTGGCTACAGCCCTCTTTGCCAATATTGGCGATATGTTTCACGAGCAATATTGGGTAGAGATATCTTTGCAAACATGGGACCATCATTGGCTTCCAATATTGGACCAATGCACATTTAGGTGTTGCAAAACCCGAAAAGCCAACTTAGGACCAATATTTATGCCATTGTTTGCCGCCCTTGGACCAAGATCGGTCTAATGCCGGCGTGCTCCCTGGGGCGGAGCTTTATTTGCTGTTATTTGATGGTTTTGCTCAGGTTCTGCCATAGTTGTGCTACGTTACGCTACTCTGGGCACGGCTTCACCTGCGGACTGCGGCTGTCTAAACCGTTTGTCTTCATCGTGCAGTTCTGCTTCGGCCTGCTGTGTGCCGCCAGCAATGGCGACACTGGATGGCTCAGGATCAACGGAATAGCGCAGGACTCGAACAAGACCGACCTTCACGTGCCGGGTCTGCTGACGGAAATTTTAGACGTGAAGCAGCTTTTGCGCTGGGTTTTGTCCATAGTTCCATTGGCGACCGTCCGCTTTCCAAAACCTACCATAGCCATCTATGACAAATTGAGCGCGCGCTCGCGCCAAGGAGAAGTCTTCTTCGTCTTGTTGTTGGACCCCCTCGATGATGATACGTGCAGAGCGCTCGCTCGCGCCAACGAGAAGTCTCCTTTGTCTTGTTCTTCGACCGCCTCGATGATGATACGTGCAGAGCACTTTAGAGGCGCGGGCTGCCGTATGCTGTTCTAGCTTGGCGTAACGCAGACAAAACCACGTGTGCTGGCACACGCTAGCGCGTTCAGGCCTGTGTAAGGGGCTGAGAAAGACGCTGTGGCCTCTCCCCCTTACACTCTCTCAGCACTCACGTGATGGCGTCGGGAAACGAGATTCTGCAGACGCGCGATGAACCCGCGTGGCGTGCTCCAACAAGACTTCGGGACGAGTAACAGCAACAGCAACTACAGTGAATTCATGGTGTGCTCCACATGCAAGGACGCGTTAACATCGGGCAACGTGCCCATGATGAACGGAACTTTAAGCCGACCCATGCGCTCCTTCGCATCCCCACATGGTTCCCTTTAGAGGGAGATGGTGGATTTTCCACAATCAGTTAAAGACGACATCGGCGCATCTCGGTGCGCCGAACCAGCTGGCAACGCCCCCCTTCGGAACACACATAAAGACCAACTTCGCCGATGAGCCGGCCTTTGGGCACAGCTTCACCAGCGGAATGCGGTTGTCTAAACCGTTTGTCTTCATCGTGCAGGTGAGCAGAAACTACGGTAGATGCTTTCGCTCAAGTTACCGCTTTTTGTTGGTGTTGCCGTGCCCACGGCTGTTTAGCATAGCGTTACGCAGCACAACGTTTCTTAAGAAACTGTTATTATTATTCGGAGGTGATATTGAAAACAATCCTAGCCCCGACCTTGAAGAAATCTGTAACCAACTGAAAATTATAGCAAGCGACGTTAAGGAAATAAAAGAAAAACGGTTAGTAGATATTGATAACAAACTTGACGCTCTGTCAGCGCTGGAAGTAGAACTGGGGCATTTCAAAACGCAACTTAATTCTATGACTAGGGTAATACAAACATTAGAAAAGAGAATGGACGACCTTGAAAATAGGAGCAGAAGATCCAACCTAATCGTCTATGGACTGCCGGAAACAAAATCCGAGACTACTGAAATCCTCGAAGGAGCAGTAAACAAGGACGTTATACAAGATAAACTTAAGCTTCAACCGACAGTGATTGAACGTATCCACCGACTAGGTAGGACCGCTCCTAGTAAAACCAGACCAGTTATCTTCAAACTAGTAGATTCGCGACAGAAAGAAGCAATATTAAAGAATGGTGAACATCTCAAAGGCAGCAACTACGCTATCGGTGAAGATTCTTGTCAAAACTCGGGAAATCAGGAAGAAGCTATGGGACAGTGCGAAACCAAACCGAGACAAAAAAGACAAAGTTGCACTGGGTTTCGATAAGCTCTTCATAAATGACTGCGCGTTTGTTTGGGATGACGATAAAGAAGAAAGATTGCCACTAAACAACAAACGAAAAAACTACGGAAAACCAAATCGTCCAAACACCCGCAGCACCGCAAAAAACAAAACATATCATTACTAAACGTGAACGCCAGAAGTGTCGTGAATAAGGTGCAGCCACTCGAAGACTTCCCGCTACTTTGTGAAATAGATATTGTAGCAGTCACGGAAACCTGGCTCTCACCAGCTGTACTCGATCACGAATTCGCACCATCTAACTATGCTGTCATCCGAAAGGACAGACCATCTCGTGGCGGAGGCGTGGCGTTGTTAATTCGACGTTCTATTTCATATTTATTACCGCCTCACGTCCCAGACACAGAGGTGACTTTCTGTAAAATAACGTGCAATGGTTCCAGCATAGTAGCGGGTTGCGTTTATCGTAGCCCATCCTCTGATCCCGAATGTATACTTTCCACTCACGATTTCCTTCAGAAACATGTCGGCCGCTCTGCCATCATACTTACGGGTGATTTTAACATTGCTGATATAAACAGGAGTAGCATGCACCACACAGTGCAGTGTTCACAGGCTTTACTCGATTTGATGCTAAATTTGAACCTCCATCAAGGTGTTTAATCCCCAACGCGTATTCAAGGAACAGACACAAGTATATAGACCTAATACTTATTAGTAGTCATCTTAACCTTGTCGACGTTCAAGTTGATGTTGTGGAGGGTATTTCGAACCACAGAGTACCCATCTGCCGATTGACAGTCGACCGCAGCTTACGCTTTCAATCAACAGCAACTCATGTTCTGAACTTTAACAAAGCAGACGACGCCAGCGTACTAACCTATTTAGCTCATGAATTTTACGAGTTGTTGGAATTGAATTCATATCCTGCCGGAACAGCAAGTGACCTCTGGCTACGATTCAAGCACACTGTTTCTTACTGCATGAATAACTTTATCTCACTACGGCTTACACGGCCCCAAAGATATAACCCCCGGATAACACGAGAAATTCTACATGCGAAACGAAAAGTTAAACGACTACGGAAAGCAGTAAAGAAAATGCCTTGCAGTGCGAATGCATAAAAACTAAAGGCAGCTATTTCAGATTTCAAGACTAAAACAAAACGAGCAAAAGAGCACTACTTCAGGGTAACGCTGCCGTCATTGATTACTGGTAACTCACAGAGGTTCTGGAGGCATTTCCGCCCTATGAAAACAGGCAGTCCTCAGTTATCATTAGAACAGAAAAGGGCCAAGTCTAATAAATACCAACTTTTTCCACTCTGTCTTCACAAAAAATAACAGAAAAATCCCGCATCTTACACCCCCTGACATTTCGGGAATCAATGGAAATAGGTGAGGAAGGAATATTTAGCCTTTTGCTGGAACTGGGCCCAAAAAAATCTTCGGGACCGGACGACATCCCCAATTCTTTTCGGAAGCGATATGCAGAATGGTGCAGCAAATACCTTAGTTCAGTTTCCGCAAATCTCTCGCCGTATCGAAGCTCCCTGATGACTGGAAAAAAAGCTAAAATAAACCCATTCCCAAAGCAGGAAAGGGCGATGATCCTTCAAATTTAACAGCTATATCGTTAACCAGCTTTTCATGGAGAATATTGGAACATTTACTTTTAAAACACTTTCATCGTTTTCTTGGAGACGAACGGCATCTTGTCATCGAGTCATCACGGGTTCCGTAGCCAATTATCGACAATAACGCAACTAACAGAGGTTGTTCATGATTTGGCGCTATCTATTAACAATTGCACGCAAACGGATATCAAATTACTAGACTTTTCTAGGGCATTTGACACCGTATGTCACAACAAATTAATTGCAAAGCTCCCGAAATATCATTGGAAATGGATTACTAACACGTTAGATTGAAGACTTTCTAACTGGCCTTTCCTAATATGTCCTGTTTGAGCAAGTACCGTCACCTGTTACGTCCGGAGTACCACGGGGCTCCGTTCTGAGGCCTTTGTTATTTGTTCTCTTTAGATGTGAAGCATCTTATAGCGGAGTTCAATCCGGTGGTGGTGGTGGTGGTGGTGGTGTGCAGCGTGGCCACCTTTACTGCGCATGCGCAAGCCCTCTCCAACACCTCCTCTCCACCTCCTCTTTCCCTCTCCTCTTCACTTCCCCTCTCCCCTCACATTTCCCCCTCTCCTCTTTTTCTCTCTCCCTTCCTCTCTCCCTTCCCCCTCTCCACTCCCACTCTGAAACGCGGGCTCTGCTGCTTCGCATCGCCTCATGATACCCTTTAGCGGGAGATGGTGCGATTTTAATAATGACATCACAGACAACATAACTTGCAACATTAAGCTCTTCGCCGGCGACAGCAATATTTACAAATAAATTAACAAACATTCAGGTCACCTTGCACTCACTGATTCCTTAAACATTCTCTCCAACTGGTGCGACACGTGGCAGATGTCGATTAACCCCCCCCCCCCCAAAAAAAAAGAGTATGCATGACGATAACCCGAAACAAAGAAGCTATCAATTATGATTACAATATTAAAGGCACTAGGCTTCAAAAAGTGGATGAACAAAAATATCTAGGTGTCACGATTGCGTCAGACCTCCGATGGGATGCGCACATTTCCAATGTTACTTCAGTTGCTCTGCGCAAGCTCTTTTATCTTCGGAGATGCCTCCGGCTGGCCCCGCAATCTACCAAGGTTTTAGACTACACTACCTACATTAGACCGGCATTAGAATACGCTAACACAGTATAGTTTAATTATACAGTAACTAACATAAAAAAAGAATACGTACAAGGCTGCAAGATTCATCTGCAACAAATACAAACGCACTGATTCCCCCACAAACAAGATAAAAAGCCGCGGCCTCCAAACACTAGCGATTAGAGCAAAGCAAGCGCGCCTGGAATTTCTTTTCCGGCTACTTCACAACTGTTATAGAATTGACACATCATTGTACATCTGTCCATCAGAGTCTCGCGTAACCCGGCGCAAACATTCGCACACACTAAAAAAGTACTGTCACCACAATGACACTTTCAAGCATTCTTTTTTTCCACGTTCTGTCAGGGAGTGGAACTCTCTGCATCCCTCAGTTGCTAACGCGAATTCATTATCTGACTTTGTCTCACAAAGAAAAAGTATAATCTGATTAATACAATATAGCGCGACCAGCCCCAGATCCACTCATTCATTCACCATTGAAGGCATATCAGTGGCCAAGTGCTTTCTGGTTTGCTGTAACTTGGTTTGCTGTAACTTGCCTGTGTAGCACTTCATTTCATGTATACGCTCTGTGATATATCTATATTACGTGCGTATTGTATATTTTATCTTTGTGTATTGATTCTTTTATATTTATCTATATGACAGCAAGGTCGACAGTTGGGCTAGTTGGTAAGGTTCCATAATATTTTAGAGCAGCGCAAAAGACGGGACAAAGGACAAGAAGTTCACATACTCACAGTTCACAGACAGTTACCTATATGATTTCCATATGTATATTTGCATACTGATTGTCATCCAGGCAGCACACGACGTCGGGCCGATATTGGTTTTACGGCGGCTGTGCGCGGCCCCACCTCGGGCCAGCATTGCCAGCCTGGCGCCGATATCGGCGGAGCCGATGACTTTTGCCGGCAAAATTGGGCCGATTTTGACGCCTTTCAGCCAATGTTAGTCTTTCACCGGCAACATTGGGCCGAGTTTGCCGGCCTTTTGCTGTTATTCTGCCGATATCGGCTTAGCCGATGGCTTTCACCGGCAACATAGGGCCGAGTTAGCCGCCGTTTTGCCGTACTTTCGCCGACATCGGCCGAGCCGATGGTTCTCACCGGCAACATTGGGCCGAGCATGCCGTCATTCTACCGTGCTTCAGCTGACATCGGCGGAGCCGATGGCTTATCGACGATGTTGAAACTTTCTTGTCTCCCTTCAGACAGTTATACATGCCCTGTTCAGAATGTCCTCCTGCGTCGCGGCGCTCCAAAAGTCCTCGTCACCGACCGAGGTACGGCTTTTACGGCAGAGCTAACGCAAACCATCTTGAAATAGAGCCACACAAGTCACCGACGGACATCACCCGCAGGCGAATGGCCTCACCGAGCGGCTAAATGAAACCCTCGCCGACATGCTCGCAATGTACTGTACGTCGAACACATGACATGGGATGCCATAATATCTTCCGCACATAACCTGAAGTTAACACGGCAGTGTTACATACGGCGCACATATGACGCCGTTCAAACTAGTTCACGGAAGCCCCTCAACGACCCTGGACGCCGTGTTGCCGGCCGTCAGTGACGAGAATAACCTCGACGTTGCGCTCTACCTTCAGCCCGCCGAAGAAGCCCGGCAGCTCGCCCGCCTAGGATACAATCGTAATGCAATAGAGCATTAGGCGCTTGAATATTTGTAGCTTAAGCTGCAGAATGCCGCTACATGGATTGCTGTGCTAGCACAAATAAAAAAGTTCAAATATTGTACTGTGCTAATGCCGCACGTACGACTCGGGGCGCGAAGTATCGCCGACTGAATAGCTTACATTCTCTTATTAGTTTCTGCTATGACAATGACTAACAACTATCACTAGCAAAGTCACTTTTCTACCAAAAAAAGGTGGTCTTTAGAAGAATAACTGACTCAAATTAGATGGCCACTTCGTTAACCAGTTGTTCAACGATATCAAAAATGTTGAAACGTTATAACACATGCCACTAACCTCATGGGTCAAATTCGAAATACCTCTGTTTTGTAAATGTTTTTGCCACTGGTCGGCCGACTTCACTAATGTATCCAGCATAAAAGTTCACCCAAACATTCCCGCACGAATGCTTTTAGCAGAAGAAGTTTTATGTGAATACTAATTCTGTGCATAAATCGAGCCTGTCATCATATTTATAGCGCTATATCCTTTCAGTCGCTGAATGTGTGGTGCGAGCGCTCATATACTTCAAGGACAGTTTCCGATCTCTGTGTTTACACATATTTACTCACGCGCGTGTTTGGGTCAAGCGTAACAAGCGCATATGATTCAGTGATGTCACATAATTTTACTTTATGAAAATAGTAAAAAGCTCAGCAAGGCGTGTTGCTGCGCTAGTTGGTTCATTACTTGAGAAAAATAGGTATGGTGCAAAAAAAGACCGGGCGAAGTGAAGACACGTTTTGTCGTTTGAATGTTTCTAAATCAACTACCCCGCTGACCATCTTTAACGAACTGAAAAACACGTGTTTGCCACGTGTTTGTCAGTTCGTATTTGCACTTCGTTGCCGTCCATTTTGTGACATACATATCTTTTTCAAGTAAAAATCTCGCTCAACTAATGCTTCCCACGTGCTTTCAGAAACAGTCGCATAAAATTATTATTATGGCACGTGAAATACAATAAAAATGCGGCTTCAACGTGGTGTACGCAAAGTTTTCATGTAGCGACATGTGGCAACAAGTGATGCATTGAAAATTCTACGAACGCCTTACTCAAACGGCATGCCCATAGACATGCTGGGGGGACCGCACACCATTGTGGTAGGCTGAGCCATGCTTTTTTCGTCTTCTTCAACCTCTACCCCCCCTCCCTCCCTTCCCCGCGTCCAGCGTCATTGTCGCGGAACTCGCTTGACCAGGCAGGGTAGGGTAGCCTAAAGTCCCTAGATTTTTTCCTGTTAAAAGCGAAAAATCTACGGACTTTAGGGTAGCCGTCCCGACCGAGGGACAATCGAAGCTGCGGGAGCAGGTTTTTTTCACTCCGACCAGCAGAATGCTTCAAGAAGTGCGGTGTGTGGACATGTGTGGTGGAAAGTAAAAATCGTGCACGAGACAGATACGCGGCAGGATTCCGGCATTGTTTTTGGCAGAGATCACCGCAGCGAGAAACCAGTGGCCCCCTGCTTCCATGTTGAACTCGCTCACCTCATATAAGGCCACGTGTTCGCTACTGTTACGTGTCATCAAATTTTTGTTCTCTTCTTATCGCGTATTTTCTATTGACCATTGTGTTTTGTGTATTCTGATATGGTGCGCTTGCATTTTTTATTCGCTCGTGTTTTTATCCATCCAAGGGGCACACGTGAGTGGTTTTTATGCACGATTCCTTTCTGTTACAATGTTACCTTTAGATTAGGAATGCGTGCGTGTCTATCTTGTTTAGATGTAGAGTTCATGGGATCTTTTGGTACCGCTCGTAATGTTTTTCGCGTCGCGTGCAGCAGTTTATCCATCTTTTTGGTCCTAATTTAATAACGCTAATTTAATATCTTTCTTTTCTTCGGGTCCGCCTTTAATCCTACTTTAATGCTGCCTTCGTTTACATCTCCAGAATTTTTTTCGTGATTCGGCACCGTCGTTACTAAAAAGCGCGATATCGTCCGCAAAACGCAAGTAGCTACCCAGGCAGCACAGAACGAAGGGCCGATATCGGCGATAGACTGGCAGTTCCTGGCCCAAGAACGGCCCATAATTGACAATGTGCCGCCAATATTGGCTGTGCCATTCTAATGGAACGCCGATGTTGGACCAGCATTGACAACGTGCCGCCAATAATGGCTGTGCCAGTCTAATAGAACGGACACATTGGGCCAGCATTCAGAACGTGCCGCCGATATCGGCTGTGCCAGTCTAATGGAACGGACACATTGGGCCGAGTTATACAAGCAGCAGCCAATATGGGCTGAGCCATGCAATTAAGCCGGAATTATTGGCCCGTCGTTCGAACGATATTGCCGACGTCGGCTAAACAGTCAACTTCGTCGGTATAACATCGGTCCGTTATGAGCCAATTTCTGCGCCTACTGCTGTTTGGTGCTCTTCGGTGGTCCCACTTCCCATGAAACACAAAGCCTCTATAAAACGTCTTTAAAACGTTTAAAACGTCTATAAACCTCTGTAAAACGTTTCATAGAGGTTTCGTGTCTCGTGGGTTCACACGCCGATTTTTGAAGTCCGAGAGCGTAATGTGCCGGACACAACATAAACATATTTTGGTCATTAAATCATACACAGCTCGTAGATATGCATGATCGTTGGTTGAGCTAGCGCAAGACTATTAACTGAGAAAAATTTACCCATTTTATCAGCTGCCAGGCGTCCGATCCGGTGCTTCAGTACGAAGCAACCGCGGATCCGGCTGCCGTACGACCGTAACGGCGCGCTGGACGTCGGATCGGACGCAAATTGTATCGTATCGTGTCAGGGGCGTAGCCAAGGGGGGGGGGGGGGGTTGGGGGGTTCAAACCCCCCCCCCCCCCCCGAAATTTTTCAATTTTGCTTGCGTATATATACACGCACACATACAAACGCACGCACGAACATACGTGAAGTATGGTTGAACTCCCCCCCGAAAAAAATTTCTGGCTACGCCCCTGTATCGTGTGTCCTGCTTTGCTATCACCGCGATCGATTAGGCTGTCTCGCGTTGTTCACAGCGCAGTACCGGTTAACGGCTTCCCACTTGTAGGTGCTCGACGTGTGCGAAGTGAGGGTTATGCAGTTGATCGAGTTAGAGCGTTGTTGTGATTGAATCGTATAATACGTGCGGTTGCCGTAATCTGACACGTATGCCCACATAGTATGTTGACGCCACGACCACAGAAGTCAACTTCAACATCTTGAAATGCGTGTAGCGCGGTGTGCCGGAGTGCGTGGGCGTCAAGCACCTTGTGTACGCGCCGCATCGTAGCGAGTTCGAATCTCGGCCTGCTACCTTTTCTTTCGTGTTTTTTTTTCTTAGAATAGGTTGTTTACACCCTACTCTGCCCAAAACAGCAGCCTACGCGGTAGGCACGGCCCGCGCAGCACGATGCGAAAAAAAAAAAACGCTTCCGTGAGTTCGTACATTGAACATAACAAGCCGAACCGTAAATAACAAAAAAAAAAGGAAAAAACGCGTGCATGCGGCAACAAAACCACTTTGATTAAAGACAGAGCCAGTAACGCCCCCCCCCCTTTCCTTTTAAATCGACGGAAAGCTGGAAAGCTGTTGCCTCGATCAAGAGCGGAAAGTTTTATTTTAGACCTAGCTGCTATCCATTGTTATTATTCTTTCGTTTCGTGGTGGGGCGAATGCTCGCTGTTTTTCGGGAGATTTGTGGATGTACCCATACAATTTGAAGGATATTCGTCAGAATTCGCGGGATCGAGTCTCCCAAAAAATCGGGATAATCACTTGGCATGGTGCCAGGCCTTGTCCACCGCACTGAAAGGGAAATGTTTATGATTAAATCTCGAAAGCTACGATTGTTGCAGTTCACCGCACTGAAAGGGATATGTTTATGATTAAATCTCGAAAGCTGTGTTTGTTGCAGTTGCTGCAACCAACAAGCTGGCATAAGTGACTGTTGACAGCACTGGAGATTGTTGCCCGTGCTGTGAGCAGCAGTGAATTTGGGCATGTGCTCTGTTTAAATTTCTCTCTTTCAGTGTCTCAATATTTCGATCCTATCCTTATCTTTCTAGTTCCCTTCCTCCAGACTCAGTGTAGATGAGCAAAAAGGATTTTTGTGCTCATTAACTTGTTTACTTGATTATCACATCTCTCTATGCAATTCTGTACTGCATGACTCCAGAAGCTTCTAATCGAGTCAAGCAGAACTAGAAGCAAGGATGAGGAGCATGTTGGTGCAAGCCAAAGTAGCTGCAGGCGCATATCACTTTTGCCGTATTGTCCTTATATCTTTGTGATATAATATATGCTGCTATGCACACATAAAGTCCTCATGGGGCCTTCATATTCATATATAGTACAGGAACATGTTTCCCGCAAGACTTAATTTGTTGAACTGCATGCAACAACCATTTTCACCTTTACTTTCATAGTACAGATAACAATATATATTGAGCTCATCTGTATTAGTAAATTTTAAAATGGCCGATGTTATTAGAGAGACAGTTTAATTTATGAGCCACAGAAGACACAAATATGCCGGATAGGCACTTTGTAGTTAAGGCCAGTTGCATAACCAGGGCAGTGGCGTAAATCATAGAGAGGTCAGGGGGGTCCTACCCCCCTTGTATTCAGGCTCGACACCCCTTCCAAGTGCCTCCCCCCCTTGAGATTTATCCTTGAAATATCATATTTCAAAGGTAAATATGTCAATTAAGCAATTCAATTGCTTGACAGATAAGCATAGTGCCACTCTCCCAAAAATCAACTCTGAAATCTGAAACCCTTCCAGTGAGTAGAAACAAAGTACTACAAGAGGGAAAGCTGTTTTTGGTTTCAAAAGACACTGTAGATGATGCTTTCTGACATGATATGGGTGACTATTCTGACGTGCCGAAAATGTTTATTATTCTGGCCTTTGAAGTGCAATGTAAAGAATCCCCAATCAGCTACCGTTATTTATTTATGTACACGATTGGGTAGAAGATACTGACAACAAAGTGTGAGTTCGATTTCTCAAATATAATAGCATTATTAAAAAAATCTCTGGTTAATATAAACACGCTTTACAAGAATGATTCCATGGGTGAATCGCGGGATACTAACAGGATATAGGGTTGGAGGTGAAGTTAAATAAAAGTATTTCCTTTACATGTTACAGTAAAAAAGCGCTAGCATTTTCATTGGATAGTTTAACCCAAATGACATATCAGCTATACCATATAGCTGACGTATGCTACAGCCAGTGGCGGATCCAGAGGGGGGGCGGTAGGGCCCCCTCAAAGCCTGTATCAGCCCCCCCTCCCATGCCTGCAGTGCCTGTCGCCCCCCTCCTTTAGCAAGTTGCTTCGGTTACCATTACACAAAAGGGGAAAGAGAATCTTGTCCCCGCCCTCTACCTCTCTCCTCATCCCTACCCTACCACTCCCCACAACAAAAACACCACAACAAAAAGAAGAGCCTGACGGCCACTTCAGCAGTTCAGGCACAACACTGAAATATGTCACAAAAACATACCTTTAACGCCTTTGTTGCACGAGAACGTTAGGAGTGTACGCAAATGCTGGAAGTACCGATGGACAAGAAAGCCATGACGCATATCTGGCTCATATTCCATGCACTGACAGAAGAAACGTGCTAGGATCTTCAACAATGGCTTCGGTACATCTCTTGAATGTGCCCTCAAGAATGCTGAAGCCAAGTGGACGAGACATGACTGCAGACTGCAGCGCCACAAGTTGAACACATTAACCACCAACCACGAATCCATGCTAGAGTGGATGCCGCAAGGAATCCTGAACACCTAACGCCACTGGCTCTAACTCATCATTCCCGAAACCTCGAACAACATAAGATTCTGCTGACAAACTGCCGTCCCTTACCAAGTGGTGAAACAAGGTTACCCCGCCCAGCTTGAACCTCCTCATCGTAAGGTGGTTCAATTTTTAACACGAAAGTGTTTTATGCCGGGGTCCACCAAGACTTCACTGACGTATTTCCGTCACGGATATGACGTTCTTAAAAAGTACACGAACATAATACAAAGAAAAAAACCAGAAGAAAAAGTTCCACAAACGTGGAAATTTTGGGGATCGAACCCACGACCTCTCGGTCCGCGACGATAGATCGCCGAGCGTTTAACCCATTGCGCCACAAACGCATTTGCAGAGAGCGACACAGACGCGCCTTATATATCTAACACTCCTCCATGTACCTGCGCTCTTGCTCGGGGCGGTGCCGCCGCCTACGAGCAGAAAAGAGAAGTACTGCATTATGACACTAACGCGCACCGACAGTGAACGCTTCGGTGGTCTCAGCACTATGACGCCTCGATGCCAGCATTCGAAGGGACGCTGGCATCAAGAAGCACTACCAACGCCACCTAGGTGGCGTTCGCCCTACTCAGCACAGCGGAGCGTGGCCTCCGCAATTAGCTCTGAAAATGTTTCTGAAGTTGATCGCGGAGGCTGCAATTGCGACGCGCTATACGCGCTGATTTGACTCGGTGACGATTCAGTTACGTGCTTTGTCTTTCGCGTTGTATTAGTGTGTCAGTTACGTGCTCCGTCTTTCGCGTTGTGCTAGCGTGTGCAGCGTAGTGTAGCTTACATATGCAGCTTACATATTCTCCGCTGTCTACTGATACGAGTGTGATGGCACCGACTACGAGAACTGCGGCGTTTAGCGCCGTCGAAATACAACGACGTCGGCGAGCTAACGTCGCGCAAGTTAGTTTGATGCAGCGATGGACACGCCAGGGGGGAGCGGGAGGTCTTCGCGCGTTCACGGCTCAAGCTGAGAGCTCTGCCTCTCGGCTTCCAGAAGTTGACCGCATCGCGACCCAACTGGCTGCCATACACACACCGAACCAAGACCGAAATGATCGTACCTTCGCCGAAGCGACCCGCCAGCGGGACGCCGCGCGACGATACGACGCCGGATGCCCAGCACATCCACAGGATGGTCCACGACCCGCATATCATGCACCCTTCGCTGCAGCGGACCGCGAGTTCACCAAACAATTCAGTGACAACCCGTTCGGTTTCGCCTGCACGATTTGCGAACGCTTGTGGTTCACGTGTGATTTGCGCGATGCTCCGGCGCGTGCAATGGAGTGTCTCCGGATAATGTATCCCGGTCGCGAGTCTTTTCAAGACTTCCGCTTATGTGCCAACTGTTTAACTTTCGTGTTCTATACCGATTCCTATATCAGAGGGATCAACCACATTTTTGTTTTTTGGCTTCCATGCTTATAACACTGTCTCGCCGAACTCCCCGCTCTAAGCTCACCATGTTCATCATGGCTGGGAGTGTGTTGTAATTAAACAAGAAAGAGGACATTGGTGGGAGCGCGCACACACAGTATTTTTCGAATAAACAAGCAATAGCCTCCATGGTCATTTCTGACTGGCTTTCGCATCTGTCCCTTCCATTATACTCACATTGATATTCTAATGTTTTTGCACTAAGCAAAAGGCGCGAAAGACTAATAAATTAAGAAAACAATAAAGTATGCACGCAAGCTTTCAGAAGGCCTTTCATTATTGCAGCACTTACTTTCTTATTGCAGCACAATGTGCTAGAAATAAAGCACTAAAATGGTCCTCCAATGACATTGTACGTCTTTTATATAGAAATATTTATACTGTGTTCATGCTATCTTTCCACATGTGTGGAAAGAGCCAGCTTGCTTCAGTAAAGTGGGGCTTAGATGCTGACTTGCTGAATGAAGATCAATGTGCTCTCTTGTATAGTCACTCTCAGACTCGGCTCGCACATTCATCGATTTATACAGCCTTTGTTACTACCTAATGCTGTTCCTTGCTGTAAATAAGTTTTTAGATATGAGAAGTAACAACACTATCCTCTCTTGAAAGAGTGCTAGCAATATTTGAAACCATGAATATAGCTGTCAGCAACAAACTTAGTTTGTTGTACTAAAGCTTCTGGGAATCTGCATAGCATTATTGTAGTGTGCTGGAGTTAACGTGAGAAAGAACCAATTGAGCAGCACTTGAGCAATTAAGGCAACAGTGAAGTCGAAGAGACTAGTGAATTTTCCCATCAGCAAGTAGAGGAAGAGCTACTACATGTGAATATGCTGTGCACACAGTAAGCTTTTTGGCTTCTATAGCTGTGATAAACCAGTTTCAGAGTTGCTGTGTGACCAAAAATGCCTCTGAAATTGTTTGAGAACTAACAGACAAAAACGCCAAGGAAAGTATAGGGGGTGTTATCTGTAGTATTTAGAATATAAATGTGAAGAAAGTGAAGTGGACGAAAAGATGACTTGCCGCCGGCAGGGACCGTTTGGAGTACTGTACGTCTGACATGTGGCAGGCTTCACAGCATTTGTCACATTATAAGATATCAAGGACAAAATGCTTAAACACTGCTTTTTGCTGTTCATGGGCACAAGTATCATCTTAATCTTTAATTTTTTCAAATGTGGCTTTACCTTCAGTGCTTATGATGTGGGTCAGTTGGTAAGACGAGCCCAACTTAGGACCATGAGCTTGTTGAAGTATACAACTAAAACAAAGCTCAAGGTGTGTGAGCATGCCATCTTTTATGCCGACTGATAAAAAATGTAGTGCCTGAACCTTCTTTGTGTGAGAACTGGTTGCAGGGATCAAGCTCACAGAAAACACAAAGATGCACTTTCTTTTCAAAGCCGCTGAAAGAGTGCCAGTGAAGGCCACAGCAAATTAAAATAACTTCTTCACTCTTATTGTGGCACTCAAGAGCTAGCACATTTGCAAACCCCTCCACAACATAGATTTACTCAATGGTATGAGATATAACTTAAAGCAATGACTCAATAATTTTTATAGCTATCATAACAATTGTGTCACAAACACAATTGTGGGTTAGGCATTTTTTCTCACACCCAAATGATTATTTCAAGATACCAAATGCGGTGCATAAACGAAATACAGAAAGAAAGATTTTCCAGAATCTTGAAGAGCTGATGCCGTAAAGATTTTTTTACTGGCTTTACTCAAAACAGGTGAACGTGCAGTTTTAACCATACCTCCTGCAGAATGTTAGTGATTCTATGAAGTAGGATATTTTCACTCTTTCAGGCCATTTGTGTACTAATGATGACATCCACATAATAGTGAAACATCTGTTTTGTTTCCATGACATATTTGAGTAAAGGTTACTCAAAAGAAAAGTTTTGTGAAGTGAGCGCAGCATGTCACAGATGACGGACGGTTTTCATCCTGCATCATTTTAAGATATGTGCAGCACTCAAGTTCACTGCTCACATATGTGTCCTTCTTCATGTGTGCTGTCACTGTAGGTCAGAGCTTCTTCATGATGTCATGTATACAAGATGTGTAGTCACCAGCAGGAATATGGGCTTGGTGTTGGTCAGTCTCAAAGAACTTAATAACTGGGCAGACCTACAGTCATGCTGTAAACAGGTTTTACAGTGCTTCAGCCAATATGTCTGCCTTGAATGTCATGCGTATATGTTCCACTCCATTGCTCATTGGGTGGTAGGTCGTGGTCGAATATTATAGGCTCAATTTGGCTTTCTGTCTCTGTTTTGATGGAGGACGACATGCCACTTTAAAGTGACACAGCCAGCGGCTGACAAAAGCGGGAGCAACAGTTGCAGCTGTAATGTCTGGAGTCAGAATATATTCCATGCAACACTTGAAACATGCAGTCAACACGAGCCAACAAGTTTGGCTTTGGTAGGGTGGCAATGGCACGATGAGGTCCACAAAAATGTGGTTGAATCAAGTGTTTGGGCCTGCAAACATATCCAAGAATGTCACAGCGTGACTGAATCTTGAAGTGCTGCAAAGCGATCAACACTCACGAGTCTGCTGGTGGAACACCCACGTGATGCTACGTCATATGAAATCTGCCGTGAAAAACTTTTGGATTGCCCAGATACTTGGGTGTGAAAGATTCTCTAGTGGTGTGAATTCTTAATGATGATTGCAAGTGGGCATAAATGATCAAGGCTTGTGTCACAACATGTGTCACAACAAGCGTCTCCTGTTCCTGGCAAAGGAAACCACTGAAATTCTAGCAACGTTGAAGCTTATAATTCTTGTACGTGCCAGAATTCCTTGTCATCGTGTCAAACATTTGCCACTTTTTTGAGGTCTATTCCTCTGAGACAGGTGACAGCATTAGTTGGGCAACGAGGGCATCAGTGACAATGTTGTCAGCTCCCTTGGTGTGGGTAACGTCTGTACTGAATTTTGATATGTACGACATCTGCTGCAGTTTGCGGGTAATGTGGACACCACCATTGCGATTGAGGAACTTTAATGGCATACATGAGATGTGGACTCATGTATTTCATGACAAAGAACTCACTTCCTTACACATGTAATGATGAAAATATTCTACTGCTGCTTCAGTCTTCACCCAAAAGTGCTGTAATCTCAGTGGTTGTCAATTTTCAGGAAAAGGAAGCGATTGGGTGCCTGCACTTCTTAGATGAGTTGTTGAAGCACATCCAGCACCTAAAGCTGCATCCAAGATATCAATGATGATGCATAGTACGTGGAACTCTCATTTGATGTTAGGGGATCCATGGTGTCACCAAGGTGTCTCTCGATCCCTGAAAGGCTGCTCGGGCGTGCTTGGTCCAGGGGAGCTCAATAGCAGCACTTCTGTGTATCAACGGCAGGAAGTGGAGAGGATGTAGAATGGCCCAGTGCCAAGGTACAAATGGTGGTAGTAGTTCACAAGACAAAGGGACTCGCAGAGCTGACAAATTAGTATTCAGAGATGGGAACTTTTCAACAGCCATGACTCTGTGTGGGTGTGGTTTAATACTGGAGACGCCGAGACGAGATGAAATGGCCAGGAAAGGTAAGCTTGTGATGCCAAAATACATCTTTGTTGACAAATGTTCCAGGCTTGGCCCAATGCTGGATCACAGATTGCAGATGTGAATTGGGCTCATTTGATGAACTGCTTGCAGGAGTGAGTTGTTGAGGTAGCATGGAAGGCGTCGAGGCTGTGTAAAACGCTGAAATGTCCATCTGGAGTGTCTCGTGCCGAATGGCATGAAGGAACTCAAACGACAGAAGGTACTGTGTCACTAGCAGCATGTCTTCTGGGCCACAAGGATTTGATGGTAGGACCGTACGAGACCAATTTGGGAGAAAATGTTGCACCATGTAGTTGGCTGTGACATCACGAGAATGTGAGGTGCACTGAGTCATGATCGGGCATGGTTGCTTGTTTCACTGTGAGCGCCCGCATGCGCAGTAGCGTAGCGGCCTATCTAATCAGCAGCGCCACCTGCGGCGCCATTACACAGATCAACTCCAGGCCCAAGCGAGGGCCGGGACACGTTTTAATCTCGCTCCCGCCACCGGCGCGGTCGGCACGTTTTCATCATGTTCGAATAAAGCGCGTTCTTCTCGTTCACAACGCCTCTCAGCCTTCATGCCTCGCCCGCCTAGCCCTCACAACTGGCGCAGTCGACTCCGAACCATGCCTGGAACGTCGCCTTTTGCCCGCCTCGTGAAGTGATCCGCCGGACTGGCCGCACGGCGCTCCGTCCTTTGTGTAGCGTCCGCCGCCCGATACGCCTTTCGGCCGCTTCGTCCGAGTCATTTCGTGCCTTTGCCTTTTGTTTCGCCGACCGTCTTGCTGACGCCCACCCGCCCGATGAAGTGGCTCGCCTGCAGAGCCGAAACAGCTTGACCTGCCCGCCTTTTTCGTCTCTCGTGACTCTTGTGCTTTTGTTGTGAACGCCATGCCGCTTGTGAACTGGAGCGAGGCTACGCCTGAGGACCTCGCCGGCTTTACAGCAGACTTCCTCCGTGAAGAGTTGGTTCGCCGAAACCTGGACGCTACGGGGCCGAAGGAAGAAGTGATCAATCGTCTCCTCGCCGATATAGCCCAAAATCGCTCAACGACGCCTTTGTTGCCTTCCCCAGACTCCTCAGCGCCCAGCCAGCGCCCGAACACTACGCCGCTTCCTTCGAGCTTCGATGCAGCCCAAAGTACCGAGTTGCTGACGGGTTTACTTCAACAACTCCTTCACGTGTCACAACGCGCTGCAGCGCCAGTTCAGGTCACGACTCTTCCAGACCTGTCCGCATCGCTTCCTACATTCAATGGAGACGGCAGCATTTCAGCGTCCCACTGGATTGAAGAGTTGGAACGAACTCGAAACCTAGCTTCGTGGGAGCCTTCAACCGTACTCGCCGTCGCTCTGGGAAAGCTCCGTGGAGCAGCCGCGGATTGGAAAGCAGTCATTGGCCGTCAGTGTCCCACCTGGGAAGCCTTCAGGCAAGCTTTCTTGGATCAATTCAGCGCCAAGCAAACCTTGCTACAGTGGCAACAAGCTGTTACTTGTCGCGTGCAAGCGCACGGAGAGAACCTGGTCCACTACTCTCTGGCGAAGTTGAAGCTCATTTCGGGATGCCCAGTCACTCTCACCGACACTCAGCGCATAGAGTACGCCCTTCAGGGCATTGCGGGAACCTGGCCACTACTATAGCAGCACAACGCCCAGAAACCGTCGCCGCCTATATGGACATCGTAACGCAGCTTGACCAAACATTGAGCCACTTGTCTCGTCGACTCCCACGCCCAGGGTATTCAAGCACCAAACTAGCAACGCCAAGCCCACAGGTGCCCCGCCACAGTGAAGAGGGCACGAATGTTCAGGCGGTACCAGACAAAACAAGACAGCCGCAGCGAATCGCAGCCCTACCACCAGACCAACAAGAGGCTCGGTACCTGACCATCTCTACGAGGCATGGCGCTCCTGCCTACCGTTCTGGCCAGAACTTGGCCGAAGCCGTGTGTTTTCAATGCCGCCAAAAAGGACATCTAGCTTCAAAGTGCCCATCCAGAGCTACTGCCACACAGTCTACAACGCATCCTTCGCCAGCTCTTCACAGCACCCTTTCCGAGACCCTTGATGGATCGCTGGTCCAATGCGCCCTTGTAAACGCCACAATTGCTGGAATCGGCCAAGTGGACGCATTTCCAGACAGTGGTTCCAAGGTGACACTTGTTTCTCGTCACCTTGTCAGATCTTTGCCCTCCTGCCCTGGACCAGACCCCCTCTAGTTGTCGTTGGAGGAACGACAGTGGCTCCTGCTGGTGCTATCTGCTTGAAGATCTCTGTGGGACCCATCACCGGTTTGGTGGAAGCCGCCGCCCTCGATAACAATGCCGTGCCACTTATATTGGGGGAAGACTGGTTTGCTGCCAGTCACGCACAGTTGTGTTCCAGCCACCCATGCCAACGAAATTCGTCATTCCACCACTGGAACAAGTGTGCGGTGCCATGAGCGACTGTTGCCCAGGATGTCGAACGCTGTTATGATCCAGGGGTCATCTTTCAATTGCCATGTATCTGGACACCACAGCTCAGCAGGCCTCCAGCGAATGCCACTCCCAGGCCCAGATGAACCCCCGTGGTTAGCTCTATCTTGCCAAGATGATGTTTCAAACACCAACGGCCCGTCTTCTGAATGCAAGCAAGGTGCTTCTTCAACAATAGAGGTTTGCATTGACCCATCCTTGCCTGCCGCTCAGGTCGGTAGCCATTTGCCAGCACATCAACAACGGGAAATCACGAGCATTCTTTCGAAGCACGCTGAAGTATTCGCTCGTGAAGAGGGTGACTTAGGTCTGTACGAGGGTGTTGAACACTCAATCGACCTTCTTCCCGATGCTGTGCCATACAGTCGATCCCCTTACCGTTACTCTGCTGCAGACCGTCGTTTTCTTGAGGCTCAAACAAGCACACTCCTTCGGCAAGGCATCATTCTTCCAGCCTTAGGACCTTGGGCATTCCCCGCAGTGGTTGTCAGCCGAGGTAGCAAGAAGCGCCTTTGTGTTAACTATGTGCCCCTAAACAAGATGACTGTGAACGTCGTGCAGCCACTTCCACATGCGGATGACATCATGGATGACATTGCTGGGTCACAGTACTTCGCCTGCCTTGACCTAAAGTTCGCTTACTGGCAAGTTCGCGTTCGTAAGGAAGACCAAGCAAAAACTGCTTTTGTTACCCACTATGGCACCTTTATGTGGACTCGCATGCCATTTGGGCTGAAGAACGCACCTGCCACTTTCCAGCGGGCCATGCAGTCAATTTTTGCCAACCTGCAGCCCCATTGCCCAAAGTGCGGTGTGCGGGTGTACTTGGATGATGTTCTGGTTTTTGCGCCAACTTTTGACGAGTTTGCAAGGTTACTTGACGAAGTACTTGGTGCACTCCTTGCCAGTGGATTCAAGGTTTCACTTGACAAGTGCAAGTTTGCTTTGAAGTCTATCAGGTTTCTCGGATTCATTTTGAGCAAAGACGGCAAGCAGCCTGACCCTGCCAAAGTCGAAGCCATCATGAAAATCCCACAGCCTGCAAACAGCAAAGCAGTTTTGTCATGGCTCCAGACAGCAAACTTCTATCGCCGATTTGTGAAGAATTTCTCTCGGATAGCAGCACCGTTGCAGAGTCTCATACGGTCTGAGGAGTTTGCCTGGACCAGCGACTGCAATGAAGCCTTTCAGCGAATCCGCACAGCATTAACAGAGACACCTGTACTGGGCCATTTTGATCCAGCCGCCCAAACCACAGTCACAACAGATGCCTCAGGAACCGCAATTGGTGCTGTGCTCTCTCAGAAACAGTGTGGAAAAGAAACTGTCATCGAATATGCGAGTCGTGCACTCACTGCCGCAGAGAAGAAGTTGCATAGCAACGTTTGGGAGTGTATTGGTGTCCACTGGGCGGTTACGATCAAGTTCCGACACTACTTGCTCGGCAAGAAGTTTTGCCTGTTGACTGACAACTGGACCGTTGCATGCTTAACAGCCAACATCAGGCCTTCACGTCGTTTTACGACCATGTTGATGGATCTTACAGAGTTCGACTTCACTGTGCAGCACCATCCAGGCCGTCAAAACGTGGTTGCTGACATGCTGTCACGATTATCTGCAGCAGTCCTCCATCAGACACAGTCACTCGCAGCTATGCAAGCAGAAGACAAGAGTGCCAGGACCTTCGTCGCTCTCTGTCATCTTCAGAATCGTGGGACCATGACCTTGCCATAATTGATGACATCCTGTACCATAGTGACGCGACTTCAGGTTCTCAAGCTATTGTAGTGCCAGCAAAGATGCGCCAGGCTGTCCTGGGTTTTCATGACGGTGGAGGCCACATGGATGTAACCCGGACACTGACCAAAGTGAGAGAACGATACTGGTGGCCAAACCTTACGTCTTCAGTGACCCACTACGTCACAGCATGCCAGATCTGCCAAAGCAGCAACCGCCCAATATCTAAAAGTGTTGCAAATGGGTCTCATGCCAGTGTCGGATGTTCCTTTGCTTAATTGCCCTTGATCACATCACAATGCCGGCTGCTTCGGAAAGAAGTACATTTTGAATGTCATTGACTTTGCCACGCGTTTCATTGTCAGCGGCTGTAACTTCAACATCAGCTAAGGAAGTTATAGCACATTTACAGTCGGTGTTCTTCCGTTTGGTTGTCCTGATGACTGCATGTCTGACCATGGAGCAGCCTTTGAATTCACCAGTTTAAGCACTTCATGCACATGCACGGTGCTGAGATTCATTATTCGGTTGCATACCGCGCAGCCAGCAATGGTCTTGTAGAGAGAAGCAATGGGACTTTAGTCTCCGTTCTTCGTAAGCTGTGTCCAACTGACCAGACCTCCTGGGAAAGCAAACTCGAAGAAGCTGCTTTTGCCATCAACACAAGCTACAGCGCCAGCAGCTGTTTCTCTCCATTTGAACTACTTTATGGATACGTCCCCAAGCTCCCATATCAACGCCACCGTCCCGCCACAGCCAGGACCCTACAAGACCGTCTCCTAACGCTGTCTCAGAACCGGGCCGTAGCAGCAAGCAATACCGAGGAAGCACAAGGGAAACGGAAGACAGCATATGATCAGTCCCATCGAGACCACTCCTTCCAAGTCGGCCAGTTGTCTGGGTGCGCCGCCAAGAGCCTGTAGCAGATGGAACTGGAAAGTTGGCACCCAAATTCAAGGGAATATACCAAATCACCGACCAGAAAACACCCGTTACGTTTGTCGTTAGCCGCGTAACTGGTCAAGGTCCTCGTGATCGACTCCAAGACAGGATAGTGCACGTCTCTCAACTGAAGCACTACGTGCCACCTTATGTCGAGCCTTACATTGTAAAAACCCAAGAGTTGCCTTTGTGTGACTCATCTGGCTCTCCCAGTGTTGGCAATGAGTTGTCTCAACCACCAGTTTCCTTGGCCCTGCAGTTTTGCCTCCAGCGGTACCCTCATCGCGACCCCATCGCCAAAGGCGCCCACCCGAGCGCTTGAAGGACTATTCTCTCTCGCAGTGAAGCCACCAAGTAGTGCTCCTTTCCTAGACCAATGGGACTTGGTCAATCAAGGAGGGGCCGGATGTGAGCGCCCGCATGCGCAGTAGCGTAGCGGCCTATCTAATCAGCAGCGCCACCTGCGGCGCCATTACTCAGATCAACTCCAGGCCCAAGCGAGGGCCGGGACACGTTTTAATCTCGCTCCCGCCACCGGCGCGGTCGGCACGTTTTCATCATGTTCGAATAAAGCGCGTTCTTCTCGTTCACAACGCCTCTCAGCCTTCATGCCTCGCCCGCCTAGCCCTCACACAACTATATGGCTCAATTGGTAGTTGCTGCCAGGCCGTCAGCCTCTGGTTTAGGCTTCAGAACCATTTGCAGAGCACACCAACACACAGAACACGTTGGGCTGCAGGTGAAAGTCAGTGAAAAATCTGAAAATCTATATATTGAGATGGCTGCTTCAAAAAAAATTTTTTAACTGCAACCAAAACCCTCCTTCAATACAATTTATCAGTTCTGTGGTCCCGCCAAACCGTCCAATTTGTATTTTTCTCTGTCTTTTCTCAGGGACCATTTCATACTAAGTTAATTTTGATTTGGTAATGACAATATGACACCGCGGTAAAATGGATAAACGGTGATGATGTAGTGCGCAAGAACGTTGCAACGAAAAGCAGCAGCTGGGTTAATTGTCAAGCCTAAAAACACAGTAGTAATGACACATCTTGCACTAGGCCCGTAGCCGGGGGGAATTTGGTGAAGTATGTGTTTTTACCAAAAGTAAACAATAAAAATTGGTGTTTTTCTCAGATAGTCAACGTTTTCAGCAAGCCCTCCCCCCCTACCCCGAAAAAAATTCCTCCATGGCTACGGGCCTGTCTTGCAATATCCAGGGTCTTCCTCATCGGTTAAGCTGTCAAAATAACGTAATCTTGTTAAGGCTAAGCTAACGAGAAGGCTGCGGGCGTGAGTAGGTGGGCTGTTATGGGACCTGCGCGTTCCTTA